>NC_090284.1:77938175-79138175 GCF_037392515.1 Haliotis asinina | reverse complement strand
ACAGATACCAGATAGGGTCCTAGTGAGGTATCTATACCAAGCGGGGGAACACGAGGGCGATAGCCGTAAGCGAGCCACCGATCCTATATGGTCAGTCAAAACTTACAACATAGATAAAGTGGATATGAAAGCCAACGAACCTAACTTGTACTACTTGAGGGATGGGCCGGGTAGGGGGTTTGTAAGAGAAGAATTATTGATCGTACCGTACGGCACAGTGTTACCTCCTACCAACACACGGTAATAGGCACAGTAATTACTGCCAACTTTTTTGTAGTAGGGGTAATAGTAGCAAGAGCTAATGGCCCAACCAAAGCCTTATTTACTAAATAAGGCTTTGTAGAGACATTTCTTGAAAGTGGTCCAGAACCCCTATTCCCTATACTACTAACCGCGTCAATATTGGCCCACGATATGGACGTCGAGAATGGAGATTGACAGCCCGCAACTGATTTCGAATGGTCTGTCAGGATAGTCGACCTCTAAACATCTCAGCCCTGGTTCGTGTAGCCGACAGAAATCTGTGACGTAGGTGACGTAGGACGATTTGACGGCCTTCTGCTCGTGACGTCACACGTGGACGACCCTACCTTGGGCGATCAGAAGTGGTGCCAGTTTGGTGTAGACGAACTCGCAAGTCATACACAGTACGACGGCTTCGTCCCATTGCTCTTGCGGCGTCAATAACTGATCTTCCCACTTGTAACATGCCAACGACACGTTCATGTTGCACATTTGACAATCGTGCCATTCAAAGTACCGGTAAAAATGTGGTTTAAAAGTGTTCTTTTTCAATTCTTGATGCCAATGCAAACACGTGCAAATGAAGAAAACTTCCATGCGAAGATCACGTGATCGAGTGCACGTGCCAAACTTGATTTGGTACTAACGTCATTTGGACGACGAATGGATGGATTTGAGTGGGTTTTGCTAACGTTTTTCTAGAGTCGAAAGATAAGGATCAAATTTCGGATACATAGATGTATCACCAGAGAAAAATGATTCATTATTTTAAAAATTACATTTTCTGAAATTACTTTTTTTGACTCGGTATATGACCATACTTACTTGAAATGGGACCCCCTGGAGTGAAATCGTTGAGAGTCCGATGACAAAAGTCAGTTCATTTAAAATTAGGAAATGGCCTACCAGCCTGTCTGATGACTTGACACTTGTATATGCCAGCGGTGGACACCTCAACAAAATACTTAACACTCCTTTTGCCGAGCGCATTACTTCATTTCAGAACTGATGCTGGATATTTTGTAATCAACTATGTGACACTGGCGAAAACAATTCAGTGTATTGTATTTTACACATGTGATTGGTAATGTCTAGCATCAAAGTTTGAGTTTCAATAAAATAGACAATAGCTCATACGCATATACAAGTCAACCCGAAGGAGTATAGAAACAGCCGATCTGGCAGGTCAGTCAATAAGTCAAAATCAGGGAGATCACCTAGTCTACTCACAAGGAGTCTGTATCTAAAACATGCAGTTAATGTACTGTAATTCCAAATACTGACTACTCAAATATTTTTAAATTGTATGCAGAAAAGGGGTTCGTATCTGAGTGAATAGTCTATGATAACAAACAATGTCCGGTCCTCAGAGATTTTCCGGTGTACACACTGTCATAGACCAAATCATTTCAAAACGTTTCCTTAAAACTTCATTTATTCAAACGATCTGTTTGTTTCAGTATAAGCCCAAAGTGCACCGAAATTCTATCCCCTTTGTCTATGTATTCAGCAAACATTTGGTGTATCCCCTCTTATCACAAACCCCCCTCCGGGCAGGACCCTTATCTCTCAAACGCTATCAATACATGTCAATTAACACCTCCCTACGTCGGCGAATCTTACGTATGTACATGTATGTGACCTTGCACAACCTCGCGTAATGGCCCTTTGTATAAAAACCTGACTGATATGGTCAGTCGAGAGACCATCCAGCGAGACCAGCCATGGAAGCCAGATCATCGACAGAAGTGGACGGATTGTGTGGCTAGTCGGGGTGTCGGCCAAGGCCGTCGCCCAACCTACGACTACGTCGACGATGAAGTATCGCCGTCGGACTTCTGAATGCGTGTGACAGAGCGGGTCTCCACATCGGGATCATTGGCCACTCAGTCCCGATGTGCGTTCTGTCACATGTTTACCACTGTGTATACCATTTCGACCGCCATTCAACCAAACAATGATAAAATATAGCTGCTGCTGCTGTCTTCATCTCTACCATGGACTCTTGTCTTCCCTGTCTCTTGACCACCATCCTGAACTACCACCCGAGAGCGACCACGACGGATGCTCTTGGACAACACCAAGAACAACACACCACGTGCTCAGCCGTGCCTGACCTAGTTAGCTGAAGTTTAGAGTAACATATTTCATATTTGGGATGTCTTAGTAAAGTACAAATTCTAGTACTTTTGGGGGTTGAGTCCCATCCGGGATTCCAACCCGCACCCTCATAGTCAGACACTCAATCGCCAGCACACAAAGTCAACCTCGCCCGCTCAGCCACCGCGACTTCCATGCAGTATGCAGACTACCAGTTGTCCGACTGCCATCTGGGCGGACTAGTTCGAATCCCGGATGGGACTTAAACGCCAAATGTACTAGAATTTGTACTTTACAAAGAAAGTGGCATCCCAAATATGATATATGTTGTATTTGGCCACTTTCGAAAAGGCATTGTGTAATCATGAAGTAAATGAGTGAATGCAATACCCTTCTCGGGGTAGGAACGCGTCCCACACCATACTGTCTCGCTTTGTCTTAGACCTCAATATGAGAGGTAAATAATAAAGATTGTTATTAGTCACAGTATTTATTCAGCCGATATCATTTACAGCTCTGCTGCCAGCTTAGTTTATGGACCGTATATTTATACCAGTTGCAATATGACAGTGAGTTAAAATATACTTAATAATGTGTTCATATCTAAATAGTAAGTTGATTAATTAAGCTTTCAACACTCTTGAAGTCAGTTAATCCTAATCAGTAATGATGTTTCATACTCAATAATGTTTATAAACGAAATACTAACTTAATTACTGAAGCCTGGTAATCCATATCCCTTATAATCTCCCTTTAACTCAGTAGTTAAAACATGTTTTGGGGTTATGTCCCAGGGGGTTTTGTCCTAGGGATTTTTTTCCCAGGGGGGATTTGTCCGCAGGGGGTTTCTCCTACAATCTTGCTCGAATACCCCAGTATTCTCTCTCTCTATTCATGCTTTCGTAAGAGGCAGAGTACGCCCCCGACAGGGGCGCTATTTTTTAAATGGGTGGTGATATGACTACCTATTTAAAATACATGTATCTCCGAATGAAGGATGAACATCGTAAACATGAAGCTGTACATGTGTATCTAGCTGTACCGTCTTCCGGAATAAGATCTTGAACATTGCTTCAATTCATAGGTTATGCACACACACACGCACGCGCGCACGCGCGTTCACTACCCCGATCAGTCATGCGTGTCGTGATTGCGTACATTTTGTGAAGTTTTCAGTCTGAACGCGCTCTCTGTAACTTGATGTTATCTACAACATATGTCATATTTGGGATTTCACTTTCTTAGTAAAGTACAAATTCTAGTACTTTTTTCGGTTGAGTCCCATCCGGGATTCGAACCCGCACCCTCAGAGTCAGGCACCTAATCGCCAGCACACAAAGTCAGCCGCCTAGCCCGCTCAGCCACCGCGACTTCCACGGTGAAATCCCAAATATGACATATGTTGCATTTGACCACTTTCTAAATGGCATCGTGTAATCATAGCTTTCGGCCGTGGGAGCCGTGCCAATTTACACTCATCAGAGGGGTAGACAAAGTACGCAGTCTAGACTACCAGTTGTCCGACTTTCATTTTTGTGGAAGTCGCGGTGGCTGAGCGGGCTAGGCGGCTGACTTTGTGTGCTGGCGATTAGGTACCTGACTCTGAGGGTGCGGGTTCGAATCCCGGATGGGACTCAACCGAAAAAAGTACTAGAATTTGTACTTTACTAAGAAAGTGAAATCCCAAATATGACATATGTTGCATTTGACCACTTTTGATGTTATGTACATATTTTCAAAATGTACACTGA
Source organism: Haliotis asinina (assembly GCF_037392515.1). Lineage (NCBI taxonomy): Eukaryota > Metazoa > Mollusca > Gastropoda > Lepetellida > Haliotidae > Haliotis > Haliotis asinina. Next base: position 79,134,081 of record NC_090284.1, on the reverse strand, counting down.
TATGGATGTTTCTTTTATTTTATTTTTTTCTATCGTTATTTCATATGTGCCGACAAGGTTTTGTAGTTTGGGAGGAGCTGATGTTGTAACAAAGTAAGTCGACCTGAGCAGTGATCAGGCGATCAGGCGTGTCAGCCGGTGGTCAAGTCCAGGAGGCAATTAACAACTTGCTATCCCATGTTGAGTATCACCATTCATGGACAGTGATGGACAGAATGACACTAGCTGATATGTAACTCCAACTAACAACTTGGTATTGCATGTTGATCAATCGTCAATGGTGATAGACAAAATGACACTAGTCCTTCTAATGACCACTGGCTGATATGTAACTCCAACTAACAACTTGGTATTGCATGTAGATCAATCGCCAATGGTGATAGACAGAAATGACACTAGTCCTTCTAATGACCACTGGCTGATATGTAACTCCAACTAACAACTTGGTATTGCATGTTGATCAATCGCCAATGGTAATAGACAGAAATGACACTAGTCCTTCTAATGACCACTGGCTGATATGTAACTCCAACTAACAACTTGGTATTGCATGTTGATCAATCGTCAATGGTGATAGACAGAATGACACTAGTCCTTCTAATGACCACTGGCTGATATGTAACTCCAACTAACAACTTGGTATTGCATGTAGATCAATCGTCAATGGTGATAGAATGACACTAGTCCTTCTAATGACCACTGGCTGATATGTAACTCCAACTAACAACTTGGTATTGCATGTAGATCAATCGTCAATGGTGATAGAATGACACTAGTCCTTCTAATGACCACTGGCTGATATGTAACTCCAACTAACAACTTGGTATTGCATGTAGATCAATCGTCAATGGTGATAGAATGACACTAGTCCTTCTAATGACCACTGGCTGATATGTAACTCCAACTAACAACTTGGTATTGCATGTAGATCAATCGTCAATGGTGATAGAATGACACTAGTCCTTCTAATGACCACTGGCTGATATGTAACTCCAACTAACAACTTGGTATTGCATGTAGATCAATCGTCAATGGTGATAGAATGACACTAGTCCTTCTAATGACCACTGGCTGATATGTAACTCCAACTAACAACTTGGTATTGCATGTAGATCAATCGTCAATGGTGATAGAATGACACTAGTCCTTCTAATGTCCACTGGCTGATATGTGATCCGTATGCTGGGGAATGGGTATAAAAGCACACCTGCCGATGGACAGAGCAGAACGGAGGTTCTCAGCAGTCAGACCAGTACATGGCCTCGATGTACTGGGAACTCGTGTGGACTGTCTAGTAATGTAGAAAAGAAAAGACGTCCTTTAATTAATAAATTGTTCCTACTCGAAAAATCGCCCTGAGAGTCCCGTCATTGCTCAGGAAGAAAAACTTGACTTGCCGCAGTTGTATGTAGTGTTACAATGTTTCCAGCGTCAGTTTTCACTCAAGTGTACTCTTCTATCTCCTTTATGTCCACTATATGAATATATAACTATATAACGATATAACTATTTCAACAGACAGAAACCTTGCGTCTACATTACTCTCGCTGCTGTCTATTCTCAAATGACGATCACATTCATGTTGTCACACTGCTATATTGACTAATCGGGGTATCTTTCGAACTATCTATTTTTAAATAACAGGCTCTGAAAAATAACTGTATTTATCATGGGACACACCGGAAAAGCTATCACGACATAGCATTGTCTTAAAGTTGATGTTTCAGAGATGAATAATATTCAGCACTTTTTTTACATTCATTGATTCCTGCACTTTTCCTTATCTTTTTCACGTCTGATCAAGGGTTTGGTGGCACCCGTGGCGAGCCACCTCCTCGTGGTGGGTGCTGGGTAACGCCAAGAGCTCGCCGACACCCCCGTAGTGGACCCGGGGGGATATTTGGTCCACCAACCCGTTTGCCGTGGGTTGCGGCCCTGTGTCGGTGGAGGACGGGAGTCTGGGGGTTGAGGGCACTGGGGACCTGTGACTGCGTTCCTTTTGCTCAACACACCCCTTCGACCCTTACTTCACCTAGACGGGAGGTTGAATGGGCCCGGTTCAACCAATCGGCTGGTCATGCCAAGCCCTGTGCATAGATTATAAATATATCATTGCACAAATATGATTTGAAATTGAAATTTTGGTCTTGGATTTATTGGCTTCTGAAACATCTTTGATTTTGAATTATGTTGTTTTGTAATTTGCCTAGAGTCGTATGCCCAGAAGGCGGTGGCTCATGGGCCAATCTGGTAGAGTAATTACTTTATGATTATTCTACTCGAGTATATCATCCGAGTATCCTTGGTGTTGCAAGCTGGAGGCCCGCTTGCTTTAGCATTGTCCTTTGTGATACTCCATGGTGGGTGGGGAGCTCGGATGATGAACCAATTTACATTACCCATGGCTTATGAAATCCCCCCCAAGAAATCAGAACGTCAACTTGAAATTGATCCTGTTGATACTGACCGTAGACCGTCTTTATCGATTGAGTACTGGCCACGTTTCCTTGTAATTGAAACTCCTGACAAGACACCATTAAAACTGAACCCTTTTGCAGTATCTAAGGGTATTCAAGGTATCGCTGGAGATGTGAAGAATCTTAGACGCTTACGTTCGGGTGCCCTGCTCGTTGAGTGTGGGAAAAAGCAGCAAGCAACCAATCTGATGGGTATTGATTCTTTTGTGGGCATTCCGGTCACGGTCTCTGCTCACAAGACCCTAGTAGTATAGGTAATAGGGGTTCTGGACCACTTTCAAGAAATGTCTCTACAAAGCCTTATTTAGTAAATAAGGCTTTGGTTGGGCCCCTTAGATCTTGCTACTATTACCCCTACTACAAAAAAGTTGGCGGTAATTACTGTGCCTTGGTAGGAGGTAACACTGTGCCGTACGGTACGATCAATAATTCTTCTCTTACAAAACCCCTACCCGGCCCATCCCTCAAGTAGTACAAGTTAGGTTCGTCGGCTTTCATATCCACTTTATCTATGTTGTAAGTTTTGACTGACCATATAGGATCGGTGGCTCGCTTACGGCTATCGCCCCTATGTCATGTTTATATCGATGAAACAGTTTAACGTGAACCGCCTACGATCTCTTTGGTGTTCATAATAAAGGCTTGCTGGGCTTTTTGTATTCCCTGTGCTATGTACTTTTTTTTCTCGTCCTCGCTGATACCAGACTTACGAGACTTGGATCGAATATCTTGTTTCATTCCGTTATATTTTTTGAGTTCAGAGAGGATTGAACTAAACTCCTCTTCTGAGATCTTACTGTCAGAGAGTGCCGTGGAAATTCGCTCACTCACTGTGTTCAGCTTTGCTTCAGCCAGAACCCTGATCTCGTCGTGTTTCAATGCCTTACGATTAAGTCTGCGTGATACTAACTTAAGCGCCAACCCTGCCAACCCTACCACCCCAGCTGTTATTTCAAAACCTAGCACTATAGGTGCAGCCACGATGGTGGTTAACAACCCAACGCCTGCCGCCCCTAGTCCCATGCTGGTTACCATAAGGGTAGTGTCAGCCCCGTCTACGATATTGAAAGCTCTATTGTACTTCTTACATAGAGCTTTCCGCGTGTCACGGTCTTGTTCTAGTTGACGTTTCACATCACATAACTGCCTCAAGCGGAACCCATCTACGGTTTCCAGCGTCTTCGCTACTTCCTCTACGACTGGGTACAGACCCATCCTATAATGTATATTTTGAAATATATTTTAATTGGGTTTCAGTTAAAAACCTATCAATGAATTTGAAGTCTATAAGTTCTAGACTATTAGTCAGGGTAATAGGTGAGAGACCAATAGACTTTTCTGTTGTAATAAAAACCCCACGGAGGCTTGTCAAGTGGTTTATAGGACCAGTGGTATCCTGTTGTATAACAATACGGCAATATTTGCCTTTGTGTATGCTAAACCAGTGTATTAACAACTCGGGTAAAATTTGGTGTATTATTGGGGGGTCTCCATTGTCTGAATACTCAAAGAAGACTTCTATGATGAGTGTGAAAGGGGGGAATATTATTTCAGGATTACTAAATGTTAATTTATTTTCGAAGAAAGCCGATAACCCATTTTTGCTACTTCTTATTAATCCCCTCTCCGGAATGAAATCCCCGGGCCAGATACCGTTGTTCCTAATCTTAGAGATACGCCCCGTATCTGCGTCTATTGTGATATAAGGTGAGGTGGGTGTTAAGTTGATCAGCCATTTAGGCTCTTTAAAATCTAGTAACGGCACCCGTCTGTACACGTTGTCTTTGAAGTGCAGGATGTATAATTCATCTTCCTCACCAGGCTGATCGAATCCCTCCGTATCTCCCAGGTCGTTAAGTGTAGTGTTGTGATGATGACTGGCCATTATTATACTATTACGATATAATTTCCAACTGGTTTTCTGATAATAATTCAGGGGTTAACTTCATACCCATGAAGTGTATGTTGTCAGGCAGGAAGATATTGATTAGTGATATCTTGTTTTCCACGATCACGTTGACCCCCTGCAGACTGGTCTTGGAGTCGACACCCACCCGCACGTAAACGTTGCAAACTTGATACTGATGTCGTTTCACCCACCCGAGTTTGATCCCCTTCACGATCTCGACCTCATTCACCGATGGTTCCCCTAGGTAGACTTTGATGATCAATGTTGAGTTTGCCGGTAGACTCTCTAGTATCTTGACCACGCCTTCGAATTCAGACACCAACTGCAATTTCACGTTTTGCATGGCCGGTTTACTCGATAGCATGTGGGCTGCTATAGTGTTGACTGGGCTGACGACTATGCTACGTCTCTGAGTTGGGACGTAAGCCACGAGCAGGGTTCCATTGTTCACGACTTTGTTTAGGTGGTTGTCTTTATTATCAGTGAACACGTAGGGGGAGACGAGTCTAATATTGATAAACCAGTTGTTATCGGGTAACAACACCCACTTGTCATCTTCGGTGAAGACGAGCATATATGGCTTGTTTTTGACGACGGTAGTGCTCTCAACATCGTCTAAGTCGAACAGTTTACCTCCGAACGATGGGTATATTACCCAATTATTATCACCGGTGTTGACAAGGGTGTACTTAGTGTTGACTGTTGCTCTTGTGGTATCTACTATATCACTTAGGGTTCCACCGGAGGGGATTTCAACGCGTTTGTAAATGTTGTTTTTCAGTTGCAAGGCGTACGATTTACCATCTACTCCGGGAGCGTCGAAACCGCGCGTGTCTCCAAGGTCGGAGATCCCGATATTGGCGCATTTTTTCACTCCGGGTCCTTGTGCGCTGGTCATTTTACGTGAAGCGTTAAGCTGAGGTATCCTATATTTACAGGATTATGATTTATATCTAACACCGATATTGTCAGCTCAGGTATGTTGCCCTGGGTTAATCTCTTATACTGCCGTGGTGAAAATGACTCGGTTCTACCGTCGTTGAATTTCTCAGTTTTCACCGGCACTGCTCTCAGTATAGTGGAAGGGTGACCTCCTTGAATGTTGTACGTTGTGCTCACCTGATCGAGATGAATGTACAGCTCTCGGTACGGTACTAGGTCGGGTAACTTCGTGCCTGTGACGGTTGTTGTTGGTTTTATCTCGTCAGGAGACATACCGAGTATCCTCGCTAATGGTCGGCCTAGCCTCAAGGAGGTTCTTCCGTTGTTGATTAACACCACTGTGCCGTTTGAGTCGTTCATCTTGAGTTCGGCTCCCAGGGGTTTGAAGACCTCGTCGTTTAGAGAGCACACGCTGTAGTAGCCGTCAGTTATCTGGCTGCGAGTTCCACTAACGAACAGCTTATTGTTGCTGATATTAATGTTAGTCCATTGCGGTAGGTAGGTGATATCGCAGAGTGCGACTTCGAGTTGACCTGACGTGTTATCGATCGCGTGCGTCAGCTGAACGGCCTCACCGCTCGTTATTCCTGGAAGTGTTATGTACATGTTAGAGTATATATACTCATTATATAATAGTTTTAAAATGTATTCCCCTGGTGTGTTTTACCCTAAACTGGACGTAGATTTCTCCCCTATGAAGATCGTGGTTGCTCCTGGGTTGTATTTCAATGCCCAGCTTTTAGATGTGTTCGATAAGTATAAGCTTTCGGTGACTAATATCAAGGCAGTCCACGCGTGGTTCAACAACCCTATGCAGTTCTGGCAGAATCAATTCAACTTTGCCGTGTGGTGCGCTACAACGGGGTGTGGTGTGGCATTGGCCGACACTCAGCGTGGACCGCTGAGTCAGTCTGTGTTCAAGTTCCACGTGTACTACCAGGTCAGACGTATCCTTAAAGAGATCAGTGCCCCCCTCCCACAGGACAAAGCGTGGGACGCAACAAACAACCCGTACGATAGACGGGCCTACGAACGTATTTGCAATGAATTCGAAATAAACCCGAAGACGGATTGGCGTTTGCCGGGGCCGAACCACGGGTTGGGTATTCCTTCTGATGGCGTGCGATCAGTGAAAGAACTCAGTGATCTTGTACTGAAACAAGGTAAACTACGCCAGGACTTTGCTTTGTCGAGTAATGAATGGAGGGATGATCGTATGAACTTTAAAGGTGGTGTTGCTTTCACAGTCCAGAAAGTGGAGCAGTCAACCGCAGACGGGTGGAAAATGTTCATGCTGGACACATCGAAAGGATTCACTCGTGCTGGTACAATACGCTTGAACGACTCGATTCGAACGTACGTGTGGGCGCTGTTGGGTGCGCAGTCGCAAACGCGGTCCAACATCATCGGTAAGGGAACTGCTTACGACGCTCAGAAACAGTTCGTTGCCAACGTTGAGGATGCTATCAATTCTCCAGTTGATCTCCCGCGGGCCATCGACCGTTACCAAAAAGTGTTAGAACACGCCAGATCGAAAGTCAATTACGTGTTCGGCGTGGGGTTGTACATGGCTCCGAGTGATATGCAACTGAGAGTAAAAAAAGTGGTGGGTTATAACAACGAAATAGTCATAGCCACGAAGGATCAAAAGTTGGGTATCAACCCCGATATTAACACCACCTATATCCCACACATCCCACCACGTGAAACGGGTATAGTTGCGCCGCCCCCGGAGCCTAAAGTTCATGTGTCCCCCACACACCCCCATATTCATGTGGGGGTACCCCCCTATCAGCAGCATATTGATAATAAAACAGCCCTAGTGGTTGGTGGGGTAGCTTTGGGACTTATTTGGTTAAAGATTTCTTAGCCGCTACGTACACCAGACCCGCCACGGCGACGATGGCTGCCCACAGGTTTTGACTGAGCCACATGGCAGTTTTAGACAGAGCGCTCAACAACCACGAGACGATGCTACCCAGGATGCCGGGAAGGGCTTCGGCGGCTTTACCAGCCAGTTTAGCTAGGCCTTCCCCGAGTTTTTTAATCCAGTCTTTAACACCACCACCTGTGGGAGTTCCCCCGCCGGCAGGCCCCACAGGGGTTCCCCCCACCAGTGACACCACCAGGGTTGATATGATGAAACCCAATGCAGTTAGAATGCTGGCGATGGTGATCCCTTGCTCCCGGAACAATATCCGAATCCTGTTGGCTAAAGTTGTATCCTCATTCAGTATTCTATCGATTGTTTCCCGAATGCGACTGATCTGGGATCGAAGCTGTTCACGATTCGAGGAAGCGGCTTCCAATCGTGTACGTCTCTCGTCTTCTAAATCACGTAGTCGTTCATTGATACGACGCTTCATATCATCGTTTTCAGTTTCGTTGAGTTTGGTTTTTTCCCTAGCGATGTGCTCGTCGATTTCGTTCAGTTTCCCCATGTTGTTCACGAGTTCTCCACGCACGCGTTTCACGGCTTCGTCTAAGCCGCGCAGTTCCCTTACCGGAAAGTCAAACCCCGGTAACGGTTTGTCCCAGTAGGTGCTCAACAGTTTTTCTATGCTGTCCGAGGCTTCTGTAGCACGCTGTGATGTCATTTCATCTCTAGTGGTGAGGTGGGATCTGGTAGCTTGCAGAACGGCCTTAGGTATTGCACCACCGTAATCATTCATGTTTACGGATAAATTCGACACCATGGCGGCTGGCTAGAGTTGACAAGGCCAGTGGTTTTTTATTGCGCTTGTTAACGAGGTCAACCCCTGGGTCAGACTTAAGGCATAGAACACCCTTTGTATCAATAAAAAAATTATCAAGGTATCGGCCCTGTGGTTCAACGTAGTTTTTATCTCTTCTTAAACTTTCGTAATAATCATTTACCGTTGTTTCCAAGAGTTCTTGGTTCAATGGTGAACTAGTAAATGAGGTCTCCTGGTCATCATTGAATGCCTGGGCACTATCGTCCCACATATCATCCATAGGTATGTCTTCATCCATTAGTATTTAAATATATTTTATTTATATATAACAATGTACGGCAGAAAATTAGATCCTTTCAGAAAATTGAGAGAGCCATTAGGAGCCAGAGCCGTGCGACAGTCGGTGACCATCACCAACAATCCCAGCAAGATAGACCAGAATCAAACTCTGCTGGTTAGATTTCCAAACCTTGGTGAGAATGACCTCATTGTACCAGGCACTGTTCGACTGGCGTTTAATATCACGTTGACCTCCGACAACGACAAACGCGAGCTAGTGCGGAACGTGGGTCGAGCTATCATCAAGAAAACGACCGTCAAGATAAGCGGTAACGAGGTGCTGAGCATCGACGACAGCGACGTGTTTCACTGCTACAAGGATCTCTGGAAAAGCGAGAGAGAACGAGTCAATGATGTGTACCAGGGCATCAGTAAATCAACCCGGGCGCGCATAGGATACGTCTTCACGACAGACCAGCAAGACAAGCTATCGGACGGTGAAAAGGCCATCGCTCTAGCATACGGGAATCGATTCTGCGTGCCGCTCGACTTCGAGTTGCTCACGGGACACGCGCCGTTTTACCAGGCCGCGCTGGGTGATAGGCTCGAATACGAGCTCACGTTTAACGACTATAGCAAAGTAGTGCGTACGCCGAACGGTGATGAGGCTAGTTATGCCATAGACAACATCTCTCTGGAGTTCGACATGGTCACTAGCCCGGAGCTGGCCAGGCAGGTTCGAAGCCAGTACTCTGGGAAGATGGCTATCCTGTACGATCGCGTACTGAGGCATAGATCAGTCGTGCGAGATAAGAGCGACACTGTGTGGAATATCAACCTGAACGTGCCGGCGCGATCGATGAAAGGTATCCTGGTCGTCCCCGTGGAGGATTACGATCCATTCCGGAGGGACAGCGAGAAGTTTTTCAACCCCGAGATTGAAAAGGTGGAAGTGACCATCGAGGGCGTGCCCAACCAGCTGTTCAGTCATGGTATGAGACCACACCAGCAGTGGGATGAGATAAAAAAGCTACCAGGGACAGTGGGAGGGACCCCACATTATATAACAAAGGACCTGGACCTCGGCTCCGTGCAGATCGGTGAATACCTGACCACCAAGTACGCCCTATGGTTGGACATGCGATCCACGGATGATGATAAACTGCACGGTAGCGGGCGCCGTATAGATAACGGCAGCGAAGGGATAACCATCCAGATTACTAAGAAGGCTCAAACCGCTGGTAAGTTGAAATTATATCTGTACGTTATTATGGACGCGCAACTTAATATAGACAATGGGAGATTCGTGCAAGCCATCTACTGATGGGGGGTACCCCCCCACACCCCCCAACAATAAACTGCCCCACCTCCCCACTGACCCACACTGCGCCATAGTGTGCGGGCAGACTGGTTGTGGGAAGACCGTTTTCGTGTTGGATATGTTGGAGGGTTACTACAAGGGTGTGTTCGATAACATCGTTATCATATGCCCTACTCTGAGCATGAATAAATCGTACGCGCGACCTTGGGTGATGACGGACCCGGACGTACATAAAATCAACCCTGGAACACGCCTGCAGGACTGGTTGAAAGCTCTTCACGAGAAATTTAAAGGGGAACCGACGCTGTTCATACTGGACGACTGCAGCGCTAATCGCGAGATAACAAAAAAGAGAGACATGCTATCGTACCTGGCCTTCTCCGGCCGGCATGCAAATCACAGCGTCTGGGTGCTAACGCAGAAGTTCAACTCGGTGTTGAAAGACCTCAGGGAGCAGACGCGATGGGTGGCCTTATTTCACTGCAAGGACAGGGATTCGTTCGAGGAGTGTTTGAGAGAGAACGATGTGATGAGCAAATTAGAACGGGAACGGGTGAAGAAACAGCTCGCTGAAACTAAACACGCTAAGCTCGTGCTAAAGACCGACCAACCAGTAGCATATATAGTATGCTAAGCTAAGCAAAGCTAAGCAAAGCTAAGCAAAGCTAAGCAAAGCTAAGCAAAGCTAAGCAAAGCTATGATATTTGAAGTATTTGTCGTGTGCAACTTAACCTTCATTTCTCTGTGTTTTGTCTGTATCGGGTATTATATAGTTAAAACTAAATCTTACTTGTTATATTATAAGATGGAGTGTGAGGAATTGCTCGAACAGTTGGAGGGTACCCCCACTGGGGATTCCCCCAAGCGAGAGAAACCGGTGGCGTTGGCTGTTGGCGGCAAAGCCAAACATTACTTTGGAGACTACACCCCTGATAAAATTCACAAAATGTCAGCCGAAGAAATCGATAAGCTGTACGCTAGATACGAGTCCCGGCTCGGAGCAGAAATGACAAAGACAATAGGATCGGCTATGACCCAGATATACACCGGTATTGTGTCACATTTCCTTCCCATTCCACCAGAGCGCCGACTTTACCTGTGGGAGGACCTAGATAAAGACCCTTTTATCGAACACGCCGTGAGCTCTATCAGCTGCGGGCTGTACCACAAATATGGTATGTTGTTGGCTCCAGTGACGGCGGCGATTATCACGGCAAAACATTGTCAATTTGAGAGAAAGAATAATAATAATAGTATAGATGGATGCTGCACAGGAAACCCCAGTGGACACAGTGATGGAGGAGACCCCACCCCCAACAGTGAGTCCCGAGGTGACGGTGGAGACCCCTTCAGTGGGGGTACCCCCAACAGTAACCAGGCAGAAGAATCCTAAGAGAGTAGCTGCCGGTAAAAAACGGTGGTGTAACCAACATAAAGTGACCAACCCAACCCGACTGTTGTTGGCTGTAGGCGTAACTGCTGCCGTGGTTATAACATTGTTATACGTGGGGGTACCCTCCCACAGTGAGGGAAACTCTGAGGGTACCCCCACGCCGCCGGCAGGCCCCACTGTCGACCCGCATATCATGTTATAATTTTAATATTTTATATCATATACATAATGTCTGAGGGGAAAACGTTCGTCAACGACGCATACCACGCCACAGTGGTCGCCAGTCTAGCCGTAGGGTACGCTCGGTTGACTAAAATGGTGCTTAAACAACCAACTATCAAGCTAGATTTCAACCTGCAGGATATGGGTATGCTCATAATGAACCTTGGTATGGCGATGGCCACAAAAGACATCCTAGTAAAACAAGGAATAATACCTGATAATATAATGAAATAAATATAGGGATGGCCACGATAGCTATGATGGTTGGTGGGGCGTTAGTGAATGCCCTGGCATTTTCCGGGAGTAATTTCCTCTTCTCGAAACTACGAGATGATCACGCGGCTGAAATACAGGAAGAAAGGAAGCGACACGATCTCGCTACTGAGAAATTACAAAGAGCACAGGCTGAGTACGCTAAAAAACGTCTCCAGAGGATCGATTTTATTAATGAACAACTACAGCGTGAAAACCATGCCGTTCAAACATTCTACGATGTCGATGAAGCAATGAAAGAATACTATTTACTAACTGGTAAACAATTGGAACCGCTCAATAAACCCACACTCGCTCAGTACTACACACCATCCAAGGGACAAATGAATCGTGAACTGGGCTTCATAGTGTTGGGTATAGCAGCTACTGCGTTGGTTGCAAAGCAATTAAACTAAAATACCTATATAAGTAAACATGAGACCCGCTCCATACCGATGCGAATACATACTTATGGGGAAGACCGAGGCCTGTGGTAGGAAATGCAGGAATCAGGGGTTCTGTTGTTTCCATATGGGAAGTCCTAACTACACGTGTTCTGTGTGTGGTATCGGGGTTAAAGGACACTACTGTCTATGTAAAGCTCACGGAGCGAACGTAGTCAGACATCAACTCATCTACGAGAATAAAAAAGGCTACATAAAAGAACGTAGGCGACTGCTCAAGATAAAATCCAATTAGAGATTATACACACCTACGTATAGCTATGTCTGTGGAAAGTGTGATTAAAAACATATTCAAAGATGAACTGGCCTTATGGGGAAGCTTCAGATTTAAGGTAATATTGGACGTGGTATGGATTAAAGAGGGTGTTAAGTATACTCGCCCCTTCGAATGGGAGCAGGATATCACAACTCAATACCAAATAAAATGTTTTACAAGTATAGGGGAATACATGCACAACTTCAAGGAATACTATGTCCAACAGTGCGAGTACTGGATTGAAACAGCCACACTATATATTTTACCAGGTACGTGGGACGATTTGACAGAATTACTAGAATTGGACCCGGCTGCCCGAGTTTGGCCTCTTCTGGATTGAAATATTTTTTATTAAGAGTTACCTCCCCTTACTGTGAACCAATTAGACATTAGTTCTCTTAGGTGTAAACACGACGTCTACTGTAAGCGAGCTCAAGCGGGTCGCAAAACAGAGAGGTGTGATCGGGTATTCTAGAATGCGGAAGTCAGCATTGTTGAGATTACTAGGTTTAGAAGCCCCTCCTACAGTAAAACAATTAAAAGCTCAAGCAAAACAGCTTGGACACACGGGTTATTCAAACCTGGGGAGAGCCGGGTTAACCGCATTGTTATCACATGCCCCCGTACCCACTGTAAAACAACTGAAAGCCGAGGCACACGATTTGGGTTTAGGCGGGTATTCCCGTATGAGAAAACCACAGCTTTTAGAATTATTACGACAGAATAGAGCTATTGACCTACAGTTCGTGAGCACTGAGCGCGCTGTAGGCAATTATTTGAGTGGTTGGCTCATGCGCGTTGATAGAAACATAGACATTACAGATATCAAGCCTCTGATAGCTGATAAGGTCAACCAGGAACTAAATAACCTAGGAAGTATCAAGTTTCAGATCACAGTGAAAATGTCGCTCGATAAGGAGGTTGGGGGCCCCACAGGGGCCACTGAGTATGTTCAGCCTTACTTCCGAGGCCAACAAGAGGTCGCCACACATACAGAGACCATTGACACATCAATCGATACCAGTTTTCAGCAGATACGAGAATACCTAGAACGCTACACACACTTGGGGTCCGGGTGGGCTGTAGATAAAATCGATAATGTCTATCTCGACATAGCTAAATACGTGCCGTTCAGAGGCGGGTCATACCTAGCCTTGCCTCCCTACTATAGGAACAAACATGCCATAGTAAACGTTAAGAATAGAGGAAACGATTGCCTGAGGTTAGCTATCAGGTCAGCCTTATTTCCAGCTGGCACTCATTCAGATAGGCTTTCTAGCTATCCCCAAGACGATGGGCTCAACTGGGATGGTATAGATGAACCCACCCCCATATCCCAGATCACTAAAGTAGAAAAACAGAATAATCTGGCTATAAATGTCTTTGGGCACGAAGGTAACACAACAATAGTACACAGGGTCAGCCCGGTGAAGGATCGCCAAGTTATCAATATATTCATGATCCAGCGAGGTGAAAAGTATCACTACACATGGATAAAACACTTTAGCAAGCTGTTGTATGACCAATCAGCATACAAAGGAAAGACCCACTTCTGTGAACGATGTCTACATGGCTTCACCCGAGCTGATTTATTAGAATCCCACCGGGATGATTGTCAAGGTGTGGGGCAGACGGCCATACGAGTCGAAATGCCTAAGGAAGGTGAAAATATCCTAAAATTCAGTAACCACAAGAACCAAATGTCTGTACCTTATATTATATACGCCGACTTCGAAGCCTTAGTTGTGGGTGGGGATTCCCCCACACCCCCTAGTGGGGGTAGCTTCACCCACAAGACACAAGAGCATAAAGCCTGTTCGTTTGGATACATTGTCGTCCGTTGTGACGGGGAAACGAAAGCTCCGGTATTGTATAGGGGCCCTGACGCGGCTGAAAGGTTTCTAAAGTGTTTGCAGGAGGAAGAAAAAATTATTAGGAATGCATTGTATAGAATCGCTCCCATGCGTATGACCCGAGCCGACAGGCTAGCTCACGCTAGTAGCACTAACTGTCACGTGTGCGACTCACCACTTAACGGTGATTCGGTGAGAGATCACTGTCACATAACTGGTAAGTATAGAGGCGCCGCTCACAACGCGTGCAACCTCAAGCTTAAAATCAACCCTAAGACAATAAACATCCCCGTTGTCTTTCACAACTTGAGAGGGTACGACTCACACTTGATCATGCAGGCCATCGCGAAAATCGATGGTAATATAACGTGCATCCCCAACAACATGGAGAGATACATCTCCTTCAGTTTAAACGGACTTAGGTTCATTGACTCGTTTCAGTTCCTCCTGTCGTCACTCGACAGTCTGGTCAAGGCCAACAATACCTTCCCTATCACCGATCGATACACAGACGCCGAGACTAGACCCCTGCTTATGAGGAAGGGTGTGTACCCCTATGAGTACATGGATAGTTGGGCCAAGTTCACCGAGACCAGACTACCCCCTATTGACTGCTTTTATAGCAAGCTGAATGAGGCGTCCGTCTCACGAGATGATTACTCGCACGCGACTAACGTATGGAATAAACTGGGTTGTAAGAACCTGGGTGATTATCACGACCTGTACTTGAGGACAGATGTACTGCTGTTAGCCGACGTGTTTGAAACGTTCAGGCGGACCTGTTTAAAGCAGTATAAACTCGACCCCGCATGGTATTACACCAGCCCAGGTCTGTCGTGGGACGCCTTGCTTAAAAAGACCGGAGTTAATTTGGAATTGCTCACAGATTACGACATGCACCTATTCATTGAGAAAGGCTTGCGAGGTGGGATTTCCATGGCATCCAAACGATACGCGAAAGCAAATAATCAATACGTGAAAGGTTACGATCCTAACAAACCAACCAATCACATTCTCTACCTCGACGCAAACAACCTGTACGGCTGGGCCATGAGTCAGTATCTACCTACAGGGGGATTCGAATGGGTACCCCACGTTGATGTTATGGAGGTTGCACCAGATTCGAACAAAGGGTATATCCTCGAAGTTGACTTAGAGTATCCCAAGGAATTACACACATCGCACAACAGCTATCCCCTTGCACCCGAACGTATGAGGGTTAACGCAGACTGGATGTCTGAGTACCAACATAACTTGTTAGGTGGGCGTGTGACAGACGTTGAAAAACTCGTGCCTAACTTAATGAATAAGACCAAGTACATCGTTCACTATCGCAACCTACAGCTGTACCTGTCGTTGGGTATGAGGCTGACCAAAATACACAGGGTGCTCATGTTCGACCAGAGTCCATGGATGGAACCCTACATCAGAATGAACACAGACCTACGAAAAAAAGCCACCAGTGATTTTGAGAAAAATCTCTACAAGCTCATGAATAACTCGGTGTTTGGTAAGACTATGGAAAACCTGAGGAAACGCGTAACCGTGAAGCTGGTTAGATCTAGTGAGGAAGACAAGCTCAGGAAATTGATAGCCAGTCCGGCATTCAACCGTAATAAAATCTTTACAGACAACCTGGTTGCCATACACATGAAGAAAAGCCACATAAAATTCAACCGGCCTGTTTACGTGGGGATGAGCATCCTCGATTTATCCAAACACCTGATGTACGACTTTTACTACAACGAGCTCAAGAAACAGTACGGTGACAGGTGTGAAGTGCTGTACACTGACACGGATTCCCTGCTGATGGAGATTAGAACCGAGGACGTGTACGAGGACATGAAAAAATACCTCGATTTATACGACACCAGCGACTACCCTAAGACCCATGCCATACACAGTACGGTAAATAAAAAGGTCCTAGGTAAGATGAAGGATGAGTGTGCTGGCACGCCCATAGCCGAGTACATAGGTTTGAGACCTAAGATGTACTCCATACTGAAAGCCGACAATAGTGAGATCCGGAAGGCTAAGGGGGTTAAGAAGTATGTGGTGAAACAACACATCAAACACGCCAGATTCAAGGAAGCCCTGTTCAAGACCCGTACCTTTAGGCATAAAATGAACACACTTAGAAGTGATGGACATAAGATATACGGACTGACTATAAACAAGACGTCCCTGTCGCCTATGGACACGAAACGTTGGATAGCTATTGATGGGATAAACACATACGCGTATGGACATGAAAAAATTTGAGGCTATTTACTACAGCCCGCGTGGGTACTGGAAAGGAGCTAGCGCAGTAGATAAGCTAGCTAAACTAGCGCGAGTACCCCCGGAGGAAGCCAAAGCGTGGCTTGAAAAACAAGCCCTGTGGCAGATCTATTTGCCGGCACCACGCTACGTGCCTAGAAGGAGGTTCGGTATTAACATACCTAATAGCGTTCACCAGGCAGACCTACTGTTCCTACCCCACGACAAGAGGTACAAGTATGCCTTAACCGTAGTGGACGTAGCCAGTCGTTACAAGGAAGCCGAACCCTTGACCACGAAAGATTCGGCCCAGGTAGCCAGAGGATTTGAACGCATATACAAACGCAGCCCGCTGACGTGGCCAACAGAGCTGCAAGTTGACCCCGGACGGGAGTTCATGGGTGCCGTGTCACAACTGCTAGCCAAACACGATACAAAGGTCAGGCGTGGCACGGCCGGAGCCCATCGCAGCCAAGCCATAGTTGAGAGATTTAATAGGACTTTGGCTGAGCGCTTGTTCGGCTATCAGTATGCTAGGGAGATGGCCACCCCTGGAAAACGATCGACTGAATGGGTCACGAGGTTACCCAAGGTGGTGTCGGCAATCAACCATGAAGTCACCCGTCTCACCGGTAAGAAACCGGCAGACGCTATCAAACTAAAATCAATAGTTGCAGAGTCGGCCGCTCCATTGCGTGGGAAGGAGAAACAGATACCAGATTGGGCCCTAGTGAGGTATCTATACCAGCCGGGGGAACACGAGGGCGATAGCCGTAAGCGAGCCACCGATCCTATATGGTCAGTCAAAACTTACAACATAGATAAAGTGGATATAAAAGCCGACGAACCTAACTTGTACTACTTGAGGGATGGGCCGGGTAGGGGTTTTGTAAGAGAAGAATTATTGATCGTACCGTACGGCACAGTGTTACCTCCTACCAAGGCACAGTAATTACCGCCAACTTTTTTGTAGTAGGGGTAATAGTAGCAAGAGCTAATGACCCAACCAAAGCCTTATTTACTAAATAAGGCTTTGTAGAGACATTTCTTGAAAGTGGTCCAGAACCCCTATTACCTATACTACTACCCTGAACACAAGTAAAGGTATTGTCAGAGATCGTGATCGGTTGCTTGCTGATATGTCAGAACTTGACATAGCATCCGAAATGAAAGATCAGGGTGTGCTTTATGTAAAGCGTTTTTCAACACGGAAAAGTAATGAAACAATCCAAACAAATACCTATCTGTTTTCCTTTTCTTCTCCAAATGCTCCCAAGTCAGTGAAGGCAGGTTACTGTAACATCCAAGTTGAGACATACATCCCCAGCCCTCTAAGGTGTTTTAAATGCCAGAAATATGGACACGGTGTATCTACCTGTACATTGTCTGTTGTGTGTGCTCACTGTGGTGAGAAGACACACACAACAGAAGATTGTGACAGTGATTTTAAAAAATGCACCAACTGCTCAGGCGACCATTCATCTTCATCGAAACAGTGTCCAATCTGGAGAGAGCAAATGGAAATAAACAGAATAAAGTATACACAAAATATCTCTTTTTCTGAAGCAAAAAAACTGGTGAAGAGATCTGACCTTACAGAAAGTTATGCTACAGTAGCAAACGCATCTGTGCGTAGCCCTAAAATAACAAAATCATCTACAAGCTGCCAAACTACCTTGACTTGGGTCAACAGCGACTCTCCACAACTTCTATACCCAGCTATGTCATCCCAGACTGAGGAATCACTTCCTGGAACTTCAAAGTCTTCTTCTGATCATAAATCATCTTCGCAGTCACGCACAAAGTCTCAATCTTCAGCCGATAGACAACAAACTGCTAAAGGTAAATCTAAGCCTAAGCCTGATGCTTCAAAACAACAAAGTGGCAGAGCTCCTAAAGGGTCACAAAATAAAATTCAATTGCTTAATAAATATGGGTCTCTTGAAGACATGGACGTTTCTGAAAACGTCCATTCTAGGGCACATAGCTTGTCGCCCTCCAAAAGAGTGCGGGGTAGATCCCCAATAAATCCCCCCAAAAGATAGTTTATTCCAGTAATATTGTACAGTGGAACTGCAGAGGATTGAGGACTAATTTACATGAATTACAGCTATTAGTCCAAGAGTTTACACCTTCAGCGATATGTCTCCAAGAGACCTCCGGGTGATAGAGCCACTGGCGGGTCATCCGTTCTAGTCAGACAAAACGTTATTCAAAGCCCTGTATCACTTAATACTAATATGCAGGCTGTTGCTGTGAGAATTACTTTACATGTAGCGTTTACGCTATGCTCGCTGTATATTTCGCCGTCTTCGACGTTTGCCAAAACTGATCTGCAAGCTCTCTATGACCAACTCCCGAAGCCCTGTATTATAATGGGAGATTTAAATGGGCACAACCCTCTCTGGGGTAGTGTAAATATAAACGCTAAAGGTAAGTTGTTGGAGGACTTTTGTTCTGACAACGATTTATGTATTTATAATGATGGCTCCAATACGTATTTACACCCTGGGACAGGGACCTATTCTGCTCTTGACCTGTCACTCACAAATTCAGAACTACTTAATGAATTCGAATGGTCAGTCCATGATGACCTCTGTGGAAGTGACCATTTTCCTACTATATTAAAAGCTGTAACTCCATCCGATGTTCCTCCATCATCAAGACGGAATTTTAAAAAGGCTAACTGGACATTATATGAAACACTGTGTGCTGAAAAACTTAAACCTGAACGTTTTACTGACGTTCCTGATGCTATTAAATGTTTTTCTGATGAATTGAACTCCATAGCTGATGAGTGTATACCAAAGTCCTCTGCAGTTCCACACATAAGAAAACCATGGTTCAACGATGAATGCAAACAAGCTAGGAAGGCAAGGAAAAAAGCAGAACATTATTTCCGTCGCCATCCTATGGTGCATAATTTGAATAAATTTAAAATTTTAAATGCTAAAGCACGGCGTACTTTTAAACAGAACAAACGCCAATCTTGGCAAAATTATGTATCTAAAATAAATTCTCGGACACCCATGTCCAAGGTATGGAATATGGTCCAGAAAATTAAAGGTAAAGGTACTAAATCTACTGTCAATCATCTTAAACATGGAGATCAAGTACTTACCGATAAATCAGATATCGCAAATAAACTGGGTGAAACCCTTGCTAAACACTCTTCCTCTTCTAATTATTTACCTAAATTCCAGCAGTATCAAAAACAACAAGAAAAGAAAACTATTAATTTCAACTCAGATAATGGGGAAGATTATAATGAAACTTTTTCTATTCATGAGCTCCATACTGCTCTTGATCAAGCTCATGATACTGCTACAGGAGCTGATAACATACATTATCAACTCCTGAAGCACTTACCAGAATCCTGCCTAGAAACTCTCCTAAATATTTTTGATGATATTTGGACATCGGGTAACTTTCCTTCATCATGGCGTGACGCCATAGTAGTACCCATCCCTAAACCTGGACGTGATCATACCGATCCATCCAATTATCGTCCGATTTCGTTAACTAGCTGTGTTTGCAAGACCATGGAACGCATGATAAATAATCGACTTGTTTGGTACTTGGAAACAAATAACCTTATAACTGATATACAGTGTGGTTTCCGTAAAAACAGAAGTACTGTCGATCACTTAGTGCGACTGGAATCATTTGTTAAAAATGCACTGATTAATAATCAACATGCTGTGTCTATCTTTTTTGATCTTGAGAAGGCATATGACACAACCTGGAAATATGGTATTTTAAGAGATTTACATGACTTCGGCTTGCGAGGTCGTTTGCCTCAATTTATTGCCAACTTTTTAAATAACAGACAGTTTCAAGTTCGAGTGGGTTCTACCCTGTCAAATCATTACAATCAGGATCAGGGTGTTCCACAAGGCAGTATTCTGTCTGTCACACTTTTTAGCATCAAGATAAATAGTTTATCAAAAGTTTTAAACGATTCAATTGATGGATCGTTATTTGTGGATGATTTTAATATTTCTTGTCGTGGGAAAAATATGCATACCATTGAACGGCAACTGCAGCTTTGTTTAAACAAAATAAATAAATGGTGTCTTGAAAACGGCTTCAAATTTTCTAAATCGAAAACTAACTGCATACATTTTTGTCGTAGATATAAACCCCATAAAGATCCTGAACTGTCTCTAGATGGGACGCCCATTAAAGTTGTGAAGGAAGCCAAGTTCTTGGGTCTAATCTTTGATTCACATTTAACTTTTTTACCACATATTAAATCACTTAAAACTAAATGCCTGAAAGCACTTGACTTGTTGAAAGTTGTTTCAAATTCAAAATGGGGAGGGGATCAAGCTACCCTTCTCCATCTCTATCGATCACTAGTTCGTTCTAAACTTGATTATGGCTCAATCGTTTACGGGGGAGCCTGCAAAAGCAATCTTGATCCTGTCCATCATCAAGGTCTGAGACTTTGTCTTGGATCTTTTAGAACTTCACCTATTGACAGTCTCTATGTTGAGGCTGATGAACCTTCTCTTGAGCAGCGCCGTATAAAGTTAGCTTGACAATACATTACTAAATTATACTCTAATCATTCTAACCCTGCATATAACTGTGTTTTCAATCCTCTTTATGAGGATTTATACAACAAAAAGTCTTCTCTTGTCCCGCCTCTGGGACATAGAATTACACCTTTTCTTTCTGCTGCTGGGATTGAGCTGGAAAACATAGCTCCCTCCCGTCTTCTTTCTTCTCCTCCCTGGCAGTTGGTCAGGCCTCAAGTGGACCTAACATTGACCACATTTAAAAAATCAGAGACTAATGAATTACAATATAAGCAAAAATATAATCAATTAAAACATAAATATAGCAATTATAAATCCTTATTTACAGATGGGTCCAAGGATGGTGGCGCTGTGGCTTGTGCCACTGTCATTGGATCCAGAACAATATCTTCTCGATTACCAGTTAGTAGTTCTATTTTTACAGCTGAAGCTAACGCCATATTAACAGCTCTCAAATATATTCAAAGACACCCTAAACGTAAACAATATATAATCTATTCAGACTCTCTTTCTTGTCTCCAGGCGATTAAAAATTTATCATGTAAACATCCACTTTTAATTGACATTATTGAATTGTATAATAATCTTGCTACTGGCCAATACGACATCGTCTTCTGTTGGTTACCCAGCCATGTAGGCATTTCAGGGAACACAATGGCCGATCTTGCTGCCAAGGCAGCACTCAACAAATCTGTGACACCGCTTCTTATTCCCTACAGTGATTACAAAGCCACCATTAGATCTTATATCCGTGATCTGATGCAAAAGAAGTGGGACACCCAAGTGGGTATAAATAAATTACATGAGATAAAACCTTACATTGGTTATACCCACTTGGGTTGTCAATCCAGATTTGAAGAGGTCATACTACGACGATGTCGTATTGGCCACACTAGATATACTCATGCATACCTGTTGAAAGGTGAGGATCCTCCATTTTGCATCCCTTGTGATGAGAGAGTCACGGTCAAGCATATTCTGCTTGACTGTGTTGAATTCTCCATCACAAGGGATAAATATTTTACAGTTAAAACAATGAAGGATCTTTTTACCAACGTTAATTCTCATTTTATTATAGGTTTTTTAAAAGAAATTGATTTTTTGGGTGAATTTTGAATAGTATGTTTCTGTAAATAGATGTATTTTAATGATTGGTAGTTTGAATTAGTAACTTGAATTGTTGGTGGCTGTACCCTCAAAGGGGGTTGAAGTATTGTAAAATTATTGTCCTCCTGAGAGGGTACGTAAGTCCACAAACATTCACAGAAAATTTAAGTCTGCCAGGTTTTTAATCGTAGTATTCATGTTGTTTTAATTTTGGCTAACCTTTCGTACAATCGCCAGCAGCTGAGGGGATGATGTAAATCCAACTAGGGTCCATGCAGGTAGCAAAGGTACTGTAAGTCCCCATGGTCCCTAGTGTGGTGATCTACCTTCACTTGTTGGCGATCTATAGTCTGTTTTTATTATGTATTGTCTAAATAGTGCTATTAGTTTTAACTTTCCATACTAGTTTTACTTAAAATTGTGATATGCTAGTTGTTTTACTGTCCTCCGTTGACAGATTTTTCCATATGCATATATTTAATTTAAATGTTCTCGTCACGATATGGCTGAGATATTGCCGATGTGACGTTAAACATTAACTCACTCACTCAAGGGTTTGGTCCCTTAAAACCACCTTTAATTCCCCCTACCTTGCCTGTAACACGCTGTCTATATCGCTCCTGATGTGATCATGTGACTTGGATCAGCCAGTCAGTTTCCCGTAACATTCCCTCCGGTCTTCCAGGGAAAATGGTGCTTGCCCCTTTAGACATTACTACTGAGAATAACACTGTGTCGTTTGTTACTTTGCACCAGATTGCCTAATAAGAGTTAACAAGAAGTCCAAATCTAATACAGTACAGGGCCTGGTGGTATTCAAAACCGGTATTGAAAACTGTTCATCTATGTCCAAACATGATTACTTTACTGTTTTATCTCCATTGTGGGCACGGGTGATGTTCCTCTATGGTCTTAAGAAAGTCGCACAACACTCTTTCCCAAAAAGGAGACTTTACTGATCCCCAAATCCCTCGCCCAATCACATGCTTGAAAACACAATCTAAAATATTCTCAGGGTCTTTGTCATCTTACTGCTCTGCTAAAGGCATACTTTATAGAGAGCAGAATGGATTCTGAAGTATCTACAAACTTGATTCTGGAAGATGCCATCTTACAGCAAACTCTCCATGTGCTGGCTGAACACAAAAAAATAATACGAATGGATTCTGAAGTTTTTTTCATTGTATTTACCTCGAAGAGCGACTGTACTCACCCTGTCAAGGTGGGTGTGTTTGACTGTCTACTCATCGTGGGACGCTCAGCCCTCTCCACCCTTAAGATGGTGGGAATATCAACTCTCCAAACAGGCGTCAGGATTGGTACAGTTGCCAGAATTGGTACATTTCTGGGCACAGAGGTGTGGGAGACAGTTGGAAACAATCCATACCTTGCAGAAACAATCAGCAGAGTCACCAGCACGCAAAAGAAAAGGGAAACAGGCACTTGGATTCACCAAGACAAGTAAAGCTCAGCAGTGTTTTGTTACGGTTAAACATTTGCCTTCTCTCTTTCTCAGTTGTAGAATAATTTCTTTGGTGCTTGTCAAATTTCTTTGAAAAATAACAAACTGAATGTTCAATCCTGAATCATCCTCTTGAAGCAGGACAGCAGGACAGCATCTGCACCAACATCACTTGCATCAATTTGCAACTTAAATGCTTCCTCAAACTTTGGTGCCTGTAATACTTGAGAATTCATGAGTATGGCTTTGACTTTTTCAAATGTAGTCCGACAACTGCCATCCAACTGAAATTTTACCTTTTCCCCAAAAGGTTGGTAAGTGGTGAAACAACATCTGAGACGTTTTGACAAAACTTTCTGTAATAGCCAGCCATACCCAAGAATCTCATGAGTTCTCTCTTAGATAGAGGTACTATAGCATGAACTGGTTGTATGTGGCCGTGCCCTACAACGTGCCCTAAAAATTCAACCTATACCGTCCCGAATGCACACTTGGCGAGATTCACAGTTAACTTTGCCTAAGACAGTCTTTAGGGTAGAGGTGGTGGTGGTGATAGTTCGAGATCAGGTCACTTATTAGGGGTATTCTTACAATCCACTGCCCCTTTGGGAGTTAAAAATATCGTTGGATTGTTGTGGAGCATCATTCGAGGTATATGCAAAATTTCACCCAAATCGGTCAAATGGTTTTGGAAATATTCATTGTAAAGTGAACATGTGGTTGGTCGGATGAAAGGCTAACTATCCAATGTATGTCCGTACTTGTTACAGAGTAACTGAGCTAATCCGATATAAACTCTCGCGTGTGTCAACATAGGTGACAGTTGAAATCTGCCAGTGTCATTCACCCATACACATTGTTTGGTAAGTGCTTGGCGTACAAGATGTTTTCTTTGCTGGCCATACCGACACCCTGCGTGTCCCTGAGATCGGTGGGCGTTACATTGGCTTTCATCGTACATTACATAAATTATGAAATAGTTTTCAATTGGTTTTGGGATAATTGTTTGGACGTGCACTTCAAGTCCATCAGCTGTATGTTGTTGGGTAGAAAAAGTTTAGAGAGGGATAGCGTGTCTTCCGCCGTCATGGTGACTCACTGAAGACTGGTGTAGGCATTCACATTCACTCGCTCGTAAATGGAGCACATGTGGTATTGTTGTTGCTTGGACTACTGGAGTTTGACCCCTTTTAAAATTTCGACGTCTGTGTTGCCAGCTGGTGGTTTGCCGAGGTAGACTTGGATGACCAGTGTGGAATTCGCGGGAAGACTTTCCAGGATGTCAACCATTGTTACGAGTGCACCACACTGTCGAATTCCAACACCATCTGCAAACTCACATTTTGTGTTCCAGGTTTATTCGATAGTGCTCTATTTTTTTTTCAACAGTGTGCTGACTGGTCACACTGCATCGTTGCCTTTGCTTTGAGACATATAAGCCATGAGAAGCATTCTCTTGTTTACAATGTTCGTCAGATAGTGATCTTTGTTGTCTGTGAAAACGAGGGGAGAGCCGAGTGTGATGTCAAAATTTCAGTCGATTGGAGATGGCATGAATGACCACTTCTGTTCTCAAATGCCCATGTGTCGTGGTATGTGAAGATGTACTGCTTGTTTCTGGAGACGACCGTGGTAGTCAAGGTTGAACGACTTGCTGCCAAACGCTGGCGACATCATCCATTCATCCTAATCGCTGCAGACTAGGTCGGTGTGATGCTGACCCCTCCTTCACTGTCAATGAAATCGCCTAGGTTGCTGTTGTTGCTTCCGGATCCACCTGCAGTGGAGGGCATTTTGGTGCGTTTGTAAATGAATGTGCAGTTTGCAGTATGGAACGAGGTCAGGTAATTTCATACTGGTTGCTGTGGAGTTTGGTGGCATTTCGGCCAAAGGCAACCAGGGAATTCTCATAAACAGCCGTCTCAGTCAAAAAAGATTTTTTTCATTGTTCGTTAACACCATTCCATGTTATTCATTTTGAGTTTGAAGATATCGTCGTTCAGTGAGCACACGCTGTAGTCGCCGTCGGTTACTGAATACCACTGAAAATGATGTAATACAATATGTACAAACGGGGAGTGTTTTATTCTAAAACTAATGATGCTAACGCTGTTGGCGCTTGATGACGTCACGGTGGCCGGTCTTGTTGGGTAGTGACCTTCAGTCTACCACTCTCTGGCATGGCTGCGGTACTGTCAGTCTGCCGTAGATGTGTGACAAATCTTCCGATGGTGGATTTGCAGCATCCCATTGTCCTAGCCACATGGTCTTGTGCCTGTTCCATCTGTAACATACCGATTGCTCTCTCCCTCTGCTCTGGTGTTACACGAGACATGTTCCTGGATGTCAGTCGATTACCTGGTTAGCTTTTATACCCTAATTTAACACGGGGAACTTTGTGCACACTTTCCGTTTTATTCGTGTAAATTCGTTTGTGTTCACAGGGAACAGACAAGTGTTCATGTGTTCACGATATGTGCTAGCTGTTTTCAAACAGACTGACAACTATTTTGACAATTTACAGTCGTTTTTTTTTATTTTGGTGGCGTTTCTTTAGGCCGCTAGTTTAGGTAGATTCGTAGTACATAAGTACAGTATTTCCTTGACCACAATGTCAAATATCATGCTGTGCACAAATGTGTAATATGGTCAAACTATGCATGTACATATGAAGCGTTCCATGTTATACAAGTCTGTTAAGGTTTAATTACTGACAAATAATGTACGGCAGGATGAGCCGAAGCTGAAACATATGGCATAATTACAAATAGAAAAAGCTATTATTTTTGTTGCTTCATAATCTTTGACGATTTATGCTTTAATATAGCTAATAGCATTTTCTGCTTTTTCTGTAAATATCTTCTTTAACCACCAAAATTACAGCATTCAATGGATTATTGTGTTTGCTTTTAAATCCAAACATAATATTCTCTAGTGAAACCCTCTGAAACAGTTTTGAGCCTTTTTTCAATTCCCTTCCATACCGTTTTCTCACAAAAGTATTCTAACAGCAGGTGACCCATGGCTCCTGATTCTTGTCCACAGAATGTGAATGAGTGTGATTCAGATATTCCTATCTTGTACAAAGAGCTGTTTCTTGTTAAAATATTATTCAGTATTATAACTTGAACCAGCTTATTTACACAGCTCAGTACATCTATAAGACATCATAATATATCCTTGTTCTGGCTATCAATTAATCTATTCAAACACTTTTGACATTTTTTGTGCATCTGTACGGAATTCTGCAGCGAATAAAATATGGTAAAACATATTACCACCTTTTGTGTATTGATTATGTTGTATACATGAACATGAATGGGAGAGTAGGATCTTAGATCCTTTCTTGGTAGTAATTAATCAAACGTGTGTTAATACATCTCGCTACTTTTGACGTGATCCCTTGATATAGGATACTCTCAAGTTCTGTGGCAAGGTCAAGGACGTTATCTTACGGATGAGGAAGACGGCGTAGACTCATCTCGTCCCACACGTGCTCTGTCGGGGAGACATCAGGTCAATTTGCAGGCCATGGCCATGACGGCGCAGGAAAGGAATTGCCACAGGACGAAGAAGCTGATCCCTGTAGCCCACACCAGTTAAGTTGCCCTGAACAGTTACCAAATGAGTTCACTGGCGTGCTTGGACGTCCAGAACGTGGCCGACGTCATTTGTGTTCTGGTATCGTTTCACCACTGCAGGATTGTGACATTCATTTGCTCTGTCTCTCTTTCCCAGAGTAAAGCACTGACGCCATGGAACGTGGTACGTGCATGCATGTTGGATACATCTTACTAATCTCGAATTTAAATCCTTATGTGTCTACACAAGTTTTATAAATTTAGATTTTAAATTTTGTATGCACAGTTTCTTTATGTGCCTTGTATATGTTAGAGATCTTGATATTCTTCGCCATCAGCAATGCTAACCCTAACCCTAACCATCAATGTGCTGAATGATTCATAACTGATGAAGACGTTCAAGTCTGGTGGCTTCAGTTTCACCAGTACTGTAGACATCCTTTGGGAGTGCTTTGATATTAGGTATCGGATGTCCAAACAACAAGTTGGGGTTAAAAGACTCGAAAACTGAATGTTTGCTTATCGGAATCGTTTGAGTCACACAGGTTGGTTGAAGTGTACGATCCGATACTCATGCTCCAAACAGTTTGAGGTGTTCGGTAATTTAAATACGTTGTTCACTGGTCGCTCGGGGACGATGGGTTGAGATACCCTCATGACCCTTCGTGACAAGTGAACAACTTATAATATCTGACGGTAGACTCCACCCAAAGTTTGGCTCTTTCCCTCGTCACCTCAAGACTGGGTTATTGTAATACTGTCCTCTTTGGTGCTCCTCTGTCCCTTACAAACATCAGCAAAGGCAGAAAACCGGCGCCTGAATCATCTCCAAAGGTCAGAAACGAGACCAGATAACACAAAATCTAAGGGATTTACACTGGCTTCCAGTCTCTTATAGAATCATAATCAAGATCCTTTGCATAACCTATGTACACGTGACTCAGCATTCAGCTCCCTTCCAAGTGGATGTGGCCAAGCTCCCTTCCTACTGGATATGGCCCAACTCCCTTCCTGGTGGGTGAGTGGGTGAGTCCCTGGACAAAACGATTGCGTTGTTAACCAGGCCGGTTATTAGGTTTCAGGTATGTCGGTTAGAGCACACGTTGACATTGCCAGTTAGTGCTAGTGGCATTTGAGTGTTAGATTGTTTGACAGAGCTTTACTGTGATAGAGAGACAGGAAGTTGAGATAATGTAAAGGTCATAGTACGTAGACTCTGGATCAGATGTCAATTCCACACTTAGAAGGACAGGGATCTCAGTGCTGTTGTGTCGTTATCAAGGCAACAGAAAAGGGCAGAAAAGTTCATGAGATCAATTGAACAGTGTCAGAAAACACCCACAGTTAACAAAGAAACAGTAGGGTGTGAAAATACATTAGACCAAACAAACATCATGTTCAGTTTTAATTCACACATTACTCGCATGCATATAGAAGAGCGGAAAAAAGTGCAATAGGGCAAAAGGAGGTGACATGTGGAAGCAGTTGGGTAGAGTTACTCTTCCAATTCCAGTGTTCGCTGGTGATGCAAGATCTTATCAGGGATGGAAGGCAGCATTCATTGTATGTATGTCACCAACAACAACTAAATATACGCTACTTCGATTGCGCCAGTATTTATCAGGGGAAACTCTTAGAGTGGTTAGAGATTTTGGGCATAATATAATTGCTGATCAGGTCATTCTCGAAAGACCAGAGAGAAAATTTGGCGGCAAGAGATGACAGACTGCTTTGCATCTTGCAGAGATAGACAACTTCAAACGCATTTGCTAAGGTCATGCAAAAGACCTAGACAGATTTGCAGACATACCTGATGTAGCTGTAGGTAATCTTCACGAATCAGATAGGGTTGAAGAATTAGGAAATGGCTTATTTTATATGAAGTTACAAAAGAAGATGACTAAAACCATGGGTACAGAGGACCAAATTTGGGTATTTGATAGACAAAGGCAAAGTCAGCTTAAACTGACAGAATGGGTGCTGTAGGAAGCAGACTTTCAAACTATTGTAACTGAGATCATTCGTGGTGTTTGTGATAAGTCAGTGAAATCAGAGCACAAACGAGCTCCTAGTTATTTTTTGTGCATGATCGCAACCATAATCCTGGTGCACACTATGCTCGTGAGTAGCATTTGTGCAGAGTATGTATAGAGCATCATGATGTATGGAACCGTAGATAGTTCATCGCATTAAAAGTCCATGACAGATGGAATAAAGCAAATGAGTTAAATTTTTGCTTCCGCTGCTTCGGGAGCAATCATCGTAATAAAAACCGGACGAACGACATTGTGTGGTATACATGGATGCACAAGCAACCATAACAGGCCCTTGTATGTGCATAGGGACAGGGTTCATTCCATTGTCAGTACTGAAAAAGTTTACCTAAGCAAAGTGGGACATGCAGACAATAATTCAAATGAGAACAATGGACGTGCATATGCAGCTAATATGGAA
The DNA here is from genome assembly GCF_037392515.1 of Haliotis asinina. Classification (NCBI taxonomy): domain Eukaryota; kingdom Metazoa; phylum Mollusca; class Gastropoda; order Lepetellida; family Haliotidae; genus Haliotis; species Haliotis asinina. The sequence goes on along the minus strand of NC_090284.1, from coordinate 79,104,610 downwards.
TCTAGCGTAGCTTCAACTCTTCATTCATAGAGCTTAGAACAGTACCAGAGATACTTAAACATGGGAATGGTACAGTCACAGTTAATGCGTTATTAGACGACGTGGGCACAAGGCCATATATTAATGCAGATGTTGCTGCAGGGCTAGAGGTGAAACCAGAGCAAGGTGAAAGCAGGAAAGTGACAGTGAATGCCTTGAATGACGAGAAAACCTCGTTTGAAACTATGCCAGTAACATTTGGAATTGAAAGCAGACATGGAGATGTTGGTGTTAGTGTCACTTCTTTCACAATAACCAAGGTCACAGGTGATTTGCAGGCTGTTGACTGGAAGAAGTACGACAAGTTATGGACACATCTGAAAGACATAGATTTTCCTAAAAATGCCTCTCCTCCTATCATACATGTATGTATGTGCGGCTGTGGAGAAATATGTGTCGATGCCTGCTTGTTGCTTGAGTAGACGGCTAATGTGATATGATGTTTTGCCAGCTGAGCTGAGTCGTTTAGGTGCGGGGTTGATAGTGGAGTTGATGATGCGGTCAACAAGTTTAGTGGGAGAGTTGTTGAATTGGGTAAAGATGTGCCTGAGATGATTTAGTTCAGGTTTAGTGGGGAGAGAGGATAAGTGTGCAGCACGGCGGGTGAGGGTGGTTTTAGTTCTGAGAGGTGATTAAAGTCAAAGTGGAGGTATTGGTCAGTGTGGGTAGGTTTACGATGGACAGAGGTTTGGATAGTGTTGTCAGTACTCTGGGTGACAAGGTCGTCAAGAAAGAGTAGTTGTGAGTTGTTTCCAGTTTCAACAGTAAATTGGATGCGGGGGTGCTGTTAGTTAAGATGTTCAGAGGGGTCATTGTCGTGCAGAGGAATAACAAAGGTGTCATCAACCTTCCTGAACCAGCAGGTTGGTTAGATTAGCGAGGTGTTTTGGGCTTGTTGTTCAAAGGAAGTCATGTAGATTTCAGAAAGGATAGGAGAGACAGGGTATCCCATGGGAAGGCCATGGATTTGCTGATAGAATGCATCACCCCAGGTGATGTAAGTGGAGGTGATGGACACATCACAAAATTTCCTGACCACAAAATCAATTGGGACAGTAACAAAACACTCTCCAGCAACAAACATGATTACAAGCAGAGAAAATTGGCAGAAGCTATTCATATCCGCAGGCACAACCCTTCCATAAACAGGGATCAGTGTATATTTCTACCTAAGCAATTCGACACTTTAATCAAGAAATATTAATCTCTGGCTTCCATCACTAAGCCTCCATTAATTGGTCCCTAAACGCTGTAATCCCCCAACCCCACCCCTGTGTTCACACTAATTACTTGTTATATCAACAACTCTAGTCTTTGACGTTTTTGTTAGCAAGTCGTGGAACAAATTGGAAGTTTAATCCTCCATATGCACCTCACTTCGGTGGAGTGTATGAGTCACTGGTAAGGTCGGAAAAAAAGTAAATAAATAAAAAAAATATAAAAAACTTTGCTATTCTGGGAAATAGTGATGTAACAGATGTAGAACTCATGACAGCGTTCATTGGAGAAGCCCTTATGAACTCCCGTCCTTTGAGCTATCAGACACCACATCTACAGGATGATGTACCTCTGATGCCAAACCACTTTCTTCATAGCCTGGCAGGAGGTATTGGTCGGAATCAGTGGATACAACGACCTTCAATCCACAATCCAAGGAAACGATGGAGAAGGGTACAGGAGGTTATACAGCACTTCTTGAACTGATGGATGAAGGAAAGGATATCCTGTTGTAAGAGGAGGAAGTGTTGTTGACCTGATATCAAAGTGAATGACATTGTGCCAGCGATATCACCTAACACTCCACGTGGACACTGTTCTATGGGAAGAATTATCAAGACACGCTCAGGAAAGGACAGTTATACAAGAGTGGTGGACATATATATACAGATTGGTCAAACAGTTCTCACCAGACCAGTGACGAAAATTCGCGGTCCGGAAATGGATTCCATCATCTGCTAGTTCCAAGGATTTGTTGATGTGACAGTATGTGAAACTTTTCGTACTGGATTTATTGTGACCCTGGAAGTGTTGTGACAATGGATTTATTGTGACATTGGATCTACTTGCTACACTTGCAAACCGTTTTGATATATTTGTAGATGCTATTAGAATATTATTTTGAATCGGGTAAGTTTCTTATTTGTGTTGATACACTCTGTTCTATCAAGGCGGGCTATAAGGACAAAAGGATTGTCCAAACACGTGTTCATCACGGTTTATTTATTGTACTAACTGTGCTGTTAACCAGGCAGGTTATTAAGTTTCATTTTTTGTACTTGCGAATGGATCGTGAAAACGCACTGGACAACAATCCTACTTTGTGGAGCACTCGAGCACGAAAAGAAAAAGCGTTTTCACCACGTGCGGGGTTTGACGTGAAATTGTAGTTAAATTGATACGTCGATTGTTCAGCACACGTTCAGATTGTCAGTGTCATTTGGGTGTAAGATTGTTTGGCAGAGCTTTAGTGTAATAGAAAGTCAAGAAGGTGAGATTATTAGGTAAATTAAAAGAAATATTAGATTCTGATTTAGAGGTTCTATTGTTACATCACAACTAGGTGGCGGTAACTCTTGGCTTCCCTGAACATGGGCGATTTTTGCCGTCGTTTTGTTGAGCATCTCGACGGACTAATGTTGAATGGTGTTATGGTGACAACTAAAATGTTGAGCAAACTCCTGCTGGGTAGAACCAGACGGTAGCGTACCCAGGACCGTAAATTGTTCACCTGCTGTCAGTGTTGGCATTATTTTATGGGGGACCGCGTTGCAATATTCAGTTGACAATGTGTATGTTTGGACTGGCCATGTGTGTGCTTTAAGTAGGCATATCATTAACACTTTTGCATGCATTTCACATTTCCTACATACAGCATGCCTTCGTCTTCAAGTTTTCATGCTTTTCTTCTTTCATGCTTTTCAGTGCATCATACGGTTTTGTTAACACTTCTCTGTTCCAAAGCACTCATTTATCTCTGGGTCTGAATTTCGGCTTCGTGTGACCTTTACGTTTTGAAATATACACATGAGCACTAATTAAGCATCACCCATTTTCATGCCATAAGACTGTGTTTAACACAACACACTAGTCATTCATAATATGGAAACCAAACACATGGCTATAATTTCGTTAACTGAACCATCTAAATTGTCAGTCCATCAACTACCAACACTGCTGCTACTTTTGGCTGTAATTTAATGACGGTCATATGGGGGCATTAAAAACGTGATCAATAATCATGTCCAAAACTATGGTCACACAGACAATGTCTGTGGTCCCCCCCACACAAAGTTCTCGAAATACGTTCACTGTTCAATCCTAACCCAACAGTAATGGTGACATCAGTATTTGGTTATCGCATAACTGCAACTCTCCTCCTCATGCTGGAAATCAAACACCGAAGGCGCATCATTGAAATCCTCTGTCATTCATTATGAAGATCCTGGGCTAATTCCTGTAGATTTTGAACACGTGGATCCCTTGCTTGAACTTGACGCCCCCGATGGTCCCATAAATGCGCATTTGGGTTGAGATCAGGACTTCTCGTAGGCTCTACAAGTATGTGACAACAGCTCTGGAACGATGCGGCCTAGCATTATTGTCCACAAATACTGGCCGATAGACAAGGGAGTGGTTATCAAAATGCGGGACAACAACAGCTTCCAGTACTTCCTGTTGGTATCTCTGACCAATGAGTGTCCCTACAATGGTGATAAGATTCAGCTTACAGTCACAGGAGATACATCTCCACACCATTACAGAGACACCGCCAAAAGGTTCAGCTGCGTGGATCATCCGCTGTTGATAAGCCTCATTACTCCTTCTCCAAACTCGTCAACGACCATCAGTAACACGAAGAAGAAAACAGCTTTCATCGGACCAATGGATCCTTCGCCATGTCCTCAGATTGTGGTTTTGCCGTTGATTACACCACGCCAAGCGTTGAGTCTTGTGTCTATCAGTCCAGCCAGCGGACCTGAGCCTCCTTCTGATGGTGCTGGTTGAGAGACGAACACCCACGCTCCATTGTTTTCTAAGATCTCTGGCATTGGTCATGGGCCTGCGTCTCACTATATATATATGCGAACTAGGGCACTGTCATCACGGTGAGTGGTCTTTCTCGGCCTTCCTGATTGCGTAACATCCTTGATGTAACCAGTGGCTGCGTGTTTCCTTACAAGGCGACTAATGATAGTATGATTAATATTCAATCTGGATCCAATGCTACAACAGGACAAATCAGGTTCAAGCATACCAATGATCTGCCATCTATTATTTTCAGAAAGCCAATGAATCGGCATGTCCAAAAACGCTCAATTTCAACACTGTTTTGATAAGAAAGCAATGAGAATACTTCATTTCACCTTTTTATACCCCTCACATGGTCAAATTCGAGTCAAAGGGGTCATCTTCGTGTTTGAAATCCTAGATGGAAATTGTAATTTTTTCAGATTTTAGGTACACAATGGTGTCACTTCCAGAGGTTCAAACAGACCCGATTCAGACATGATGGTTTCTGTTTATCCCAAAACGCTCATCTGAGTGTGAAGTTCCCCAAGCGTTAGGATGAGGTTCTTCAAATCACTTGATAAAGGTTCATTGGAAATTATCACTTACGCTTTCCACCAGAGAGTTTGATCAAAAGTGACGACTGGTGTGACCTTGTTTTCATGACATGATGAACACTAGCGTAGTGTCTATACAAGTCACATGGGTTCATGTCAATCATTGTCAGATACACAGCTGATGCATGTCCTGCAGATGACAACCAGCTATATTTGTTTGTCGAACCAAAGTATGTGAAAAACTGTGCATTACAAATCCAAGACTGAATCGCAGAAATAAGAACCTGGATGATCTTCGAGGAAACAATGTTGCCTCAACAACAAATCAGTGCCGTTTGCAAATCCTGCTACTTTCATATCTTCAACATAAGCAAAGTCCGTCACCTTTTGAACTATAACATCGCTCAGTTGCTCATGACAAATCTAGCGCTATTGAGCAAATTATTATTACTTTTTTGGAAGCAGGCGCTATATAAATTCATTATTATCATGTTTTACAGAGTAAGATTGCAATGCAGCAGAGAGGGTTCCGGTGATCCTGGCACAGTCAGGCTGGTAAGGCTCATCATCAGCTCAGGGCCCTCACCCCCTCTACACGCAGCCCAGACAGCGAATGCCACTTCTCCCAGGAAACACTGCCTCGTCAAACCCACCAAGATCTTTACGAAGAATATGGAGTCTCCCCAACACTGCAGCCTTCTGCATTACCCAGATTTTCAGAAGGGTTGTGCTCCCAGTGCAGAAACCAGGCACTCTCCTCATCTGCGCCAAGAGATCTGGAGGTACCAAACTCAGGGCACCGAGAACAATGGGGAGCCTGATGACTGTGTACTTGGAATGCAAGCGAGACATTTCAAATGTGAGGTCCGCATATTTATCATGCTTTTCTTGAATCTTGCCAATCACATTGCTGTCAAAAGGGACAGAAAATTCTATGATATAAATAAATTCATTGGTTTTATCAAAAAGGACAAGATCAGGTTTGTTGGCTGGAATTCGTCTCATGCTGTATATTGGCCTATTCCAGAGAAGTTTAAAAGCATCATTTTCCAGGACGCCCTGGACATATTCAGAGTCGTACCATGGATGGACCTCGGGGTCAAAGCCACAGGCATGGTGGAGATGACAGTAAAAGCAGTGAGCCATGCCATCATGTCTTTTAAGATATGGTGTTTGTGCCAAGGAATGACATCCACTGACAAGGTGTTGGACAGTCTCTGTGAATTAATTGCAAAGACAACGTTTCATGTTCACATTTTGATTAAGAATCACATTCTGGCGATTGAGAGTGGGAAGTGACTGGTCCTGAGCAGCAAAAAGGAAGCCCTCAGTTTCACATTTGAGACCAGCCGACTTCATCCAGGCGAAGGAGTCAGTTAAATTGCTGTTCTGTTCCACACACTGCATGTACACGCGATGCAATGGCTTCTCAGACAGCTTCTCCACAAAGGACCGACTCTGAGCAGACTTGGTGAAGGACTTCACCTGGTGTACTCCCAACTTTGCACCCTCCAGTGGTACATCGCCATCAACAAAATTAACTTCAAATTTCAGATTGTGTCCAACAAGCTTGGCACGCTTAAAATAGCTGTGGAATTCCTTGCTTTCATCGTGAGTCTTCACATGCATCACCAGAGGATCATCCAATAAATAAATATGTGCAAAAGTGCACAATAACATTCTATCATGAAGAGCCTCCACATTAATCAAACCCCGACCTCCTGAATTGATTCGCATATATAAATGATTAAGAGAGGAACGAGGGTGGTGTGCTCTGTTATCCAACATGATCCTTCTGGCCAGGCCGTCAAGACCCTGGATATCTTGTTTTGTCCAATCAACTACTCCAAAGGAATAGGAGAGGACTGGCACAGCAAAGTATTGGTGGCTTTGACTTTGTTTCGAGCATTTAGCTCTGAGCTCCAGGTTTTCTTTAAACGAGATATATACTCGGCCCAAAGTTTATCTTGAATCTGGGCATTCTGGAGCTTGTCTCGAACTTGCATTCCAAGATAGGTGTAGGCCTGATCTTCCACAAGATGCTCAATAACTTCTCCCCCTTGTAATTTGACCGATCCGTCATTGGTTACCTTGCCACGTTTCAAATGAAGAGTATTACATTACAATCCAAATGTCATGCCAGTATCACTAGAAAAGGACTCGACAAGGAGAACCTGTTCTTTCAAATTGGTATCTCCTTTGGCAAGGAGCTCGATGTCATCCATGTAGAGAAGATAAGTAAGGGGTGTTGGGGATCTGTGCTGAGGAGGTCCATGATGGTAGCCCTCCTCCTTATTGAGGAGAAAACTCAAAGGATTTAGAGACAAACAAAAAAGCAAAGGACTAAAGGAGTCCCCCCGAAATATTCACTTCTGAATGGAATAGATTCTGAAGTCTGCACCTGCTCATTCGAGTACATCTCAAGTTTAGTCGACCAGCAACTCATTAAAGACTTGAGTAAATCAAGTAGTCAGGGAGGTCGATGCACTGAAGAGACTTCGTGAGGGACAGAGTCATATGCTTTTTTGTAGTCAATCCAGCACATGCAGAGGTTGCGGTGATACGTTTTAGCCTCTTCCAAAATCATTTTCTGTACAAGGAGATGCTCCTTGCACCCCCAACATCCCTTTCTCGCTACCTTCTGCTTTCTGTAAATTATCTCACTGGAAGAGCAGTAAGATGACACGATGTATTAAGACATGTCATAGGGTGGAAGTTTCTGGGATCAGTCAAGTCTCCTTTTTGGGAAGGAGTATTGTGTTCCATGGAGGAACATCACCTGTGTCCACAAGAGAGTTAAAACAGTGAAATAATGGTGTTTGGGCACAAGGAAACAGTTTCAAATGCCATCAGACCCTGGAGCTGTATTAGACTTGGACTTTTTAATGACTCTTTTCAGGCAATCTGGTGAGATGCAACAGCCAAACGACCTAGTTACTTTCTCATGCATTGCACGGTCATAATCACTGACCCATGGTGCCTCCAGGTTACAGTCGCCGGGTATAGACCACAACTGTTCCCAGAACCTTTCACTGGCATCCATGGGAGGTCGTTTATCATGCTCACCATCACCAATCATTTTTAGTTGCCTATAGAATTGTTTTTCATTGCTTCTAAAAAGTTTATTTTGTTTGATAAATTTGTTTTTCTTTTCCCATTTTTTTCTTTCTTTCAGTCCAAACTTTGTTTTTGCCTTCAGGGAATCGACAATTTGGAGAAGTACCTTTTCTTTTGTTGTCTTGTACTGAAATTTAAATTTTCTCCAAATTGCCTTTTGTCGTTTAGATTCCCTGGTGATCTTAAGGCACAAGTCTATCCAGGAAATTTGTCGTCTTGTTTCTGTAAGTTTCACTTGAAACCGGTTCTTCATTGGTTTACTGTTCTTAATCTTGGCTGATTTTTCTTTGGAAACTGTGTGAAGTTCCTCCAAGGTTCGAGCGGCAGCATAGACACAACAATTAACTTGATATAATGAACAGTCCGCAGAACGTTTCATAGAACTAATGTCATTTAATAAATCAATTTCAGTTTTGGGAAAAGATGTATTTGTTATTCCAAAAGGAATGATAGATATTTCATCATAAACAGAATGGAACAAAATATACACACGGTTTTCGGAAGGATCAGCAAATGAAGAAGAGGAAGAGTGAGAGTCCAAAATTTCGGGGCCAGTTGCCTCTAAGGCAGAAGAGTTTATTTCGGGAAGAGGAAAGAGGTTCACGCGGACGTTCATAACAGCATTGAAGTCCTGTACATATTCCATCCTTGCTTTACCTTGGTGGACCAACTGTCATTTCACATGCTGTATATGTTTTCAATGTTTTTCAGAACAGTCTGAGTTTGGAATACATCATGTCCCTTCTTTTTATCCGAGGTTTTTGCTGATTTGGCACAAAATATACAGTCAGTTCCAAATAAAAAATGTTTCCTGTGACCTCAACTCTTGGTTTTCAGTAGGAATTGTCTTTGTATTTCCACTCGGAACAATATCATTTGGATTTATATATTTCCTTTTGCACTTGATGTGGACAGACTGGCCTGGTTTCACAATTATAGTGTCAGCATTTTGGGAACTTGCACTGTTAATGACATTGCTCCCCTTCTTCCTCAACGCCACTGATGCCTTGGCATTATCGAAAGGATGTCCACAAAGAGCACATTCCACTGAACCTGTCTCAATGGAAACTGAAATATGTCTAAAGAAATTCTTTTGACTGATTACTTTAAATAAATGGGAAATCAATACCTAGGCTTTGATATTATTTACCTGTAAAATTAAAATGGGTTTTCGAAAGATTGAAATATACATTCAGTACAACTTCTTTTTTGGGACCTAATAACTTTGGTCCATAATTTTAAAACAATATTTTTTCATTATTTTTTATCAAAGATAAAGAAAGTCGTTGTAATGGTTTATCTTTGTGAAATTAATTCAGCTTTTAAAGTCAGTTTTGAAAGATTCAATGAAATTATAACTTGTTTCCACAAAGAAACTATAAGTCTTTTGAGGAATTGTTCAGTAAGAATAGTCTTTGGAAAGTGTTATATCAATCAAGACGTTTGCAAGGTGGGACATTCAAACACCATTACGCCTCCATTTACAATTAATGATGAAAACAAGTGTCAATACCATTTCTATGACATCATGATAATGTCTGAACTTTAAATCATGAATAATGGAAGTAAAACTTACCTCATTTACATGAAAATGTTGAAACGTTCACGAAAATTACGTCATATCTGTGATTATTTTTGGTACCATGAGAGCACTTCCTGTACTACTAAGAGACAGCAAATGTTAGACAATTAAAAATTGAAGGACCTCAGCTGCATTTAAAAATATTTTTCATTACTTTTAAAGATATTAATGTACAATGTTTTAAAATTTAAAAAAATTGTTTTAGTAGATATTTTATACATAATTATAGGATTATACATGTGTGAGTCATTCTCAAACGTTGCAGCTATTTGGTGTAGAAAAGACAACATAATTCAAATACAAAATAATCAATCGCTATTTTCACAAATGGCAAACTACATTGTTAAGGTTCACATATCAATAATATTTGAGGCCTAATTATGTTCAGTATTGTCATGAAGACTAATTAAACTAATTAGGTCAAAGCCACAATGTCCTTCCTGTAACAGCAGTAATACTTATATTTTTCTTAAAAACTACATTAATCCTAAAGATATTGCATTGTAAATTCTACCTTAACTGTTATTTTGTTTCACACACTTATGACTGCATGTTTATGAAATAAACCTCATCTACACTGTGTCAGATGAAAAAGTGAAATCTGCTGCTACTTTTCAATGTTCTTGATATCCTCTCAACTGTCATAAAAAATATTGCACTGAAGGCGATTTGAAAAGAATATTTTGATTTCTTACAATGTCTTACACTTTAGATCATAAAACATTTACTTTCAAGTCTTGTTATATGAAAGATAGTATCGTTATGCCAAAGACACTCTATGTTACTGGAAAGAAAATATGTGAAATATTTGAAAAACTATTAAATTGTAACAAAAATCTTTGATCTATCTGTAATGAAAGAAAGAGTTCTTTGCGTGTTACCCTCAGAAGTATAGTAAGTATTACATGTTATATCCATATCTCCAAATAAGGTGACTAACAATGACATGTTTGTTACAGAGAAGACAATTCGATTGTATATTTAGTTGGGATGAGAATATATCAGTGGCATCCATGATAAGCTATTTTCATATCAATCAGTTTCTAAAAGTATTTTTTTCACCATACTTGTAGACCAAAATATATAGCCTATATTTTAGAACTTTGCCTATTTGTTAGCCTAAAGACACGTCAGTTTTACTGGAAAGACATTTCAGAACAAGTTAATGGAAGAAAAAGAAGAAGTTAAAAAAATGTAGACTTGGTGCTTTAAATAAACAATTAAAGTAGCCGTTACCATCTTGAAATTTGTTTCTTTTAGGAAATCAGAAAAAAACATTTAATGACAAGTTTGACAGTATTTGTCATGAATTTATGAAACTGTCAAACGTGTTTACAAGTAACAAATGTATCAAAGTTTGGATCCCCAACCTCAAACTGTCAAACAGATTTACAAGTAACAAAGTATCAAAGTTTTGATCATCTGCCTCAAGTTGTCAAAGTAACAAATAAATCAACAAAATTAATCTCTGTATTTGTCATACCCATTTTGCTAGTTCTGAAAAACGTACAGAAATGAATGTTTCACTGATTTTTTGTTTTAGATTATCACTAATTAAGTTTATTTAGGAAACTGGATGTTCAATGTTTTGATTGTTTTTGCAGACTGATTATTACAGTGTCATAATTAGTAGGATCAGTCACACACTGTCTTTAAAAAAACAGTCATTAAAATGGATATAAGCATGCAAAGTTTCAAGAACAGACTTCTGTGTTAAGGATAAGGTAATTTTGTCTCATATCTTAATGCACATCTGAATAAATCAGGAAAGAAAAACAAAAAAGAAAGATCATTTATATTAAACTGTCTTTGCAGTAACAACATAAGTCCTATAAATAACAGGTATTTTTTAAACCCTGTAGTTCCCTAGACATGATGCATTCAGAAGAGAAAGTGTAAAACATGTTTCAGTTTCAGCATATATACACCTTAGATCACAATTAAGCTGTTAATGACATTGACATTAAAGTAAAAAGAATATGTGACTTATCAAGATATTTTTCTTTGACGTAACACTGATGGTCTTTCCAATAATAAAATAGCTGTTACAGAAAAGACTGTTATTTGAGAGACAAATTGTAAAAGTAAATTCAGAAAAAAATGACTATTCCCTTTCCCATTTCTGACAACATCCTTGTGTTGTAATTATGGTTCCAAATGCAAAGAGAAACATGTATTTTTGGAAAATTGTTTGTTTCTTTCGTTAATTGATGTTACTTAAAAGACACCCATACAAAATACCTGCAAATTGTTACCTTTTCTTCTTGATTTTCTTTAAAAGTTTTGTCTTGAACTTAACGCCACATGTTTATCACTCTCAACCAGAAGTTGTTAATGAGCATTATAGGGAGTTCCACTTTCACAAGATGAGAGATCACTGATTATTTCATACTTCTATGGAACTGTTACAGGAAAGACATTTTTCTTGCATAGAAGAGAAAAAGATTGTTTTCTATTTCAAAATTCAGTTTGAACATCACAAACATCTGCCAGGAATGGCAAAAAGGTCTATTCTTTTCAACTACTCAAGAAACAATATTATCTTAAATGAAGTTTCATGCACAGCAGACACCTGTTAGGTTTCTGCTCCCGGATACATGACAAAATGCATATCCTTTGTTACAAAAAGGAATAAAATAAAAAGTGTTTGGTCATTTTGTTTGTCATAAAAATTCCCAAAATATTTTACATATTAGATATTGCTAATGAAGGAGAAATCAGATTTGTAACATATTGATAAAATTTGATGGTTATATTGAAGTTTGAATCCTGATACGTGAAAAGGCTGCATCTTTTGAGAATGACTCGTATACATTTTCATATTTTTTTTAACATTTCTTTTGAAATAAAACAAATATGATAGGTTAATTCCTATTACACCTACATTTTCTATAGGCCTGTAATAAGAGCTTTAATTTGATTTATATAACATACACATTTGAGTTGAATCCAAACAAGTCAGCATTTCCATCTAAGATTTCAAAAGTAGAGATGACCCCTATGACCTTGAGGGTCAAATTTGACCTTGCCCCAACACTGAGATTGCCTAGACATCTTATAAACAAATGGTTTGCGGTCTTAAAACAGTTGAAATAATCACTGTTGCAATTTGTGGTGGGTATTCTCATAAACTGACTGGACTACTGCTCCCTCCCAGCACTCTGTGGTACTTCCCACTGGTCCGTCTCTCTCCTCATAAGTATGACACTTACACTCTTTCACTTAGATTTTGCATAAGATACCTTTCCATTTTGGTCACAAACAACAACTACTCAAGTGAAAAAAATGTACATTTAATGTGCTCCAATATAAACATTAACACAAGGTTTATGATGAAGAACAAAACATAACAATATCCTTCAGTTCATTACGTATTCTATGTTTAGAAATGAAGAATTTCTCCAAAGTGAAAGGTACTCATAACATGAAAACAAGTTATCAGATTGGTTATATAGAGCCAAAAAGCAAGTGAATAACACTGACACAACTGAATGGCATGTGATGTACTGCACATACAAGGTCAATCCAGCTCAGACAAGAAGTCATGTGCTGCCAATACAATGTCAATCCAACTGGGACAAAATATCACATGCTGCCCATACATTGTCAATCCAGCTCAGACAAGATGTTATGTGCTTCCAATACAATGCCAAACCAGATCATACATGATGTCATGTGCTGCTCACACAATGTCAGTGCAACTCAGACGAATGTCACATGCTGCCCATAGAATGTCAATGCAGCTCAGACAAGATGTCACATGCTGCCCATACAATGTCAATCCAACTGTGACAAGATATCATGTGCTATTAATACAATGCCAATCCAGATGTGACATGATGTCATGTGCTGCCAATACAATGTCAATCCAGCTGTGACAAGATATCATGTGCTGCTAATACAATGTCAATCCAGATGTGTCAACGCAAGATATCATGTGCTGTCCACATAATGCCAATCTGGCAGACTCAAAACATCATGTAATACATGTGAGTGGACACATGGATGGTGGGCTTCTTTACAATATGTACAATACTCCTTACATGCACAACAATTCTGTGTACGATAAATAGATAACGACATTTGACAGGATACATTCAAATGTTTTGATGAGACAAAGGAGGGAACGATAGCCAGAAATAAATGGTTGAAACATTCTCTCCTACAAGAGTATAAATATGCAAATGTAACTGACATGGGTTTAAGGACACTGGTATTGATTTCACCACTTTTGTTTTATTGAGGCCTCTTAATGCACTTTGTTTTGTGCCAAAGGATGGAGAGGCCCTGTTTGTGTTAACACAATGCACAGAAACCACTTAAATCATTTGAAAATGAGTAGGAAATATAAGATCTAGCCATAACCATGGATTCTACTGAAGAAAGGCATCTGTTATCATCCCTGAGAGATTATGTGACTCTTCCATATTACTGATTCAGGTTTGCATGCTGATGGCTGTAAAGAGAAATATTTGCCACTGTAAGGCTATAATTCAACCTCCATATTGCATCCCTTTATTAACACCCTCCTGCATTCCTCCATTAACACCGTACTCCATTCCTAAACACCATACTGCATTCCTTGATTAACACCCTACTGCATTCCTCGATTAACACCATACTGTATTCCTTGATTTACACCCTACTGCATCCCTTGATGAACACCCTACTGCATCTCTTGATTTACATGATACTGTGAGAGTTAACATATCTTCTTATGCAGCATTTGGTTTCAATGCTAACAAATACATTTGATACATTGGAAATAATTACTTTGGTACTGAAAACAGTTTTAAGAATACATCAGATGTTATTGGTTTATTTAGGTGCAAATACAATATACACTGGGTACATTACATGTAAAAGACACTGGGTACATTATATGTAAAATACACTGGGTACATTACATGAAAAATACACTGGGTACATTATATGTACTAAACATGTCAATCCTTCAGCAATGAACACTGACATGATGTATGTCAGGACTTCAGTATTGATATACACATATGTTGAATACAATACCAAACTGCTGAATATCAATCTCGGAAGGTGCAGTGAATGATTTAATACTCCGAATGCATGAACATTAGAATTAGCAGATTGATGAAGTTATGAAGCTGTATACACTGGTCATCTAGCAAGGTAACATGTGACAAGGGGTAATATTTAAAACAATGCTACATACAAAGTGGTACTGAATACTGTATACAGTTGTGTAAATCTAAAAATTGAAAAGATATTGCAAGAAAACTATTAGCAAGAACATCAGACATGAGACCGAGCGTGTTGAGCTAAGATAGAGTACATTGTGATAGATACAAGAAGTACGTTGGACCAGTCAAAAGAAGAATTTTACATCTGCTTTTTTGGGTCATTCAACAACAACCTGTCCTTGTTAGTGTGACCTTGAAACAATGGCTGCCACAGGCTGACTGGGTCACTTTGAAACAATGGCTGCCACAGGCTGACTGGGTCACCTTCAAGCAATGGCTGCCACAGGTTAACTGTGTCACTTTGAAACAATGGCTGCCATAGGCTGACTGTGTCCTTCAAGCAATGGCTGCCACAGGCTGACTGGGTCACCTTCAAACAATGGCTGCCATAGGCTGACTGGGTCACCTTCAAACAATGGCTGCCACAGACATTGCTTGTATATGAGTCACTATAAGACCATGGTAAAAATGAATATTTTCATATATGTATCCATGAAACAATGACTGCCACAGGCATTTGATGCTTGTCTATCAGTGATCATTAAACAATAGCTTACACTGCCTGTGTCTGTGCCATCATGAAAATATTGCTGCCACATACACACAGGCTGACTGTTGCCTGTTTCAGAGGAACCATGTAACAATAACTGCCACAGGAATCTGTTGGTTTGTGAATGTATCCCTAAATGATGACACCTGTTGATTGTGTTTGTGCCACTATGAAACTATCACAGCCATGTCAAGCCATGTATGTACCTCCATTAGGTGAGGCCATTTATCACAATCGTCTGTCTTTCAGCAGCGTTAGGTGAAGTAGGAGCTCTAATGATGAGCAACACCAAATGGAAAACAACTTCTTTATTCCAGGGGGAGCATTGTTTCAGTGTAGGTTCTAAAACTTCTTCAATAATGGTGTCACAATCGACATGGGCAAACATGCACTAGAGAAGTTGTTCATCCATATTTGTTAGTCAGCACATGTCCTGGTTCTATGGCCAAGATGTATACAGACATATCATGTTTGTTGTCATTGTTTAAGCAAATAGTATTACGCAAGTATAACAAACAGAGATGTAAACATAGGTTTCCAGGCAATTCAGAACATACAAATAATTAAGTAATTTAACAAAAGACTGTTATATGTTGATGATGTTTGAAGGTAGAGGTAAACAAGCTTCCTAACAGTAGTGGGAACACAGCATCCTGTGTAAACAGGCTAACAGGTAACAGAGTGACTCACAGGTACAGGTAACAGATTCTCACTGGTAGATGTAATCAAGCATCTTGCACGTAACAGAGGCTCTTGTGTATACAGGTAATTGAGTGGCTTACAGATACAGGTAACAGAGTTTACAGTTGGTAGATGTAACAAAGAATCTTGCAGGTAAAAGAGACTCTTGTGTCCACAATTAACAGAATGTCTTGTAGATGCTGTCACCAGAGCTTCTCTCTGGTGACAGAGTGTCTTGATAGACAATACCATATAAACTATTGCACACACGGACATTTCACTGTCACTGAAGAAGTCAAATGGTGCAGCTCAGGTGGACACTACTCTGTAACTTTGTGTGTACATGTATTCCAAACGTGACAGACGTATACATGTTGTTTTAGTTCATCACACAGGACATGGATATATAGGAGCCGTCAGCTGCTGATCCTCTCAGTTTACTGGGCTCAAGCATATCTGTCTCAACATCATAGTCCCCATGAGCTCAATGGCAATACATGTCTGGAAACATACGCCTAGGAAATAATATCTATACAGACACATCAGACATTGAAGACCAGTCCTCAACAGGAGCACAGACACATCACTGACATGCTGCTCCAGAAAGGCCTTCACCTTCAGACTGCCTGTTCCTCCACCTTGCTCCTCTTTTTCACAAATTCCTGTGCCTCCTTGTCCCAAGTCCGACGTGCCAGGATCTGTAAGGCACCGTAAGCTGTGGAGGGGACAGGAAGAATAATTGACCACTGTATATATCACAAGACTTGCTCATCATGCCAAAGACCTGGGTCTGATTACCTTTGTGTTTTGGCTGTATGAGAGGGAGGAGATTACCTTTGTGTTTTGGCTGTATGAGAGGGAGGAGATTACCTTTGTGTTTTGGCTGTATGAGAGGGAGGAGATTACCTTTGTGTTTTCGCTGCACAAGAGGGAGGACCTTACCTTTGTGTTTTGGCTGTATGAGAGGGAGGAGATTACCTTTGTGTTTTGGCTGTATGAGAGGGAGGACCTTACTTTTGTGTTTTGGCTGTATGAGAGGGAGGAGATTACCTTTGTGTTTTGGCTGTATGAGAGGGAGGAGATTACCTTTGTGTTTTGGCTGTATGAGAGGGAGGACCTTACCTTTGTGTTTTCGCTGCATGAGAGGGAGGACCTTACCTTTGTGTTTTGGCTGTATGAGAGGGAGGAGATTACCTTTGTGTTTTGGCTGTATGAGAGGGAGGACCTTACTTTTGTGTTTTGGCTGTATGAGAGGGAGGAGATTACCTTTGTGTTTTGGCTGTATGAGAGGGAGGAGATTACCTTTGTGTTTTGGCTGTATGAGAGGGAGGAGATTACCTTTGTGTTTTGGCTGTATGAGAGGGAGGACCTTACCTTTGTGTTTTGGCTGTATGAGAAGGAGGAGATTACCTTTGTGTTTTCGCTGCACAAGAGGGAGGACCTTACCTTTGTGTTTTGGCTGTATGAGAGGGAGGAGATTACCTTTGTGTTTTGGCTGTATGAGAGGGAGGACCTTACCTTTGTGTTTTCGCTGCATGAGAGGGAGGACCTTACCTTTGTGTTTTGGCTGTATGAGAGGGAGGAGATTACCTTTGTGTTTTGGCTGTATGAGAGGGAGGACCTTACCTTTGTGTTTTGGCTGTATGAGAGGGAGGAGATTACCTTTGTGTTTTGGCTGTATGAGAGGGAGGACCTTACCTTTGTGTTTTGGCTGTATGAGAGGGAGGACCTTACCTTTGTGTTTTTGCTGTATGAGAGGGAGGAGATTACCTTTGTTTTGGCTGTATGAGAGGGAGGAGATTACCTTTGTGTTTTGGCTGTATGAGAGGGAGGACCTTACCTTTGTGTTTTGGCTGTATGAGAGGGAGGACCTTACCTTTGTGTTTTGGCTGTATGAGAGGGAGGAGATTACCTTTGTGTTTTGGCTGTATGAGAGGGAGGACCTTACCTTTGTGTTTTGGCTGTATGAGAGGGAGGACCTTACCTTTGTGTTTTTGCTGTATGAGAGGGAGGAGATTACCTTTGTTTTGGCTGTATGAGAGGGAGGAGATTACCTTTGTGTTTTGGCTGTATGAGAGGGAGGAGATTACCTTTGTGTTTTTGCTGTATGAGAGGGAGGAGATTACCTTTGTGTTTTGGCTGTATGAGAGGGAGGACCTTACCTTTGTGTTTTCGCTGCATGAGAGGGAGGACCTTACCTTTGTGTTTTGGCTGTATGAGAGGGAGGAGATTACCTTTGTGTTTTGGCTGTATGAGAGGGAGGACCTTACCTTTGTGTTTTGGCTGTATGAGAGGGAGGAGATTACCTTTGTGTTTTGGCTGTATGAGAGGGAGGACCTTACCTTTGTGTTTTGGCTGTATGAGAGGGAGGACCTTACCTTTGTGTTTTGGCTGTATGAGAGGGAGGAGATTACCTTTGTGTTTTGGCTGTATGAGAGGGAGGACCTTACCTTTGTGTTTTGGCTGTATGAGAAGGAGGAGATTACCTTTGTGTTTTGGCTGTATGAGAGGGAGGAGATTACCTTTGTGTTTTGGCTGTATGAGAGGGAGGACCTTACTTTTGTGTTTTGGCTGTATGAGAGGGAGGAGATTACCTTTGTGTTTTGGCTGTATGAGAGGGAGGAGATTACCTTTGTGTTTTGGCTGTATGAGAGGGAGGACCTTACCTTTGTGTTTTCGCTGCATGAGAGGGAGGACCTTACCTTTGTGTTTTGGCTGTATGAGAGGGAGGAGATTACCTTTGTGTTTTGGCTGTATGAGAGGGAGGACCTTACTTTTGTGTTTTGGCTGTATGAGAGGGAGGAGATTACCTTTGTGTTTTGGCTGTATGAGAGGGAGGAGATTACCTTTGTGTTTTGGCTGTATGAGAGGGAGGAGATTACCTTTGTGTTTTGGCTGTATGAGAGGGAGGACCTTACCTTTGTGTTTTGGCTGTATGAGAAGGAGGAGATTACCTTTGTGTTTTCGCTGCACAAGAGGGAGGACCTTACCTTTGTGTTTTGGCTGTATGAGAGGGAGGAGATTACCTTTGTGTTTTGGCTGTATGAGAGGGAGGACCTTACCTTTGTGTTTTCGCTGCATGAGAGGGAGGACCTTACCTTTGTGTTTTGGCTGTATGAGAGGGAGGAGATTACCTTTGTGTTTTGGCTGTATGAGAGGGAGGACCTTACCTTTGTGTTTTGGCTGTATGAGAGGGAGGAGATTACCTTTGTGTTTTGGCTGTATGAGAGGGAGGACCTTACCTTTGTGTTTTGGCTGTATGAGAGGGAGGACCTTACCTTTGTGTTTTTGCTGTATGAGAGGGAGGAGATTACCTTTGTTTTGGCTGTATGAGAGGGAGGAGATTACCTTTGTGTTTTGGCTGTATGAGAGGGAGGACCTTACCTTTGTGTTTTGGCTGTATGAGAGGGAGGACCTTACCTTTGTGTTTTGGCTGTATGAGAGGGAGGAGATTACCTTTGTGTTTTGGCTGTATGAGAGGGAGGACCTTACCTTTGTGTTTTGGCTGTATGAGAGGGAGGACCTTACCTTTGTGTTTTTGCTGTATGAGAGGGAGGAGATTACCTTTGTTTTGGCTGTATGAGAGAGAGGAGATTACCTTTGTGTTTTGGCTGTATGAGAGGGAGGAGATTACCTTTGTGTTTTTGCTGTATGAGAGGGAGGAGATTACCTTTGTGTTTTGGCTGTATGAGAGGGAGGACCTTACCTTTGTGTTTTCGCTGCATGAGAGGGAGGACCTTACCTTTGTGTTTTGGCTGTATGAGAGGGAGGAGATTACCTTTGTGTTTTGGCTGTATGAGAGGGAGGACCTTACCTTTGTGTTTTGGCTGTATGAGAGGGAGGAGATTACCTTTGTGTTTTGGCTGTATGAGAGGGAGGACCTTACCTTTGTGTTTTGGCTGTATGAGAGGGAGGACCTTACCTTTGTGTTTTGGCTGTATGAGAGGGAGGAGATTACCTTTGTGTTTTGGCTGTATGAGAGGGAGGACCTTACCTTTGTGTTTTGGCTGTATGAGAAGGAGGAGATTACCTTTGTGTTTTGGCTGTATGAGAGGGAGGAGATTACCTTTGTGTTTTGGCTGTATGAGAGGGAGGAGATTACCTTTGTGTTTTCGCTGCACAAGAGGGAGGACCTTACCTTTGTGTTTTGGCTGTATGAGAGGGAGGAGATTACCTTTGTGTTTTGGCTGTATGAGAGGGAGGACCTTACCTTTGTGTTTTGGCTGTATGAGAGGGAGGAGATTACCTTTGTGTTTTGGCTGTATGAGAGGGAGGACCTTACCTTTGTGTTTTGGCTGTATGAGAGGGAGGACCTTACCTTTGTGTTTTGGCTGTATGAGAGGGAGGAGATTACCTTTGTGTTTTGGCTGTATGAGAGGGAGGACCTTACCTTTGTGTTTTGGCTGTATGAGAGGGAGGGAGATGATGCTGAGAGCATCATATCCTGTGACCTCTTCACCACTGACCCCAGGGACATCCTCCATTGCGAGATACACCTCACCGGCAAAGTCGTTCTGGAACACCAGGTCATGGTCCATAATGGTGAAGAGAAGAGTGGCCCCCTTGTGCTGGCACTCACCTGGGCTGATGGCACTGAAGCATGACACAACTAATGTTGTCTAGGTGCTGCTTAAAGCATTTGCTGTTCTCCAATAATG
This sequence comes from Haliotis asinina, assembly GCF_037392515.1. Taxonomy (NCBI): domain Eukaryota; kingdom Metazoa; phylum Mollusca; class Gastropoda; order Lepetellida; family Haliotidae; genus Haliotis; species Haliotis asinina. The sequence continues at coordinate 79,084,202 of NC_090284.1, read as the reverse complement.
GGTACTTGGATATTTAGTAATTACTAGCTATTTGCTGAAATAGATGCGTCCAATATATGATAAACATTTTGTATCAGGTTATGCAATCTACAATCTTCTCCTGTGCACAGTTTGGGGATAGATACACACAATCAGACTTACAACTCAAATGACTCTTCAAACAGTGGATGTAGTGTTTTCTTGATGACCTGTGTGCTCTGTACAGTGATGTTGGGGAACACATGGTCCGGACACAGCTGGACAAGCACAAATGGGTCACTGAGACCTGCAACAGCAGAACACTATACATACCATCATCCGTGGAGGACACTGCAGCACCAATCACAGAATCAAACACAACATGAACCCACCAGAGCACTAAACACAGAACTAGAACAATCAAATCAGTACTAAAATGTAATTTTCTGAATAAAAATGATATTTTATACTTATCCTGACTCATGCTTATTATGCTTATCTCCTCGTTCTTGCGTATAACAGTGGAACACTTGAAATCCCCTGAAGTTCCCTTTTTTGAAGCGGATGTACAATTACACTTAGCCTCCCTTACTGTTTTATTCATATTTTCCTTATCCTGACTCATGCTTATTATGCTTTAAGAATCCACCGGAAATGGAGGTGGGTCATGCCACGTCCTGGATTTAGTTAGTTGCAGCATCGTCATCTGCTTGATTTTTCCAATTACTTGTGGCAGCAGAACTGGAGGCAGAAATGCATAAGCGTTCAGTACTTCCCATGATATGCTGGTAGCCTCTGTTGCCCATGCAAACGGATTCAGTACTGGACATATGAAGGTTGGCATCTGTTTGTTAAATCTTGTTACAAACAGGTCTATGAATGGAGATCCTAATGTTTCAGTGACAAAATGAAACGCATCTAGGTGTAACACCCATTCTGTCGGAGATGGTTGTAGAAGTTGCAGTAGAACATTTGTTATGACATTCTTTGCTCCTAGAAAGTGCCATGTAGATGTTCAGGTCGTCAGTGATGTTGAACAGTTGAAAGGTGAGCTGTAGTAGACAGTGAGGTAGACAGTGCTACCGTGGAGTTCTCCGTGTGGACCATCAGCAGTTTGTTCATTAATACACTCGATTAATTGAGTAAGGCATTGAATCTTGACCCAATGATTCTGTGTTTGAAGACCCTTATTCCAAGGACTGCAGAACTTATAATAATAATATAATAATATACTTATCATGCGCATTTTTCCATGTGTTATATATGCTCAAAGCACAGACACTAATGTAGGAAAGGAAAGCTACAAGGAAAAGACAGTTTTGAAGAGAAGGGTTTTTAGTTGGGACTTGAAATTGGAGAGTTCATTACAATCATGCAGATGTTGAGGCAGTTGATTCCAGGCTGATGCTGTGTATGAAAGGATCTTTTACCGTAGGTGGCTGTACTGACTGAGGGGGGCATGAGAAGATTCTTGCCCAGGGAGCGGAGTGTTCGAGAAGGTTGATGAACGGTCAGTGAAGCAGCAAGATATGAAGGAGCAGATTGAGAGAGGCATTGAAATGTTAGGCATAGAAGTTTATACTGTATCCTGTACTGGATCAGCAACCAGTGGAAGGATTGGAGGAGAGGCTTAACTTCAGCACATTTTCATGACAATGCGAGCAGCTGCATTTTGAATGCGCTGAAGTTTGTTTATTTGGGTTTGGGTTGCACCAACAAGAAAGGAGTTGCAATAGTCAATGTGACTGATGACTAAGGCTAGATCCAGGATTTTAGTTGATTCAGCGTTGAGGCAGGAACGAATGTGACTGATGTTGCGGAGTTGACCGAAACAGCCTCGGACAATGTGAAAGACATGGTTGTCAAGTGAGAGACTAGAGTCCAGGATAACATGCAGGTCTTTAACTGTGTCTGAGACTGCAATGGATGCGTTGTCAAATTCAAGACAGTTACTATCACATATTGGTCACCTCATTACAGGCCCCAGGATGATACACTCTGTCTTTGAGCTATTGAGTTTTAGCTTGTTGTCATGCATCCAAGTCATTGTTTCTTCACAGCACACAGAAAGTTCAGTTAAAGCAGAACTGGCCAGAGTGGAGGTTGGATTGAAGAGATTATATAACTGCGAGTCATCTGCATAATGGTGGCGATAGACAGGATGTCCATCAATGACACTTCCCAGCCCTTTTACACAAAGAGTAAAAAGTACTGGGCATAGGACGGACCCTTGTGGCACACCCCAAGTAAGATCAATTTAAGTCTTTGAAGGGCATTTAGAAGTGAAAAACATAAGAATGAAGATTTATATGGATATCAACTTCTTTATATGAGAAAACAACGTTCAGAGTTAATGCTTACTCCTTCATCAGGTGATTGAGAATGGGGTACAGAGCTATATATATATGTACAGGTAAAACAATAACAAAGTAACAAGTGGAATGAATTAATGAAAGCTGGAAGCCAGTATAAACAAGCACTGATAGGAAGCCGACAGTTATGATAACAATGATAGAAGCCAATGGTAATACATTACAGATGATGGGATATGTTTACATAACACAGGTAGGGGATAAGGACGATGTACATGATTGGGGATAAGGATGGAAGCCAATGGTAATACATTACAGATGATGGGATATGTTTACATAACACAGGTAGGGGATAAGGACGATGTATATGATTGGGGATAAGGAGATTAAGGATGAAGTACATGATATACATGAGGGTTGATGAGCATGTTTACATGAGGGTTGATGATGTACAAACACAATCCCTTGTGCAGGGCAACTGTCATTGATGAGGACTTCTGTCTAACGTGAGCTCCATCATGTTCATCATCTGCTTTGTCGGAGCTCTGTGTAGTATGCTGAAACTGCTGTGAGGTAGATGATGTCTCTGTGTATGCTGAGGCCTTCTTCAGGTCCTCTTAGCATCTGTGAAGAGTTGTTATAGTTTGAATCTGGTCTGCATAGATGAAAGGCCATGTGAAGAGTGATGCACTAATCCGATTGTTGCTGCTGTAGATCTAGTAGCTGCAGACTGCTGAGATGTCTTTCTGATGACTGAAATCATCAAAAATATACGCTTCTCCAGAGACACCATCTCCTCATTGAAGGACCTCCACTTTCCACTTGAGAGTGGCTTCAGTGAGGATCTGGGGGCTGAAGTCTTCGTCCTCACTGATGTAGTAGACTGCTTCTAGTCTGCGATGATGACCTCTTCTTCGACTTAGATGTTACCTCAGCTACATCAAAGATCTGCCCGGGGTACGTTTGGCGATTCATTGGAAACATGCACATCAGCAGCAGTTATCAACAGACAGTTACTAGCACTATTACTCATTTACCAGACATGACTTGAGAGTGTCTTGTAACCTTGCCTCTCGCATGTCCATGAACAGCAAATAAATACAAATTAAACTCTGTTTAAGACAAGTTCTCACAAAATTTACAGCAAAATGCTGGAATAACAAATAGTAGTGCAAGCAAACATAACAAATGCTGGTCAGCCGCTGACGGCTGGTATCTTCAACGGAAACACGATTTCATCAAAAGCAACTCAAATAAACACGATGAAAAACATGGCCACCAACATAAAAATATGTAAAACTTAGCAATAAACACCTTGAAACATGTGACACATGCTCAACAAACGCTGCATTTGACTGAAATTTGCAGATGCCAAGTTGTTTATGAATCAAATGTTGATTTTGCTATTCGAGTTTGACTGGACTTAGCATGATATTGTGAAATCAGTTGCACAGACTCATTTGGCATGGGTGAAACCTGGACTGTTAAAATCAGTTACCTCCCTTAACTTATTCCACTATCCATTTGCACGTACTGATTTACCTACTCGATGTAATTTTTTCATAAATGATTATTATTACTAATGGCCATCTTTATTAAGTTTTAAGAAATTAATGTGTAATAGGAACATTAAGGTTATTAAGAATCTGTCATGTTTATTTCAAGAAATTATTTGCCGTCTTGTACATATTATGTTTGTTTTAAGTAACTCATGTACTGTCATTGATGGTAACTTCATACAAACACAGATTGTTTGACCTTAAAAAAAAGAGTAAAATCATTCACACGAGGGAGGGAGGAGTCTGGATAAGGTAAATTAAACAAGCTCAACACACTAAAACACTGAAAACAGTACTAAAAAACAAACAGGGCACACTCTGGCAGCACATCTGACTTATCAGATTATCAGATGATGTGTTACAGACATTATATATTGAACTTTATGGGCTGATGAGCTTATGATAATATAGAAGACTCAAAGTAGTCATGACACAATCCAATTGGTGTTACTGGTGTTTCAAGTAATGATACAGTGTCTCACTCACCATTTGCATCCAATGGGATGAGGTCCTTTGCACTCAGAACTGTAAAATCGAAACATCAAAGTTACATCAGAAACAAGCAGAAGATCAAAAGCTCGACCACTAATCCAAATATGATCAAGAAATCATATTTTGCTTCCAACATATTTATTTGGAGATGAATTAATTGATACAGTGGAGTAACTGCGTGTGAAACAAAGACAGTGTTTTCACAATCTCTGCTGTAGAACTTTGAGCCACTGCTAACACATGAAATACAGTGGCTTGAGCATAGTGTATGCCTTGTACTGAACACAGCCGTGACAATGTAATGGATACTGAAACATAATGTCTGCAGAACACATGACTTTTCCTAGTCAGCACATCCATAATAGTGGAATGGATACTGTTATGAGTGTGTATTTCTGTAATTTGTATTATTATTGATTCAATGATAGTTATTATGGGTCACATTTTGTATCATTGGTAATAGTGTTTTAAGTGGCTCGCCTTAAAGTTGCCTCCCTTTGGTGTGTTTTGACTGTTGGTAAACACAATTGACAAGCTTCGATACTTTGCTGGAATGCTCAAGAATCAGTGACTGTGTATATATAAGGCTGGTTGTTGCCTTGACACACAAACGGACTTACACTCAGAGTAATACAGAAGTCATGTCATCATTCCTACCTCTGTCTGCCTCTTAGCCAACATTCACCTACATTATTAGTACATGCAAGATCACTTGCTGTGAAAGATTTAGTAGAACTGTTTCTCACTAAAAAACAAGACTTTGGTGAGTCAATATTATATTTGTGATCCATTATTTTAGATTTGACTCAGCTGCACTGTACGAGAAACCTCTATTGTGAATTTTTGTATCTTGCTCTTTGGTCAATATTATTGAATATTTTAGACATATTTTGCTGGTTCTGAGGGGATTTCTTATACCTTTTGTCACGGCAAATCATTAACCGTAACAATACTGACACACTATGTCTGCTGAAAGTATGACTTTTGCTACTGTGCATAGCCAAGATGGTGTAATGGGGTTTACACATGGTTGTAGCAGAGAGGGAATGTGGTCAACACACACGTTGTTGTCAAGAGAGAATGCAGATTTGCTATCAAAATACAGGAGTATAACTGGTGAACACAAAGGTTTAGTCAAAATGTGGCTAATGAAGCTGAAGGTATTGTTGTTGACACAGATACTACAGATATGGGTACATCACAAAATATTTGTTATTGTACATACTCATTTCGTATATATATCACAATCAAATGCTACAACAGTATGATAGGTTAAGACAACAGCACAATGAATAATGGACATGTCATATGGTACATTTCTGTAGTCAACACAGGATGGGGTGTGGCTGCAGTCAACCTAGGATTGGGTGTGGGATATAGTCAACACAAGAAGTTCTAGTCAAAACAGGATGGGGTGTGAGATATAGTCAACACAAGAGGTTGTAGTCAACACAGGATGGGGTCTAGCGTGCAGTTACCACAAAAGGTTGTAGTCAGCACACGATGGGGTGTGGGTTGCAGTCAACACATGTGGGGTGTGGGCTGCAGTCAACACAGGATGGGAAGTGGGCTGCAGTCAACACAAAAGGTTGTAGTCAACACAGGGTGGGGTGTGGGATATAGTCAACACAAAAGGTTGTAGTCAACACAGTATGGTTTCTCGGGTGCAGTTAACACCGGATGGGGTGTGGGATACAGTCAACACAAAAGGTTGTAGTCAACACAGGATGGGGTCGAGGATGCAGTCAACACAAGATGTTGCAGTCAACACAGGATGAGAAGTGGGCTGCAGTCAACACAAAAGGTTGCAGTCAACACAGTATGGTTTCTAGAATGCTGTCAACAGAGGATGGGTTGTGGCATATAGTCAACCCAAATGGTTGTAGTCAGCACAGGATGGGGTCTTGGCTGCAGTCAACACAAACGGGTGTAGTCAACACAGGATGAGAAGTGGGATGAAGTCAACACAAAAGCTTGTAGTCAACACAGGATGGGGTCTTGGCTGCAGTCAACACAGGCTGGGATGAGGGATATATTTAACACAAAAGGTTGCAGTCAGCACCGAATGGGGTCTTAGCAGCAGTGAACACAAGCGGATGTAGTCAACACAGGATGAAGTCTGGGCTGGAGCCAACACAAACGGTTGTAGTCAACACAGGATGAGAGCTATATTCAAGGATTCAGAAAGTTTTTAGTACAATGCAACGAAGTCAAATCTAAAGTAATGGGCGACAAATATAATACCAACTCACCAAAGTCTTGATTTTCAATGAAACAGTTATACTAAATGTTACGCAGCAAGTGATCTGTCTTGGATGTAGGTTGAATGTTAGCAAAGAGGCAGACAGATGTAGATAGGCTGAATGATGACAACTCCGCCTTAACTCTGAGTGTAAGTCCGTGTGTGTGTGTCCCGTCAACACAACAACTAGTCTTATGCATAGCCACTGAATTGTGAGCATTCCAGCGACGTATGGAACCATTGCAGTCGGCTTCATTTACCAACGGTCAAAGCACACACCCAACTGAAGAGTGCCTAAAGGAGGCAATTCTTAAAAGCTACCTTAAAAGGGCATGACACTAAAATACTATTACCGCGATAGGAAATGTGACTGATAATAACTATCATACATAACTCTAAATATTGTGACCCAATAATAACTATCAATTAATCACTTAGTAACAAATATATGTGACAAGGCACAGAAAATTGTAAAAATCTAAATATGTTAGATATTTAAATACTTACCTTACCATAGGTCTATTGCATATTACCTCAACCTTCGCTTAGTAGGAGATCTGAATTGCTATTCAGTCTTGAATGGCTACCTCGCAATCGACGACTGTCATGATACAGAATTATCTGGATCTCCCCACTGCGGATGCGTGCAGACTTCAGGAAAACTTCACATTTACTTGTCGGTCCGAAGAGTCCATACTGGGGAGGAGCGTCCAGCGTTGGGAGGGACTTACCGCCCTATGGTAAAGTAAGGATTTAAATATCTTAAATATTTAGATTTTAACAAATTTTTTAGTTACCTTACTATAGGTCTATAGCATATGAAAACAACAGATAGGATGGTGGTGTAGGACTCCAGAGGACTGTCAGTGTCTTAAGATCCCACATATGCCTTGGGGCAGCCGGACCATTACTTATTCCCTCTGCACGCTGATCTGCCACAACAATCTCTTGTAAAGGTCACTGGAACCAAAATCAGAGTAGTAGGTCACGTACTAACCACCGGAGGGGTACTTATCTCTTGTAAGTACAAGACCCCTATAGACCAAGGTAAGTAAGATCATACCTTATAAGGAGGAAGGATGTGCGAGTTGCTCTGCAACTACTAATGGTCCGAAAGACTGCAGCCCCTCCAAATCTCCCACCGCTAAGTCCCGCAAGTAATGGCTAGCAAATACTGTCGAGGACCGCCATAAGCACCAAGCCATAATGTCAGGAACAGTACAGTTCTTCTGTAAGCTGGTTCTTTGCCAGGAAAACCCAGATGAAGCCCAAGTGTACAGCACCGTGTCTGGTCTGTTCAAACCAGACCCTAGTCACATCCAGCTCCTGAATCTTGCTGACTCTCGCCGCTGTTGCTAACGCCAGCAGAAACACTGTTTTCCTGGTTAAATTATCAAACGATGCCCTATTCATAGGCTCGTAAGGACAAACTCTCAGGTGTTGTAGCACAAAGTTCAGGTCCCATGCTGGCGGATGGAACTTAACGTCCTCCAGCATGAACACTTTTAATACAGCAACTAATTTGGGTGTGACCAAAAGCAGACGGATCCTCACCGTGAGTTTGAGTTTCGCAATTACTGCCGGTACTAGTACTGGCGGCGGGAAGGCGTACGCATCTAGACCCGTGATTCTGACGCACGGGTGAAGCATCCACTCGGTCTGGCACGGCTTAACTGATCGCGAGAGCACATCGGCTAGTACGTTTCTGCACCCTGGAATATGACGAGCTCTGGATTTGATGTCGTTTGTGTCTAAGATGCTGGCTAGGCGAAACATCTGATCCAGTAGGGACTTGAATCTGGTTGTCCCTTGTCTCAAAATCAGCCACACAACCATCGCATTGTCTCAGACAATCAGTAGGTTGGAGTGGCATAGTAATGACGCCCAGTGACTTACAGCCATAATCACTGCTTCCAGCTTGAGATTGTTGATGTGCCAGCTTGCTTCGGACCAGAGTCGGATCTTAGGTGCGCACTCCAACCCTGGAGCGACGCGTCGACAAAGAGTTCATGGTCCTGCACACACTTGGTTAAACAAACTCCGTCTAAGATGTTCAACTTGATCGTCCACCAATGCAGGTATTGGTGCAGGTGTATCGGAAGCCACAGCCGCATCGTAACATCGTCTGCCTGTATGTACGGGAGCAGGTACCTCTGTAACGGACGAGGCATCAGATGCCCCCTGCGTGTTGAGTCCTGCACCAACGTCAGAAGGCCCAACAGACACTGCCACTCTCTGAGAAGCAATGGTTCTGACAGTCCCCTCGCTACGAACCGGGAGATCTTTTCCCATCCGTCAAGCAGGATCCGAAGACGATCGTACTGTGTCTGGAACAGACCCCCGATAAACACCAACTCCTGAGTGGGCTGTAAATATGACTTTTCCATTTTCCCGGTTGATCATCCACCCTAACTGTTCTAGGAGATGGATGGCAAAGTCTAACTGTCTGCATAGCAACTGAGATATGAACTGGTTGAGCAGACAGTCGTTTATATATGGGTCGAACTCTATCTGCCTGAGATGAAGAAAACGACTGATGGACGTCGTGATTCTAGTAAATAGCCAGGAGGCCATGGAAATGCCAAACAGCAGGACTTGCCACTGGTAATGTCGACCTTCGAATGCAAACCTCAGAAATTCCTGTGAGACAGGTAGATGGGGACGTGCAGCTAAGCATCCTGTATGTCGAGACTGCACAGCCATGTTCCCCGGGTCAACTGTTCTAGAGACACCAACTTGAAATGCAGAGGCTCCATCAAGTAACAGTCATTGAACGCTGCCATGTTGTGAATCATGCGAAGTTTGTCAGAGTGTTTCTTGGGAATGAGGAAGACCGGAGAGTATAACCCTGGAGAGAGGTGTGGGTCCAGTACTTCCTCCATGGCACATTTCCCTAACAATACTTCGATGTTGTCCCTCAACAACAGACATTGCGCCTCTGAATACGCCTGTGTCGCCGCCTGAGATGTCAATGGTGGAGGCTGTATGACCGGTAGTTTGTAGCCCTTCTTTGGAATTCTGGTAACATAGGGATCGCTGAGGATGGACCACTTCCTCCTAAAGATGCCCAGTCTCCCACCTACTGGTGTAGGGAACACTGGCACGGCTTACAACCTCTTGTAAAAGCAGATCTGACAGAAGCTCTCCTTGGGATGTAACATCACTTGCCTCTGTCGTGCGTTCCCGTTTTATCACAACAGGCAGATGATAGGGCTTCAAATCCTGACAAAGATACCTCCGTGTTTGTTAATTCAGCATGTTCCTTGTACACCTCTGGAATGGCATTCCCGAAGAGGGCTTGCGAGGATAAAGGAGTTTAAACTCCTCCTGCCATGAACACGCATCCAAAAATCCCATCCTGCACACGACTGTCATCATTGCCAGCGCTGTCCCGACATGTCCTAATAGGTCATGTAACACTTTGCTTTGCCAAAGGAATAGTGACGACAGATGTTCCAATCTGGACTCTTTAGGTTCCATTAAGTCCACAGCCACCGCTGAAGTAGCTGATGCTAACACTGATACAGGTTTTAGGATGTACCACAACTGCGAGTCAATTGCTTGTAACTTGGAGTCCTGAACCTTATAAGAGGTGGAGGAAGATTGTCCAATACTGCCCTGGAGTCCACGAAATCCAGACTATGCACCTTGTAGTCTTGTTTCTTAGACTTGGGTGCTCTGATTGTAGCATTCAACGATAGCTTGTCAAAGTCATCATTCAACGAAGAAATGGCATCAGCCACCAGGATGTGGCGGGATCCACCCTAATTCGGGTTCCACCCTAATAGCCCTGGCACTGTCTACCTCTGACGACGGGGAGGGGCACTCCGGGAGCTTATCAGCTATAAATAGCGGACAATGGCAAGTATGATCCCTCCTCCTACTCCAGTTGTCCTCCTCATAGTCTGGAGAGAAGTATTGCTCGTCATCAGAGTTCCAAGAAATAGTTGAACATGTGCTCCGGCGCCTGCTTCCTATGTGTCAACTGTCTGACATGAGGAGGTGACACTGATCGCAACCGTGAACGCCAACTCCTGCGACTGTGGTGAAGGGATCTGCCCCTACGATCCAGTGACCTGGATGGCGACAAACACTGGATGAACTACTCCAGGGACTCCTGGATCGAGACCTTCTGACGTCTGAACGTCCTGTTTTCCTCCTATCATTAGTCAAAGTCACGGCACCCTGTGGCGCTCCAAATGCTAGTGCGATCCTGGCGCTGACTTATCTAAACTTGGTGTGACAGTAGCTTGGGATGCGCCCACAGGCGCCGGCCTTGGCCCTGGCAAACAGATGTGCTCCTCCCTCTGTGTACTGAATCTCCAGTGTACATGGAAGAGATAACCTTGAACCAGACGAGGATGCAGGAGACTGAAACATTTTTCTTAACTTCTGTGTCTTCTTTTTCCTCACACACTGCAGGAGGGAGCAGGATACAGCAGCATAGTCAGGGCAGTACGGGTGCGGGTCCTTGCCGGACTTCAAGCCTTTACAAAAAGTGGCAACAACAACAACAACAACAACAACAAACAAAACCCCTGAAAGGAATCAGTGTAAAGGCATAGAAAGGAGAAACTTTATTAGTTCTGAAAAAAGCTTTAGCAACAAAAAGCACGTGTAGATCAGACGACGCTTGAAGTAAAAGTGAAGTTTACCTGAAGTCTGCGCGCATCCGCAGTGGGAAGATCCAGATACTTCTGTATAATGACAGTCGTCGATTGCGAGGTAGCCATTCAAGACTGAATAGCAATTCAACTCCATCAGATCTACTAAGCGAAGGTTGAGGTAATATGGTATAGACCTATGGTAAGGTAAGTAAAAAATTACTCTCTTAACACCATCATCTCGTACCTTCAACATACAGAGTATGGGAGTCATATCTGTACACAGCACGGAAGTTGAGAATGCCAAACTCTGTGCTCTCTTGCTGCTTCTGAAAATATATTCCTCAATGTTCACTGTCTGCCACTTCAAAAAAAGATTAAATTCATAGATGACTGAAGATATCTACTTATAACACTTCTGTACACTTCTGCAGATTGGACAATTTCAGTACACTTTATATTTGACACACTATTTTGACTCCGCAAACACCATCTGTTAGAAAACAACTTGCTGATCGTGGCAACTCACCTGGATCTCTGCCATCTGTATGTAAAAGGTCTCAATCAGAGACATGGTGTCCATCTTGTGAAAAGTCAACAGGTCTCGCAACTCCTAGAAACACAATGTGTAGAAAATGTCACCTACTGCTAAAACATAGACACTTCACCTAGATCTGTGGACAGTTCATAAAAATGACTTGTACCTGCAGACAATTGATGAACTTACCTGGATCTGTCCACAGTTGACGCACTGACCTGAACCTGTGGACAGTGGACGAACTCACCTGGATCAGTAGACAGTTGATGAACTTACCTGGATCTGTCCACAGTTGACAGACTGACCGGAAGCTGTGGACAGTGCATGACTTCATCTGGATCTGCAGTCAGTTGGTGAACTCAAGTGGATCTGCAGATGATGAACTCACCTGCATCTCTAGACAGTTGATGAACTTACCTGCATCTGAGGACAGTTGATGAACTAAAGTGGATTTGTGGGCAGTTGTCGAACTCATCTGGATCTGTAGACAGTTTATGGACTGACCTGAACCTGTGGATAGTGGATGAACTGACCTGAACCTGCGGACTGTGGATGAACTGACCTGGATCTTTAGACAGTTGATGAACTCAATAGCATCTGTAGACAGTTGATGAACTCACCAGGACCTGCAGACAGTTGATGAACTCACCTGGATCTGTCCACAGTAGACAGACTGATCTGAACCTGTGGACAGTGGATGAATTGACCTGGATCTGCAGACAGTGGATGAACTTACCTGCTGGATATGAGGACAGGTGATGAGCTTAAGTGGATTTGTGGGCAGTTGTCGAACTCACCAGGATCTGCAGACAGTTGATGAACTTACCTGGATCTGTAGACAGTTGTCGAACTCACCTGGATCTGTAGACAGTTGATGAACTGACATGGATCTGTAGACAGTTGATGATCTGTAGACAGGTGATGACCTTATATGGATCTGAAGACAGTTGATGAACTCAAGTGGATTTCTGGGCAGTTGATGAACTCACCAGGATCTGTAGACAGTTGATGAACTGACATGGATCTGTAGACAGTTGACGATCTGTAGACAGGTGATGACCTTATATGGATCTGAAGACAGTTGATGAACTCGAGTGGATTTCTGGGCAGTTGATGAACTCACCTGGATCTGTCCACAGTAGACAGACTGACCTGAACCTGTGGACAGTACATGAACTCACCTGGATCTGTAGACAGTTGACGAACTGACATGGATCTGTAGACAGTTGATGAACTGACATGGATCTGTAGACAGTTGACGATCTGTAGACAGGTGATGACCTTATATGGATCTGAAGACAGTTGATGAACTCGAGTGGATTTCTGGGCAGTTGATGAACTCACCTGGATCTGTCCACAGTAGACAGACTGACCTGAACCTGTGGACAGTACATGAACTCACCTGGATCTGTAGTCAGTTGATGAACTGACATGGATCTGTAGACAGTTGACGAACTCACCTTGATCTGTAGACAGGTGATGACCTTATACGGATCTGAAGACAGTTGATGAACTCAAGTGGATTTCTGGGCAGTTGATGAACTCACCTGGATCTGTCCACAGTAGACAGACTGACTTGAACCTGTGGACAGTGGATGAACTTACCTGGATCTGTCAACAGTTGATGCACTGACCTGAACCTGTTGACAGTGGATGAACTCACCTGGATCGGTAGACAGTTGATGAACTCAAGTGGATCTGCAGATGACGAACTCACCTGGATCTGTAGTCAGTTGATGAACTCACCTGGATCTGTCCACAGTTGACAGACTGACTGGAACCTGTGGACAGTGCACAAACTCATCTGGATCCGTAGACAGTTGATGAACTCAAGTGGATCTGCAGATGATGAACTCACCTGGATCCGTAGACAGTTGATGAACTCACCTTGACCTGTAGACCGTTGATGGACTGACCTAAACCTGCGGACAGTGTATGAACTTACCTGGATCTGTAGACAGTTCATGAAATCACCAGGAGCTGCAGACACTGGATGAACTCACCTCGATCTGTAGACAGTTGATGAGCTTATCTGGATCTGACGACAGCTGATGAACTCAAGTGGATTTCTGGGCAGTTGTTGAACTCACCTGGATCTGTAGACAGTAGACAGACTAACCTGAACCTGTGGACAGTACATGAACTCACCTGGGTCTGAGGACAGATGATGAACTTACCTGGATCTGTCCACAGTAGACAGACTTGACCTGAACCTGTTGATAGTGGATGAACTCAAGTGGATTTGTGGGCAGTTGATGAACTCACCTGGATTTGTGGACAATTGATGCACTCACCTGAAACTGTTGTGAAAGGATGTCCTCCATGTTTAACCCTTTCCCTTTAGCATGGAAGAAGTCAACCAGAAGACCAAGAGCATCAAACATGCGTTGGTAGAAGATGGGTGGTCTCTGGAAGAGAAACACTTTCCTGTTCATGGCATATCTGATCATGTTGAGCGGCTTTCTAGAATTTGGAAACAGCAGGAATGACAATCCTTTGTGGATATACAGCTTATTTATTGTCCAATGGCACCATGTGAAAATGGTATAAGTACCTGCTGCTATATGCTGCTATGCAACAAAGAAGATGGACCTCCATAGAGACTTGACATTTGTGTGGCTTATATTATGACCCATAATATCACATGTACCAACACCACCTCAGATGTACATACACCACCTGACTTGTACATAAACCACCTCACATGTACATACACCACCTTACATGCACATAGACCACCTTACATATACATACACCACTTCATATGTACATATACCACCTTACATGTACATACACCACCTCACATGTACATGCACCATGTTGATGCCATAAACTGTTATATACGTACCACCTCTTCATTGTCAAGAACGTCCTTGAATTCCTCCAATACTTCAACCCAGATTGACTCTAGGATACGGTCAAAGTTGGTCTTGAGTAGGTTGTTGTTGAGAGTGAGCAGATTACTGTCCAAATACTCAAGTAGGTCACCAACCGCCTGAAAGAAACAGAAACATAACGCATATAAACACTTAAACAGACATGTACAGACACACAGACTGGAACATGTTTTTTCTTTTACACACAGACTGTGACATGTGTAGACACACAGACAGGAATGTGTAGACACATGAACTGGGACATGTGTAGACACATGGACTGGGACATGTGTAGCCACAAAGAATGGGACAAATGTGGCCACACAGACTGTGACATGTGTAGACACACAGACAGGAATGTGTAGACACATGAACTGGGACATGTGTAGACACATGGACTGGGACATGTGTAGCCACAAAGAATGGGACAAATGTGGCCACACAGACTGTGACATGTGTAGACATACAGACAGGAATGTGTAGACACATGAACTGGGACATGTGTAGACACATGGACTGGGACATGTGTAGCCACAAAGAATGGGACAAATGTGGCCACACAGACTGTGACATGTGTAGACATACAGACAGGAATGTGTAGACACATGAACTGGGACATGTGTAGACACATGGACTGGGACATGTGTAGCCACAAAGAATGGGACAAATGTGGCCACACAGACTGTGACATGTGTAGACACACAGACAGGAATGTGTAGACACATGAACTGGGACATGTGTAGACACATGGACTGGGACATGTGTAGCCACAAAGAATGGGACAAATGTGGCCACACAGACTGTGACATGTGTAGACATACAGACAGGAATGTGTAGACACATGAACTGGGACATGTGTAGACACATGGACTGGGACATGTGTAGCCACAAAGAATGGGACAAATGTGGCCACACAGACTGTGACATGTGTAGACACACAGACAGGAATGTGTAGACACATGAACTGGGACATGTGTAGACACATGGACTGGGACATGTGTAGCCACAAAGAATGGGACAAATGTGGCCACACAGACTGTGACATGTGTAGACACACAGACAGGAATGTGTAGACACATGAACTGAGACATGTGTAGACACATGGACTGGGACATGTGTAGCCACAAAGAATGGGACAAATGTGGCCACACAGACTGTGACATGTGTAGACACACAGACAGGAATGTGTAGACACATGAACTGGGACATGTGTAGACACATGGACTGGGACATGTGTAGCCACAAAGAATGGGACAAATGTGGCCACACAGACTGTGACATGTGTAGACACACAGACAGGAATGTGTAGACACATGAACTGGGACATGTGTAGACACATGGACTGGGACATGTGTAGCCACAAAGAATGGGACAAATGTGGCCACACAGACTGTGACATGTGTAGACACACAGACAGGAATGTGTAGACACATGAACTGGGACATGTGTAGACACATGGACTGGGACATGTGTAGACACAAAGAATGGGACAAATGTGGCCACACAGACTGTGACATGTGTAGACACACAGACAGGAATGTGTAGACACATGAACTGGGACATGTGTAGACACATGGACTGGGACATGTGTAGACACAAAGAATGGGACAAATGTGGCCACACAGACTGTGACATGTGTAGACACACACACAGGAATGTGTAGACACATGAACTGGGACATGTGTAGACACATGGACTGGGACATGTGTAGCCACAAAGAATGGGACAAATGTGGCCACACAGACTGTGACATGTGTAGACATACAGACAGGAATGTGTAGACACATGAACTGGGACATGTGTAGACACATGGACTGGGACATGTGTAGACACAAAGAATGGGACAAATGTGGCCACACAGGCTGGGACATGTGTAGACATACAGACTTGGACATCTGTAGACACACATACTGGAACAGGTGTAGACACAAAGAATGGGACACATGGACTGGGATATCAGTAAAGACTGTCTGGGACTTGTAGACACACAGACTGGGACACATGCAGACATCTTCAAAATTATTCATCCTTGTTAGTTTTGAAATTTTTTTCTCCGAAATTGGAAAGCTAATCCTCTATCTCCGAAGTCCTGCCCATTCCCTCTACACCAGACTTGTTCTACAAGAGTTGGTGTAACAAATCTATATATAGCTCATAGGATTTCCACAATGGACTCTACAATAATGGATTGTGGCATCTAAAACATTTTTGCGAGTACATTGTCCCATTCATTGTGATTAGCGTCGTTGAAACTACCTACGAGCATTGTGCTTTTTATTTTATAAGACCTTTATTCAAGGTGAAAAAGACAACAAACGCATCAAAGTGAATAACCTCATTTACATTTAGTAGACTGCTTCCAGACTTCCCTTGCCATAGTATAGACTGAACACAGACGTCATAAAACTGGTTCCAGCCTTTCTTTGCAATAGTATAGATGGAGCCCAGATGTAGTTTAGTAGGAAGATGCAATTCTCAGCACAAGCGTAATGTTTTAAACACTCAGTCTTCAGGTCCTCTGTGGCTTGGTCCGATGACTGCGGCTACAATGAAAGTGCAGCATCTCTGATCCTCAGGTTGGAAGCCTACCAATCTCCACTATATCACTATAGCACCAAAACAGGAGCTCTCTGGAAGAGTATAGTCGAACACAAACCCATGGGAGAACAACATGCACCAACAAACAACAATCAAAATTCTCCTGCCGTGGGTAGTGGCTGCAGGGGCTTTTAGCTTTTTGCTATTTTTGTCATTCGAATAAACATAGTAAAATGTTATTTTAAATACAATTTTCTTAAATACTTTTTTTATGTGATGTTGACATCGATGAAACAGTTCAACTTTTTATGAGGTCCTCGTTCTTGATACAGAAGGTTTGAATGATTTGCTGTCTGCCTTGTTCTGTGAGCTTTATTTTCTCATCTTTGCTGACACCAGTGGTGGTCTGAATCTCTTGTTTCATTCTGAGATATCTGGTGAGTTCCACTAACACCAGACGGAATTTTTCCTTCGAGATTTTACTGTCCGGGAGTGCTTTGGATACCTGATCGTTGATCGTGTTTAACTTGGCTTTGGCTGGAATGTGGATGTCATGTTTTATTACCTTCCTTTGTAGCTGATGTGAAATGAATTTAAGAGCTATTCCCATCAGTCCCAATACCCTGGCTATTATTTCCATCCCAAGGATGACTCAGGGCGGCCATGATGGTCGATAATAAGCTGACCCCAGACAACCTGAATCCCATGCTGTCCCATTTGTTACCCCATGGTACTTTTGATGCAAGCCGAGTCGCAGGTCCCATTATCATTCCAACTGATGTCAGATGCAAACGAAAACCGTCCAATGTAATTCGTGTAGACTGAAAAACCATCACCCTCTTGAGGCTTGTAGTGAGGACTGTTCCTGGTTGTATATAAATACAACACTCATGGTGATCATGCCAGCATATTTTCAACTCATCCAGAATACCCACGTCATTTGCTTGGTCTATAGAAGATAATACACCACGTTCTTGTTCGCTGTCTTTATTTTGCTATTTCTTGTTGATATGTTGACCGTAATGACAGTAATGACAGGTCCAAGCTGTCAACGAAAAGAAGTACCTGTTGCAGTGGAGAAATATACTAAAACAAAGTCTGTATACTTACAGCAATGCTTAACCAGTTTACATTCAACCAGAAAATTTTCCTATTGAAGGCCATGTTCTTTTACCCCTTACATTGTCCAGATTTTAGGATACATTCCTTCTACACATTAAAGAGTGAATAGTGTTACAATTAATCACTCCCCACAACATTTCAATGTACCTTCACTAAACAAGGGCAAGTACTTTTTACTTAACTTTGGGCATCATTATCTCTATGCAGCTTAAGTTGTACACCGCAGTGCCAACCCAACCTTTCTGAAGACCTGTCATTTTCTCCCACTCCCTCACTTCCTGTTTGAAAAATTACTCGGACTATTAATCGGCCAATAAAAAACAAAATCTCTACCTGAGCATGTTAAGGTAGCACACATAAATGTAAATGCAAAAAGAGCTCACATGTCGCTCAAAGCAGTAAAAGCAAATTAATTCTCTATAGGGGCATCTCCAAGAAATACTTCGAAAATAGTGACAGATCATTGTATCATACTGACCCATGAGTCTGGGTCTTCAAAATAGTTTCTTAAGTATGCCCATTTCCAGTATGATTTCTGGATGGGTGACTAACATGTTACCTATTGCACCCGGAGTATTATATCCTACAGACAATACTAATGTCACTTCTACTGATCTCTGCTACTGATGAACATTGTGGTGGATGCCAAGGATGGTTTATATTTCAGAACTCAATTTATCGATGTATTTAAAAATTATAGCCTTTTGGTCATGACTGTGAAAGTGGCGTATGCTTTGTTTCACAGTTAACCTGATGCATTTCTAGCAAAACCTATTCAATTTCGCCTTGTGTCGTGGCGGCGGGATGTGGCATGACCCTGAACTACACTTGTCATGACGAACTGATTTGGTCCGTGTTCTCGTTTCATGTATACTACCAGATCTGGAGAATCCTTAAATAAATAGGGATTCTGATTCCGCAGGACAAGGCGTGGAATGCAGTAAATGATTATCATGTGTTTGATAGGATTTGCAGTGCATTTGAAATCAATCTGAAGACTGATTGGCATATATTAGGTACACACCACGCGTTTGGTATTCCATATGGTGGAGTGGGATTGGGGAAAAAAGTCTGTGATGATTTAATGAGATGATGTTGGTTATGTTGAGTAATGGCGAGATAATCATATGAATTTTAAAGGTGGTGTTTGTTTTCACTGCTTCAAAGGTGGAGCAGCCCCACTATGTTGAAGACGATTGGGAAATATTTAATTTGGTCTAAAAGATGTCTAAAGGATTTTCTCGAGCGGGTACTCATGTGGGTATTATACAATTGAACAATTTGATTTGAATGTACATGTGGGACAGCTAAGCTCTAGGACGATCAAAAGTTGGAAATCAACCACAATATCAATGCGAGTCATGCCACACCACCGATGGGTGAAAGGGGAATAGTGACACCACCATCACCGAAGCCCAGTGTTCAACCAGCATCTTGCCGGTCAATATGCACCATCTTGGAAAGTCAACAACACATTTATTGTAAAACAGTGCTTGTGGTCGGTGGATTTTGTGGTTATACAGTGCCTCATTTGGTTAGAAACTCTTTAGCAGTGACATACACCAGACTGGCCATGGCAATGACGAGCGCTGATCACACCATGCAACAATGTTACCTGCTCACCCATAAAGAGCTTGAACCTTTCCGATCTCAGGATTACACGTCTTTCCTGGAACAGACTAGGAGCTGATCACTGCGCTCAGTTTAACCACAACTGTATTCACCACTAAACAATTTGACTAAAAATGTATGAAAATTATGTGTATATATAAATGAGATCAAGATTATGTGTACATAAAACAAGATCAACAAGAAACGTGCATTGCATCAATGCAGGTACGTACTTCTTGGCATGAAATGTCATTATCGTTGTTGCAAAACAAGGGGAGTGGACTTGAGATTACTCAACGTTCAAGAAGTACAAGTATTACAAGTAAAAAACATGCCACTGCCAACATCATAAACAAAGGTGACAACTGTAGTAAGGTAGCAGACAGACCTTCAAGCTATCCCGACGATGAGAGGCTAAACTGGGATGGCATAGATGAACCATCACCCTCTCCTTGATGACCAAAATTGAAATAGCCATCAGTGAGTTCAGACATGATGGGAACAAAACGATTGTGCACAGTATCAGCTCAATGAATGGACGCAAGTCAAGCAATTTATTCATGATCCAGAAAGGCAACAAGTATCACTCCGCATGAATAAAAAATTTGAGTGGACTGTTGTGGGACCAATCGAACCATGCCAGAATGAAACATTTCTACAAATGCTACCTGCGAGCTGACCTGCTGGAATCGCAGAGGATTTTTTAGGTGTGGGGGACCGTGATCAGAATCGTCATGCCCACGGAAAATGATCATCTTAAAATTCATCAAACATAAAACATCAAATGCCAACATCCTATGTTATCTACACCAGCTTTGAATCCCTCATCAAACAGGTCACAAACGTCACATCCAACCTGACCAAACAAATGCAGGAACACGAAGCTTGAGGGTTCGGGTACATCCAATGCGACGGACAAATGAATGCTCCTGTGATTTACTAAGGTCCTAACACAGCAACATCGTGCATATGCGTTTGACCCCAGGTGCCTTGGGAGCTCATAAGAAGGCTGAGAGTTGCTTTGTGTGTAACCATCTCCTTAGCGGAAATGTCATAAGAAAGCATTGTCAAATCACAGGTCAATACAGAGGCACTGCCCACAATAAAAACTTGAAGCTTAGAATTGATCTGAAAAGCAGACCCATCCCCGTGGCTTTTCATAATCTCAGGAGTAAGAAGCCCACCTCATCATGTAGGTCATCGCTAAGATTGATGGTGAGATAAGGAGCAACCCAAACAAAATGGTAAAATACATTTCTTTCGTATTAACCGGTCTGAGATTCATCGACAGCACCTAGTTTCTCCTGTTGTCCCTCAACAGTTTGATGAAGGCCAAAGATACTTTTGCTGTCATGAATTGATACACTGTCTTTGCTGTTGAGGAAGGGCGAATACATGAACGGCTGGTCTTGATTCACGGAAACGAAATTAGCACCAATCGAATCCAATATCACTGAGGACAATTACACCCATGTGTGGTACAACTAAACTGTCAACATTTCGGTGATTATCATGATCTCTATTTGAAAAAGAATGTGGTCCTGCTTACCCGTGTAATTGAAATAATCAGAAAAACATGTTTGAAACAGTTTCAAGTCAACTCTGTGTGGTATTTGTCCAGCCCTGGTCTCTCTTGGGAGACTTGTTAAAAAAGACTGGTGTAGAATTGACACTGTTGACCGATTACGATATGCACCTGTCTATTCAGAAGGGCTGCGAGGTGAGTTTTCGAGTTTTCAAGTGCTATGCCAAAGCCAAAAACAAATATCTTAAAGACTATGACTCGAGTAAACCAGCGAATCATTGCAAATCTCCATGCCAACAATCTGTATGACTGGGCCATGAGTTTCCAATGTCGACATTATGAACATTGCGCTGGATATGAACAAAGGCTACATCTTTGAAGTGGACTTGGATTTATTTAGCTGACCAATGTGGAAAAACTCATCCCAAACTTGATGAACAAGTAAAAGTATGCTGTGCACTATCGGAAATGAAACATTCACAGGGTGCTCGAATTCGATCAAAGTCCCTGGATGTGATGAGCATCCTGGACTTGTTTAAACACCTGATGTATGACTCTACTACAACCAAATAAAACAACAGTAAGGTGACAGGTGTGAACTCTTGCACACCCACACTGATTCCTTGCTGATGGAAGTTCGCACCGAAGACGTGTACACCAGTGACCAGCCAAAAGATAATCCTTTACACAGTCAAGTCAACAAGAAACTGCTTGGCAAGGAGAAGAATGGATGTACCGGGACACCGATCATGGAATAAATTGGGTTAAAGGTCACAAAACGAACAAAATTGAAACACATTTTTCACCTATTCATGACATATGATATACACTGCTGATTGTGAAAGACTAACAAACAAAATTATAAGCGTACAATCAAGCATCAAAAGTTCAATATTTTGTACTTGGGTTTACGTCCCTCGAAACAAAGCCCCTGGGACACCAAACCCATTGAGAGTAGGTGGATGTGCACTAAAGTGTAATAAAGACTTTTCATTGGCTGGTTCATTTGCCAATACGCAGAAGGCTCATTGTATGTATTTAGAGATGATCTGTTTCATGGGCATTTCTGAAGTATTGTGACTAATAAGAAAGTAAGATTTTTTTATGGGTAACAACTTCTTTCATTGATTATCATGCAATATTTCGGTATGGATTTATATACCGTTGTCAAGCAATAGTGATCAAGGTATACCAAAACATCGCTCCCTATACAACAGAAGCTATTATCCTAAGTAATGTGTACAGAGACCTTCTGTTTTGTAAATACATGTTCTCTGCATTTTCGTCTGATCAAATCAACAAATACTAAGAACTACTGCATGGCTGGAAACTGTCGTTTATCTTAGTATAAAACAGAACTTGAAACTGACAATCTAAGTCTGCAGCGGTTTCCATCTGATCCAGTCAATGGGGGAAAACTGCATGCAGTTTGTTTGCAGCCCATAGATATAACATGTCATATAACATGTCATGTGCAGCCCATAGATATAATATGTTATATAACATGTCATGTGCAGCCCATAGATATAACATGTTAGATAACATGTCATGTGCAGCCCACAGATATAACATGTCAAGTATCACACCTGATGTGTGTGTAATTTCATAATGTGACAGAGACATAATCTAGGTGCATGAGCCATAAATCAATGAATTCTATTTATGGTGTATAGTGTTACGGTTGTTATAGTGAATAATCTCCTGTGACAATAGGTATAACAAATCCCCTCAGAACCAGCAAAACCTAACAGCCTTATATATACAGTCACTGATTCCTGAATATTCAAGCACTTTGCGACCACATCACCACCAACCTAGAACTTTCTTGCAGACTCCCGGAAGTCAAGTCAGGCAACTCTAGAGCAATACCTTAAAGGCCTGTTGCTAAAATACTAATAGCATTGTACATTTATGATAAGAAGTGTGACCCATAATAACTATCATTCAAAACTCTAAACATTGTGGCCCAATAATAACTATCACTTAATCAATAATACAATTTACAGAAAATACACTCTCGTAACAATAGCCTGATAAGTGTTAAGTTCAAACTGCATGCTGTCAGTGATTGAAATTGTGTACTGCATACTGTCATCAGCAGACAGGCATGCAGACACAGGTATCAATAAAACAGACATTGAGTTATGTCAATCATAAAGACAGCTTGTCACAATCAGGATATTCTTTTTAATGTTTCCATAGACATATATCAAAACATTTCAAATTCAAGCTGACCACTATTTTCACAATGAAATTAGTATTTCTGATGCTACACTTTCTTGAAAACTTGTCGACTTGTGTTTAGACACACACACTGAGAGGCACGTAGACACACAGGAAGATACATGAAGACATAAATTCAGCTCACATCATCAGCAGGGAGGGAATCGGGAGCCCAGTTCAGGTGGAACACATCCTTCTTGATGTCAGGACGCATCTAGTAACCAAAAATGATTCACTATATATACAGTTCAAGCATGAAAACAACATATATGTAATCAGTTCCAAGGCATCACAGTCATAAAACATGTCCATTTTCAGTACACACATCCATGTGACCAGAGCAATTCCTAGAATTACACACACATCCTAGCATGCCTTCCAGCACCTTCCAGTCACATTAAGTTACATCTCTTACACTACATGGCAGAATAACCCTCAGGGCCTTCCAACCACTTAAGTCAACAGAGCACAAGCAGGACACCGACTCTTGGCCAAATGACAACAAGTGGGGAACAAACCCTGCAGCTCACCTTGTCAGCCACTCTATCCACCACTTGTGTGATCTTCCTGATCATGGCAGAGTCGGCCTGACACAACTTCTTTCTCAGTGACTGAGCATCTAGTGGTTCCACTCCATCTCCATTGTTAGCTTCCAGAGCACGCTGTATTGCATTGAACTCCAGTGACTCTGGCAGCACACACAATGACCTTCTCACCTGCTCAATGTTGTTGATGGTGATGCACAGCTACAATACAGAGCATGTGTGTATGGTGATAGTATGCAAGCATGCCCCTCCTGAGTTGAAAGTGAATGGCATTAAACCGCAAATTCAGCATGAATGACCTATTTACGCTGAAATATAATATTCTAAGTAAGAAACTGGATACCTTATAACTGTAGTGTCCTTGGGAAGGCAATGTGATTTGAGTATCCCAAAAAATCAGATAAAATATAGTGTAGAATGCAAATCTTTCTGCAGTCTTGGAATGCGTCTGTCAGATTTAGGTTAGGTTTAATTTCTTTCAAAAAAGTGATCGTTTTGATGACCTTGTGGATTTTGTTTCCCTTTTTCATTTTCATACTGAGAATGTTTCTTGTTGGGTGCCCCCTGGCAATTTCACACATCACTGTGTTAGTTAGTTCTGAAGTGGAAACATGTGACACAACATCTCAGTCATGGTCTTCACAGGTGTCCCAGGTGTCGATATCCCAGGTAACACATAAAGTGTGGCCTCATTAAAAGAGTCCAAGAGCATCAGTCATGTCCAGTCTTACCAGTGACATAACATCGCTAGTGTTTTGACATAAAGCTTAGAAACTCCTACATACAATCTGAGTGCTACTGCCCAGATCGTCCAACCTACCTGCTCAGTGATGTCAAACTGTCCTTCCTCATCATAGTAGCCTGCAGCAGTCAGCTTCTCATGCACCAGGTCAGCATACAACTGAGACCCATTGCTGATGTCCTGTTGATCAGATGAGATACCAGCACAGTCAGCAGCAGAGGACTTACAGTCCTGTGCAGAGGACATACAGTACACTGCAGAGGAGATACAGTACTGGACAGAGGAGATATAGTACAGTGCAGAGGAGATACAGTACAGGATAGAGGAGAATTATAGTGCAGTGCAGAGGGGATACAGTACAGTGCAGAGGAGATATCGTATAGTGCAGAGGAGATACAGTACAGGACAGAGGAGATACAGTATAGAATAGAGGAGATACAGTACAAGACAGTGGAGATACAGTACAGGACAGACAATATACAGTACAGGACAGAGGAGATACAGTACAGTGCAGAGGAGATACAGTACAGGACAGAGGAGATACAGTATAGTGCAGAGGAGATACAGTAGAAGGCAGAGGACATACAGTAAAAGACAGAGGAGATACAGTACAGGACAGAGGAGATATTGTACAAGGCAGAGGAGATACAGTACAAGACAGAGGAGATACAGTACAGTGCAGAGGAGATACAGTACAGTGCAGGGGAGATACAGTACAGGACAGAGGAGATACAGTACAAGGCAGAGGAGATATTGTACAAGGCAGAGGAGATACAGTACAGGATAGAGGAGATACAGTACAGTGCAGGGGAGATACAGTACAGGACAGGGGAGATACAGCACAAGGCAGAGGAGGTACAGTACAGGACAGAGGAGATACAGTACAAGGCAGAGGAGATACAATGAAAACCAGAGGAAATTCAGTACAGTTCTGAGCAGATACAGCACATACCAGAGGAGGTTCAGTGCACAGAAAATGAGTAGTATAGACAACAGTGGTTTTGGACATGGGTTGTGTTTCACAAAAGCCTCCTAAATTTAGGAGGTCGTAGCCCATACGACCTTGTTTACGAACCTCCTGACCTCCCTTACGACTGTTTCACAAAGACGTCGTATCCATGTCGTACCACGGGGTCCTAAATACATGTCGCACATCGTTCATGATATACTTTGTTGCATAGCAACACATACAGCGAGACCAAACAGGCACCTGCATGTCTTGTATTCCCAAAGTATTTCAAAATAGAAACACAGTAACAATGCAAATGTCATGTTCTTAATTGAAGGTACAGGTTATCTTATCGTAATAATTGGATTCTCTCACTACATTCCATTGAAAATTACAAGATAAATGTATAAATCAGTTCCATTAATATTATCAGTTTACGTATACGGTTCGAATTAATCGCTGTCCATAACCTGTTCATCTAAAACTGCAATATTAGTCCCAATGTATTGAATATCGTATATCAGAGGAACTAAAGTACATATTGCTGTTATGACTATGTTTGATAAACTAACACTAACAAGGTTTAAATATGGTCCGCTACTCTCAATGTGTCAGTTTCTTTCGTAACTTTTATTCAATCAATCAAAAACTTTCAAAGAATAAAAATGTATACCCTATATCCACGTTTCATATGATATTGAACAAGGCTAAAGGTAGATACTGAAACTGGTTTCATGGAAAAATATCTGAACCATACACAAAATATACATCATAGTACTGTAAATGTTATCCGAAACCTTTTTGTTTACTTCTGTCCATCAGGCCTTCACCTCAAAGAAATGGCCATAAGATGTACAACAATGTTGACGTATGACATCACTACCATGATCGATTTCTTACAAAATGGCAGCTTCGCTGACAACGGAACACAGGATTTTGCGAGGACTCTTCACTCGAATCATCGATCGTTTGAGCATAAATATGGTAAGTAAGTAATCAGAATGACTCTGACTGTCTTTGTATTGTTATATACTTTTTATCATTTAATTGACGATATTACTTATGAAGTATCAAATCTTTGAAATGTATCAGTTTTTAATTTCCCTTTTCCTGCTATGATACTCTTTCCATGCATACAGGTATTGAGCCATTCAAAGAAATGGAGAGCCGGTTGGATGTTGGTATTTTTTTTTAAAGTGCTACACACTAAAATCAGAATTTTTGTTTGTGTACGTTTCAGACTAGTGCAGTCTTTGTTTTCACCCCCAGTATGTTTCGTTTTATTTTACCTAGACTGTTGGTATTGGTGGGAAAGACCAGATGTAATATCATGTTAACATGTGTCGGTAATTCAGTGATACATTTGTCATAGCTGACTATGGAATATTCGTGATGTAGGCATCTCAATACATGCCTTCGCGAAACGAGATTTTGTAAACACTATCGAATATGGTGGAAACCGCACTTAGGTATTCGTGTGAGTATAATTTTTGAAAGCATCCCAACCTATTCTAGGTTCATTGGCTGAGTTTTAGATTTATAATTGGTAATAACATGAAAAACTGATATCAGTGATCGTTAGCATGTTATTTTTTAAATTAAATAATCATCCTAATTATCTGATTTTCGCATTTGTAATCATACTGTACACAAAACAATGCTGTGAATCATGATTTTGTATTGTGTCAAAAATGGTGGGTCTCTTGGAATGTTCTGCACAGTTAGAAAACAACATGCCAAGATCATCCAGAGTGTTGAGCATGTTCGACCTGTCTCAAATTTCTAAGGCCTTATTAGTTAGCGTGTTATAATCGCTTGCTGTACCATAGTTGTTGACGCCATCTTTGTACTAGTAGTGTTTACGACCTCCTAAAGCATTTACGACAGGTCAGTTGGGGTCCTAAATATTGGGCTGTTTACGACACAGTGTAAATGTACGAGGTCTTTGTGAAACGGGGTAAAAAAGTAAGGGATGGTCTATGACCTGCTTTACGAGGTCGGACTGGTAAACTCACTGTTGTATAAACTACCACGGGTGTGCATGGAAAATTTGAGTAAAGTCGGCTGACTAATTTTCAAGCTATGGACTTACAGGCGAGCACAGGGTTGGTCTGGGAAAAGGCAAAATGTTAAACTTTTTAATTCATACAACAATCCAACGTATAGATGTACTTAGCAACATGATAGGCGTTTTCAGCCAAATGAAACACAGCTCTCGGTGTTCACCGGTTACCCACTGTCTTGTTGGTGATATGCTTGTAGTGATGTGAGAGCAGTCTGAAAGGTGAATGATACACAGGTCTTGGTTGTTGTTGCCTCACTACCGTCTCGGTATGCTCCTAGCGAGTGCTGTGAACGAGTATCAGTGCATGGCTTGGTTATGATTATGTATGTCAGACGACTAGCGAGGAAACGGCTAGCGAGGAGACGGCTAGCGAGGAGACGGCTAGCGAGGCGACGGCTAGCGATGAGACGACTAGTGAGGAGACGACTGTCTAAAGGGTGAATGAAACACAGATCTCGGCAGAGATCAGCTTGCTACGGTCTCAGGGGCTGCTACAAGCATGTGTCTCTTGGATAACCATGTATGTCAGACGACTAGCGAGGAGACGGCTGTGTAAAGGGTGAATGAAACACAGGTCTCGGCAGTCCTCCCAGGTCATCTCAGGCCAGGTTCACTACACTATGTTGACATGCGAGAAGCAGTTTATCGTGAATCTTCTTCTTCCATAATAATTTGTCTGGTTTTCGAGATGAAGGTTTTTCAGGCCTGTTGCCTCCCTTGTTTTATGAGCGTTTTTTTCTCTTCTTCGAGACTTGGGTAGAGACTTGGGTAGAATCGCTTACTTCATTCTGTGGTATTTCGTGAGTTCCAAGGGCACTAAATGAAAACCTGCTGCTATCAGGGTGGTGTCAGCATTGTCCATGTAATTAACGGGCATGCCATATTTTTCGTACAGCGCTTTCTGCGTTCCAGTTTGATTTGTCATGTGATTTTGGATAAATGCTGTAAACAAAATCCCTGTACAGTTGTTTCAATCGTTTTCTGCCACATCGCACACGACTGGGTACAGACACATTTAAGTGTGTGCGTATGTATTGTGCAAAATGATATTCAGTTGGTTCTCTGTCAACATTTGATGAACGGACTTTAAACTGATGAGGTGCATGTTTTTGGACACATGAATCCTGTTGAATCCAATGAAATCCTTTAAAAAAATCATGACCCCTTAGAGGTTCGTGGTGGAGGCTCTTCCTGGTTGTATGTAGATATGACAGTGCTTATTTCGATAGTGATTGTGCCAGCATATTTTCATCCCATGCAGAATTGTCATGTTTTCTCTGGGGGGGATCTGTAAGAAAGACTTCGACAATAATAACCTTGAATCACTCTGGTCCAGGAGTCTGGCCCACCAGGATGATGTACAAGATTTAACACTGTGTTATTCTCTTGGGTGACTACCATATTACCTGTTTGATCTGTAATGGTGCGATGTCCATCCACAGTGCACAGTCTGCTAGTTCAAAAGTCCCAAATAGTATCCCATTATTTATGAGTCTGACAACATTATCTTCATCCAAGACGATGTCGGGGTAGGTAAGAATATTGATATTGACTTCTTGTCGTCCGTACACATTGTTTTGCAAGTGCAACACGTACAGGGCATTTTCAGTACCGGGTTCATCAAAACCTTGTGTCCCCAAGATCAGAGAACGCTTGTGGAGTCACGCTTGCAATGGCACTCGTGTCTTTTATCTGTATCTGAGTCTTCCACGGTGACGGTGACTCCCTGCAGGCTTTATGTACACCCACACGTAAACAGAGCAAAATGTGGTGTTGCTGTTGTCTGGAGCACTGGAGCTGATCTCTTTCACGATTTCAACTTTGTGCAATGACATGAGACGGTTGGTTTGGAATCCAATGATACCAAATGAGAAGTCATGGCGAACTTGCCATGAAAACGAACCATCAAAACCAAAAAAACGATCTCTGAGTGACCTTGATGGTGAAGACAAAAGGCCGTAGCCGTAGCGGTAGATCGTCGAGAACAAGAGTGACATGCTGTGGAATATCAATTTGAATGTCCCCACTCGCTCGATGGAGGACATTTTGATCCTTCATGTGGAAGGATTTCAGCCGTTTCAAAGGGTCAACAAAAGTATGACCATTGAGGGCGTGCCAAACCAGCTGTTCAGCCAAGGCATCCCAAAGCTTGCCCGTCCCGGAAGAGAATACCAAAGCAAGTCTACCTTCCAGCACCTCAGTACATCCTGAGAAGAAAATTTGATGTCTTGATGCCGAATAGCGTTCACCAAGCCGACCTCCTGTTTCTCGTACATGACAGGGTGAGATACAAAACCTACAAGTATGCCCTGGACGGTGTCAACGTCTACAGTCGCTACAAAGAAGCTGAGATTGCTGACAACCAACCATTTGAATGAAGTCACCAAAGCCTTGGAATGCATCTACAAATGCAGTTGACCATGTTGCAAGTCGATCCCTGACCTGAGTTCATGGGATGCCAGCTGCTGGCCAAGCATGACCTGAGTGGGAGAGAAGGTGTACTGGGAGCTCACCACAGCCAAGCAATCGTCGAGAGATTCAATCGCACCCTAGGCGGACGCCTGTTCTTGCATCAGTATTCACATGATCAGTATTCATATTCACATAATCAATCCTGGAAACAGGAACATGGAATGGGTTGCCAGACTCCTGGGCAAGAGACTCGTCAAAGCCATCAAAATGAAATCTGTCGAATTGTCACCAGTGGTGGCACGATGTAGCGATAAAATGGAAGAGAAACCATTACCTGACTGTGTCAGCATTAGGTACTTGTACCAGCTGGGTGAATATGAGGGAGCCTGCACAAACGTACAACATCAATCTGGACATCGTCAAACTTGTACTACTTGATATAAAAGACCAGAGACAGTGTTCGTCAGAGAGGAGTTGATGATCGTAAATTGTGACACACTCCCTTATGCATCACCCACTGTGCGTTCAAGCCAACACTGACTCGTTTGTGACTCGCTCTGACACTGATTGTTTCTGTGTTTTTCCAAAGTCTAGACTGACCCCGTGCTTGCTTAAAAGTCCGTAGCTCGAAAACTATTTCTCAAATTTTGCATGATACAGTACAGGGCAGAGGAGATACAATATACAGGAAAACAGATACAATACAGGGCAGAGGAGATACAGTACAGAGAAGAGAACATAGTTGGTGGAGGATGAAGTATAGAACTGGGAGTACAGAGATGAAGACGGGGATGGTGAGAGTCTGTTACCTCAACTAGTCGGTGTACAAACTGGTAGGCTCCCACCAGATCTGGCCAGGACAATTGCTTCCAGAACTCAGTGATCTGAAAATATGAAAACTTCAACACTTAAATGTGTGTGACTGCATGTGGTGATGTTGTGGTCTGAACAGATGACAACTGGAGATGAAGTGGTCTGAACATATGAAAAGTGGAAGTCTGAACATTTTTAAATTTCTGTCTGTAATTTCCCCCATTGTTGTAGTTCCACCATGTTGTTGTCCCCTGGTGTAGTTCCCCTATGTCGTTGTCCCCTGATGTAGTTCCCCTTATGTCGTTGTCCCCTGGTGTAGTTCCCCTATGTCGTTGTCCCCTGGAGTAGTTCCCCTTATGTTGTTGTCCCCTGGTGTAGTTCCCCTATGTCGTTGTCCCCTGATGTAGTTCCCCTATGTCGTTGTTGCCCCCTGATGTAGTTCCCCTATGTCGTTGTCCTCTGATGTAGTTCCCCTATGTCGTTGTCCCCTGGTGTAGTTCCCCCTATGTTGTTGCCCCCTGATATAGTTCCCCTTATGTCGTTGTCCCCTGGTGTAGTTCCCCTATGTCGCTGTCCCCTGATGTAGTTCCCCTATGTCGTTGTTGCCCCCTGATGTAGTTCCCCTATGTCGTAGTCCCCTGATGTAGTTCCCCTATGTCGTTGTCCCCTGGTGTAGTCCCCCTAATGTTGTTGCCCCCTGATGTAGTTCCCCTTATGTCGTTGTCCCCTGGTGTAGTTCCCCTATGTCGTTGTCCCCTGGTGTAGTTCCCCTTATGTTGTTGCCCCCTGATGTAGTTCCCCTTATGTCGTTGTCCCCTGGTGTAGTTCCCCTATGTCGTTGTCCCCTGATGTAGTTCCCCTATGTCGTTGTTGCCCCCTGATGTAGTTCCCCTTATGTTGTTGTCCCCTGATGTAGTTCCCCTATGTCGTTGTCCCCTGATGTAGTTCCCCTTATGTTGTTGCCCCCTGATGTAGTTCCCCTATGTCGTAGTCCCCTGATGTAGTTCTCCTTATGTTGTTGCCCCCTGATGTAGTTCCCCTTATGTCGTTGTCCCCTGATGTAGTTCCCCTTATGTCGTTGTCCCCTGATGTAGTTCCCCTTATGTTGTTGTCCCCTGATGTAGTTCCCCTTATGTCGTTGTCCCCTGATGTAGTTCCCCTATGTCGTTGCCCCCTGATGTAGTTCCCCTATGTCGTTGTCCCCTGATGTAGTTCCCCTTATGTTGTTGCCCCCTGATGTAGTTCCCCTGTCGTTGTCCCCTGATGTAGTTCCCCTATGTCGTTGTTGCCCCCTGATGTAGTTCCCCTATGTCGTTGTCCCCTGATGTAGTTCCCCTTATGTTGTTGTCCCCTGATGTAGTTCCCCTATGTCGTTGTCCCCTGATGTAGTTCCCCTATGTCGTTGTCCCTGATTTAGTTCCCCTATGTCGTTGTCCCCTGATGTAGTTCCCCTTATGTTGTTGTCCCCTGATGTAGTTCCCCTTATGTTGTTGCCCCCTGATGTAGTTCCCCTTATGTTGTTGCCCCCTGATGTAGTTCCCATATAGTTTTGTCCCCTGGTGTAGTTTCCCCATGTTCTTGCCCTTAGATGTAGTTCCCCTATGTTGTCCCCTGGTGTAGTTCCCCCATTTTGTCGTGGTCTTCAGCTCACCTGGGCAAAGCAGCAGCATACATCCACAGCTGATGTGCTGTACTTGACCACAGAATCCACCTGGGCTACCTGTTAGCAGAACACTGCATTGTTAAAAGTGATCTGTTCTTGTTTAGACTTTATAGAGCTGGCTGCAGTGTGCTAGTTAGTTAGATGCTTTGGAATCTGTAATCATATGGCATACTGCATTATTCATCCAGCACCTTGCTGGATATTTTTTGAAGCCTTAAAAGACTATTACCACAACAGAAGATGAAGACTTTATGCATATACAACTTCTCTCTTACAGTAGACGCGATGTTTTGATGTAGATTCTAACACTGCTATCAAGCAAAGATGTACAACATGTAGACAAGAAGAAATACGTACCTGGCAGGATGTGCATGACTAGAACTTAAAGAAGTTATTACCACTACAATCTGCCATTATATAGAAAGCATGCGTTAAAAACAACACATCGCACCACAGTAAAATACAACAATGTCTACTGTCTAAGGCCACTTAGAGTCAATGCCAGCATAGACTATCTTACATGTGGCCACTTTGCAACTGATATTGTTTATCCAACAAACAGGTGTAAAAAGGCTTGTTCACTTGGCAGGCTCTGCTTTTTGGTGTCTCAGTGTATTGTCAGAGCCAGAGAGTAGGATATTTTATTTCAGACCAGAATTGGTATGGATCATATTGGATTGTAATTGTAGGTGATCTCACCTTATCAAGTTCCACAGCCTTACGGATCCTCCTAAGTGCCTTGTGTCTGGCAATGCACAGCCACTTGCTAACAGCAAAGCCAAACCACTGATAGTACTGGGAGATAGCCAGACTCCTAATGTCTCTGTCAGAGGAAGGATAGCAGATTAACGAACCACTAACAGTGAAACATACTTCAAAGTTCTATGTCACAAGCAAGGATTACAAAATAACGAAGGGCTCTTCTTGATGTTTCACTGCATATCAGACTGCTGACAGTACAGGAGAGCCACTGTATTCTACATGGCATGTTACCTATGCTGCAAGGACTGCCACTGTATTTTACTTGGGGTGAAACAGTACACTCTCACCACGGTACAGTATGTATTGTGGAAGGAGGCCTTTAGTTCGGTCCGTTTCGTTTTGGTATATGAGATATGATCATAATGCAGAAAACTGACAAAAACAGCCAGACTAAAACCTACATTGTTTAATAACATGGGAAACTTAACGGCAATCTTTGTTATTTTGGATGAACAAAAATGTCATCATATTAATTATGCAAGCTAAATAAATTAATAAAATTGGCAAGTGATCCTTCACACATTGTTCGTAATGGCATGCCTTCCTGATCACCCAGGTTGATGACAGTTTTACCAAATGATCACCTATTGTTTTGTTACTTTAGTATAAATGAACTGTTCCTGCTGATAATAATTTTTTAATTGATTGGATTAAAATATGACTCTGATAATTTAGTATATTGAATTGCAATTACTTTTGCATAAAACCTACAACTCATTTGATCTTAATTTCAATGAACTTATCTGTTGAACATTAATTCACTAAAAGGTTTGAAGTCTCAGACATGAATAAATTTGGAATAGTTGCAATACTAATTTCAAGATTCTAAGACAGATTTACTGAGAACATATAGGAGAGAAGTTTTGTGTACCTCTTGATATATGTTCTTAGTATATCTTAGTCATATATTGTTCATGTTCAATATGTTCTTAGTATATCTATTGTTCATGTTCAATATGCACTTAGCATATCTATTGTTCATGTTCAATATGCTCTTAGCATATCTATCGTTCATTTTCAATATGTTCTTAGCATATCTATTGTTCATGTTCAATATGTTCTTAGCATATCTATTTTTCATGTTCAATATGTTCTTAGCATATCTCCTGTTCATGTTCAATATGTTCTTAGCATATCTATTTTTCATGTTCAGTATGTTCTTAGCATATCTATTGTTCATCTTCAACTTGATACTTATTCATAAAAGGTGTGTGGTTGTAACAAAAGTAGGAAATCAGTATACGTATGAATGATATAATTTTTTGCATTTATTCTAATGTCTAAGATATCCTACCAGTCGTATCTGGATAAACCCAATGAGAATTTTATACCTACAATATGTAACAACTCGTCTTCAATGCAAATGATATGCTTACATAATATACGCAGTTACAGACGGTATAACACGATTTGACAAATTTTGTTATTTGCAATTATTGAAAAAGGAAGCTAGGTACTGAAGTCTTGCTGACCTGTGGATCTAAGTAGATGACGTTCAAGTGAATTCTGAACTAACTTCCAGGAAAATGGTGGCCGTATAGGAATGCATAGACTTGGACATCATCATACCATTTCTCGACATTTTTGAAAAGGTATAACAAAGTTTTTTCAAATAATGGTATGAAAACATAAAATACCGATTTGTTTTATTCAATTACAGTATACCAAAGAGAAGACTAAATACCACAGCTCTATTAATACCCTGGTATACCGTTTCACCCCTGTATTCTACATGGTATGTTATCTTACCTTGCAATGTACCCCGCTGCCTATGGCAACTCATTCAGTACTTCGTGGTTGTACTTCTTTTATCTCGAATAACATTTAATCATGCATAATGCACAGAAATTACCAATGTGTTGTGAACACAAATCGATTGAAGGGAGATAACTCTAAATTTGTTGTTCTTGTGCCATCTGCAAAATCTAGTGATTCCTACAAAAATACTTTGCCTTGCACTTCAAGACAATACCTGCTTGAAAAACAGCAGGATGCAAGATTCAAATCACTTGATTCACACAGGTTGGCTATTTACTGGTTCTTGGGGGCCCCTGGGCTGAATTGTACACTCCATGTTTGTTTTATAAAGTACAGGATTTTCACATGACACCCAGCTTATAGTGCAAAAAAGGATCCCAGAGCTCATAAGAAAACAGCCACCACTGCTTGAGAAAACGGCCTCCGTGTTTAGAGAAATTGGCCATTCCATAAAACAGGAAACTCCATGTATTTTATTTTATATTTATCCATCTCTATATCAATATCATAATAAGAAGGTAGCAACAGTGATACCATGGTCATGGCAAAGTTTCATACTGTACTTCTACAAGTTGTATTTATGCATTATATATTTACCACTCTTCATTGCTGCATTACATGTGAAATCTTGTAGGTCGACACTGTTTTGAAAATACGAACAGAAGTTTATTGTTGCACAAGAAATATGTACAACACATGTATAAGCACTTGCCATGTGCTACACCATTGACGATTGATCTACATGCAATACCAAGTTGTTAGTTGGAGTTACATATCAGCTAGTGTCATCCTGTCCATCACTGTCAATCACTGTGATAACACCAACAGCAAGTTGTTAGTTGCTTCCTGAACTTGACCACTTGTAGGTTGAAAAAATTAACCGCAATTGTGATGAGTGAGGCTGATAATCGATTTTACTATCACTAGCGTCTGACCTCAAACAGTTAGGGCCCAGCAACACAAAGTGATTCTGACAGAATGTCTATGAAAACAAGTTGTAATTCAGAAACTAGGAAAAGCAGGAGACATAACTAAATGATAGTAGATTGTGAGAACATATAGCTTTCATTTATCACAACAGCTGTATATTTTATATCTGTATAATACTCAAAATGTAAATGAATTCTACATCAGCTCTCATATCTATACCTCATATTACATAACAGAGATGTGCTGCTATGATTGGTTGAAATTTTGTTCGCAGTTGAGAAAATGTGCACTGTTGTCAATCTAAGGTAATTAAAGATCGAAATGAGTAGTTTTCATGACAGGGTTTCATTTATAACGATGCCAATGAGTGATTTAGGTATTTGTAATTCCTAGAGTATAGGTGATCTTTAAAGCGATATAAATGGGCGCTGTCTTGATCAGGGTGAAGCATATCTGTCATCACCTCCTCAACAATATTGGCAGATGACTGGAAAGGATTTTCTCGGGATTTGCCTTCACCTGTCAACAATTAATTATGACGTACACACACTGAAGAACGTTATCATTACTCAGTGGTTGGCATTGGTAACTACTATGGTAACTGAAACTTAAAAATACAAAAATAACAATCAATTTGTAAAAGCTTATCCGTAATGAAGTTAAAGCGCTAATAATTAGGATATATATAATCATATGATCACCTTTGATGCAACTATGTTGACCATTTTCTCTAGACACAGAGGCCGTTTTCTCTGGGTTCAGAGGCCATTCTCTCCTATGTGTTGGCCATTTTCTTAATTTTTGGGGGTCCGTTTTTACAGTATCCCTACTACCTGTGCTGGAAGTTGTCGGTGTCTGACAGTACAGGACTGCCACTGTATTCTACGTGACATATTACCCGTGCTGGAAGTTGTCGGTGTCTGACAGTACAGGACTGCCACTGTATTCTACGTGACATATTACCCCTGCTGGAAGTTGTCGGTGTCTGACAGTACAGGACTGCCACTGTATTCTACGTGACATATTACCCCTGCTGGAAGTTGTCAGTGTCTGACAGTACAGGACTGCCACTGTATTCTACGTGACATATTACCCCTGCTGGAAGTTGTCGGTGTCTGACAGTACAGGACTGCCACTGTATTCTACATGACATATTACCCCTGCTGGAAGTTGTTTGAGTATCTGGCAAATTCTTGCAAGGCAAGGTAGAGCTCAAACAAGGTTGTGCCCATGGTTGGTGGTGGGGGACCAGAGCTGTCGAGTTCTCGGTCGCAGTCCATCTTCTTCAGGATCACAGAGATATCTTGACTGACTTCTTCACCAAGCTAGATGAACAGAGAACAGATGTTAACATTTCAAATCACTAGGGGATTAGTGAACATCACTTGGGGATTAGTGAACAAGTGATAGCTAACATGTAAATCTATCTGGTACAAGGGTACAACAGATGAAAGCTAACGTGAACCACCTGGTACAAGGGGACAGATGACACACAGTTTCGCTCAATGTCCACGCTAACCAAAAGTTGTCTGTCGTCATCTACCATGTCCCTACTAGACAGTTGATCCAAGAAGTGATTCAATTGGCAAATGTTTTTAAAATTGACTCGCCTAATAAGCTGAATGGTCGTGGATTATAAGTCATGTCATTTGGTCATACACACTGTATTTTATTGACAACGGAAGCATTTCTTGAAACGCCGGTTGGCAAGGATTGGAAAATCTGAGAAACTGACCACTTTCGACATATTTACAACATTATCAATTGACATTATTTCACATATTGTGCTTTTGTAGGCTAAATGAGGTTATGTAGCCACTGTGTCAGGATTTTATCTTCTGTTAATAGTCAATGGTAGTCAGCCAAAAGTCTACTTTGCCTTTCCTCCAATGATGGTCTATTTTTGTACCAAAATGTATCTATATCATCATGCTTGTGTTTTAGAGTTCCAGCCAGGATTTTGTCCCATCTATGCAAAGTTTTAAAGCAATGCCACAGACAGATTCTGACATCATAGCAAGAACCTCATTGAAGATACCTGGGACATCTGTGTGCTTAAATGCATTTTCAACCTTATTCAAGTATGTCTTTATGGCACAGCAATGTTAATCTTGGAATCCTCTTGCTTCTTAATCACCTGTATCTGATTCTTCGAGGTGACCTGCATTTTTAATCCCACTCATAAAACCGTGAATTTTTTGGTGAAATATCTTTTGACTGATTCTCCAGAATTGTTTAATCTCATTTCTGTATCTCATTTGAGGACCTGTGACAGTCCAGGTTAGAATATTGGCCTTCAGTAACCCATGCTTGTTTTAAATGGCGACCAATGGATGGGGTGGTCAGACTGGCTGACTTGGTTGATACATGTCATTGGCTCAATGGATTGTTCAATTGAGTTTGAATTCAAACAACAGGAAAGCAATGTTATCCAATGGGCGTTTTCATTTGTGTAACAAACGGTTGACTTTCATCCAGGTGTCATGGTGTCCCGATTCTTTCAATGCTGAAATGACAACTGGATGTTCAGTGACCTCGGACATGGTGTCCTTCTCTGAATCTACAACTGTTTCATAGTGACACCTGGTGCAGCCGCACGCAATGTCATGGTCAGTGTTCTTTTCATCAATCTTCTGTGTTTCTTTGTACGAGGGGCCTATATCTTCAACCCTCAAGGTCAAGGGCAGCAGGACTGGTGTACATAACTTGCCACATTTATGGATTTCCCAGGGAATTATATATTGAAATGTTTTAGTTTATTTTGTTACTGTCAATATCAGGTATCCTTGGGAAACCTTGATAACATTCTGTGGATGGTGCTTACACAAATGTTTAATAGTGTTACAAAAGTCTGGTTTTTCTCCGCAGTAATAACCATAGAAATGTGTACCCATGACTGGCCGCAACTGAACAAATCATGGCTGTATATCCTTTTGTTGTAGTATATGTAATAGTGACCTACAATATAGGAAATGGGAACGAATCAAAATTTGATAGCTGCAACTACCAAGACAGTTTCGTGTGAGAAGAGATCAACACCCCGTACAGTGAAGCAGCTACCATCAACGAGTACAGTTATATACTTTGCCAGTATCTCATTTTGTATATACTGACAGAATCTAAGTCTTGAGACAGTGGCTACATAACCTCATTCAGCCTAAAAAACCACAATATGTCACATGATTTCAATTTGTCAATAAAATATGATGTGTGATGGGTTGCAACTGACACTTTACCATGTTGTTGGGGAGAGACTGGAGATAAGGGCTGCAACTGACACTTTACCATGTTGTTGGGGAGAGACTGGAGATAAGGGCTGCAACTGACACTTTACCATGTTGTTGGGGACAAGAGACTGGGGATAAGGACTGTAACTGACATTGTACCGTGTTGTTGAGGATGAGGGACTGGAGATAAGGACTGTAACTGACACTTTACCCTGTTGTTGGGGATGAAAGACTCACACCTGGAGATAAGGGCTGCAACTGACACTTTACCATGTTGTTGTGGATGAGATACTGGAGATAAGGGCTGTAACTGACACTTTACCATGTTGTTGGGGATGAAAGACTCACACCTGGAGATAAGGGCTGTAACTGACACTTTACCATGTTGTTGTGGATGAGATACTGGAGATAAGGGCTGTAACTGACACTTTACCATGTTGTTGTGGATGAGATACTGGAGATAAGGGCTGTAACTGACACTTTAACATGTTGTTGTGGATGAGATACTGGAGATAAGGACTGTAACTGACACTTTACCATGTTGTTGTGGATGAAAGACTCACACCTGGAGATAAGGGCTGTAACTGACACTTTACCATGTTGTTGTGGATGAGATACTGGAGATAAGGGCTGCAACTGACACTTTACCATGTTGTTGTGGATGAGATACTGGAGATAAGGGCTGTAACTGACACTTTACCATGTTGTTGGGGATGAAAGACTCACACCTGGAGATAAGGGCTGTAACTGACACTTTACCATGTTGTTGGGGATGAGATACTGGAGATAAGGGCTGTAACTGACACTTTACCATGTTGTTGTGGATGAGATACTGGAGATAAGGGCTGTAACTGACACTTTACCATGTTGTTGTGGATGAGATACTGGAGATAAGGGCTGTAACTGACACTTTACCATGTTGTTGTGGATGAGATACTGGAGATAAGGGCTGTAACTGACACTTTACCCTGTTGTTGGGGATGAGATACTGGAGATAAGGGCTGTAACTGACACTTTACCCTGTTGTTGTGGATGAGATACTGGAGATAAGGGTTGCAACTGACACTTTACCATGTTGTTGTGGATGAGATACTGGAGATAAGGGCTGTAACTGACACTTTACCATGTTGTTGGGGATGAAAGACTCACACCTGGAGATAAGGGCTGCAACTGACACTTTACCATGTTGTTGTGGATGAGATACTGCAGATAAGGGCTGCAACTGACACTTTACCATGTTGTTGTGGATGAGATACTGGAGATAAGGGCTGTAACTGACACTTTACCATGTTGTTGTGGATGAGATACTGGAGATAAGGGCTGTAACTGACACTTTACCATGTTGTTGGGGATGAGATACTGGAGATAAGGGCTGTAACTGACACTTTACCATGTTGTTGGGGATGAGATACTGGAGATAAGGGCTGTAACTGACACTTTACCATGTTGTTGTGGATGAGATACTGGAGATAAGGGCTGTAACTGACACTTTACCATGTTGCTGGGGATGAGATACTGGAGATAAGGGTTGCAACTGACACTTTACCATGTTGTTGGGGATGAGAGTTTGGAGATAAGGGCTGTAACTGACACTTTAACATGTTGTTGGGGATGAGATACTGGAGATAAGGGTTGCAACTGACACTTTAACATGTTGTTGGGGATGAGAGACTGGAGATAAGGGCTGTAACTGACACTTTAACATGTTGTTGGGGATGAGAGACTGGAGATAAGGGCTGTAACTGACACTTTAACATGTTGTTGGGGATGAGAGTTTGGAGATACGGGCTGTAACTGACACTTTACCATGTTGTTGGGGATGAAAGACTCACGCCTGGAGATAAGGGCTGTAACTGACACTTTAACATGTTGTTGGGGATGAGAGTTTGGAGATAAGGGCTGTAACTGACACTTTAACATGTTGTTGAGGATGAGGGACTGGAGATAAGGGCTGTAACTGACACTTTACCCTGTTGTTGTGGATGAGATACTGGAGATAAGGGCTGTAACTGACACTTTACCCTGTTGTTGTGGATGAGATACTGGAGATAAGGGTTGCAACTGACACTTTACCATGTTGTTGTGGATGAGATACTGGAGATAAGGGCTGTAACTGACACTTTACCATGTTGTTGGGGATGAAAGACTCACACCTGGAGATAAGGGCTGCAACTGACACTTTACCATGTTGTTGGGGATGAGATACTGGAGATAAGGGCTGCAACTGACACTTTACCATGTTGTTGTGGATGAGATACTGGAGATAAGGGCTGCAACTGACACTTTACCATGTTGTTGTGGATGAGATACTGGAGATAAGGGCTGTAACTGACACTTTACCATGTTGTTGGGGATGAGATACTGGAGATAAGGGCTGTAACTGACACTTTACCATGTTGTTGGGGATGAGATACTGGAGATAA
The DNA here is from genome assembly GCF_037392515.1 of Haliotis asinina. Taxonomy (NCBI): domain Eukaryota; kingdom Metazoa; phylum Mollusca; class Gastropoda; order Lepetellida; family Haliotidae; genus Haliotis; species Haliotis asinina. The sequence goes on along the minus strand of NC_090284.1, from coordinate 79,042,313 downwards.
GGGCTGTAACTGACACTTTACCATGTTGTTGTGGATGAGATACTGGAGATAAGGGCTGTAACTGACACTTTAACATGTTGCTGGGGATGAGATACTGGAGATAAGGGTTGCAACTGACACTTTACCATGTTGTTGGGGATGAGAGTTTGGAGATAAGGGCTGTAACTGACACTTTAACATGTTGTTGGGGATGAGATACTGGAGATAAGGGTTGCAACTGACACTTTACCATGTTGTTGGGGATGAGAGACTGGAGATAAGGGCTGTAACTGACACTTTAACATGTTGTTGGGGATGAGAGACTGGAGATAAGGGCTGTAACTGACACTTTAACATGTTGTTGGGGATGAGAGTTTGGAGATACGGGCTGTAACTGACACTTTACCATGTTGTTGGGGATGAAAGACTCACGCCTGGAGATAAGGGCTGTAACTGACACTTTAACATGTTGTTGGGGATGAGAGTTTGGAGATAAGGGCTGTAACTGACACTTTAACATGTTGTTGAGGATGAGGGACTGGAGATAAGGGCTGTAACTGACACTTTACCATGTTGTTGGGAATGAGAGTTTGGAGACATGGGCTGTAACTGACACTGTACTGTGTTGTTGAGGATGAGAGACTGGAGATAAGGACTGTAACTGACACTGTACTGTGTTGTTGAGGATGAGAGACTGGAGATAAGGGCTGTAACTGACACTTTACTGTGTTGTTGAGGATGAGAGACTGGAGATAAGGGCTGTAAGTGACACTTTACCCTGTTGTTGGGGATGAGATACTGGAGACATGGGCTGTAACACTTTACCCTGCAGTTGGGGATGAGAGTTTGGAGATAAGGGCTGTAACTGACACTTTACCATGTTGTTGGGGATGAAAGACTCACACCTGGAGATAAGGGCTGTAACTGACTATGTACAGTGTTGTTGGGGACAAGAGACTGGAGATAAGGACTGTAACTGACACTTTACCGTGTTGTTAAAACCACAGAAACCCATTTTACCTCACCAGTGTAGCAGAGTGGAGATAATTCCCACTTTACTCGGGGCCTTTTGGATAAGAGATTGGAGAAAACTGACAGCACTTCACTCATCGGGTAAATGGCTTGCCTTCAGGAGAAATAAGGAAACCAATAGCCCATGTTCACATATTGGTAATTGCTGCCAGAAACATTATGTTCGTACAAACAGAGGAGTCAACCTTGTCAACATGGATGTATACAATAATGTGACCAGAATGAGGTTCTGCTCACAGACGGGTATTTGCCAGTGTTTCCGCATGACATCGGGGCCTGACTTCCTTGTGATAACACTGCTGCTGGTAACCTTGGGCAGGTTGTACTGAATATGAAATATATTCCACCAACACCACCACCTAACATTTACGTCATACATGATGACATAACATTATTTTCATCTTGAACCTTGTTAATGTTGATTTTACCCATAATGAAACCCATATATGTAAATATTTGTGAAAAAAGAATTTTTCATGACTTTTGTCCCTCTTGCTTTCCTCCTCCTCCTCTCTCACACACATACACACACACACACACACACTTTTTCTTTCTTGATATCCATTTAACTGTTCATCTGATAATGTGCTAACCTGCCATTACTTAAACACAAAGCAGATTTCTATCCAGTGTAAATGTATAATCTCTAGAAAGCAGAATCATAGAACATTTGCATCGTGCTGCTAGTAAAACCAAACAATAGCAAGCCAATTAAAGATGAAAAATACGTTATTTGAATATGCTTACTGTTTAGAACTATCAACATGATGTGATGAACTTTGTGCACGACACAACAATAACTATTATGAGGAGATATTTGGTTACGTTTTGCATAGAGAAGAAGACTGAGTTAACAAACACAAATATGATGTGTGTGTTTGGTTTTTTTTCAGCTAACATGTTTTCTAACCCTAACGTTGAAGTGTAAAACCATAATCCCTTGGCTAAAGAAACTTCTATGGTGTGCATTTGTAGGCTGAAGATTTCATGTATGAATCACTGCTCTGGTGAGTGTGCTCACAATCAACTTGTGGAACCACTACAGCTAATCTACATCTACGAGGAAGGTTAATGTCTCACAGAACTAATCTAACATTCCAAAACAATATGTCCAACAAGCCTTGTCTGTGTCGTTGATGAATGTCTGATACATTTGTGTGTGTAGTGCAAGCATGTCTGATACATCTGTGTGTGTAGTGGGTGAATGTCTGATACATCTGTGTGTGTAGTGGGTGAATGTCTGATACATTTGTGTGTGTAGTGGGTGAATGTCTGATACATCTGTGTGTGTAGTGGGTGAATGTCTGATACATCTGTTTGTGTAGTGGGTGAATGTCTGATACATCTGTGTATGTAGTGGGTGAATGTCTGATACATTTGTGTGTGTAGTGGGTGAATGTCTGATACATCTGTGTGTGTAGTGGGTGAATCATTGTCTGATACATCTGTGTGTGTAGTGGGTGAATCATTGTCTGATACATCTGTGTGTGTAGTGGGTGAATGTCTGATACATTTGTGTGTGTAGTGGGTGAATGTCTGATACATCTGTGTGTGTAGTGGGTGAATCATTGTCTGATACATCTGTGTATGTAGTGGGTGAATGTCTGATACATCTGTGTGTGTAGTGGGTGAATCATTGTCTGATACATCTGTGTGTGTAGTGGGTGAATGTCTGATACATTTGTGTATGTAGTGGGTGAATGTCTGATACATCTGTGTGTGTAGTGGGTGAATCATTGTCTGATACATCTGTATGAGCAGTGGGTGAATGTCTGATACATCTGTGCATGTAGTGGGTGAATGTCTGATACATCTGTGTGTGTAGTGGGTGAATGTCTGATACATCTGTGCATGTAGTGGGTGAATGTCTGATACATCTGTTTGTGTAGTGGGTGAATGTCTGATACATCTGTGTATGTAGTGGGTGAATGTCTGATACATTTGTGTGTGTAGTGGGTGAATGTCTGATACATCTGTGTGTGTAGTGGGTGAATCATTGTCTGATACATCTGTATGAGCAGTGGGTGAATGTCTGGTACATCTGTGTGTGTAGTGGGTGAATGTCTGATACATCTGTGTATGTAGTGGGTGAATCATTGTCTGATACATCTGTGTGTGTAGTGGGTGAATCATTGTCTGATACATCTGTATGAGCAGTGGGTGAATGTCTGATACATCTGTGTATGTAGTGGGTGAATGTCTGATACATCTGTGTGTGTAGTGGGTGAATGTCTGATACATCTGTGTGTGTAGTGAGTGAATCATTGTCTGATACATCTGTATGAGCAGTGGGTGAATGTCTGATACATCTGTGTATGTAGTGGGTGAATGTCTGATACATCTGTGTGTGTAGTGGGTGAATGTCTGATACATCTGTGTGTGTAGTGGGTGAATGTCTGATACATCTGTGTGTTGTGGGTGAATGTCTGATACATCTGTTTGTGTAGTGGGTGAATGTGTGATACATCTGTTTGTGTAGTGGGTGAATGTCTGAAAGCTCTGCATAGTTGGCGAATGTCTGAAAGATCTGCGAATGTGGTGAATGTATGAAAGATTTGTTTTTTTTGTTAAATGTTTTACAGATCTGCATAGCTGGTGAACGTCCAAAAGATGTGTATAGTTGGTGAATGTCTGAAGATCTGCATAGTTGGTGAATGTGTGAAAGATCTGCATGGAAAATATTTGAAAGATTGTGTAGTTGGTGAATGCACTGAAAACAAAATGTGACCAGGACAGATCTGCTGAGTGATATGACGCCGGAGGAAGTCGTTGAAACATTGGCTGAAGGACTTTCTCTTCAAGAACTTGGAGATTAATGCAAACTTTTAATTGCTTTTAACCTACAGTTGAACCACCATTACACTTGTTTGTGCAGGACATTTTAACTGCCATCCAGAGTGCATTGATCAGCAGTGTCATCTTCACCCGAAGTTAGTGATCCAAATAAAAACACTCAGCCGGAACAGTGACAGCACTAACTGAATGGGAAATGCATAAGCAAATGAATAGAAAGACAACTAACTGAATAAGACAAACCTCCTCTTCCAGCCCCTTGCTTATGTCCGTGGCCAGCTGTTGGGAGAAACACCAGTACAATAAACACACAAACAGATGGACAGCCAACAAACAGCTACAAAGCTCTGTAACAGTGGGCTGCTCCACCATGCAGTCTTCCATTGGAACACATTCATAGGTTGGTTTATACATTGACCGATTCTTGTTCAACGCTGTAATCAGCTACATTCTAACTATGGCGGTGGTCTGTAAATAGATTATTTGCGTCTGGACCAGACATTCCAGTGATCAAGTACTGTGTATTGTCCGGTCCTGACTTGAATATTTACAGATCACTGCCATACAGCTGGAATATTGGTGGGTTATTTAGTATGGAGCATTTATTTCACAAGTCAAATTTGAGAACTGCTGTTGATAAATTCATGTAAGAACTTGGAATAATACACTACTTTTAGAGAAAGACAATCAATACGTCCAAGGCTGAACAGTGGTTGAGTGGGGACGTCAGACCAATGTCTACTTGGATCAAGCAAGGCCTTCCCACCTTTCTCCACTGAGGAACTCGGCCAGTACAGCGCACCCTGGTTATAATGTGATCCTGGATATAATGCCACGTTTTTGCCTGAAAAGATTTCCTGCCCTGTTTATGATGTCTTATCTAGATATATAATGCCACTTGCCAATGTTTTTTTGAGCAAAAGTTGTTTCCCACTCGGTTCTAATGCCAAATACGCCGGCTGCACGTGAGATACATAACTTAATCTGTTAAGTGACACGAGTCAAATTAATTCACCAAACTCAATACTTTAAGGAGTCATGTAATCCCAGATGGGGTGACAAATGTGACAATACACTTCCTGTAACCTAGAACAAGTCACCTGCATCCAGGTGAGATTATCCATATTATTCATAGCTCAGTACACAAGACACCTCACTCACCTTGTTGATTATAATTACATAGGGCATCTAACAGGCCTAATGCCACCCTGAATAGAATGCTGGACTTTCTCCTACACAAACGATGACATTATAACCAGGGTGTAAGATATATGGTTCACACAACACCTTCCCATCATTCTTCAATTGGGCATTAGTCAGTGGATGTATGGTTTATATACATACACTGCCTTCCCACCTGTCTTCACTGGGGCATTGATCAGTGGATGTATGGTTCATACAATGCCTTCCCACCTTTCTTCACTTGGGCATTAGTCTGTGGATGTATGGTTCATACAGGGCCTTCCCACTTTCCTCCACTTGGGCATTAGTCAGTGGATGTATGGTTCATACCATGCCTTCCCATCGTTCTTGAACAGGGCATTAATCAGTGGATGTATGGTTCATACAAGGCCATACAATCTTTCTTCACTGGGGCATTAGTCCGTGGATGTATGGGTCATACAATGCCTTCCCACCTTTCTTCACTGGGGCATTAGTCAGTGGATGTATGGTTCATACACTGCCTTCCTACTTTCCTCCACTGGGGCATTAGTCAGTGGATGTATGGTTCATACAATGCCTTCCCACCTTTCCTCACTTGGGCATTAGTCAGTGGATGTATGGTTCATACAGGGCCTTCCCACTTTCCTCCACAGGGGCATTAGTCAGTGGATGTATGGTTCATACAGAGCCTTCCCACTTTCCTCCACTGGGGCATTAGTCAGCAGATGAATGGTTCATACAATGCCTTCCCATCGGTCTTCAACAGGGCATTAATCAGTGGTGTGTATGGTTCATACAAGACCTTAACATCTTTCTTCACTGGGGCATTAGTCAGTGGATGTATGGTTCATACAATGCCTTCCCACCTTTCCTCACTTGGGCATTAGTCAGTGGATGTATGGTTCATACAGGGCCTTCCCACTTTCCTCCACAGGGGCATTAGTCAGTGGATGTATGGTTCATACAGAGCCTTCCCACTTACCTCCACTGGGGCATTAGTCAGCAGATGAATGGTTCATACAGGGCCTTCCCATCGTTCTTCAACAGGGCATTAATCAGTGGATGTATGGTTCATACAAGACCTTAACATCTTTCTTCACTGGGGCATTAGCCTGCGGATGTATGGTTCATACAGGGCCTTCCCACTTTCCTCCACTGGGGCATTAGTCAGCAGATGTATGGTTCATATAATGCCTTCCCATCGTTCTTCAACAGGGCATTAGTCAGTGGATGTATGGTTCATACAATGCCTTCCCACCTTTCCTCACTTGGGCATTAGTCAGTGGATATATGGTTCATATAGGGCCTTCCCACCTTTCTCCACTGAGGCATTAGTCAGCAGATGTATGGTTCATACAATGCCTTCCCATCGTTCTTCAACATTGCATTAATCAGTGGATGTATGGTTCATACAAGGCCTTAACATCTTTCTTCACTGGGGCATTAGCCTGTGGATGTATGGTTTATATACATACACTGCCTTCCCACCTGTCTTCACTGGGGCATTGATCAGTGGATGTATGGTTCATACAATGCCTTCCCACCTTTCCTCACTTGGGCATTAGTCTGTGGATGTATGGTTCATACAGGGCCTTCCCACTTTCCTCCACTGGGGCATTAGTCAGTGGATGTATGGTTCATATAGGGCCTTCCCACTTTCCTCCACTTGGGCATTAGTCGGTGGATGTATGGTTCATACCATGCCTTCCCATCGTTCTTCAACAGGGCATTAATCAGTGGATGTATGGTTCATACAAGGCCTTAACATCTTTCTTCACTGGGGCATTAGCCTGTGGATGTATGGTTTATATACATACACTGCCTTCCCACCTGTCTTCACTGGGGCATTGATCAGTGGATGTATGGTTCATACAATGCCTTCCCACCTTTCCTCACTTGGGCATTAGTCTGTGGATGTATGGTTCATACAGGGCCTTCCCACTTTCCTCCACTGGGGCATTAGTCAGTGGATGTATGGTTCATATAGGGCCTTCCCACTTTCCTCCACTTGGGCATTAGTCGGTGGATGTATGGTTCATACCATGCCTTCCCATCGTTCTTCAACAGGGCATTAATCAGTGGATGTATGGTTCATACAAGGCCTTACAATCTTTCTTCACTGGGGCATTAGTCCGTGGATGTATGGGTCATACAATGCCTTCCCACCTTTCTTCACTGGGGCATTAGTCAGTGGATGTATGGTTCATACACTGCCTTCCTACTTTCCTCCACTGGGGCATTAGTCAGTGGATGTATGGTTCATACAATGCCTTCCCACCTTTCCTCACTTGGGCATTAGTCAGTGGATGTATGGTTCATACAGGGCCTTCCCACTTTCCTCCACAGGGGCATTAGTCAGTGGATGTATGGTTCATACAGAGCCTTCCCACTTTCCTCCACTGGGGCATTAGTCAGCAGATGAATGGTTCATACAATGCCTTCCCATCGGTCTTCAACAGGGCATTAATCAGTGGATGTATGGTTCATACAAGACCTTAACATCTTTCTTCACTGGGGCATTAGTCAGTGGATGTATGGTTCATACAATGCCTTCCCACCTTTCCTCACTTGGGCATTAGTCAGTGGATGTATGGTTCATACAGGGCCTTCCCACTTTCCTCCACAGGGGCATTAGTCAGTGGATGTATGGTTCATACAGAGCCTTCCCACTTACCTCCACTGGGGCATTAGTCAGCAGATGAATGGTTCATACAGGGCCTTCCCATCGTTCTTCAACAGGGCATTAATCAGTGGATGTATGGTTCATACAAGACCTTAACATCTTTCTTCACTGGGGCATTAGCCTGCGGATGTATGGTTCATACAGGGCCTTCCCACTTTCCTCCACTGGGGCATTAGTCAGCAGATGTATGGTTCATATAATGCCTTCCCATCGTTCTTCAACAGGGCATTAGTCAGTGGATGTATGGTTCATACAATGCCTTCCCACCTTTCCTCACTTGGGCATTAGTCAGTGGATATATGGTTCATATAGGGCCTTCCCACCTTTCTCCACTGAGGCATTAGTCAGCAGATGTATGGTTCATACAATGCCTTCCCATCGTTCTTCAACATTGCATTAATCAGTGGATGTATGGTTCATACAAGGCCTTAACATCTTTCTTCACTGGGGCATTAGCCTGTGGATGTATGGTTTATATACATACACTGCCTTCCCACCTGTCTTCACTGGGGCATTGATCAGTGGATGTATGGTTCATACAATGCCTTCCCACCTTTCCTCACTTGGGCATTAGTCTGTGGATGTATGGTTCATACAGGGCCTTCCCACTTTCCTCCACTGGGGCATTAGTCAGTGGATGTATGGTTCATATAGGGCCTTCCCACTTTCCTCCACTTGGACATTAGTCGGTGGATGTATGGTTCATACCATGCCTTCCCATCGTTCTTCAACAGGGCATTAATCAGTGGATGTATGGTTCATACAAGGCCTTAACATCTTTCTTCACTGGGGCATTAGCCTGTGGATGTATGGTTTATATACATACACTGCCTTCCCACCTGTCTTCACTGGGGCATTGATCAGTGGATGTATGGTTCATACAATGCCTTCCCACCTTTCCTCACTTGGGCATTAGTCTGTGGATGTATGGTTCATACAGGGCCTTCCCACTTTCCTCCACTGGGGCATTAGTCAGTGGATGTATGGTTCATATAGGGCCTTCCCACTTTCCTCCACTTGGGCATTAGTCGGTGGATGTATGGTTCATACCATGCCTTCCCATCGTTCTTCAACAGGGCATTAATCAGTGGATGTATGGTTCATACAAGGCCATACAATCTTTCTTCACTGGGGCATTAGTCCGTGGATGTATGGGTCATACAATGCCTTCCCACCTTTCTTCACTGGGGCATTAGTCAGTGGATGTATGGTTCATACACTGCCTTCCTACTTTCCTCCACTGGGGCATTAGTCAGTGGATGTATGGTTCATACAATGCCTTCCCACCTTTCCTCACTTGGGCATTAGTCAGTGGATGTATGGTTCATACAGGGCCTTCCCACTTTCCTCCACTGGGGCATTAGTCAGTGGATGTATGGTTCATACAGGGCCTTCCCACTTTCCTCCACTGGGGCATTAGTCAGCAGATGAATGGTTCATACAATGCCTTCCCATCGTTCTTCAACAGGGCATTAATCAGTGGATGTATGGTTCATACAAGACCTTAACATCTTTCTTCACTGGGGCATTAGCCTGCGGATGTATGGTTCATACAGGGCCTTCCCACTTTCCTCCACTGGGGCATTAGTCAGCAGATGTATGGTTCATATAATGCCTTCCCATCGTTCTTCAACAGGGCATTAGTCAGTGGATGTATGGTTCATACAATGCCTTCCCACCTTTCCTCACTTGGGCATTAGTCAGTGGATATATGGTTCAAATAGGGCCTTCCCACCTTTCTCCACTGAGGCATTAGTCAGCAGATGTATGGTTCATACAATGCCTTCCCATCGTTCTTCAACATTGCATTAATCAGTGGATGTATGGTTCATACAAGGCCTTAACATCTTTCTTCACTGGGGCATTAGCCTGTGGATGTATGGTTTATATACATACACTGCCTTCCCACCTGTCTTCACTGGGGCATTGATCAGTGGATGTATGGTTCATACAATGCCTTCCCACCTTTCCTCACTTGGGCATTAGTCTGTGGATGTATGGTTCATACAGGGCCTTCCCACTTTCCTCCACTGGGGCATTAGTCAGTGGATGTATGGTTCATATAGGGCCTTCCCACTTTCCTCCACTTGGGCATTAGTCGGTGGATGTATGGTTCATACCATGCCTTCCCATCGTTCTTCAACAGGGCATTAATCAGTGGATGTATGGTTCATACAAGGCCTTAACATCTTTCTTCACTGGGGCATTAGCCTGTGGATGTATGGTTTATGTACATACACTGCCTTCCCACCTGTCTTCACTGGGGCATTGATCAGTGGATGTATGGTTCATACAATGCCTTCCCACCTTTCCTCACTTGGGCATTAGTCTGTGGATGTATGGTTCATACAGGGCCTTCCCACTTTCCTCCACTGGGGCATTAGTCAGTGGATGTATGGTTCATATAGGGCCTTCCCACTTTCCTCCACTTGGGCATTAGTCAGTGGATGTATGGTTCATACCATGCCTTCCCATCGTTCTTCAACAGGGCATTAATCAGTGGATGTATGGTTCATACAAGGCCTTACAATCTTTCTTCACTGGGGCATTAGTCCGTGGATGTATGGGTCATACAATGCCTTCCCACCTTTCTTCACTGGGGCATTAGTCAGTGGATGTATGGTTCATACACTGCCTTCCTACTTTCCTCCACTGGGGCATTAGTCAGTGGATGTATGGTTCATACAATGCCTTCCCACCTTTCCTCACTTGGGCATTAGTCAGTGGATGTATGGTTCATACAGGGCCTTCCCACTTTCCTCCACTGGGGCATTAGTCAGTGGATGTATGGTTCATACAGGGCCTTCCCACTTTCCTCCACTGGGGCATTAGTCAGCAGATGAATGGTTCATACAATGCCTTACCATCGTTCTTCAACAGGGCATTAATCAGTGGATGTATGGTTCATACAAGACCTTAACATCTTTCTTCACTGGGGCATTAGCCTGCGGATGTATGGTTCCTACAGGGCCTTCCCACTTTCCTCCACTGGGGCATTAGTCAGCAGATGTATGGTTCATATAATGCCTTCCCATCGTTCTTCAACAGGGCATTAGTCAGTGGATGTATGGTTCATACAATACCTTGCCACCTTTCCTCACTTGGGCATTAGTCAGTGGATGTATGGTTCATACAGGGCCTTCCCACCTTTCTCCACTGAGGCATTAGTCAGCAGATGTATGGTTCATACAATGCCTTCCCATCGTTCTTCAACATTGCATTAATCAGTGGATGTATGGTTCATACAAGGCCTTAACATCTTTCTTCACTGGGGCATTAGCCTGTGGATGTATGGTTTATATACATACACTGCCTTCCCACCTGCCCTCACTGGGGCATTGATCAGTGGATGTATGGTTCATACAGGGCCTTCCCACTTTCCTCCACTGGGGCATTAGTCAGTGGATGTATGGTTCATACCATGCCTTCCCATCGTTCTTCAACAGAGCATTAATCAGTGGATGTATGGTTCATACAAGGCCATACAATCTTTCTTCATTGGGGCATTAGTCCGTGGATGTATGGTTCATACAATGCCTTCCCACCTTTCTTCATTGGGGCATTAGTCAGTGGATGTATGGTTCATACACTGCCTTCCTACTTTCCTCCACTGGGGCATTAGTCAATGGATGTATGGTTCATACAGGGCCTTCCCACTTTCCTCCACTTGGGCATTAGTCAGTGGATGTATGGTTTATATACATACACTGCCTTCCCACCTGTCTTCACTGGGGCATTGATCATGGATGTATGGTTCATACAAAGCTTTACCATCTTTCTTCCCTGGGCAATACCAGTATTTATGGAGAGGATAGACTAGAAACAGGACAATACACTGTGTTGGGAAGGAAATACTGATCTGTGAGAGTAGGGGAATCAGGACGCTAAAGCGACCTTCACACAACACACATAAGTTTGACAGTACATGCCGTTGAAATTTTTAAAGTAGTCAAATGCGCACATTCACACCTCATGCACATGTTGTCAAACTTTTAAGTCATTTGAGTGCCATGTCTCTATCGGTGCAGTCACAAGACAATCTCGCTGACCACAATTGGTTTGTTTATGAACAACACGAGTTTGACAACACGTCAGATGCCAAACTTAACTTTGACAACATTGAAAGTTTGACAGAAAAGTTGTTGAGAATAGAGACTGATCCTATTTCTTGTGTTGTCAAACTTAGTTTGCATGTAAAGACTGCTTAAGGCAACCTTGTTCTGACAAGACAGGTAGACGTACAATGAAGAGAGCAATCAACATGATACATAAGCAGGTTCAGGATATATCCTATTCAGTACATTTAGCACCATGCAGGAATTAACAGTCATGAACTTGGGGTTACAGAGCCCTTACCATCTTCTCTAACTGTCGATAGGTCAAGGAAAAGTAGTTCACGCTGACAAGACTGAAAGATAAAACAAACATCATCACATATGCATAAGTAGGGAACCTATAAAGTTTGAGCTATCTGGGACAATGAGAACAGCTCAACAATCGTGAATGTGCAATACCTGGACATGGAAAACTGGGGCTTGTTTCACAAAGAAACCTTTACCAAGGTTAATCTTAACTCCCATTCTTTAACATTGCACCAGTGTTACGTTAGACTTAGGTAACCTAACTACAGTGTTAAAGAATGGGAGTTAAGGTTAACCTTAGTTAAGGTTGTTTTGTGAAAGGAGCCCCTGCTCAACAATTGTGAACATGCAATACTGGAACACCTCAACAATTGTGAATGTGCATTAATGGCACATGGAGAACTGGTCAACAATTGTGAATGTGCAATACTGGGACAATGAGAACTGGTCAACAATTGTGAATGAGCAATACTGGGACAACGAGAACTGGTCAACAATTGTGAATGAGCAATACTGGGACAATGAGAACTGGTCAACAATTGTGAATGTGCAATACTGGGACAATGAGAACTGGTCAACAATTGTGAATGAGCAATACTGGGACAACGAGAACTGGTCAACAATTGTGAATGAGCAATACTGGGACAATGAGAACTGGTCAACAATTGTGAATGAGCAATACTGGGACAATGAGAACTGGTCAACAATTGTGAATGTGCAATACTGGAACACCTCAACAACTGTGAATGTGCATTAATGGCACATGGAGAACTGGTCAACAATTGTGAATGAGCAATACTGGGACAATGTGAACTGGTCAACAATTGTGAATGTGCAATACTGGAACACCTCAACAACTGTGAATGTGCATCAATGGCACATGGAGAACAGGTCAACAATTGTGAATGTGCAATACTGGGACAATGTGAACTGGTCAACAATTGTGAATGAGCAATACTGGGACAACGAGAACTGGTCAACAATTGTGAATGAGCAATACTGGGACAATGAGAACTGGTCAACAATTGTGAATGAGCAATACTGGGACAATGAGAACTGGTCAACAATTGTGAATGTGCAATACTGGAACACCTCAATAACTGTGAATGTGCATTAATGGCACATGGAGAACTGGTCAACAATTGTGAATGTGCAATACTGGGACAATGAAAACTGGTCAACAATTGTGAATGAGCAATACTGGGACAATGAGGACTGGTCAACAATTGTGAATGAGCAATACTGGGACAATGAGAACTGGTCAACAATTGTGAATGAGCAATACTGGGACAATGTGAACTGGTCAACAATTGTGAATGAGCAATACTGGGACAATGTGAACTGGTCAACAATTGTGAATGTGCAATACTGGGACAATGAGAACTGGTCAACAATTGTGAATGTGCAATACTGGGACAATGAGAACTGGTCAACAATTGTGAATGTGCAATACTGGAACACCTCAACAACTGTGAATGTGCAATACTGGGACAATGAGAACTGGTCAACAATTGTGAATGAGCAATACTGGGACGATGAGAACTGGTCAACAATTGTGAATGTGCAATACTGGGACAATGAGAACTGGTCAACAATTGTGAATGTGCAATACTGGGACAATGAGAACTGGTCAACAATTGTGAATGAGGAATACTGGGACAATGAGAACTGGTCAACAATTATGAATGTGCAATACTGGAACACCTCAACAACTGTGAATGTGCAATACTGGGACAATGAGAACTGGTCAACAACTGTGAATGTGCAATACTCAGGGACAAATAAATGTGAACTGGTCAACAATTGTGAATGTGCAATACTGGGACAATGAGAACTGGTCAACAATTGTGAATGGCAATACTGGGACAATGAGAACTGGTCACCAATTGTGAATGTGCAATACTGGAACACCTCAACAACTGTGAATGTGCAATACTGGGAGAATGAGAACTGGTCAACAATTGTGAATGAGCAATACTGGGACGATGAGAACTGGTCAACAATTGTGAATGTGCAATACTGGGACAATGAGAACTGGTCAACAATTGTGAATGTGCAATACTGGGACAATGAGAACTGGTCAACAATTGTGAATGTGCAATACTGGGACAATGAGAACTGGTCAACAATTGTGAATGAGGAATACTGGGACAATGAGAACTGGTCAACAATTATGAATGTGCAATACTGGAACACCTCAACAACTGTGAATGTGCAATACTGGGACAACGAGAACTGGTCAACAATTGTGAATGTGGAATACTGGGACAATGTGAACTGGTCAACAATTGTGAATGAGCAATACTGGGACAATGAGAACTGGTCAACAATTGTGAATGTGCAATACTGGAACACCTCAATAACTGTGAATGTGCATTAAGGGCACATGGAGAACTGGTCAACAATTGTGAATGAGCAATACCGGGACAATGTGAACTGGTCTGAACAATTGTGAATGAGCAATACTGGGACAATGAGAACTGGTCAACAATTGTGAATGTGCAATACTGGGACAATGAGAACTGGTCAACAATTGTGAATGTGCAATACTGGGACAATGAGGACTGGTCAACAATTGTGAATGAGCAATACTGGAACACCTCAACAACTGTGAATGTGCAATACTGGGACAATGAGAACTGGTCAACAATTGTGAATGAGCAATACTGGGACGATGAGAACTGGTCAACAATTGTGAATGAGCAATACTGGGACAATGAGAACTGGTCAACAATTGTGAATGTGCAATACTGGGACAATGTGAACTGGTCAACAATTGTGAATGTGCAATACTAAGACAATGTGAAATGGTCAACAATTTTGAATGTGCAATACTGGGATAATGAGAACTGGTCAACAATTATGAATGTGCAATACTGGAACACCTCAACAACTGTGAATATGTAATACTGGGACAATGAGAACTGGTCAACAATTGTGAATGAGCAATACTGGGACGATGAGAACTGGTCAACAATTGTGAATGAGCAATACTGCGACAATGAGAACTGGTCAACAATTGTGAATGTGCAGTACTGGAACACCTCAACAACTGTGAATGTGAATTACTGGAACACCTCAACAACTGTGAATGTGAATTACTGGAACACCTCAACAACTGTGAATGTGCAGTACTGGAACACCTCAACAACTGTGAATGTGCATTACTGGAACACCTCAACAATTGTGAATGCGCAATAATGGGATATGGAGAACAGCTCAAAAACTGTGAATGTGCAATACTGGAACAGCTCATGTCCTACACCAATAATATTGTGTGAGAAGGTCTGGGGTAGAATAGGCCTTCAGCAACCCATGCTTGCCATAACAGGTGACTCTGCTTGTCATAAGAGGCGAGTAACAGGATTAGGTGGTAAAGTTCACTGACTTTGTTTGCACAATCATATCATTGGTTCCCAATTGCACAGTCGATGTTCATGTTGTTGATCACTGGATTGTCTGGTCCAGAGTCGAATATTTACAGACCGCCGCCATATAGCTGCAATATTGCTGAGTGAGGCGTAAAACTAAACTCAATCACTCACTCATCTCTGGTCAACCTTAACCCCATTCTTATTCTGTATCTTTCGGTCAACCTTAACCCTGTGAACCTGTGTACTTCTGGGTGAACCCTAACCCCATGAGCCTGTGTACTTCTGGGTTAAGTCTAGTCTGGTGAGCCTGTGTACCTCTCAAAGATGCTGTTGTAGTACTCGTTGCCCCGGTAGATGTCTGCATTCAAGTGGTTTGTCAGTTCTATAAGGCTTTGTAAGCTGTCCTCTTCACGCTGCAAACAAATAGATAAAGACTTTGGACATTAGACTGAATTCCTTTGGGTCTTTATGTCACAGGAAGTCATGACAACTACTACAATTTTAACATGAAGAATTTGAAAGAGCTTTCATACCTAAAAACCAACATAATACCTGCAGCAAGGGCCTAAAATGATATTGCCTCCATGGCAAGTCATATCACCACATCATTATAACTGCAAATAATATGTCAGTCATACAGAATCTCGAAGACTTTCAAAAGACTAACAAGACAAAGCATTATGGGTGTGCCGTCCTACCTTGGTCTGGGATCTGCAGCTGCTGTACAGTCTCTCATACCAGTCAAGATTCCCACGCTGTCAGCAAAAAGCAGGATTCACAGTCACATAATACACATAAACCATTGTTCATATGTATATGATCACTATCCATGTAAATAGATAGAATCCACATTTGGTGTACACAGACTTGTGATTATCAATACTGTTTTATCTACAGATGTCTCACCTTCAACACTGTGATATTAATCTGTCTACTGACATCAACATCCCTACCCTCTTCCTGGTGGTGTGAGACAAGGCCATGAACAATCTCCCAACCCTCTCTCTGGTGGTAAACCTGTGCTTCCACATGATTTTTGGTATGAAAGTTGGCCCAGCCCTCAATACGATCTAAATACAAAGCTTAGCAATCTTTTGTATTTATATGAAACAACTAGCTTGCTGCATGCCTTCAGACATCATACATTTACATGACATGATTAAGTATGGAGGTAATAAAACAAAGCATTGGGATTAGTTTGGATCAGTCACTACACCATCCACTTTTTGGAAATTCTGCAAAAGCCTACACTGCTGGGATACTTTAATGCAATCAGGTAAGAAATACCAGGGATATTTTCAATAATCACATGAGATGAGCATCCACCCTTCTAAATGTACCCTGTTTAGGTTAAAGAAATTCTGTCAAGGTGGACAGTAGTCCAGTGCCAGTATCCGTCATGTCACAGTAGAGGGAGCTGGTGATGCAGTTTGGTTTCGTAATTAGACTGTTGGCGAGAAACATCAATCGCCCCGCATCAGTGGCCCTATCAACTCATATCAACTAAGAGCAGAAAGACCAACAACTGACATTAACTCATTACATGTTGTCTGACCTTTATGACTGATGTGATCTCTGAGTGCAGCTCCTTCTGGAATGGGCAGCACTTCTTGAAAACCCTCATGCTGTAGATCTTTGCTAGACACCTGCAACATGTAATCAGTTCCTAGACATTTCTCACTCTAAACACCTGTCATTAATGCTAGCATTTTGATAAACTACCTTTCATCATATACACATAAAGTCTGCAATTTCTGCTACAGTTGCAAAACTGCCATCCCTTATTATCGTTTTCATAATGGCTTCATACTGGCTTCTACATGTAATCTGTTATTATTGCTTTCATACTGGCTTCTACATGTAAACCCTTGTTACTCCATGCTGGCTTTTACATGTAATCGGGGCGGTGGGGTAGCCAATATAGTGGTTAAAGCGTTCGCTCATCACGCTGAAGACCCAGGTTCGATTCCCCACATGGGTACAATGTGTGAGGCCCATTTTCTGGTGTCCCCCGTCGTGATATCACTGGAATATTGCTAAAAGCGGCGTAAAACCAAACTCACTCACTCACTCACTCTACATGTAATCCCTTGTTACTCCATGCTGGCTTCTACATGTAATCCCTTGTTACTGCTGCATTTTTTTCTGGCTTCTACATATAAGCCCTTGTTACCTCTTCATATAGTCTTCTACATGTAATCCCTTGTTATGGCTTCATACTGGCTTCTACATGTAATCATTTGTTATGGCTTCATACTGACTTCTACATGTAATCCCCTGTTGCCGCTTCATACTGGCTTCTACATGTAATCATTTGTTACTGCTTCATACTGGCTTCTACATGTAATCCCTTGTTACTCCTTCATACTGGCTTCTACATGTAATCACTTGTTACCACTTCATACTGGCTTCTACATGTAATTCCCTGTTACTGCTTCATACTGGCTTCTACATGTAATCCCTTGTTACCACTTCAAACTGGCCTCTACATGTAATCCCTTGTTACTCCTTCATACTGGCTTCTACATGTAATCCCTTGTTACTCCTTCATACTGGCTTCTACATGTAATCCCTTGTTACTCCTTCATACTGGCTTCTACATGTAATCCCTTGTTACTCCTTCATACTGGCTTCTACATGTAATCACTTGTTACCACTTCATACTGGCTTCTACATGTAATTCCCTGTTACTGCTTCATACTGGCTTCTACATGTAATCACTTGTTACCACTTCATACTGGCTTCTACATGTGATCCCTTGTTACTGCTTCATAATGGCTTCTACATGTGATCCCTTGTTACTGCTTCATACTGGCTTCTACATGTAATTCCTTGTTACCAACTTCATACTATCTTCTACATGTAATTCCTTGCTACCACTTCATACTGGCTTCTACAAATTGTGATCCCTCGTTACTGCTTCATACTGGCTTCTACATGTGATCCCTTGTTACTGCTTCATACTGGCTTCTACATGTAATTCCTTGTTACCACTTCATACTGGCTTCTACATGTAATCACTTGTTACCACTTCATACTGGCTTCTACATGTGATCCCTTGTTACTGCTTCATACTATCTTCTACATGTAATAACTTGTTACCACTTCATACTGGCTTCTACATGTCATTCCTTGTTACCACTTTATACTGGCTGCTACATGTAATCCCTTACTATCGCTTTCATACTGGCTTCTACATGTAATCCCTTGTTACTCCTTCATACTGGCTTCTACATGTAATCACTTGTTACCACTTCATACTGGCTTCTACATGTAATTCCCTGTTACTGCTTCATACTGGCTTCTACATGTAATCACTTGTTACCACTTCATACTGGCTTCTACATGTGATCCCTTGTTACTGCTTCATAATGGCTTCTACATGTGATCCCTTGTTACTGCTTCATACTGGCTTCTACATGTAATTCCTTGTTACCAACTTCATACTATCTTCTACATGTAATTCCTTGCTACCACTTCATACTGGCTTCTACAAATTGTGATCCCTCGTTACTGCTTCATACTGGCTTCTACATGTGATCCCTTGTTACTGCTTCATACTGGCTTCTACATGTAATTCCTTGTTACCACTTCATACTGGCTTCTACATGTAATCACTTGTTACCACTTCATACTGGCTTCTACATGTGATCCCTTGTTACTGCTTCATACTATCTTCTACATGTAATAACTTGTTACCACTTCATACTGGCTTCTACATGTCATTCCTTGTTACCACTTTATACTGGCTGCTACATGTAATCCCTTACTATCGCTTTCATACTGGCTTCTACATGTAATCCCTTGTTACTGCTTCATACTATCTTCTACATGTAATCACTTGTTACTCCATACTGGTTTCTACATGTCATTCCTTGTTACCACTTTATACTGGCTTCTACATGTAATCCCTTGTTACTGCTTCATACTATCTTCTACATGTAATCACTTGTTACTCCATATTGGTTTCTACATGTCATTCCTTGTTACCACTTTATACTGGCTTCTACATGTAATCCCTTAATATCGCTTTCATACTGGCTGCTACATGTAATCCCTTACTATCGCTTTCATACTGGCTTCTACATGTAATCACTTGTTACTTCTTCATTCTGGCGTTTACATATAACCCCTTGTTACCGCTTCACATAGTCTTCTGTTAACACATGATAGAGGATAAAGCATGATTACATGAGGGTTGATGATGTACAAACACAAGTAGATTGCTATACATGAATACATAGATAGAACATACACAGATAGTTGTTGTTGAGATCCGGAGACAGAAACCAGCAATCAACCGTGACCAAGGAGTGTACCTACCAAGTGCCTGGGACTTATTGATAATTAATCTCATCTATCTATGTATGTTCTATCTATGTATTGAAGACATGTATAGCCAATCTAGTAATCATGCTTATCAATCATGTACATCATCCTTAATCCCCTACCATGTGTTATGTAAACATCATCCAATCATGCGTAATGTATCACCATTGACTTCCATCCTTATCCCCAATCATGTACATCGTCCTTATCTCCTATCTGTGTTATGTAAACATATCCTATCATCTGTAATGTATTACCACTGGCCTCCATCCTTATCCCCAATCATGTACATCGTCCTTATCTCCTATCTGTGTTATGTAAACATATCGTATCATCTGTAATGTACTGCCATTGGCTTCCATCATTGTTATCATAACTGTCGGCTTCCTATCAGTGCTTGTTTATACTGGCTTCCATCCTTTGTTAATTCATTCCACTTGTTACTTTGTTACTGTTTTATGTGCACATATAACTATAGCTCTGTACCCCATTCTCAATCATCTGATGAAGGAGTAAGCATTAACTCCGAAACGTTGTGTTCTCATATAAAGAAGTTGATATCCATAAAATCTTTATTCTTATATATTACCCTGTTTTCTACCTTACTCATGTAACCAGCTTGACAACAATACAAGGATCTGTATGAAAACGTCGCCTCATCTGAATAAACAAGTTGTGAATCCATGAAGCTTATTCTTATATGCCATCTAGCAGCTTTCATTCTAGGAGTTACTTTGATGTATGTGATGAGCCAGGAATCTAATTATGACATCATCAGTTGTGTCATCTTAATGCCGACATTTCCCGCCGTGGCCTGTGATCGTGTCCCTGTGGTACCTGTAAGCTGTAAGTCATGACTGATAAGGTACTAGGTCACACACTGTTCATACATATTTAACACATTGTTCATACATTGTTCACATATTGTTCACATATTGTTCATGCATTGTTCATACACTGTTTGTACATTGTCCATACATTGGTCACACATTGAACATACATTGTTTAAAGTATGCCTGCCCGAACAGTGTCACATGATGAGAGATATGACTGGATGTATCTCTCACACATCATGCATTCAGCTGTGATTTAATAATGTAAATCCACAGGCATCACCACGTTGGCAGTGATACCAAATTATCAACAGATGGATTGCGGAACTAAAAGATGACCTGATGAGGGGACACCTGTCTGAGATTGTACACAGATCATGCCTCAGAGCTTCTTCATCTTGAATGTACAATGGTCTCATGATATGAAAATTAGGTACATCAAACGGTATTATTAGAACACATTTCAACCAGAGAGTAAATGTTTATTTTCTACAAAAAAATGCTTTAACAAACTTGACTTTGCCATCACCCTATGTTTTCTAAGTGCAATAATAATTGACATGCATTGTCTGAGTTCTATTTTCACGTAATCATCACCTGACTTGAATGTGTACGGTAATCTAATTAATCACCTGGACCGCCACAGTTGTATTCATATCAGAGAACTCATGTAATTCACTATGCCCTGGTGCGCCAAAGTACATTTCCAGAAATTACAAGTGTGGCAGTTCTGGGTATGAACCATTGAAACTGGATACCTGTGGCACAAGGCTGCTACTCGATTTCCCTCTGTGGCCTATGAAATCAGAAATGTGTGACAAAGACAACTGCCATGAAGGTAAGATACGTTCACATTGTTTGCAATTATAAGAGTGTCATATTGTAATTATGACTGTGTCATATTGTAATTATGACAGTGTCATACTGTAATTATGACAGTGTCACATTGTTTGCAATTGACAGTGTCACATTGCTTGTAATTAAGACAGTGTCAGTATCCGCTGCAGTAAGGTAAGCAATATTTCAGCTATATAGGTGCATGATAAATTAATTAATCAAGTCTGGACAAGATAATTCAGTGCACCACAATTAGCACTGACCTATCATGATATCATGACATGTGTCAACCACGTAAAACAAGCCTGACCAACATTGGCACACAAATGAAAAGTTGATCATAATGCAGCTCACAGTGACATGGAATAGCTCACCTGTACATGTCCTCTGACTCTCACAAGGAACATGGCATATCTAGCTTCTGACAATATCTTAACACATAGCTCACCTGAACATCCCCTCTAGCCTCGAGAAAGCCATCCTATTTGATGGTGGAAAGGTCTCACGTAGTCGGGAAAGTAGAGTCAAGCAGTATTCTATGAACAGGTTGAAGGACTCAGCAAGGCTCTCTTCCTGGGAATGAAAGAATTGCTTGTGCTATTTTATAAAAACATATTTATCAATTCACAATTTATCAAAATACAGAATCTTATGTGTATGATACACAGTTCCATCTTGGCTTTTGGCCACTGATGTCAACATCGGTGACAAATGCCCTTGATAGGATGTCATCAAGCAAACAGGACATCAAGCTATGGATGTCAATCCATTTTCTGAAACTTGATGATGACAAAACAGAACTCGTGATCATCAGTTAAAGGCAAATGCTATCTTAGATGTCAACACCACCACTTCACATTTGTTATCAGACCAACTGTCCAAGCCAGAAACTTTGGTTTCATCTTTCAGGCAACACCAGGGACCAAACAGCATACAAATACAGTATGCAGGGTCCAGTCAGTCCAATCAAGGGGTATGTTGGCACTGCAGCCATTAAGACTTTGTGACATCTTGCCTGGATTACTGTAATTCATGGCTGTATGGGTTGAACCAGCTGTCCCTGAGCAATCTTCAGAAGGTACAGCACTCAGTGGAACATGCAAACACGAGCATATTACACAAATCTCATACTACCTACACTGGTTTCCAATTCACCATCAGATTGTCTACAAATTACTGATGTTTGTGTTTAAAGCCCTTCCAAAAGCCAGCCCATTAGTCTCTGGAACAGCTTTTGACCAGATACCAACCTCACAGAACACTGCGGTCAGCTTTTCATCAACAACCAAATGTCCTCTAAACAAGAACAACACTGTACAGTGAGTATTGCCATAGCACGCCCTGCACTCTGGAATGAACACCTACCAAATATTCAGTAAATCAATGATTATGAGATATTTCAAAGTGAGCTGAAGACCCTCCTGTTCAAACAAGCCAATGACCTGTGCCTTGGAGCAGATTTTGGATTTAGGCACACTACAAATATGAACTTTATTATTATTATCCATGGGCATAGCAGAACTGTTATTTCGTGTATTGTGTCCAGACAAAATACAAACTGTATAATTGAAGGTGAAATAATGAACCTATTAACAGAAAGACAGCATATGGACTCACCTCATCCCTGGAGAGAGTAGCAGGCTTCCACACTTTGTCAAGGTGGGTCAGGTGAGCCAGGAGCAGGTTGTAGCAGAGAGGGTATTTGGCATGCTGTCGGCTGTGGGCCATCCAGCGACTAAGGGAACAGATTCAACGATCACTAAATGACAATATCCTCACCCTTCCACACCAACCCAGGGTAATAAAATCAACAATCACAACACAGAAATGCATACCCTTATCCATACACGAGAGCCGCGTATTGGGGGTAATAAAAAGCACCTCTTATTCAGCGAGAGCCGCATATTGGGGGTTATGAAAAGCACCTCTCATTCAGCGAGAGTCGCGTATTGAGGGTTTTACTTTTTAAATTCGTACTGTACCTATAATTTCAATCAATTTAGCAGTAATGATCAAAGATTAGCCTTTCTTACGAGAGAGGTTACTTTCTGTGTTAAACAGAAGAACTATTGTGTTTTGATAACAATTGGTTGCAATGTCGGGGGCTTATACAGGCAAATGAACACATGTCTGCGAGAAAAGAGATTATGAGATGTTGTTACAGGAAGTACGTGTTTGTTACTCGTAACTGGGAGTGAATACTAAGATACTATGTTTGCACATTGATTGAATTAACGGTGACAAGGTTACAAAACCTTCCTCTAAATGAAATCATTCATTCATTCGTTGTAATAGTCCATATAATGAATCGTAGACATAAATAGAAATACTGTATTACACTCATGTTCGTGTTGATTTGAAATAAACCAAGTTACTAATTTAGACTACTAAGTTACTAATTAGTTGACAATAATACATAATCGAATATGAAGTGATAACTCTTGCATCTACTCATAATATACATATATAGTACACATAAACCATACAAAGGTAACTGGGGTATTTTGTTCAAGATGTTTCATGCTTATTTGAAACATGATTTTTCAATGCAACTTACATAAACATTGTGTAAGAAACGTTTGTATTTGATCTCTGTAATTATCTTATCCAGTGTAATGATCACGTGTATCAGATCCATCGTCAATAAAAGGAGGATAATATATCAGTTACGGAATTGATGCGTATAATCAGACAACACTAAATGAGATATGTGAACATCTCTTTCAACCTCAAAATAACAGCCTCTCGCCGAATGTATGTCCAGGTAAACTTTTGTCCCGTGACAAGTGTAAAACAAACTAATGCGCTGTTACATCATTTGCTTTCAAAACAAATATAAGTATGCCCATCTTCATAAATATTTGGGGAGATTAAACTTCAAGTGTATACATCACAATAAATCAGTATCGTGTTTCTTTTTTGAATTCTATAATACATGTACTTGAATTATGATATTTATTCGTAACAATGTGCCGATTACATTGAAATGTTCAGCAAGCGATTATGTTTGATGTACAAGTAGTGTGTGCAAAAAGTATACGCAAATAAATATTATCTCTACTCAATGGTTGGATTGGGTTATCCGGGTTAAAAATAATCAGAT
Organism: Haliotis asinina; assembly: GCF_037392515.1. Lineage (NCBI taxonomy): Eukaryota > Metazoa > Mollusca > Gastropoda > Lepetellida > Haliotidae > Haliotis > Haliotis asinina. Next base: position 79,017,825 of record NC_090284.1, on the reverse strand, counting down.
TGTAGCGCTTTGAGCGCTTCAAAGAAGAATAAACTCGTCAAATTGCTTGTTAGTTTTACATGTACATTTCAGGCATCCTTACGATTATGTATGTTCACAATACACAAACTTTTCATGACAGCTAGAGTTGATAAAACCGAAATCTAGCATATCGATTGGTCAACGATCTAACCAATAGTCAATCTGTATCCAAGCTGTCTTGTGACCGAACGTACTCTTCAGAAATTTAGCCCACGCCCAATCACCTGTCATTTCCAATGTGACAGGTATCTCATGATACAATTGGTCATAGATAACAAATCAGCCACTATATTGAACACTTAAGATACAAAACGACCTATTCGGGAACTTTGATGACGCCCATCCCATGACCCTTTGTCTTATGTATGTGCAAGGAATAGCATTATACAATATGTATACATGTATGTTTGTGTGATAACATATATTTTCTGTGTTAAATCTAGATTAACCAAAGCCTCAAACTGTGAATCTGTTATATGTAAGACTAGTTTATTAGTACTTACCTTAAAATATTCAGTATACACTAGCAATGTATCAGCGAAAACGCTTCTTTCATAGATTATTAGGAATGTGCGTAAATTCGTCTTTACTGCCATTGACATAGATGTTTTGACCAATTTAATCTCACACAATGATATGAGAGGGGCATCATTTGGTTCAAGTATGTCTTACATACAAAGAATCCAAACGTGTGAAGAAAGACACACTTACATAATTCCTTACTTTATGAGCTATTGAATGTTTCTTGACACCTCTCTGTAATTATCACGTGCAGCAACTAATTCCGTTGATCCATCATCAGTAAAAGCAGGATAGCATATTAGTCATGGTATTGATACCCTTGCGTATCATTATGCAGACTAGAGTATTAAGATTATTTAGCGCTCCTTTTGGTCTTGAAACAACAGTCTCCGGTAGAATTTATACGCAGCCACACCCCTACTCCCTTATTCAATGGACTGTCCCGGGACAAGCGTAAAATAAACATGTGTTGTTATTTTGTTGGACAATCCATTTGATGGTGCTACGTATGCTTCATTCTCTGTACTGTATATGCACAAATGGGTGCAATCTGGTGAACCCTGATTACATGAAAGTTAGAATATACAACCAAAACACAACATATCCACTGGTCAACAATACAATAAAAAATCAATGTATCCAATCAGGGTGACCAAACGTGCCCATCAGAAATTTAGGCCACGTCCCGTCACCTTGCCCTTCCTTTTTGACAGGTTCTCACGATACGATTGGTCAAAGTATCAGCCAATATAATGAGTAACTGAGATATAATGCGCTACATTCGGGATATTTTATTCCATCACATGACGGGAAGCTTTGTTTAGCATCGAGTAATGATAAATGTATCATGCAGTATGTATGTGTATGAATGGTGATGTATGTTTGCAGCGTTAAGTTAAGATGAACAAAGTGACAAACTATAAATCACTATATGCTCCATGTTACTTACACACCTATTGATACTTTCCTTGATATAGTCAGTAAGCACAAGCAATGTATTGGCAAAAAATGTAGACGATTATAATGCAAGTCCCCCCCCCCCATCTCTTTCTAGACTCTATTATAAATAATATATTATAATTCAGTCAATACGATGAGAGAGACATGATGGAATTTGTATATTTGTTCATCTCGTACGTACAAAGACAGCGTAGGTGTTGATAAAAATACAGCACACACTGGCAAAGGGGTATAAGAGACACATGTAATAAATTACATGAAATGCTGTAATATATATATATATTCACATCGGTCTCTTTTCCATTTACATCTTTACGACACAATTAAATAATCAGTACTTGTTTGTGAGACTAGACAGTTTCCTGTCATATCCGAGACTTGCCAGGGAAATCAGGCATGATTAGCACTAATTAGCCTCGTCGCAGCAATCAAGCAGTCAGCGAGGGGTGCCAGGTGTTGGGCAGTGGAGCGGCTCCAGGGCTTAATGTCTTAAACCATATGAGGCTGGTGAGGCTGAGAATGAGGGTGAAGGAGGAGGCAGGTGGGGAGAGATGAGGGTAAGCACTAGGGAGAGGGTACAAGAGAAGGCAGGTTGATGAGAGATGAGGGAGTACCGATGGGGTAGTGATTTATAAATTGGCCCCTTGGGAAGGATCAGATGAATATTTAACCGGTGGAATAGTTTTCGAGACACAGACTTTGAAGAGAGCATGGGGTTGGTCTGAGGGGTGGGTTGGGTGGGCTTGTTGTTGGATTTGAAGAGAATATTGTTTGGTTGGACTTTGAAAAAACGAGTAACAATCAGTGTCAGGGCGAGTCACACATGAGACAGTTTCGGCTAAGAAAATGATCATTGCACAGTGGGTGATGCATAAGGGCCCATGTTGTAAGGTACGATCATCAACTCCTCTGGGACAAATGCTCTCGGTGGTCTCTTTTTCAAGTGGTTCAAGTTGTTTGCTGTCTTTGATGTAAACCAGGTCAATGTTATACGCTGTGAGGGACCATATTGGTTTGGTGGCACATTTACTGCTGTCTCCTTCATATATTTCGGCTGGTATTTATAAGTACTTAATGCTGACGCGATCGGATAACTGTTTCTCTTCCGTTTTATCGCGATGTCGTGCTATCAGTGATGATTTGACAGATTTCATTTTGATGGCTTCGATGGGTCTCTTGCCCAGGATTGACTTTGTGGTTGATGGCATCCACCACTCATGGCAAGCGTGCAATCCATTCCATGTGTCTGCTTCTGGGATCGATTAAATCTCACAAGTACTGATGCGAGAACAGGCGTTCAGCTGGGGTGCGATTGAATCTCTTAACGATGGCTTTACTGCAGTGAGCTCCTGGCGCGCCTCTCACACTGCAGCCTCCTCTCACACTGTTGCGCGGGAGAAACAGGTCAGCGTGATTTGGCATCGATTTAACTTCGAATTTTCTTCTTGGATGTGCTGAGGTGCCAGGAGGTAGATTTGCCAGATGGCTTGCTTTTTGAGCCATGCTTGGGCTATCTCTTCTGAGGCTCGCACAGCTTTGGTGAGCTTCGGGATGGCATCGGCACCTTTCCAGTACCCTCGAGGGCTGTGATAGATTTTCTCCATGGATGTAAGTATGCTTGTGCGAGAGTGTTTAATTAATTATTTGCTTGTGTCCGTGGTGAGTGGTGACCCCGTCAATGTCAATCCATCGTTTTGTTTTCATGGGAGACGTGAGAGGTCGTGTTGATCATCAGTCCGTACATCCTGTGTCCATCGCTTCTCAGCATGGTCATTCTGTGTTTGAAAGTTTTGTTCTTGAACAGGAGTTCATTGAATTCGGTGTGTGCTTGATGTGTTGTCTCACCACGTACTCCTTGATCCCTTTCAGCTTTCGGATTTGTTCATGATTGCTATCTTGACGTAATACATTTTGGGTCTTAACCCGACATACTTGGAGATTGTGGTGCCGTTGCATCTGTCCTTTGAGGACTCTTTTCTGGGTAAATGCTGGTGTCGTACCTGCGGCTGTGTTCCTCTTTGGTGCATGTGTTCAACAACAAAGAATCGGTGTACAGTAACTCACATCGATGGCCATACTGCAGTTTGCGTTTGTTGTAGGAGAAATTTACATGATATGATGTTTAGGGAGCTCATCCCCATGTTGATGGGTAAGTTGAGCTTGATGTGGCTTCTGTTCATGAAGAGTTGTCAAATATCTTTCTCCCGTTGACGTTCACGCTGGCAATACATTTCCTGAGTTTTTCTTCCTGGTGCGAACACATGAGTTTGACATCAACCCTTTTCCCATGGTTTTGCCAAACAACGAACTGTTTGTGAATTTGTGGAAGCTTTTCTCAAATAAATGGTGCTGGCCAGATTACTCAAATGCGTGTTTATTCGGATGTAAGGTTCCATTCAAGGACTTTGATTCAACTTGAGCGCTCAGTGTATATTTGTGAGTTTCATGCCCAGTGACAGTACAGCCGCAGATTGCAACAGTGCACCACATACTTGGTCTTGCGCATCAAGTTGGGGACGAGCTTTTCCATGTTGGACAGCTTTATTTCAAAGAGCAGCTTGTGTTGATATTCCAACACACAGTCGCAGTTCACTGTCAACCGTTCGGGCGCCAGCGGATAACTGTTGTGCGATTCTTGCACTTCTCAGGGGTACTTCAAATAGACTTCAAGGATGTAGCCTTTGTTTGAATCTGGTGCAACGCTCATGACGTCGATCGTCTCAGGCAAGGAGGCCCATTTGAGTCCTCCGCTGGTGAGATACTGACTCATGACCCAGCCATGCACGTTGCTGGCGTCGAGAAAGAGGGTTGATTTGGATTGTTATATCTTCCATATATTTGTTCTTGGTTTTCGCTTATAATTTTGAGACCATGGAAATTCTACCTCGCGTGCCCTGTGCATGTTGTAATCCATCAGCAGCTTCACTTCCATGTCGACCTATTTTCAACAGGACCGAAACCCGAAGAGACCCGAAAAAGTGAAATACCACGTGTGATCCAAACCGTACCATGCCAGCTGAAATGGCACCATGGTTGACCATGGTCAACCACGGCTTACCACAATAAACCATGGTATTACCAGTAACCATGGTAGACCATGGTCATTGCCGTTTTGCCATGGCAGACCATGGTCATCCTAGACAAAACCATGGTAAAACATGGTGTTCTCGTTCAAAGCAGTGGTTGACCATGGTCATCTCATGAAAGTCCATGGTAGACCATGGTCATCACAGAAAAATTTCACATTTTAAACTGTGTTAAATACAAAATTTAAAAGGGGAAACCTGATGGTTTCATGACTGTGTTTCATTTATGAATAACAAATCTTGTAGGTCCTTGATCTTACATTTGTGTGCATTAAACAACTAAATTTAAACGCCTCAGCGAGTGTTAAAATGTAGTGTGATTTAATAAAAAAAAATACAACACGATGTCATAAAAATAATCATAAGCAGAACTTTTCACTGATTTTACTTACTAATAATTGCTGCAGAGATACACAAATAAAACAACTGACATCTTATACTCTTGAAAAGCAAAACAAAAATAACACTGTGTTCATCTGAAAATAAAATAAGCATGGTTTATTTCTCCCGTCCTCTTGGTAAAAGGTGTCCATCAAACTGTCTAAATCTTTTCTCTCTCTAATACTAGTTTTTGTGTGTGGGTGCCTTTTTCTTCTTGTTTTAAAATAAACACAACAAACATTGTACGACAGAAAAGCTAAACAATGCTCTGTCTAACATGAGTTGTCTCAGTAATACAGACAGTTCAAAGAAAAACTCACCTTTTGTTAATAGCTGCGTAACAAGTTGATACTGTAGAGGTTTTCTAATTGCCTTTGATATTGATATTTAATCCATAAAGTACAGACCCTGACGCAAATATATCCAAGAATACCCATGTAAGTCTAGAAAATATGGATTGTAGATTCCCTTAGCTTCTGCGAATGAAGAAAGTCTCAGCGCTCTATTTCATTATACTATTATACTATAGTATTTTTACTATAAACTTTTTTCAGTAAAATATGTTCATTTCAGAGACTAGTTGTTAGTCTATCCATAGAGTAAAACTTTGAAGTACGCTGTCAAATTCGTCTCATTTCATTGAATGTCTCCCGTGATTTTCTCGATCGCAAGTGAGCAGATACTTATAAGTACGTCTTTCGCAGTGTTTATGGTGAAGCAAAAACATAAAACAGTAAAAATCATAAATAATTCACTTGGTACTAAAAACAGAAAGAAATGTTGAAAAGTATTTTGATATCGATGTTTTTTTTCACAGCTTTCCAAACCCGTATGTCTATCAACCCGTCGAAACAAAAAATCAGTGCTCTCCATCTTTGAACACATTTCACTGTCACATTCTGTTCACCACGTTCAATACGACCATAAAGAAATTAAGTCAGTTTTGACAAACGAAATTAAATTTATGAGCGGGGGGATATGTGCATAAACTGTCCTTCCACAGATCGATCAAGGGACGTGTACACAGAATATCACTTTTTCGCAATTCCCCCCGTTGAAAATAATACAACATATATATTCATTAAAATTTCGATGTTTATAAATAAATACTGTAATTCTAGCCATTATTACATCTTGAGATTAGAAATTATCCACTGTTGTGAAGTAACGCGATCGCACGGTACATGGCTCCGACTTTCGCGGCAAACACGGACACGCCCTTCGTTCCTCCGTAATCTATTGCGACTTCATGAGTGCTAACCATACAGCTTATTTATTACATATGCAGTTACGATTATATTCCTGGCCGTAGTAGATCAATGTGTATAAATCTATGAAAACGTGTTGGCTTTAATTTTTTTTCTTAAAAAATATATTTCCACTTGTAACTCGCACCATTCCGGGACAAGCCGAATGAAGACGATCTCTTCGCGGCCATTGATGCCATTGTTGCTAGTGGTATGTGTCACGTGTGAGCGTGCAAAGCGAGCGAGAGGCGGCAAACACAACTTTTGCCGACAGACAACGATCTAAGCGAAGAATACCCATACGTATTAGCGATTCAAGGATTTGGAGGATAATCCAATGTTGGATATGTGAAGAAGGAATAGACTAGATTTATTGCCAATGGATACATCTCAAGTTGATTTCCAATGGAGAAGAGCACAAGCGGTAAGTAAACAACAGCAACATTGAAATCGTTTTGAGTGCCGCGATATTTAAATTGTTTGAGTGTCTTAAGGTTCGTATACGAACATAGGTAAAGGGGTAAGCAACACTCTTTGATTAGAATGATCTAAGACAATGTAACAATAACATATATAGCAATGTATGAAGTGTTTATGTCGTACATTCTCAGTGAATATCTCTCAAACGGAGTGAGTAATGTGTGATGAACCTTAATTTGAGCTTTTATGTAATATGTTCCACTCATTTATGTTACGACACGATCAGTATCTAATGGTACTTACAAAACCGTTATGACTTAAAAAGTGTGTGGCACAAGGTGTCAAAGTTCATGGTGCCTGTAAGGTCAGCCTGAAAAATTCCGTTTGTTCTTCTTAGATTACACACACAATAAAATACACTCAAATGATCATAAAAGGGAGGTAATTGCTATAGGTAAGTTTAAGGACATTCCATTTTCTTTCTATCGTATTTGTATACAGCTTTGTAATAACTGTTGTTTGTAGACCAATACTGAATGTGTCAGTACATTTTGCCATTCATTTAACGTGGGAATAGGTTCAAATACTTTGAGATACGTTTTTATCAATATTATGATAGTGCTGATTATTATAAGAATAAGAAGCAACATTTCAGAATATTATATTTAGTTCTGAATGCAGACAAGTGATTTGGAAGCCAGTTTTGTGTTTTAACTTCTATTGCATGTTTTGCTACTGATATACACTCTTTACATTAAAAGAAAGTGATTCAAAGTCATCAATGTATAGAAATGTTTTTAAATAACATGATTTAGTATAATACTCAGGTGAAAAATTATCTGAAATATGGGAAAATACTTTACATTTTTGAGCAGTTATGAATATACAATTAAACAACACAATTTCAGTATTTGCTTAAGAACCTTTGAAATGGGGAAACACTGTTATTAAATGTTGTTTGTGTGTTTTTCAGATTTCCACTGGACAGTTCTGAAGAAATGGTACTAATGTTGAAACACTGAAGATTAAGTTATATTCCAGAGCCATTTGCTCTTCAAACTGAAGACTTAGATTCGATTCCTCTCCTGGGTGCAGTGTGTGTAGCCCCTTTCTGGTGTCCGTCGCTGTGCTATTGCTGGAGCATTGCTAAAAGTGGAGTAAAACTAAACTCAGTCTGAGGCTGAGTCACTCACTCATGCACCATCCCTGAAGCAATGTGGGTATCTTCTGTGATATCCCCACAGCTCTTCCTGAAGGTTCTTCCAACTTGTGTGTATCCTGTCTCCTCTGAGAGAAATTGTGATGCCCCCTTGTACAACTTTCAGGTAGATGATTTGGGGCACTCGTGTAAATTCTCTGTTGGTCATGACTCTATTATGTCTACTTTTAAATCATTTAGTCTAATGGGATTACACTTTCTGAAATTGTATATTACTGCATGAAATGTTGTTCCGAAAGAGTTCATTTTCCTGTATACAGACTGAAGGACATCCCATTTCTGTTTTCAAATAATAAATAGTAATGTCTTCTGAAAAAAGACGAACATGTCCACATGTCATTTGTCCTCAGCAGTGTAACTGGATTAATTATTCCAGTTTCCTTTAGACTTGTACTAGCTGCACAGGATATCCCACAATCCCAGTGAACTTTCCAACAGCTATCGTCAAATAATGATAGTAATAAACTTTGTCTTCATAATTTAAACAGTTTGTTTTCAGTGCATGGGTCTGTTTTATGTCAATTCTTCAATATTTGATATTCTAATTGATTTCTATGCCATGGTGTTTGTGCTATATCAATTTTCTAAGTAGATTGTGGTGTGTCATGGTTGGTTTTCAACATAGTCTCAATAGCCAAATGTTATTCTGATGGTAAACTATTGTGCAATCTAACGAACATGGTGTACTTACTATGGTCTCATTTTTTTCGGTAGTAATCCATGGCAAACCATGGTACACCATGCAATGGTAGACCATGGTTTTATTTTACCATGGTAAACTGTGGTGCCATTTACCGCCACCATAGTCTTTTGTTACCAATGTAGACCATGACTTACCATGGTCTAATTTTGCCATGGTTTACATGGTTTATGTGACCATGGTAAACTGTGGTGCCATTTACCGGATGTGGTAAGCCATGCTAGACCATGGAAACCATGGGATTTTGAGCTGGGATTTTGAGCTGGGATTTTGAGCACTTTTTCTTGAATGTCTTGAACATGTCGGGTAACAGTGGCCCAGTGTCTTGCAGGCCAGTTTGTTAATCACGTACGTGTAATCATCTGGAGTGATGAACGAGTCAGTCAAGATCATCAGCTTTGAAAGGGGTGGATCTTGGGTCTCGTTGACCTTGGACCAGTCATTCATGTACTTGAGACTTGGTCGCCTCATCAGTGTATCGCTCAGTTATGATGAAGGGCTCGGTGCCCTTGACCAAAGCGTCAAGTGATGACTAGATAAACTGAGCGCTGTCAAAGAGTTTCAGACCGTTCAAGGAGTATGTATTTTTCCATGTTGTTGGGGATGCATCATCATCAGTTATTTTGCCGTTGACCTTCATGATGGCCTGCATGAACAGGTGGGAATGGTACCCGCGAAAGTTGTGAATCATGATCTTGATGGTGCTGGGATCGATTGTGAGCTTCAGGTTGCACTCAGGTTGCATGTCACCGGCACCTCTCTAACTTGCCAGTGACGTGGCAATGATCTCTCATGACATCTCCATAGAAGGGTTGGTCACACATGTGGCAGATCTTGGCCATCTTGTGAGCTTATCTTCCGATGTCATGTGCATGGGAGTGGGATCCGACAACTCTTCCATGATTTTTCTCTCTTCACATTGTAAGTACATTAGAATCATTTCAGCTGCGTTGGGACCTTGGTAGATGACAGGACCATTCGTTCGTCCATTGCATTGGACGACTGTGTTACTGAACCTGCAGGCTTCATGTTCCTGTGTTTTTGCGTGAAATTTTCGTCCAGGAATGTAGCTGCGGGGTGGACGTTTTTCACGTGGACCTCGAAGTCAGCAAAGACGATGATGTAAGGCACGATGCTTGTGGTTTGACAGATTTCAAGACATTGTCGTTTTCAGTGGGCATGTCGATTCGGCAGGCTGGTCGGCCAACGCCTTGGCATTTCTCCAGGTGCGATTCCACCAGGTTGGCTCGCGAGAAGCTGTGTATGATTCCAGCACCGTTCACAAAAGTGTTTCTTCCCAGAGTATTTCAACTGGTCATACAACAATCTGCTGAAATCCATGCGTAGTGATATTTGATACCTCACTGAATCAGGAATAAATTGATCGTCTTGCGTCTGCGTTTCTTGTCGAGGGAGCTGATCCCTCATGCATGATCGTCAAGTTCCCTTCGTGCCCAAACACATTGATAGCGATGTGATTGTTCTGTTTATTGATTTTGATGATCTGGGAGATAGGCATGGGTTCGATTATGCCATCTCAGATGGAATTGCCACCCTTATACAATCGTTGCCTTTGTTTTTGACGTTGATTTTGTCTTGCTAGTTCTTGTAGTAAGGTGGCAGATCCAGGTACGAGCTTCCTTTGACAGGTTCATACTTGGCTACATCCTGGCCCAGCTGAAATAAGCATGAAAAAACCATGGTATACCATGGTATACCATGGTAGACCATGGTTCACAGACCATGGTTTCCATGGTCTAGCACGGCTTACCACATCCGGTAAATGGCACCACAGTTTACCATGGTAAAATAAGACCATGGTCTACCATGGTCAACCATGGCAGAATTAGACCATGGTAAGCCATGGTCTACCATGGTAGCAAGACCATGGTGGCGGTAAATGGCACCACAGTTTACCATGGTAAAATAAGACCATGGTCTACCATGGTCAACCATGGCAGGATTAGACCATGGTAAGCCATGGTCTACCATGGTAGCATGACCATGGTGGCGGTAAATGGCACCACAGTTTACCATGGTGAAATAAAACCGTGGTCTACCATGGTAAAAAGTGACTATGGTGTACCATGGTAAACCATGGTAAAAGAAAAACCATGGTAAACCAGAATAAAATAAGACCATGGTGGACCATGGTCATCCATGGCAAAAAAAGACCATGGTTAACCATGGTCTACCATGGTAACAAAACATCATGGTGGTAGTAAATGGCACCACAGTTTACCATGGTTAAGTAAAACCATGGTCTACCATTGCAGAAAGAGACCATGGTGTACCATGGTTTGCCATGGTAAAAGGAGACCATGGTGTACCATTTATTACTACTGAAAAAAATGAGACCATAGTAAGTACAGCATGTTCGTTAGATTGCACAACAGTTTACCATCAGAATAACCTTTGGCTATTGAGACCATGTTGAAAACCAACCATATCACACCACAACCTACATAGAAAATTGATATAGCACAAACACCATGGCATAGAAATCAATTAGAATATCAAATATTAAAGAATTAACATAAAAAAGACCCATGCACTGAAAACAAACTGTTTACATTACGAAGACAAAGTTTATTACGAACATTGCCTCAGATTTAAATGAAAGACAATTTGACGATAGCTGTTGGAAAGCTCACAGGGATTGTGGGATATCCTGTGCAGCTAGAATTATAAATCCAGTTACACTGCTGAGGAAAAATGGTATGTGGACATGTTCATCTTTTTTCAGAAGACATTATTATTTATTATTTTAAAACAGAAATGGGATGTCCTTCAGTCTGTATCCAGGAAAATGAACTCTTTCGGAACAACATTTCATGCAGTAATATACAATTTCAGAAATCCCATTAGACTATTTGATTTAAAAGTAGACACAATGAGAGTCACGATCAACACAGAATTTACAGGCGTGCCCCAAATCATCTACCTGGAAGTTGTACAGGGGGCATCACAATTTCTCTCAGACGAGACAGGATTATACACACATGTTGGAAGAACCTTCACGAAGAGCTGTGGGGACATCACAGAAGATACCCACATTGCTTCAGGGATAGTGCGTGAGTGAGTGACTGACTGAGTTTAGTTTTGCTCCACTTTTAGCAATGCTCCAGCAATAGCACGGCGACAGACACCAGAAAGGGGCTACACACACTGTACCCAGGAGAGGAATCGAATCTAAGTCTTCAGTTTGAAGAGCAAATGGCTCTGGAACATAACTTAATCTTCAGTGTTTCAACATTAGTACCATTTCTTCAGAACTGTCCAGTGGAAATCTGAAAAACACACAAACAACATTTAATAACAGTGTTTCCCCATTTCAAAGGTTCTTAAGCAAATATTGAAATTGTGTTGTTTAATTGTATATTTATAACTGCTGAAAAAATGTTAAGTATTTTCCCATACTTCGGATATTTTTTCACCTGAGTATTATACTAAATCATGTTATTTAAAAACATTTCTATACATTAATGACTTTGAATCACTTTCTTTTAATGTGAAGAGTGTATATCGGTAGCAAAACATGCAATAGAAGTCAAAACACAAAACTGGCTTCCAAATCACTTGTCTACATTCATAACCAAATACAATATTCTGAAATGATGCATAAAATTTCATAATACTTATAATAATCAGCACTATCATAATATTGATAAAAACGTATCTCAAAGTATTTGAACCTATTTCCACGTTAAATGAATGGCAAAATGTACTGACACATTCAGTATTGGTTTACAAACAGCAGTTATCACAAAGCTGAATACAAATTTATACGATAGAAAGAAAATGGAATGTCCATAAACGTGCCTATAGCAATTACCTCCCTTTTATGATCATTTGAGTGTATTTTATTGTGTGTGTAATCTGAGAACAAACGGAATTTTTCAGGCTGACCTTACAGGCACCGTGAACTTTGACACCTTGTGCTACACAATTTTTTAAGTCATAACGGTTTTTAAAGTACCGTTAGATACTGATCGTCTCTTAACATAAATGAACGGAACATATTACATAAAACCTCAAATTAACGTTCATCACACATTATTCCTTCCGTTTGAGAGATATTCACTGGGAATGTACGACATAAACACTTCATACATTGCTATATATGTTATTGTTACATTGTCTTACGTCATTCTAATCAAAGAGTGTTGCTTACCCCTTTACCTATGTTCGTATGCGAACCTTAAGGTACTCAAAACAATTTAAATATCGGGGCACTCAAAACGATTTCAATATTGCTGTTTACTTACCGCTCGTGCTCATCTCCATTGGAAATCAACCTGAGACGTATCCATCGGCATAAATCTAGTCTATTCCTTCTTCACATATCCAACATTGGATTATCCTCCAAATCCGTGAATCGCTAATACGTTAGGTTATTCTTCGCTTAGATCGTTGTCTGTTGGCAAAAGTTGTGTTTGGCGCCTCTCGCTCGCTTTGCGCGCTCACACAGGTCTACGTGACACATAGCACTAGCAGCAATGGCATCGTGCCGCGAAGAGATCGTCCCCATTCGGCTTGTCCCGGAATGGTGCGAGTTTGAAGTGGAAACGTATTTTTTAAGAAAAAAATTAAAGCCAACACGTTTTCATAGATATATACACATAGATCTACTACGACCAGGAACATAATCGTAACTGCATATGTAATAAATAAGCTGTACGGTTAGCGCTCATGAAGTCGCAATAGATTACGGAAGAACGAAGGGCGTGGCCGTGTTTGGCGCGAAAATCGGAGCCATGTACCGCGCGTTCGTGTTACTTCACAACAGTGGATAATTTCTAATCTTACGATGTAATAATGGCTAGAATTACAGTATTTCGGCATAAACATCGAAATTTGAATAAATATTTATGTCGTATTATTTTCAACGGTGGGAATTGCGAAAACTTGATGTTCTGTGTGCACACGTCCCTTGACCGATTTGATCGATCTGTGGAAGGACAGTTTATGTACATATCCCCGCCCATAAATTTAATTTCATTAGTCAAAATTGACCTAATTTCTTAATGGTCGTATTTGCACGTGGTGAACAGAATGTGACAGTGAAATGTGTTCAAAAGTGGAGAGCACTGATTTTTTTTTCAACGGGTAGATCGACGTACGTGTTTGGAAAGCTGTAAAAAAACATCGATATCAAAATTCTTTTCAACATTTCTTTCTGTTTATAGTACCAAGTGAATTGTTTGTTGTTTTTACTGTTTTATGTTTTTGCTTCACCATAAACAATGCGAAAGACGTACTTATAAGTATCTGCTCACTTGCGATCGAGAAAATCACGGGAGAAATTCAATGAAAAGAGACGAATTTGACAGCGTACTTCAAAGTTTTACTTTATGGATGACTAACAACTAGTCTCTGAAATGAACATATTTTACTTAAAAAAGTTCATATTGAAAATACTATAGTATAATACTATAATAATATAATGAAATAGAGCGCTGAGACTTTCTTCATTCGCAGAAGCTAAGGGAATCTACAATCTGAGAACAAACTGAATCTTTCCTTACAGGCACCGTGAACTTTGACACCTTGCGCTACACAATTTTTTAAGTTATAACGGTTTTTAACGGACTTTCTTCATTTGCAGCCTGAAGTTAAGGGAATCTACAATCCATATTTTCTAGACTTACATGGGTATTCTTGGATATATTTGCGTCAGGGTCTGTACTGTATGGATTAAATATCACTATTCAGGGCAATTAGAAAACCTCTACAGTATCAACTAGTTGCGTAGCTATTAACAAAAGGTGAGTTTTTCTTTGAACTGTCTATATTGCTGAGACATTGTTTAGCTTTTCTGACGTACAATGTTTGTTGTGTTTATTTTAAAACAAGAAGAAAAAGGCACCCACACACAAAAACTAGTATTAGAGAGAGACGAGATTTACACAGTTTAATGGACAACTTTAACAAAGGGATCGGGAGAAATAAACCATGTCTATTATATTTTCAGATGAACACAGGGTTATTTTTGTTTTGCTTTTCCAGAGTATAAGACGTCAGTTGTTTGTTTGTGTATCTCTGCAGCAAATATTAGTAAAATCAGTGAATAGTTCCGCTTATGATTATTTTTATGACATCGTGTTCTATTTTTTTTTATTAAATCACACTACATTTTAACACTCACTGAGGTGTTAAGATTTAGTTGTTTAATGCACACAAATGTAAGAACAAGGACCTACAAGATTTGTTATTCATAAATGAAACACAGAGTCATGAAACCATCAGGTTTCCCCTTTTAAATTTTTTATTTATCACAGTTTAAAATGTAAAACCTTTCTGTGATGACCATGGTCTACCATGGACTTTCATGAGATGACCATGGTCAACCACTGCTTTGAACGAGAACACCATGTTTTACCATGGTTTTGTCTAGGATGACCATGGTCTGCCATGGCAAAAGGACAATGACCATGGTCTACCATGGTTTCTGGTGATCATGAGTTGTGATGACCATGGTCTACCATGGTAAAATGGAAGAGACCATGGTCTACCATGGTTACTGGTGACCATGGTCTATAATGACCATGGTCTGCCATGATGACCATGTTAGACCATGGTCTACCATGGTCTAGAAATGTTGGTGACCACGGTTTAGCACGGTAAACCATGGTAATACCATGGTTTACTGTGGTAAGCCGTGGTTGACCATGGTCAACCATGGTGCCATTTCAGCTGGGCTGAGTAGACCATGTCGAACCCATGTGCGAACCGAGCCCATGTGCGTGTAGCGTTCGAACGTTTCTTGTATTTTTGAGAACGAGGTGTCTATGCGCGCTTCAACGGACTCGGGTTGAGTTGCAACTTCTTCACTGCCTCTGAAGTAAGATTGGGCGTACATAGTGGTGCTGTCTGCCTGATCTTTGTCTGGTAACATTTCCAAATTTGAAAGCTTCACAGATTGTTCAGTTCCTTGCTGACTTTGGTGGTGATCTGGTGTTTGAGGTACATGACTTAGGTATTTTTGTTGAGGCCCATCCTCCATCCTCCCAGATGCTTACCTACAGCATGTCTGGCCGACATGAAATCCAGTTCCAGTGGCTTGTGTTCCTCAAGTGAGAGTGAGGGGGTAGGTGTGGGTGAGGGTGAGGCTTTAGGTAGGAGAGTAAGAGGGGAAGAAGGGGTGACAGGAGGGATTCAGGGACCTGGCAATAGATTAGGGTTGCACAGAACTCACCAAACAGCTTGCTGCACCTCTGTGACATCTCCTTGTATGGCATGCTGATGGAGGATAGTGAGAGCTGCCTGGGGTAAGTCTCCTGACCACTTGAAGGAAGGATCCTGGTAAATATAACATAAACAAAATGGGGATAACGGTGTGTGGCTTGAACAGTAATACATCATATTAATCCCTCGCGATGGTTACGTTAATGATAAATACAGTACAATTCTTAATGTCATCATGACAATGATTTTTACAACTATGTCATTTTCCAAAATGAAACAGTGCAGTGATTCCTTCACCATGTGTACCAGCTGATTAATTACTTCATGACGCTGTGTTGAGAGTAAAGCCTCCAAATAAGGTATTCTTTGCGAAATATAACAGGGCTGGGACAGGTACTCAGGTACTCAATCCGGGTCAGGTACAGCTGGAATTGAGTGCTATATCAAGGATTCAAGTACCCGAAAAGGGAAATAACTGTGTAATGACAAGGACAGATAGCAACTTGTCTTTTCCTCATCCTAAATAATGTATATGTAACTATGACCATAAGGTCAAAAGTGTGACATGTGTAAACCACAGTATGACACGTGTAAACCAGTTAGATGATGATTTGTGCCACACTGAGACTATTAATCTCAATTAACATGATTATGTGCGCTTTTGTTTTGATCAAAGTACACATTGATGAGAAAGACAGAAAGTGTTAAGGGTCTGTTCTTATTGCTTGTTCTCATCATCAAATCAATAAACACTTGAACAGGGTGGTACTTACGACAGTATTCAGGTAAATATCTAGCACAGTATTTATTGTAAAGAGGACATATTCATGTAATATGGAATTCCTCTAGTTAAGTCGCACAGGAACTTCAGTATGTAGTTTCATAGCTTATGGAGTATCTATAGGAATTAATATTCAAATCATGTACGTTACCACAAATTTTGTCAAATATCTCCGTAAATCTTGAACTGTAATTTATCTGCGCATGAGCAGTGTGTAGTAAAGTAACACGAGGGAGGAAAAGTTCTGTTTTTTAACGAGGAATGTACACATTGGTGTTACTCTTTATATTGGTTAAACGAATGTAAATAAATAGGTAGAGATCAATTCTAATGTCTCATTGCTATCTTTTCAAATTTTCAACAATAATCTCTCTCAAATCATGACTGAATATTCAGAAAGCTGACAGAACTTATTGAATTTTTTACATTTCCAGGTACTCGATTTTGATTCGGGTAAGTACATGCGGGTGCTTGATTCCATTTTTTCCTACCTGTCCCAGCCCTACAATATAAAAGACATGCTTGCATGTCTTCAAAGCAGAGAGGACATATAATGGAAAAAGAATATGTGTAACAAATAACAAAATGAATGACTGAAAATTACATTAATATATGTAACCCATGTTACAGATTGTAATTCTGTAAAATCACATCCGTATGAAGCGTTCCTGAAAAACTAGAGTCAAGTGTAATCTGGCAGTTCAAAAAAACCTACAGCTTCAGAAGCGAGCAAAACTATACACTAGCACACAGGTGAAATGGCCAAGACTAATAAAATAGATTCAACATTCCAAAACCACACAAGTAACCAAATAAACTTAAGTGTCCTTTAATTCAAATATTATAACTCTTTTACAGAAAACTGTAAAACCCAAATGTTCTGAACACTTACATTAAATTTTCTGACTTCATGTTCAATAAATATACACATGAGATCTTCATGTTGTTTGACATCTGTCCAGTTGTCATCCTCGGGGATACCACGGTCTTCACGTGTAGCCAACTTCAGTTTCAAGTGGATCTCCCCTTGTATGTTGGACTTGGAGGATCTACCTTGTAATTGATACCACTGGTCCAGCCCAACTGATGGAATGTTCTGTAACACACATACACACACAGCTTTAAGATGACAATCTGTAGCTGCTACTACTTGTAACACACATACAGACACACAGCTTTAAGATGACAATCTGTAGCTGCTACTACTTGTAACACACATACACACACAGCTTTAAGATGACAATCTGTAGTTGCTACACCTTGTAACATACATGCACACACAGCTTTAAGATGACAATCTGTAGCTGCTACTCCTTGTAACACACATGCACACACAGCTTTAAGATGACAATCTGTAGTTGCTACTACTTGTAACACACATACACACACAGCTTTAAGATGACAATCTGTAGCTGCTACTACTTGTAACACACATACACACACAGCTTTAAGATGACAATCTGTAGCTGCTACACACAGCTTTAAGATGACAATCTGTAGCTGCTACTACTTGTAACACACATGCACACACAGCTTTAAGATGACAATCTGTAGCTGCTACTCCATGTAACACACATGCACACACAGCTTTAAGATGACAATCTGTAGCTGCTACTACTTGTAACACACATACACACACAGCTTTAAGATGACAATCTGTAGCTGCTACTACTTGTAACACACATGCACACACAGCTTTAAGATGACAATCTGTAGCTGCTACTACTTGTAACACACATACACACACAGCTTTAAGATGACAATCTGTAGCTGCTACTACTTGTAACACACATACACACACAGCTTTAAGATGACAATCTGTAGCTGCTACTCCTTGTAACACACATGCACACACAGCTTTAAGATGACAATCTGTAGCTGCTACTCCTTGTAACACACATGCACACACAGCTTTAAGATGACAATCTGTAGCTGCTACTACTTGTAACACACATACACACACAGCTTTAAGATGACAATCTGTAGCTGCTACTACTTGTAACACACATACACACACAGCTTTAAGATGACAATCTGTAGCTGCTACTCCTTGTAACACACATGCACACACAGCTTTAAGATGACAATCTGTAGCTGCTACTACTTGTAACACACATACACACACAGCTTTAAGATGACAATCTGTAGCTGCTACTCCTTGTAACACACATGCACACACAGCTTTAAGATGACAATCTGTAGCTGCTACTACTTGTAACACACATACACACACAGCTTTAAGATGACAATCTGTAGCTGCTACTCCTTGTAACACACATAGCTTTAAGATGACAATCTGTAGCTGCTACTACTTGTAACACACATACACACACAGCTTTAAGATGACAATCTGTAGCTGCTACTACTTGTAACACACATACACACACAGCTTTAAGATGACAATCTGTAGCTGCTACTCCTTGTAACACACATGCACACACAGCTTTAAGATGACAATCTGTAGCTGCTACTCCTTGTAACACACATGCACACACAGCTTTAAGATGACAATCTGTAGCTGCTACTCCTTGTAACACACATGCACACACAGCTTTAAGATGACAATCTGTAGCTGCTACTACTTGTAACACACATACACACACAGCTTTAAGATGACAATCTGTAGCTGCTACTACTTGTAACACACATACAGACACACAGCTTTAAGATGACAATCTGTAGCTGCTACTACTTGTAACACACATACACACACAGCTTTAAGATGACAATCTGTAGTTGCTACACCTTGTAACACACATGCACACACAGCTTTAAGATGACAATCTGTAGCTGCTACTCCTTGTAACACACATGCACACACAGCTTTAAGATGACAATCTGTAGCTGCTACTACTTGTAACACACATACACACACAGCTTTAAGATGACAATCTGTAGCTGCTACTACTTGTAACACACATACACACACAGCTTTAAGATGACAATCTGTAGCTGCTACTCCTTGTAACACACATGCACACACAGCTTTAAGATGACAATCTGTAGCTGCTACTCCTTGTAACACACATGCACACACAGCTTTAAGATGACAATCTGTAGCTGCTACTCCTTGTAACACACATGCACACACAGCTTTAAGATGACAATCTGTAGCTGCTACTCCTTGTAACACACATGCACACACAGCTTTAAGATGACAATCTGTAGCTGCTACTCCTTGTAACACACATGCACACACAGCTTTAAGATGACAATCTGTAGCTGCTACTCCTTGTAACACACATGCACACATCTACAAACGCAGACATGCCCACACCTACAAAAGGGATAAACTAAGCATTGAAGTACAAAACCATAACATGACTTGTAACCAGAACAGCAGGAAAAGGAAAATTACATGGAAATTTTAAAACTTTAGCTTCTGATTTTTTTAAATATCATTAAGCAGTGCAGATCTGGATACATCCCCGTAAACTGTACTTAACCCATTCAACGTGGTAGGCAGGAAAACTGTCCAAGATGTCACGTCACAAGTCATCAGACACCGAAAGCCAGTTCACCAACTGGGAAATAATCTCATCAGAATGATACATAATTTTAGTAAGCTACCTAACATACAATTTATTCATTAAATCTATCACTTTTCACAATGTCTTAAAACGCTTACTACATTTCATGTGACCACATATCTTCAATAGACTTAGCATTGTAAATAACATTCTGCTACTAAAGAAGATGATTCTCGGACACATGCTTCGTCAGTGGTTCCACATCAAACTTCCCCAAGACCAAAATAATGATGTTTTGTGGAAATAATCAAACAAATTTGATAAACAGAAAAATACAATCAACAACAGGACTGATAAAAGTTGTCAAACGCACATTACAATATTTTATGTGCAATCGTGTAAGTTAGAGACATCTTGGCTTTCGTCCCATTGAACTGCTCAGACACAATGTTAACTCATTAAGCCCGAGAGCCACTTCACTACTCAACACCTGGAACCCTGTGCTGATTGCCTGGCTGGCTGTGGCAAGACTAATTAAGGCTGTTCACGCCTTACATCCCTGGCAGCTTCAGGGATTACAGGAAACTGTCTCATCATACGACCAAGTCCTGATTGTTTAATTGTTTAATTCCGTTGTAAACGTATATGTTGAAAGAAAGCAGGAGTGAATACATGTCATATATGTAACGTTTTATGTAATTTTATTACACTTTCTCTTGTAGACTTTTGGTGGCGGGTGTATTTTCTTAATGCATGTTTGTATTCTTTGTATGTAAGACATACTTAACCAAATTGTCCCTCTCATATTATTGCGTGAGGTTAAATTGTTCAAAACATCTATGTCAATGGCAGTGAAGAAGAATTTACGCACATGCCTAATAATCTTCTATGAAAGAAGCGATTTTGCTGATACGTTGCCAGTATATACTGAATATTTTAAGGTAAGTACTAATCAGCTAATGTGTGACTTACATGGAACAGATTCACAGTTTATCACTTTGGTTCATCTAGATTTAACGCAGAAAATATACGTTATCAAACGAACATACATGTATGCATATTGTATAATGCTATTCCTTACACATACATAAGACAAAGGGTCATGGGATGGGCGTCATCAAAGTTCCTGAATAGGACGTTTTGTATCTCAACTGTTCAATATAGTGGCTGATTTGTTATCTATGACCAATTGTATCATGAGATACCTGTCACAGAGGAAATGACAGGTGATGGGGCGTGGGCTATACTTCTGAAGAGCACGTTCGGTCACTAGACAGCTTGGATACAGATTGACTATTGGTTTGATCGTTGGCCAATTGATAAGCTGGATTTCGGTTTTATCAACTCTAGCTATCATGAAAAACTTTGTGTATCGTGAACATACATAATCGAAAGGATGCCTGAAATGTACATGTAGGACTAACAAGCACTTTGACGAGTTTATTCTTCTTTAAAGCGCCCAAAGCGCTACAATCCGATTAGTTTTACCCTGGATAACCCAATCCAACCATAGAGTAGAGATAGTATTTGCATATGCATTTTTTGCACACTACTTGTACATCAAACATAATGGCTTGTTGAACATTTCAATATAATCTGCACATTGTTACGAATAAATATCACAATTCAAGTACATGTATTATAGAATTAAAAAAAGTTACACGATACTGATTTATTGTGATGTGTACACTTGCAGTTGAATCTCCCCAAATATTTATGAAGATGGGCATACTTATATTTGTTTTGAAAGCAAACGAATTTCAGAAGATTGACAATGGATTCCACAAAACAGGTTGTCAACTGACATAACAGCACAGTACTTTGTTTTTTTACACTTGTCATGGGACAAAACTGTACCTGGACATGCATTCTGCTGTTATTTTGAGGTTCAAAGAGGTGTTCAAATATCTCATTAGTGTTGTCTGACTGAATGATTATATGCATCAATTCCGTAACTGATATATTATCTTCCTTTTATTGACAATGAATCTGATACACATTACACTGGATAAGATAATTACAGAGATCAAATACAAACGTTTCTTACACAATGCTTATGTAAAGTGCATTGAAAAATCACATTTCAAATCAACATGAAACAACAACATCTCATAATCCCCTTTCTCTCAGACATGTGTTCATTTGCCTGTATAAGCCCCAGACATTGCAAGCAATTGTTATCAAAACACATTAATAATTCTTCTAATTAACACAGAAAGTAACCTCTCTCGTAGGAAAAGCTGATCTTTGATCATTACTGCTAAATTGCTTGAAATAATAGGTACAATATGAATTTAAAATTTAAAACCCCAAATACGTGGCTCTCGCTGAATGGGAGGTACTTTTTATTACCCCCAGTATGCGGCTCTTGCTGTGAGAAGCTAATTAATTTGCCCCACATACGCGTCTCTCGGCCTTAATGAGTTAAGTCATAAAATATATGCATCAAGCATTATTGTCAGAACCCCCTGCCCTACCTACATCCACTAAGTTCCATAATTAATGTACAGGTGGTAATATTCAGGATATCATAATTTTACCCCTAACTTTCATGTAATGTCACAGTTTTTCTTTATGGGGGAGGGTATCTAGCCACTGCTGAAATGTGTGACTGGCTGCCCCATGTCACATTGTATGGCGTTACCAAGCCCAAAGCCACTGATATCGGGAAATAGATGACCATACATATTATTTCAGAATTTTTTCCATGATAATTTTCTGATTATGTAAAAATTAAAACATAAAGGAAAAAGATAAGGGGACATTATGACATGTTACACATGGAAACACACATGTTGTGCTTCCTTCAAGGTCAATCTGGACATAAATATGTAATATTGTATTTACATTAAATATTGATTTACTTAACAAATTGTATTTCCTCGATCAAATCCAAACTCATGCTGACAAGTATAATTTTCATGAATTCTCAGTTGCGAATTTATTGCTGTCAGTATAAGATCAAAGCAACTTTCATATTTTAAAACAGTAGCATTAGACCTTACAAATAGTGTATGACATGTAGCAAATCAGCTTTACATGTTGATATTTTCCTGGATAAACACAGACTTCATCTTTGACATCAGAGAGTTTGGGAACTTGGTGTCAAGGCAGTAAAAGCCTCTGGTTGACGTGTTGGAAGACCTAATTGTCTTACAAACTTACATCGAGTCCGATATCCACACAGCCCAGGAAATCATCAATGCTGCTGTCATTTTTGGTACGGGCTGACTGAGCAATCTGTTTGAAGAAACGACCAAGTCCCTTAAGACCTGACACTTCATTTAACCTCTTGGCAGCATCGATGACAGAGAACTCTTCATCATGATCCCTGTCAAAAACATAATCAACATTACAGCATCAGCAACGCCTATAACGCATCACCAAGACAATCAACATCACCAACATATCAGGGCTAGATACAAGATGCGTATCTGCATAAAATATGAATGGATAATTCTGATGTATGCCAAAAAAGTCAAATCAATGCAAGAAAAATACACATAACTTTCTCAGCAGCTAATACACCTTGTACTGGATTAACTAAACAGAGGGGTACAATATGTGGGGTATACCTCTTGCTGAACTGACCAGAAAGGGGGTTACAATATGTGGGATATAAACCCTGGGGTGTGGGGGGGCAGGGGAGGGCAAAAAAAACCTCACTTGTAAATTAAAATTTTCCCAATTATAGATACTGATAAAAAAGTGAAATGTTGGTATGGCAGAAATGGGGGCCTCACAACGTCACATTGCAAGAGTCTTCAACAGCAGCCAAGCAACCAGCATGAACTTGAACTGCTACCAACAGACAGGCCTGACATAAGACCGTTACGAGGTCAGCTAAAGACCACCACCTCTGGACTGTGCAATACACCTGTGGAACAGACTCCTCACGGCAACGTCAATTGCAATGATGGCCTTGGAACATCCATCAGCAGACAAATCATAGTAGAACAACTCTGTATGGTTGACATCAGAGCTCGCAGTCACTTCCATGGAACGGCGTTGACGTATCAACACTGTCAATGCAAGTTACACTGGGCTCGAACTCCACGTTGGTGGCAGTGACGGGATTGGGAGTGAGTTCTGTCTACAAAAGAGTGTCAGTTCAACATGTTCAAAGAGTTCATGTTCATGTTCGTGAGCGACTGGTACCCAACTGTGTGCAACCTCCACCAGCAAATAGACAGCACCTCAAACAATTTCTCTTGGATCTGTTATACAGACTTCCTGTGGATGACTTATGTCATCCATGAATAGAGGTGTTTTAGCAATTATCAATTCAGGGGGGTCATCATACACACTACTGAAGGTTTGGACAGTTCCATAATGTGAATGATTTGTGACTAGGTAACCTGTCATTCTGACCCAACGTCTCCTGTGCTTCAAGTGAGCAGATTACTATCAACTGAGCAGATTACTATCAACTGGAATTTGATGATTCTGTTTCAAGTTTGGGAAATGGTAAAATTTTGTATAATAAACAATATATATCTGTCATATATGACATGGTGTCTTCTTTATGGGCCACAACATCAGGTGATAAGTTTGTTTTACCCTTTGTTTATCCATAACGTAATTAACTACAAAAGGGGTTAAAATATGGGAGTTATCTTGTACAGGATTGAAAGGGGGTACAATATGCGGAATGTATCTCATACTGGATTAACCACAATTGAGGTACAGTTTGTAGAATATTGTGGCTTTTAACACTTCACAGTCAGTATAATGCAGATTACTACTGCAGTATCAACAAACATACACATGTTCAACCAGAGGGAACAACTCACCATTAACTACATCCAAATCTGGGTTACAGAAAGTGCCACTAAAACTGGAGATGAGCTTCACAGAGCTACAGGTGTTAGACTGAGTGAACAGATGATTTGAAATTGGCTTTGTAGATGAAACCTGACTTGGTTGACACATTATTGTATGCCAGTTGCTTATGATGTTGACTGTTGATCACTGAATTGTCTTGTCTTGACTGATTATCTACCGACTCCTGTAATATAGCTGGAACATTTTTGAGTGCATCAATAAACAACCAACCTTGAGCTTCCTCTTGATGGGGAATGGTGTGATATACAATGCTGCAGTCCAGTTGGCGGCCAATACGGTGGCCAGTCGAATAACAAAATCAATGTTCATAGGACAAAGTAAACCTTAATCACACATTCTCAGCTAGACTGTTAAACAATACATCTCCTTGAAAATATCAAATAACATTAGCTGACATCTCTCTATTGAATATCTTCTTGCTTTTAATTGTATATCATTTCCAATGAGATGGAAAGGATGAGTGAGAGCAATATTCCAGCTATCTGGCAGAGGTAAATGATTGAATCTGGACCAGACAGTCCATTGAGCGACAGCATTCGCATTGATCTGTGCAATTGGGAACCGATGATAAGTGTCAACCAAGTCAGCGAGTCTGACCACCTAATCCCATTAGTTGCCTCTTACGATATACATAGTCGCCTTTTGTGGCAAGCATGAGTTGCTGAAGACCTATTCTACTCCAAATCTTCATGGGTCTGAGATTGCATCAGGAAAGCTTTATGTATTTCTAGTAGGGCATCATCAACCTTAACAGGACAGTCAGTTAGTGTCTTCAGGGAGATATATTTGGAGTGCCTGTCAGTTAGTTACTCTTCGTGGAGAGATATTTAGAATGCTGGTCAGTCAGTATTTTCATGGAGAGATATATGGAATGCCTGTCATTTATTGTCTTCAGAGAGAGACATTTGGAATGCCTGTCAGTTACTATCTTCAGAGAGATATTTGGAATGCCTGTTCGTTAGTGTCTTCGTTAGTGTCTTCAGAGAGAGATATTTGGAATGCCTGTCAGTTAGTGTCTTCAGAGAGAGACATTTGGAATGCCTGTCAGTTAGTGTCTTCAGAGAGAGATATTTGGAGTGCCTGTCAGTAAGTGTCTTTAGACAGAGATATTTGGAGTGCCTGTCAGTGTCTACAAAGAGAGATATTTGGAGTGCCTGTCAGTGTCTTCGGAGAGAGATATTTGGAGTGCCTGTCAGTTAGTGCATTCCGAGAGAGATGTTTGGAATGCCTGTTAGTTAGTGTCTTCAGAGAGATACTTGGAATGACTGTCAGTTAGTGTCCTCAGAGAAATATGTGGAATGCCTGTCAGTGCCTTCAGAAATGACCAGATCTCAAATGCTGTCATTTTATTTCATACTTTTGTAAACTTTATTGTCAAACTGGAACTGTCAAGAGCTCCACAATGACAAACATTCATCAGGTGTGAATTGTATGTGACATATTGTATTTGAATAAACCCTCGAAACCTGGAAACCAAACACTTGTAATGTGATCAACTGGAAGCCTGCACATGATATGGCTGATTTGACCTTCAGCTAGAAACAAACAAGGACAGTGTTGAAGAAAACCACACCACTATGTAGCCACTTGCAGCAGATTACTCAATTCAAATAATGAAAGTAGAAACACAAAGTATCAATCTTTAAACAACCAGGATGAGCACATTACATCTATTTTTTTTCAATAGGCATCATTAGTGAGTTTGTGTTTGTTCCCATGCATTCAGTAAATCAATGTTTGCATCCTACAGTCCTGTCCAGTAAATACAGTATAAGATCTCGCTAATGATGACATGCTCCCATTGCGATGGATTGTACTGTGCAATAAGGATAACTCACAAATACTTCTCATTTAAACACAGAGGGTACTGTGAAACAAAGCTTAGACTGATAACAAATAATTCTCACTTACACACAGAGGGTACTGTGCAATAAGGATAATTCATAACAAATACTTGTCACTTAAACACAGAAGGTACTGTGGCATAGAGATAACCGATAACAAATACTTCTCAGTTAAACACAGATGGTACTGTGATACAAGGAAAACCCGTAACAAACACTCACTCAAACACACAGGGTACTGTGGAATAAGGGTAGTTGATAACAAATACTTCTCAGTTAAACACAGATGTCACAAACTTCTACATTGAAGACCTTGGATCCAAAGATGCTCTGGTCTCCACCCTGTCTTCATTCATCTTACCCTAGAGCCTTCAACCACCCACTAACACACCACTGAGTAGCCTCCAACCACCCACTAACACACCACTGAGTAGCCTCCAACCACCCCTAACACACCACTGAGTAGCCTCCAACCACCCCTAACACACCACTGAGTAGCCTCCAACCACCCCTAACACACCACTGAGTAGCCTCCAACCACCCCCTAACACACCACTGAGTAGCCTCCAACCACCCACTAACACACATATGACTGAGTAGCCTCCAACCACCCCTAACACACCACTGAGTAGTCTCCAACCACTCCTAACACACCACTGAGTAGCCTCCAACCACCCACTAACACACCACTGAGTAGCCTCCAACCACCCACTAACACACCACTGAGTAGCCTCCAACCACCCCTAACACACCACTGAGTAGCCTCCAACCACCCCTAACACACCTATTGTGATGGTGGCGATGTTCATCCCAAGCAACTCACCCAGGAGTAGCCTCCAACCACCCCTAACACACCTATTGTGGTGATGGCGGCGATGTTCACCCCAAGCAAATCACCCTGAAGTAGCCTCCAAGCACCCCTATCACACCACTGAGTAGCCTCCAAGCACCCCTAACACACCACTGAGTAGCCTCCAACCACCCACTGACACACCACTGAGTAGCCTCCAACCACCCCTAACACACCACTGAGTAGCCTCCAACCACCCCTAACACACCACTGAGTAGCCTCCAACCACCCACTAACACACCACTGAGTAGCCTCCAAGCACCCCTAACACACCTATTGTGGTGATAGCAGCGATGTTCAGCCCAAGCAACTCACCCAGGAAAAGCCTCCAACCACCCCTAACATATCTATTGTGGTGATGGCAGCGATGTTCAGCCCAAGCAACTCACCCAGGAGAAGCCTCCAACCACCCCTAACACATCTATTGTGGTGATGGCGGCGATGTTCAGCCCAAGCAACTCACCCAGGAGTAGCCTCCAACCACCCCTAACACACCTATTGTGGTGATGGCGGCGATGTTCACCCCAAGCAAATCACCCTGAAGTAGCCTCCAAGCACCCCTATCACACCACTGAGTAGCCTCCAAGCACCCCTAACACACCACTGAGTAGCCTCCAACCACCCACTGACACACCACTGAGTAGCCTCCAACCACCCCTAACACACCTATTGTGGTGATGGCGGCGATGTTCAGCCCAAGCAACTCACCCAGGAGAAGCCTCCAACCACCCGTAACACATCTATTGTGGTGATGGCGGCGATGTTCAGCCCAAGCAACTCACCCAGGAGTAGCCTCCAACCACCCAATAACACACCTATTGTGGTGATGGCGGCGATGTTCAGCCCAAGCAACTCACCCAGGAGAAGCCTCCAACCACCCCTAACACATCTATTGTGGTGATGGCGGCGATGTTCAGCCCAAGCAACTCACCCAGGAGTAGCCTCCAACCACCCACTAACACACCTATTGTGGTGATGGCGGCGATGTTCAGCCCAAGCAACTCACCAGATGTCCAGATGGAACCGGTCAGTGTGGACACAATCCAAGTCACTGTTAAGGAAAATTGAAAATGTTTATCAGCTTTCAAATTCACATTGATAGCAACATCTAACACTAACAGATAAACAAACAGCTGTCTTCTGACACTTAAAGATACTTACTTCTGATACTGTCAAACATACCTATGAGGGCAGTTGAAAAGTTTGTAAGCTGAAATATGCTTTTGATGTCCAATGCTTGAAAAGGTTCCATTTAATTTTGAAGGAATCATTAGGAAAGTCATATAAAAAATTTCACATGTGTGGGTAATGTGGTTAATGAGATATTAATCAACACAACACATTTTAGCACAATATTTCTGAAAAGATTACAAAAGAAGAAAAATGATCTTTCATTTTGTACCTCTGGGACAATGGTATACCCACAGGTAATAAAGTTTACAAAAATAAAACATGAAAGTAGCTGCATTTGCATCATTTTCTTTGATGACACAACGGCATTTAGACAGTTTTCAAATGTAACCATGCAATATTTGGGCCCCACTTTCTTCAAGGTCAGAATTTCAGGACCAAAATTTAAGGCTTTTTCAAGGCTTTTTCGGGGCAAAAGTAAGGTCAAAAGACAAGAAGTTACATAAGACATCTTCTGAGATGTGCCAAGTCTGTAGCCTTCCGAACACCCATAAAAGAATATATTAGGAAAGTAACTTCATAATTTTAAAACAAAGTTGTAAAAACAGTTGTAAGCAATCTATTTTACAAATTCCAGGCTTTTTCAAGATTTTACAAACCCTTAGTAAAGTGCAGATTCTAGTACTCTGAGTTGGTTAAGTCCCATCTAGGATTCGAATCCACTCCCTCAGTTTGATGCACCATATCGTCACCACACAAGGTCAGCTGCCTAACCCATTTTTGCCACTGGACAAACAGTCCAACTGGTAGTCTAGACTGAGGACTTTGTGAACCCCTCTGATAAATGTAAATTGGCATGACTTCCACAGCCAAAAGCTGTACTTTACCAAGAAACGGCAATCCCAAATATAGCATATGTTACATTTGACCACTTTCTAAATGGCCTTGTGTAATCACAGCTTTCAAAAACAATAACATAATGCACATGGAAACAGAAATAGGTATAACCGAAAAAGACTACTCCAACAGAAGATAGCAATCAGGCCAATTATGCTTGAACCCCTCTGAGTACCATGTGACCATCTCAAGGATGTTGGTTTCAGGTCCTGAAGGGTCAACAGTCATCCACCTCCTACTTTGGATCATCACAACATCAAACAGATCCTTGGGCCTTGAGACAGATCCATTGGTCAGACAAGGGCAGGGTCCTGCTTCATACTTGTCTGGAGTTTTGAGGTTCATTAAAACTGCTTACATTCCAAGGAACATTCATCCTAGTGTTCATCCTAGCTACCTGCTATTCATGGAGAACACAACTAGGCCAGATCATTCATGTTGTGTTGTGGGAGTGTTCCTATGGCATAGTGCCATTGAGACTCTCCCTTGGCCTGCCAAGAGACTTGATCTCTACCCTCTCCAGCACATTTGTGACATTTCTGGTCTTCGTATGAAGGCAAGGGTCCCTCCGATATAAATCCACATGAACTGGTAGCAGCATGTCATTATGAGTGGTGGCAATTGTCTCACTGGTGGGGAAGGGTAGAGACTGTCATAGGAAGGTCAGGCTTATACTTTGTCAATGAACTGTTTTTCCACAGTCTTATCTACAGTGTTGGCATTTCTCACATACAGAGAATGCATACTTACATATTGCCAACATTTTTTGTCACTTATTGAGTTTTGAGGCATCATTACTGCCTCCTAGAATTATGAAAGTTCTTTCACTGTTCCAAACTAGGTTGGTGCTTAATTAAGTTAAATAAGTGTGTGGTGAGGTATGTATGTTGCTTTGATGTGCATAATGTCTCACAAGAGATGATATTTTGTTTCCATCAAAAGTAAAATTTCTGGAAAGCTGATGTTGCATGTTCCTTGTTTACAGCATGCACACACTTAGTGTTACCAGGCAATGATGATATGATTATACAATGCCATTTAGAAAGTGGTCAAATGCAACATAGTTGGGATTTCACTTTCTTAGTAAAGTTGAGTCCCATCCGGGATTCGAACCCGCTCCCTTAGCCGCCTAGCCTGCCAGCCATCGTGACTTCCATTATATATGTGGATGTCATGGTGGCTGAGCAGGCTAGGCGTTAGACTCTGTGCTGACCATTAGGTGCCTGACTCTGAGGGTGCAGGTTCGAATCCCGGATGGGACTCAACCTCAAAAAGTACTAGAATTTGTACTTTAAAGTAATATCCCAAATGTGACATATTTTGCAGGCAATGCTGTTGTGTACATGTTATTTATGAGTGAATAAAAGCATTCTAATGAATACCTAATAGCTGAACAATCACTGTGTGTTGCTCTCATACAAGAAACATGCAACCATCTAACTTCTGCAAACTGTACACTATGACCTTCAGATGACATCTTCATGAACATGTATTGAAACATACACTGCCGAACAGTCTGTACTTACAATCTAAACTTTTCATTCCACACAGGGTTGAGAGTGTTGGGTATGACAGCAGTGGTCTGGATATACTTGGCAGGTACAAGGTCCTTCACAAGCTCCTTGTCCTTTTTCTTGCGAAGACTGGTTGAGAATTTGCGGAGTCCACGTCGCTCCTTTTCCTTCGTCTTTGTCCCTGATTCCTCATCCGATGAAAACAAGGCAGTTGAATCTCCCTCAGAGGATTGGCCTGGCTGGATGCCTAACATGCAGTATGGGTCACTAAAACCTGTATCACAGAATTGGACAAGATCACACTGAGGGTCAACCTAAGATAAGGGTCACAGCAAAGGTTTTCTATGTAAGAGAGAGAGAGAGAGAGAGAGAGAGAGAGGGAGGAGAGAGAGGGAGGGAGGGAGAGGAGAGAAAGAAGAGAGAGAGAGAAAGAGAGAGAGAGGGATATGGCAGTGTCAGTAGAGAGAGTACATGTGGTAGTACAGTGAGGTACAATTTGCATTTGCATATGGCAGTGGACTGAGAGGTTAACTGATATTCATAATTGAGGCACCCACCATCTGCATCTTTGGCCAACAATCCCTTTGCTTCAATCACAGTCATGTTGAGGATAACAATTGGAGGCTGCAGGACAAAACAAAATACATTCATAAGCCTCATTGAATTCAGGTCTATCCCTAACACCTAAGAGCTGGCTACATTGTTCATTTAACAACTGTACATACTATCAAGCTGAAGCAGAAGGTACCATCGTAATATCTCATTCTAGTTCTTTGACAACTGCCAAATGATTGGTAAGTCAAGATTTTGCTGAGGCAAAGCTTTGACGAAATTAAGCACAATGGCGTACAACTGAATATTGGATAGATTCTATCCTACTACTCACCTTCTCCTCTGTGGCCTTGGCTAGGAGTCGAGCATGGTCTTCTGGCCGCACCCCGAATGCTTCCTGGGCATACTGGTACAGGTCCTGGATAAACGGGGAGTGACAACTGGTGGTTGTGCCAATCTTGTGCTTGATGGTGTAGAGAACCTCGATGTAAAGCAGCTCAAACTGAAACCAGGCAGACATGCAAGGACATTCCTGATCATAGGTACGAACGGTTATTGATATTAGAACAAGCTACCAATATCAAAACATTACCCACATCAGTACGAATCACTAGACAAGAAATACAACTGAAATAGATATTTTAATGAAAAAAATATTCTGAAGTTTACCAAGAGGCAAAGAATGATTATTCCAAAACTTGTTGAAGCCAACAAAGGATATCCTTTACAATCTACCGCTAACTCTAATTTACACAGACATGAAGCTTATCTGTATCACATAATTTGAAAGAATTTTCCAGAAGAAAAACCAAGGCATTCTTGCAAATAAACACTGGCTAAACTAAATGTTGATCTGTATGGATTTTTGTTTGTCGAACATTCTCCCATGTCATTTCCAAAGGCTATTTTGAAGTAAGGTTTTCCACATATCCAGATATTCAGTTATCTAGGCAATTTATATA
The DNA here is from genome assembly GCF_037392515.1 of Haliotis asinina. Taxonomy (NCBI): domain Eukaryota; kingdom Metazoa; phylum Mollusca; class Gastropoda; order Lepetellida; family Haliotidae; genus Haliotis; species Haliotis asinina. The sequence continues at coordinate 78,985,235 of NC_090284.1, read as the reverse complement.
TGACTGACATTTGTCATATAATCTACATAATTAAAAGCTGGTGTTTTGTTAAGGACATACACACAACTTGTTATCTGGGATATTCTATTCCTGGAAAAGTTAAAACCACATGTTAACAGAAACTGTTATTAAAACATTTCCAAAACCAAAGTCACATGAATAAATTGTCTGCAAAATCTTTTAGGTTGAGACCTGTGGATTACATTAAATGTGAGGCCAATGCAGTTGAGACTTTGCTATTCATCGTACCTGTACCCATGTTATAGACCTGTGGGGCTCATGAGTATGCTCCAGCAATGAAAAAAAAGCCATTACATAGTTTTAGCATGAATGGCGCGATGGCACTAAATGGTTGAAGCACTGTAGCATCATAAGAAAAGCAAGATTTATGTTTGTCAACATCCAGTGTGAATAACCCAATTCTTGAGTGTATGAATGCACCTTCACCTTGTCCCTTCATTAGGAGACTGGTAGGAAATCTTATCGTAAATCTTTCTTTTTTAATTCAATTTCTTAATGCCCTTAAAATGGGAATGTGATTTTGTGGAACATTTTGCAAAATGTTTTGGCAATACTTTTATCACATTTTCATGCTAGCTGTCTAAATAGTTACGTGAGGCCTCTATTTTCCAAGCTCAACACTAACCTTACCTCCCACTGAAAACAATTTAAGTGGTTTCAGTTGATTTAGACTAGTTTCCTAGCTGTCTGGTCCAAAAGCAAAAGACACCAAAAGTGAAATGAATCACTTAAAGAATTATGTTACAAAACATGGAAGATGCACTATACGGAACTGTAAGGGGAGAAGAAACATTACAGCTGTGTTTGAGCTAATCACTGCTTCATGTTTGATGGCAACTATGATCAATTGCGTTGAATGGCACAAATCGTTGAAATATCATTTTTATTTCCCCATTCTCATAACTTTTCCCACACATATTCTCTCCCTAACGAACATGCATCAAGATCAAGATATCTCAAAATATCCCAATATGTTTTGTTTACATTTCATACAAGTGCTGTTTTCCCGGTATGAAATTTGTTTTCACATTTGTTTTTGATATATTTCCATTAATTAACTTCAACACATGGGATTATTCATAAAGACCATCAGTAAAATCATTGTACATGTATGAGGAATTCATACTGGTTTGGCTATAAAACTGAAAGATGACTACGTGTTGTTGCCCTGGCTTCTACAGAAACTTCATGACAAGTCACTGCAGGCATACTGCAGTGACAAACATGTTTTCTAACAAACAAATGTCACTTAAAATCAGCCTACACTGTCCTCAAACTTCACAAACCTCTTTCCGGCTGAGTTGATGATGCTTAGGCTTGGCACCAAACTTGTTTTCTGAAGGTGGTGGTTTTTCTGCCTCTTTTTCATCCTGCAAAAGAAGTGTGATGTCTTGATCACTTACATTGCTAGACTGACTGTTACAGAACCCTGCCTCAAAGACACCCACTGCTGATAAAATGATGACAAGAGGTGGAAAGGTGTTTTCAATTCAAATTGCCGCTGTTATCAGCAATCTGCTGGTAGACATTACAGCCACAGGGTTAGGGTTACTTACATCTAACCATTCTCTAGTTACATCAGTGTACAGCCATTTTTATTCTCTCTAGTTACATCAGTGTACAGCCATTTCTATTTTCTCTAGTTACATCAGTGTACAGCCATTTCCATTCTTTCTAGCTACATCAGTGTACAGCCATTTCTATTCTCTCTAGTTACATCAGTGTACAGCCATTTCTATTCTTTCTAATTACATCAGTGTACAGCCATTTTTATTCTCTCTAGTTACATCAGTGTACAGCCATTTCTATTCTCTCTAGTTACATCACTGTACAGCCATTTCTATTCTCTCTTGTTACATAAGTGTACAGCCAATTTTATTCTCTCTAGTTACATCAGTGTACTGCCATTTCTATTCTCTCTAGTTACATCAGTGTACAGCCATTTCTATTTCACTCTAGTTACATCACTGTACAGCCATTTCTATTCTCTCTAGTTAAATCAGTGTACAGCCATTTCTATTCTCTCTAGTTACATCAGTGTGCAACCATTTCTATTTCACTCTAGTAACATCAGTGTACAGCCATTTCTATTCCCTCTAGTTAAATCAGTGTACAGCCATTTCTATTCTCTCTAGTTACATCAGTGTACAGCCATTTCTATTCTCTCTAGTTACATCAGTGTACAGCCATTTCTATTCTCTCTAGTTACATCACTGTACAGCCATTTCTATTCTCTCTAGTTACATCAGTGTACAGCCATTTCTATTCTCTCTAGTTACATCACTGTACAGCCATTTCTATTCTCTCTAGTTACATCAGTGTACAGCCATTTCTATTCCCTCTTGTTACATCAGTGTACAGCCATTTCTATTCTCTCTAGTTACATCTCTGACCTTAACACCAGTGCAGAATTCTCCAGTGTACAACAGCTGATCACAATTTCTGTTTGTTTATTCAAGGTTTATTGGCCAAGCCCACTTCATGCTCAATCTGGATTATAAGTCAATGTTTTTCATGTGTAACTACTTTTTGGGCTGCCACCTTGGGCCAAAATCCAAAATAATTAAAGTCTGAGATACAGAGATGTTTTCATTATGCCAATAAAGAAGCATTACGTCATGGCCTTCAGTTCAGACTGGTTTATACAGCAATCCGAGTTGGACAGAGTACACTCAATATACCTATCTGACTTCCTGTACATCATTTAAAATATACCATACTGTTCACTACTATATTATCCACCTCACCAAGAAGTTGTTACCAAGAAGTTGTTCTCTGTAAGATTTGTCTTGTATTAGCACACCAACTTCAAAATACCTTTGAAGAATCTCATTGTCGAGAACTTTGTCGATATACAGTACTCTCCAAGAACATCTGTAGTATTCACACGAGGTGTTCAAATGCATGTTTCCTCTGTACCCTCTTTAACGCAGGACTTTCTTCTGTTCGTGAAGACTTGGGCTGCATAGTTCACGCACTTGAAATACTACTTTATTCAAAATACTGTTGTTTTTCTTCTTTAAAGACACTGGATGTATAAATTTGGTATCTTTTTGCAGAACAATGTGTCCCGGGGTCACCATAACATTCATTTAACAAGTGGCACTCCCTTGTGGCACCATTTATAAAAGGTAATAAGTCAATAAAAGTTCTCTAAATGTATATTGTTGGCTTTTATTATTCAGTATGTGCAGAAAAATCTGTCTTCAAGGCAGTATGTTGGATTTGACAAATTAATTAGCTCCTAAAAAAATCCCAAAATTTAAAAGAAATATTGATTCATCTATTAATGTTTTTTTTTTAAAGAAAAAAAGATTTTTTATGAATACATACTGTAAACCAACTATATTCTGCAACCTACTAGTTATTGCGACAACTGCAAGTGACAGTCAGTCGCAGTAAAGATCATGCAGTAATAAGTACAAAAAATATGTTTATTTCCAACAACAAAATGGCGACGATAAGTGACAACAACTAAACCTCTTCAATTACAGATACAATCATGACACATAATTAAGTCTCAGGACAATGCAATAAACTTGTTGACACCACACTAATCCGTTAATTGCATAACCATCAGCTGTCCCATACAACATCTACTGTCACAGTCCAGTTTTAATAAAACCACACCTCACTGCATCGACATCCTTCGCAACACTGTCAAAACATTTCACCTCGATGTTCAGCTCGATGGGTCCGCCATTCTCAGACAACAACATTCTGTTTTCGTGTAGGACGATCCCTTGGGGGGCAGCTAAAACAATGTTGTAGTAGATGATACTGCACCCTTCCCTGATGCCGGTCATGTGATCTTTTACAAGTTCGTCGAGTTGACCCAGGAGCAAAGGTCGCCCACGCTGTTTGTGCACCAGTTCTGCTATATCTTCAGTGTTAGTTTTGGCTCTTTTTCTCAAGTACGATGTCTTCATATACCGCACAAAGCTTTCGCCGATATCCAGTCCTAACATCTTGCTGAAATGTTTGGCTGCTTTGGAATTTCCATTTTCAGTGGCATGCTTTGTGATCTTCACTCTGGTCATGGGGGAAATGGCATTGTTCTCTCGCTCCACGTTTTGTAATCGTCTTGTCTGGTGTCTTCTGACATGCAGCGATGATAGTTTCATTTATTGCAGCCATTCTTGCCGCCTTTTCAGGTGTCTCGGCCTTGTAAGGGTAGGGGAGACACAAGTTTTCACCTTGCTTAAATCTCGCATTCTTGGCTGAGTAGCGTGCTTCGCAGTAAATTGCAGTCGCAGAAATAAGTTGGTTTACAGTAGTATATTCACACTTGGTTAATATTAAAAAATTATTTAATAAATCTGTTACCAGAGGGTATAAATATTATCTCCAATTAAAATAGACATGCCAAAATAAGGATAGATAACTCTTGCACAGGCTTATCTCAGGATTAATGCTTAATGATTAATGCAGGATTAAGACGCAAGACAAAGAGAAAAAAAATGCATAACATAAACATGCGCTCCTGCTGAAACAGACAAACCATGCTTTCCAACCTATTTAAAATATGACACAAGTTTCGCCTTTTGACAGGTTACTGTCCTTCAAGTTCCAGTTGTCGATCAATGGAAATATTATACTGTGTATATACCCTGGTATGTCAATTTTGAATTTCACAGGAATGCTATTGATTATTCAAGTTTCATACCAGCCATCATCATCATCATCATCATCATCATCATCATCATCATCATCATCGTCCAAGTGGCAGATGAATAATTCTCAACCTCTCTTGAGATTATCTCAGCATGTTCCAGCAAATGAAATGTGTCTGTTCTTTTTCCATGTCAACACTCATTTCTCAAGGAATACACATTTCTTACATATACACTAAACACTAAGACGATGGTATCAGACAGGGGAACAACCTAGTTGACTGTGCCCAGAACACTACCGTGATGGTATCAGTACAGAAAGAGGAACAACCTAGTTGACTGTGCCCAGAACATTACCGCAATGGTATCAGTACAGAGAGAGGAACAACCTAGTTGACTGTGCCCAGAACATTACCACGATGGTATCAGTACAGAGAGAGGAACAACCTAGTTGGCTGTGTCCAGAACACTACCGTGATGGTATCAGTACAGAAAGAGGAACAACCTAGTTGACTGTGCCCAGAACACTACCGCGATGGTATCAGTACAGAAAGAGGAACAACCTAGTTGACTGTGCCCAGAACATTACCGCGATGGTATCAGTACAGAAAGAGGAACAACCTAGTTGACTGTGCCCAGAACATTACCGTGATGGTATCAGTACAGAAAGAGGAACAACCTAGTTGACTGTGCCCAGAACACTACCGCGATGGTATCAGTACAGAGAGAGGAACAACCTAGTTGACTGTGCCCAGAACATTACCGCGATGGTATCAGTACAGAAAGAGGAACAACCTAGTTGACTGTGCCCAGAACAATACCGTGATGGTATCAGTACAGAAAGAGGAACAACCTAGTTGACTGTGCCCAGAACACTACCGCGATGGTATCAGTACAGAGAGAGGAACAACCTAGTTGACTGTGCCCAGAACATTACCGCGATGGTATCAGTACAGAGAGAGGAACAACCTAGTTGACTGTGCCCAGAACACTACCATAATGGTATCAGTGTAGAGAGAGGAACAACCTAGTTGACTGTGCCCAGAACACTACCGTGATGGTATCAGTGTAGAGAGAGGAACAACCTAGTTGACTGTGCCCAGAACACTACCATAATGGTATCAGTGTAGAGAGAGGAACAACCTAGTTGACTGTGCCCTGAACACTACCGTGATGGTATCAGTGTAGAGAGAGGAACAAACTGGTTGACTATGCCCAGAACACTAACACGATTGATATTTTCAGTATCCATTGGGTTCATATACGGATACTGATGCAAATTAGAGAGGTCATATGTAAATTTTAGGTCTTACTTTCACAGTGTAAACAAACATGGCGTCAAGGGTTGGTGGTCGATTCCAGATTGGCGCCGTTGCTAAGGTCCTGTCAGTGGTTTGATCTCAGAATAGATGGAGCAGATTATAATAGATGGAGCAGATTAAAAAGCGAAGAAATTCATAGGCCTACGAAGACACCAACATCAGTTCCCCAAATGGCTGTCAGTGGTAGAGAGAGAACAGCATAGGAATGCTGTTGCACCATCTCGTGCAAACATTAAAGTGTATTTGTAGTTCCAAGTATTAAACAGTGTCATTGAGCTTGTGACGTCACGTATTGCTATGCACATTTTTGTGACATCGGCACATTCCACAAAGTTAAGTTTCATGATCGGTGGCAAATGTAATCGCATTTTTTAAAATTATAAATGAAGAATGACATTGTATGATAAATAGGTTATCACCAGTCTTTTGGGATGGTTAATATCCTGCATTAGGAATAAACACTATGTATCCAAGGCATGCTAAATACAATGTTAATTCCTAAGGCAGGATATTAAAGGTCACAAGCAACATAATTAAAACACAGTTATCACTTATTCATGATATATAAAGTGCACTCCTAATTAAGAAAAAAACAAATAAACAGAATTATAAGCGTATAATAGCAAATCAAAAGTGCAATATTTTGTACTTGGATTTACCCCCTCGAAACGAAGCAGCCGCAATACTGAAACCAGTCAGGGCCAGTGGGTGTGCACTCATGGATCTTTGTTTACAGTTTATAAGCCTGATAGGCGTTAATTTCAGTGACTGAAGTTGTGCACTGTATATTGTCATTAGCAGACAGGCAGACAGACATATACTGGTGTCAATAAACCAGACATTGAGTTTTCTCTGTGACAGAGGCTGCCTATCACAGTCAACGTTTTTTTTTTTTTTATGTTATGAGTAGATCATTTACTTATTTGTGTACACAACCAAGATCAGACTACTGCTCGTGACCTCAGACTCCAGGCAGGCATACTGTTTCAAGCTCTGCGAACTTGTTCACTGCACATGCGTTATGCGTTATAAGTGCAGCATAGCTGTTGAAACCACTTTTCCCTCCAACACGGGGGAAACTTAGTGAATCATTTGAACTCTGATTTCGCTGGCTTTTTTTCATCGCAATTTTTTTTCAACTTCATAGGTTCAATTGGCACTTTTGATGGTTTGTTTTGCTAAGTACACAGTGTTCACGATGGTGTTTCAAAGTAAAAGGACATTGGGTCCTGTAAGTTTCAGATGTCTGTCTGACCCACTGAAAATTCACAGAACTCACAGAATAAGGTTACACAAACATTTCAGATTTAACATTTCTTATAATTGGCATTGAACAAACATAAGATTTATAAACAGCGAACAAGGGTCACATGCCGCAAATAACAACTTCACACAAAGACATTGTGAAATATTCAGTCAGACACTGGGGCTGGTGGGTTGGTGATTTCTATTTGATCACTGGTGAATCTGCCAGATTTGTCAGAGGGTCGGACGGTATTCAAGAACACTGGTACATACTGAAAGGTATCAGAATCTGCAAAGTTGTGTTTTACGCTGCATATGACCTTTAACCATCCCAAACACACTGGCGTGGTAACCTGTATTTTCTTTTTACTGCAGGATATTAACCATAAAAAACACACTGGCGGGATAACATATATATTCCTTTTTAACAGTACATCAAATCAGGACAGCAAGTCTTTTCAAATGTTAAGTTTTATCACTTTTTAATGTTATACACCTGCAAAATAGCATTGAAATGTTCCTATGGCAGTAAAATACCACAAAATTAGAGGTTCACTGACAATTGTGTCCAGGATATCTGGACTCTCCCATGTTCTGTGAACCCATCCTTGTGATTGTGCTACAGGACAGTGAAATGTGACAGTTTGTTCTGAAACTACATATGCCTAGACATTTGGAAACATACAGCCTTATATATGGCAAAATGTTGTTAGATGCTTTAAACCTTTAATACCCATAACTACAACTGGTCATTAAATATTGGTCGGCAGGCAGAAATTCTGCAGGATTTAGTTCAACACTGAGGGATTCATGTAACTTATTTTGAATTGACAGGAATCAGCCAGACAAATCAATATGTCCAAAATTCGAAAAGCATTCGGGTGAGAATGTCAAAATAAGGAATTTTGTCAAGCTTTGAAAGAATGCTGTCTGAATACTTAGAATGCACTACTAACCTCCTCAATTAATTCTTACTCATTCAAAATATGCTAGATCACAAATGCTGCTAAACTGAATTGCAATACAGCAACAATAATTAGAATAGCATTAGAATGCACTAAGAATGCTCAATATGAAGTCTGACTGGTGTATGAGTGCTATTTGATTGTTTTGTGAAATACATTTGGAACGTACCTCGAATGCTGCACAAATTTACATTGAATGCATTCAGAACTCTCTTGGAATGGTCCTAGAATATGGATTGAATGTTAAAGAATAATAACAGAATGTTTTGAGTCCAGTCTTCTCAAACGTCCTTCAAATGCACTTAGAATGTAACACAAATGTCCGAAATGCATCAATAATGTTGCTGGAATGTTCTAGAATGGGGCATAAAACCCTGTTGAATATGGATTATTCATCAGTCTCTGCCCTAGTCCTATACACTCTGGATCCCTGGACCATGTTGCTCTGCTCCTGATTGCTGTCCTCCAGCAAGACATGATTGAAAGAAAAATGGAAGAGACCCAGAGAAGAAACAGGAGAACACCAAGGAGATTCCAGACTAGACCAGACTAGACTTGTGGCCATTAGGAAACCTGTAAAGAGTGGCTCATTGTACCACAACTACAAGGGTGTCTTTCCTGTGGTCCTCAAGGCACTTGTGGATGGAAATTAAAAGTTTCTGTGGGTGGACATTGGTGCTTACAGAAGTATGTCTGATGTTCAGATCTTCAACAAATGCAAGCTCAAGGATTATGCTGATTACGAGAGAACAAAATTTTTGGATCTGTTGCCCTTATATAACCCCAAGATGACAAGAGTCAATTATAGATGATACCTTTAGAAAAAGGACCTCATTGATGCAACCGTATCACAATAGGACTCTTCAGACAGACAAGAGAAAATATAACTATAGGATAACAAGGGGCTGACAGGTAGTGGAAAATGCATGTGGAATCATGGAATCTCCCGGAATTTTCAATGTAATAGCATTCTGGCTCATTTCCCTTCAAGTGTGAAGGGAAGGCACACAAAAGGTGTGATGAAACATTACTGAAATTTAAGCTCAGTCATGGGACATTTCCCTCTGAGTAACTGATAGTGTGATGCTCCAAAACATCAATAATGTCTCAACCCAGTTGACAAGGAAATCAATTCCTTAAGGCCAGCTGGGAGTTTTCAATGGTAAAGGTTTGTTTTAATGGTAGAGTGTACAAGATACAATCTGAAATTGATCAACGCAGCAAGGATGTTGAAGTCCAAAACCTGTGACCATTGTTAGACCTGATAACAAATGCAAACACTGAGAACAATTTTCAAAAATATTGTAATAGTGATAATGAGCAAGGTAAGTTCCAACATGCAAATCTGGTATCAAACAAGATGAAGCAACACAAGTGTCCAGACTTGTGTGCTGGCTTATACAAAATCACTGTGTTGATTTGCCAGTAATCAACTCATGGTGAGCTAAAACTATCAAGAGTGAAGCCATGGAGGGATCTGGAACGTGTAAGACAAATATGGCTGTCTGAAAAAGCCTGCTACAGTGGACTGAATGATGAAGGACAGGATATGCAGCAGACAGCTGTAAGTGACAGCAATGACACTTATTGTACAGTGGAGATCTAGCAGCCTGTCACACGATCTTATTCACCTGACATGGCCATGCTTCAACCAAACATCACTCACGGTACAAAATGCAAACTGAGGTCTGCACACTGTCTACATGTAACACTGTGTCAGTAAAGACCAACACAGTGTCTACATGTTACATGGTATCAGTTGAGGCCTGATAAGACAGCATTTACATGGTACATTGTTCAAATAAAAGCCTAGACAGTGTCTACATGTTACATTGTTTGAATAAAGCCTAGACAGTGTGTACATGTTATACTGTGTAAATAAAGTCTCAGAAGGTGTCTACATGTTACATAGTGTATACTAAGGTCAGACGCCTGGCTCCATCACAAGAGCATGCAGTTCACAGGACAATGTTTTTTGACATACTTGCTTTTTGTAAAGTAACCATGACATATTTTCTATTGCTAGGCATGTGTGTTTAGAGTATGAAGCCATCTTTAGTTGACAACTGTCTCTTACAGCATCCTGGCTTCTTCCTGAAATTTACGGTGCCTGGTTACTGCAGTTTTACCAAGATAATGGGTTTCATTTGGAACAAATAGCAGTGGGAGAAGACATTCCAGCTGTTTCCTGCCCGACAATGTCTCCTGCCCGACAATGTCCCCTGCTTTGCACAGAGAACATCATAAGATGGAGATCTTGCTAACAACAAATAATTGAACAAATAAGTTACTGAGTGGCAAAATGAACAGCCAAACTTTCCATTCTAAGAGTTAAGAAAATATCAAATCAAGTTCTTTTAATGAAGAATACTTAGTGTCAACACCAAAGTGTTGGCTGGGAAGTAACCAAGACTTAAGATACGAGCTGAGTCCAGTCTTCTTAAGCTGGTTATACAACAAACAAATACATGTTGAGTTCAGTCTTCTTAAGTGATGGTGATGTCTGTGGGTGGCTGTGTTGTATGTGGGTAAAGAGACATGTCTGTGGGTGACTGTGTTTTATGTGGGTAAAGAGACATGTCTGTGGGTGGCTGTGTTGTAAGTGGGTGAAGACATATGTCTGTGGGTGGCTGTGTTGCATGTGATGGGAGATAATGTAGAAGGTTGCTTGTGAGTATAGTTGTGCTGCCCTGTCCACCTGCAAACACCTACCATTTCTCACAAGCCGATATATGAAATACTGCACATAAATGGGTTCTAAGGAAAAAAATACCATCATTTAAGAAAATATGTGTACATACCCATTTAGACCTGTACAAGTATAAATCAAAGAGAACTAGAGGAGTATAGTTCCAGCTGAATGTCCCTCAGTGGAATCTTTCAAGAGGAAATGCGTTATTTTCTGTTGTCAGTAAGGAATTTGATATCATAATCAGCTATCATTCAGTTCAAACAGAAAATCTAAAAAAATTGCTAAAATGCCATACTTTCAGCCAACCCAAATCTTCATCCAAAGAAATTTGTTCTTTGATAGCTGTGCCAAGTACTGTGGAGATATGAGGTATCTTAAACAGTACCTTACCAATTATTGGAGGTGACAGGTAGGCTGCTGGTCAAAGCATGTGTCTGTCATGCCAAGGACCTAGTTTATGAGGTGAAAGGGTTGGCTGCTGGTTAAAGCATGTGTCTGTCATGCCAAGGACCTAGTGTTGGAGGTGACAGGGCTGGCTGCTGGTTAAAGCATGTGCCTGTCATGCCAAGGACCTAGTGTTGGAGGTGAAAGGGTTGGCTCCTGGTTAAAGCATGTGTCTGTCATGCCAAGGACCTAGTTTTGGAGGTGAAAGGGTTGGCTGCTGGTTAAAGCATGTGTCCGTCACGTCAAGGACCTAGTGTTGGAGGTGAAAGGGTTGGCTGCTGGTTAAAGCATGTGTCTGTCACGCCAAGGACCTAGTGTTGGAGGTGTAAGGGTTGGCTGCTGGTCAAAGCATGTGTCTGTCATGCCAAGGACCTAGTTTTGGAGGTGACAGGGTTGGCTGCTGGTTAAAGCATGTGTCTGTCATGCCAAGGACCTAGTGTTGGAGGTGAAAGGGTTGGCTGCTGGTAAAAGCATGTGTCTGTCATGCCAAGGACCTAGTGTTGGAGGTGACAGATAGGCTGCTGGTTAAAGCATGTGTCTGTCACGCCAAGGACCTAGTGTTGGAGGTGAAAGGGTTGGCTGCTGGTTAAAGCATGTGTCTGTCATGCCAAGGACCTAGTGTTGGAGGTGTAAGGGTTGGCTGCTGGTTAAAGCATGTGTCTGTCATGCCAAGGACCTAGTGTTGGAGGTGACAGGTAGGCTACCGATTTAAGCAAGTCTGTCATGCCAGGGACCTAGTTTTTGAGGCGACATGGTTGGCTGCTGGTAAAAGCATGTGTCTGTCATGCCAAGGACCTAGTGGTGAGAGTGACAACATAGGCTGCTGGTTAAAGAATATGTCTGTCATGCCAAGGACCTGGTGTTGTAGGTGACAGATAGGCTGCTGGATAAAGCATGTGTCTGTCATGCCAAGGACCTAGTGTTCTAGGTGACTGGGTTGGCTGCTGGTTAAAGCATGTGTCTGTCATGCCAAGGACCTAGTGTTGGAGGTGACAGGGTTGGCTGCTGGTAAAAGCATGTGTCTGTCATGCCAAGGACCTAGTGTTGGAGGTGTAAGGGTTGTCTGCTGGTTAAAGCATGTGTCTGTCATGCCAAGGACCTAGTGTTGGAGGTGAAAGGGTTGGCTGCTGGTTAAAGCATGTGTCTGTCATGCCAAGGACCTAGTGTTGGAGGTGAAAGGGTTGGCTGCTGGTAAAAGCATGTGTCTGTCATGCCAAGGACCTAGTTTTGGAGGTGACAGGGTTGGCTGCTGGATAAAGCATGTGTCTGTCACACCAAGGACCTAGTGTTGGAGGTGAAAGGGTTGGCTGCTGGTTAAAGCATGTGTCTGTCATGCCAAGGACCTAGTGTTGGAGGTGAAAGGGTTGGCTGCTGGTCAAAGCATGTGTCCGTCAGGCCAAGGACCTAGTGTTGGAGGTGAAAGGGTAGGCTGCTGGATAAAGCATGTGTCTGTCATGCCAAGGACCTAGTGTTGTAGGTGACAGGGTTGGTTGCTGGTTAAAGCATGTGTCTGTCATGCCAAGGACCTTGTGGTGGGGGTGACACTATAGGCTGCTGGTTAAAGAATATTTGGCAAGGAGCTAGTGTGGGAGGTGGCAGGGTTACCTGCTGGTTAAACAATGTCTGTCATGCCAAGGACCCTGTGGTGGGGGTGACAATATAGGCTGCTGGTTAAAGCATGTGTTTGTCATGCCAAGGACCTAGTGTTGGAGGTGACAGGGTTGGCTGCTGGTAAAAGCATGTGTCTGTTATGCCAAGGACCTAGTGTTGGAGGTGGCAGGGCTGACTGCTGGTTAAAGAATGTCTGTCATGCCAAGGACCCTGTGGTGGGGGTGACAATATAGGCTGCTGGTTAAAGCATGTGTCTGTCATGCCAAGGAGCTAGTATTGGAGGTGACAGGATGCGCTTGTCAACACCACTGGGTACTATGTGTGAAGCCCTATTCTGGTGTCCTCTGCTGTGATATCACTGAAATAGTGCTATATAGTAGCATAATACACTTTCACCACAGATAAACAAGGATGGCAGAAATGAACTTAACATAAATTTAATAATATGCTCCAAATCAAAACACATTCATACTGGTATTTATTTGCATCGACTTTAGCACCAAGGTTGTAGTTTGTATATCCCAGTATCTATTTGTTTTTTCTTTTTATGAAAAGCATGACAAGGTAAAACGTATGAGATCCTGATGCTAAGTAGAAATGGTAAATGGAATGAATGTACTTAACAGCAGCAGGAGACATGTCTACAGGTGCACTACATCATCAACACTAAGCCTTATCAGAAGGGAAGTAGATCACACACACTAACACAACTCTCATAGCAACTTTGGCATCTATTATGTGTTTTTAATTGGACAAAATATCCTACAGGATGATCATGAAATACTTCAAACTCTTGAAGGATTTACACAGAACTATTTTATTTGATCTGTTTGATAATGCTGAAAAATGCAGGATACTTATCACTCCGTGTTTCCAGGCAACAGTGAAATGACTTTGTTCTTCCTGAAGGTCAAGTATGACGAAGAACATGGAAAAGAAGTTTGCCGAGAGGAATGAGTAAATAAAACTACAGACTAGCAAAGCTTGGCAGCTGTTCGTCAGAACATGAAAGTGAAATACAAATTCTGCTGAAAGAGAGAGAATGAGTAGGACAGCTGTTGTCTCTATACGGTAATGGGGGAAAGCCACTCCAACCTAAGTTCTGTATCAATGAGGATACAGGCACTCTATCCCAAGGATTGTATCAACGAGGCTACAGGCACTCTACCCCAAGTACTATATCAATGAGGCTACCCAAGCTTTCTGTTGACATTTTGTGCACCTTGAGCAGGATATGTAGCCTGGATAGGCGCTATACAAATGCTCTGTTAAGCAGGATATTTAGCCTGGAAAGGCGCTATACAAATGCTCTATTACTATTAATGAGGCTACAAGCGCTCAACATGAAGAATTATGTCAACGAGGTAACTGGCACTCTACCCCAAGTACTGTATCAATGAGGCTACAGGTATTCTACCCAAAGTACTGAATCAATGAGGCTACAAGCTCTCTAACCCAAGTACTGTATCAACGAGGCTACAAGGTCTCTAACCCAAGTACTGTATCAATGAGACTACACATATTCTACCCAAAGTACTGTATAAATGAGGCTACACGCACTCTACCTCAAGTACTGTATCAATGAGACTACATGTATTCTACCCCAAGTACTGTATCAATGAGACTACACGTCTTCTATCCCCAAGTACTGTATCAATGAGACTACACGTATTGTACCCCAAGTACTGTAGCAATGAGACTACACGTATTCTACCCCAAGTACTGTAACAATGAGACTACACGTATTCTATCCCCAAGTACTGTATCAATGAGACTACACGTATTCTACCCCAAGGACTGTATCAATGAGACTACACGTATTCTACCCCAAGGACTGTATCAATGAGACTACACGTATTCTACCCCAAGGACTGTATCAATGACAATGTCTGTATACTACCTCAGTAACACTAAAAGTGTAATGATACCTGTATGCCAATGGCAATATTGTCTGTATACTACCTACACAAAAAGAGTAATGATACTTGTATGCTAACGGCAATATTGTCTGTATACTACCTCAGTAACACTAAAAGTGTAATGATACCTGTATGCCAATGGCAATATTGTCGGTATACTACCTACATAAAAGGTGTAATGATACCTGTATGCCAACGGCAATATTGTCTGTATACTACCTCAGTAACACTAAAAGTGTAATGATACCTGTATGCAAATGGCAATATTGTCTGTATACTACCTACATAAAAAGTGTAATGATACCTGTATGCCAACGGCAATATTGTCTGTATACCACTTACACAAAAAGAGTAGTGATACCTGTATGCCAACGGCAATATTGTCTGTATACTACCTACACAAAAAGAGTAATGATACCTGTATGCCAACGGCAATATTGTCTGTATACTACCTACACAAAAAGTGTAATGATACCTGTATGCCAATGGCAATATTGTCTGTATACTACCTACACAATAACTGTATTTATGTGATTATTCCACTACAGGTGTTTAGGGAATGTCAGTGGTGAACTACCTAGATGTGCATGTGACTGCTGGTATACAGAGACTACAGGTATTCTACCCCAAGTACTGTATCAATGAGACTACACGTATTCTATCACCAAGTACTGTATCAATGAGACTACACGTATTCTACCCCAAGGACTGTATCAATGAGACTACACGTATTCTACCCCAAGGACTGTATCAATGAGACTACACGTATTGTACCCCAAGGACTGTATCAATGAGACCACACGTATTCTACCCCAAGGACTGTATCAATGAGACTACACGTATTCTACCCCAAGGACTGCATCAATGAGACTACACATATTCTACCCCAAGGACTGCATCAATGAGACTATACGTATTCTACCCCAAGTACTGTATCAATGAGACTACACGTATTCTACCCCAAGGACTGCATCAATGAGACTACACGTATTCTACCCCAAGGACTGTATCAATGAGACTACACGTATTCTACCCCAAGGACTGCATCGATGAGACTACACGTATTCTACCCCAAGGACTGCATCGATGAGACTACACGTATTCTACCCCAAGGACTGCATCGATGAGACTACACGTATTCTACCCCAAGGACTGCATCAATGAGACTACACGTATTCTACCCCAAGGACTGTATCCATGAGACTTCACATATTCTACCCCAAGTACTGTATCAATGAGACTACACGTATTCTACCCAAAGTACTGTACGTATTCTACCCCAAGTTCATTGATTCTATGTTTTCTACCCCAAGTACTGTATCAATGAGACCACACGTATTCTACCCCAAGTACTGTATCAATGAGACTACATGTATTGTACCCCAAGTACTGTATCAATGAGACTACACGTATTGTACCCCAAGTACTGTGTCAATGAGACTACACGTGTTCTACCCCAAGGACTGCATCAATGAGACCACACGTATTCTACCCCAAGTACTGTATCAATGAGACTACAAGTATTCTACCCCAAGGACTGTATCAATGAGACCACACGTATTCTACCCCAAGGACTGTATCAATGAGACTACACGTATTCTACCCCAAGGACTGCATCAATGAGACTACACATATTCTACCCCAAGTACTGCATCAATGAGACTACACGTATTCTACCCCAAGGACTGCATCGATGAGACTGCACGTATTCTACCCCAAGGACTGTATCCATGAGACTACACGTATTCTACCCCAAGTACTGTATCAATGAGACTACACGTATTCTACCCCAAGGACTGCATCAATGAGACCACACGTATTCTACCCCAAGTACTGTATCAATGAGACTACACGTATTCTACCCCAAGGACTGCATCAATGAGACTACACGTATTCTACCCCAAGGACTGCATCGATGACATGGTTGCTGGAGTTAGTGGCTGAAATGCAACAATATCAGCTTCTCATTTATATTAGTAACACTGGCAAAGATGTTAGCAGTACTGTTCACACTGTGTTGAAAGATGAACTTTGTTAGTAGTGTCAAAACTATATCAACAACAAATGTGTTTTAATCCTACCATTGCATAGAGCCATCTGAAATAAACAAATATATACTGTTACTTGAAGGTACATCTGGTCAACAGACTAGTTACTTTGCCATAGATTCACTGGTACTCTACATAGTGGCACTCTATATAGATTCACTGGACCACAGAATTACTTTTGTCTTGACATGCATTCATCAGTGTTACTCTCTGTTGCCCATAGATATAGAAACATCATTATAGCCAATATGGACTGAAGCAATGTGTATGACTATTTGTTCACCATTTCTATATAAATCTGTAACACCATTTTAAAATGGGATGTTGCACCACTTGTGAGCTGGCAGGACATTGGAGAACTTCTCAACATGGGTTATATTACCACATGTGAAAAACTCTCTTCCCTTTATCTGCTTAACATTGCAATAACACCTGTATACCAAAAACATTAATATCTGCATACTACCTACACAAAAAGTGTAATGATACCTGTATGCAAATGGCAATATTGTCTGTATACTACCTACATAAAAAGAGTAATGATACCTGTATGCCAACGGCAATATTGTCTGTATACTACCTACACAAAAAGAGTAATGATATCTGTATGCCAACGGCAATATTGTCTGTATACTACCTATACATTAAATGTAATGATACCTGTATGCCAACGGCAATATTGTCTGTATACTACCTACACAAAAAGAGTAATGATATCTGTATGCCAACGGCAATATTGTCTGTATACTACTTACACAAAAAGAGTAATGATACCTGTATGCCAACGGCAATATTGTCTGTATACTACCTACACAAAAAGTGTAATGATATCTGTATGGCAACGGCAATATTGTCTGTATACTACCTACACAAAAAGAGTAATGATACCTGTATGCCAACGGCAATATTGTCTGTATACTACCTACACAAAAAGAGTAATGATACCTGTATGCAAATGGCAATATTGTCTGTATACTACCTATACATTAAGTGTAATGATACCTGTATGCCAACGGCAATATTGTCTGTATACTACCTACACAAAAAGAGTAATGATACCTGTATGCCAATGGCAATATTGTCTGTATACTACCTATACATTAAGTGTAATGATACCTGTATGCCAACGGCAATATTGTCTGTATACTACCTCAGTAACACTAAAAGTGTAATGATACCTGTATGCCAATGGTAATATTGTCTGTATACTACCTACACAAAAAGAGTAATGATACTTGTATGTCAACGGCAATATTGTCTGTATACTACCTCAATAACACTAAAAGTGTAATGATACCTGTATGCCAATGGCAATATTGTCTGTATACTACCTACATAAAAGGTGTAATGATACCTGTATGTCAACGGCAATATTGTCTGTATACTACCTCAGTAACACTAAAAGTGTAATGATACCTGTATGCAAATGGCAATATTGTCTGTATACTACCTACATAAAAAGTGCAATGATTATGTAACCTGTATGCCAACGGCAATATTGTCTGTATACTACCTATACATTAAGTGTAATGATATCTGTATGCCAACGGCAATATTGTCTGTATACTACCTACACAAAAAGAGTTATAAATGATACCTGTATGCAAATGGCAATATTGTCTGTATACTACCTATACATTAAGTGTAATGATACCTGTATGCCAACGGCAATATTGTCTGTATACTACCTACACAAAAAGAGTAATGATACCTGTATGCCAACGGCAATATTGTCTGTATACTACCTACACAAAAAGAGTAATGATACCTGTATGCCAACGGCAATATTGTCTGTATACTACCTACACAAAAAGTGTAATGTCATCATACCTGTATGCCAACGGCTATATTGTCTGTATACTACCTACACAAAAAGTGTAATGATACCTGTATGCCAACGGCAATATTGTCTGTATGCTACCTACACAAAAAGTGTAATGATACCTGTATGCCAATGGCAATATTGTCTGTATACTACCTACACAATAACTGTATTTATGTGATTATCCCACTACAGGTGTTTAGGGAATGTCAGTGGTGAACTACCTAGATGTGCATGTGACTGCTGGTATACAGAGAATATCTGTAATTTCAGTGCTAGGGAAATTGTGTAAATCATCTTGTTTCATCTCAGTTTGGTAACAGATGCACATAAGAAGTTGTCTTACCTCACTTGCTAGTCGAAGGCGTTTATTTTCTTGCCTCCAGGCCAGAGCCGTAAAGCTCTCAAAGAAATTGCCATCAGATTCCTGTACCCTGAAAACAGGAAGCATGCTCTCACTTTACAGAATCACCATTCCCTGCACAGCTGCATTCTTTCACAAGACAAAGGAGGCACACATGTCCGTGTTCCTATAGTCATGTATGCCTGTACCAGTGCTGAAGTGGATGTGTCCCTCAATGCAGCATGGCTGCGTACAGTTTACCTGTTCAGAGTTGGCTCCCACTGCCATCAGTTTGCATGAATATAGAATGAGAAGTATTGATCCTTTCACTATGATCAGACAAACATTTGCAAAGGTGACCTGTGTACATGACTGGTGCATCAGCACCTGTGCCCTCCTCATTATTGGTTCACAGTCTTACAGGGAGAAAGATGTGTCCCTCGCCCCAACTGAGCCAGGTTTTAGTGCAGTGGTTGTGTAGCAGTGGTTGTGTAGTAGTGGTTGTAGTGGAGTGGATGTAGAGCAGTTGGTTGTGATGCAGTGGCTGTAGTGGAGTGGTCGTAGTGGAGTGGTTGTGATGCAGTGGTTGTAGTGGAGTGGTTGTGATGCAGTGGTTGTAGTGGAGTGGTTGTACGGGAGTGGTTGTGATGCAGTAGTTGTACTTGACTGTAGTGGAGTGTTTGTAGGCAAGTGGTTGCAGTGAAGCGGTTGTAGTGCAGCGGCTGTAGTGTGGTGCTATGCAGAAAGAAACAATGTGACAATCCAACTAAGGCTTTAGAATCTATGAATGCATGGCATCATTTAACATATCAAAGTATGTATTAGGCATATTAATGTATATATCAGGCCATGCATATTAATGTACATATCAAACATATCAAAGTATATATCAGGAAAATTAATGTATTTATCAGGAATATTAAGTATATATATGGCATACTATTATGTATATATCAAGCATATGAAAGTATAATTAAGGCATATTAAACTATTGATCAAACAAAGTAAGGTATGCATTTCAAAAAATATATTTCAGGAATTTTAAATCATATATCAAGAATTTAAAGTATGCTTCTCAAACAGTTCATATTAAAGTAAATATCAGGCATATCACAATATACATCAGGCATTTTGAAGTATTTATCAATCATATTAAAGTGTGCTTCTAAAACAGTTCATATTACAATATATATCAGGCATATTAAAGTATATATCAGGCATATTAAAGTATGCTTCTAAAAAAGTTTCATATTAAAGCATATATCCAGCATATTAAAGTACCACATAATATCCTAAATTCTGAAGATCAAAAATAGCATCCTGAAGAAAGGGGTCAGCTTGTCTATAGTTAACACTGTCATCATAAGTTTTTACTGGTAACCAGTAAGCATGGGATCAATATTCTTTCGTTAAAAGCCACTTGCCACAGGGGCAAGTGACTTTAAGAAAGCACTGTAAACTGTCTTATTTCCGCGCCTTTAAATTTTCATGAGTGATGGTCACTAAACTTTTTCGCGCCTTCTTATTTGTCTCTAAATGTTTTTACACGACATGTAGGTGCGTGACCATTGAGCTGTTATAAAATAAACAGATTTGCGAAGTGATCTAACAACAAATTAATGTAATTGATTTCAGAATTAATCCTTTTTAATTAGGTGTTAGAGCAATGAAAATAGAACGTGATTGAGCCGTGTTAATCCAGATTAGCCCAGCGGTGGCACGTGATTGAGCAATGACACCTGTATTGTTTTTGTGTCTGTGACTTACCTGAATAGAGTGTATGATATATCTACATTATCGCATGTTTTTAATCTTGCGTCGTGAAGTCTGACACGAAGTTCATGAAAATTTGGTTGTTTACAGTAACTTGTCCTGATGAATTTTCCACTTGATTTTATGACACAATCATGATGACGTAATTATGAAAAAATAAATCAACATGGTATTTGATGTTACTGTTTCCCTTTACCATTTATCAAAAAGTTATAAACACAAACAAAAATAAATATACTTTATCATCAATGCAAAATTTAATGGCGACATTTTCAGCATATATGAAATTAAATGGAAATTATCTGAGTTTGATAGGCATTGTATTATATGCAGGGGTTAAGACTACCATCTGCATCAAGCATACTAAAGTATATATCAAGCATACTAAAGTATATATCAGGCATACTAAAGTATATATCAGGCATATCAAAGTATATAACAGTCAATCTTCATACAGAACTAAAGGCCACAGGCCTACAGTACCTGCTCAACAGCACACTTCTCTTCATAACAGCATGATAAATAAACATGGAAATATTTTCAGTTAACAGGAAATTAATAGTTGATAATAGCTGGATAAAGGTCACATGCAACCATGACATAAAATATATATTTCTGGCCCATGAAAGCAGAATTTGGAATTGTACTATTCCCAGGAGTGCGTCAAATCCAAAGTCCTGGGGCCACGACATTTGTTAATTGATAAAACAACAAGTCATTACCGTAATCCGACATTATCGTACTGCGTAGCGACTGATCCACTTTCCTCGCAGAGTAGGATATATTGAGTAAATAATCTTTTACTCCAAATGTTTTCATAACTTGGAATAAGAAATAGGTAATAACAGTGTATGATGAAACTCCTAAAAAAACCAGGATGCCCACTGGGCTGATAACTGAAAAATGTTGCTGGCCCTGTGACACAGACATATCACCAGCCCTTGATCAAGAATTACTTATAGTGAGGTAAACATAAACATGGGCAAAAGCAAATTTTACAAAGCATATCTTGGTGGTGCCTGTTGATTCATTAAGTGTCACTGCCATGTGAATGAGACAAACAGGCAAAGTCAGAATGGTCAATATCTCTTGGCAAGAATTGTCTCTACATGTTCTTCATGCAACTAGCACAGTGGAATAGTAACTCTCCTTCAACCAATCATGTTTAGTGTTAGATAAAATGGTAGGCTGATCTGTGGAAGTTACGATTTGATTGATCATGAAATATACATACAGACGTCGTCTAGCTACCTGTAAATTATTTTCAAAATATCACCCATAGTCAGTGACATGGTAAAACATATACCCATGGAAAACAAATTGGCCCACAGGGCTGGCTATACAGTAACGTTGTAAGTCCGCCAGGTAACTAGCAAGCAGCGGGCAAACCCTTCTACTCAAAATGTAATCATCTCGGGTACATGTTTTCATTATTCGGAGTAGGATATAGGTATTAAGTAAAGGATATAGGTATTAAGTAAATCCTTTGCTAAAACTGCAACTGTCTCGTAATGGTTTTCACTGAAATGTTCACGTTAATTATCAACATGGGAAATGCACAGGTTCAAGTACCTTGGTTGAGACACTTACTGGAGGACAACATTTATTTTACGCATTTCGATCCAGATGTAAGAAAAAAGAAATGACACAAGATTATAACTATTAATGCAATCGGCATTAACACCAGGGACAGCGTTCTTCAAGCTGCATTAACACCAGGGACAGCGTTCTTCAAGCTGCATTAACACCAGGGACAGCGTTCTTCAAGCTGCATTAGCACCAGGGACCGCGTTCTTCAAGCTGCATTACCACCAGGGACAGCGTTCTTCAAGCTACATTAACACCAGGGACAGCGTTCTTCACGCTACATTAACACCAGGGACAGCGTTCTTCAAGCGGCATGAACACCTGGGACAGCGTTCTTTAAGCTGCATGAACACCAGGGACAGCGTTCTTCAAATGGCATTAACACCAGGGACAGCATTCTTCAAACGGCATTGACACCAGGGACAGCGTTCTTCAAATGGCATTAACACCAGGGACAGCGTTCTTCAAACGGCATTGACACCAGGGACAGCGTTCTTCAAACGGCATTAAAACCAGGGACAGCGTTTTTCAAGCTGCCCTTGGCATACAACATACTCATGAGATGGAAGTTGCTGCTTTCAAATCAAAACTGTTACATAGGTAAGCTCTTTCATACAAATTACATCTTTTATAGAGTTAAATGAGGTAACTGTTATGAAACCATTAACTGTTGTTTATGTTTAATTCATTCAATGGTATATTAGTATTTACTTATACTGTGTTCATTGATGCATCCATTTTTGTATTTGTAATTTTCACAGGGCAAACACAGAGACGACGCCAATTTCAACATCTATGGTGAAGAGATATTGAGACTGAGTCAGAATCAAAATCTTGTTCCTGATTATTAACTTGATGGACAAGTTTGCTTAGACTAAGGGAGGAGAGCAGTTTCCTGTACATGCTCAGGGATCACAGACTGGCAGTTGGATACTTCCAACGGAATTTTACAACCAAAACGAAGGTTACAACTGGAATGTTAAAAACTACAAGCAACCTCTTTAAGAATGTGACCTTGCACGTGACCTTTAAATGAACTCATGGGAAAAAGAAAGTGAACACTTTCTATTTTGAAGTTGTTCAAGTTAGAAAAATCCTAAAATCCTTTTAGGTTGAAATGGTTCACTCATACGCTGACAAATCACACACCGGAATTAACTCAGCATTATTCCAGCAATATTCCAGCTATATGGCAGCGGTCTGCAAATAATCAAGACTGGGCCAGACAATCTAGTGATTAACAACATAAGCAGTGATTCGATCTGTGCAATTGGGAACCGATGACATGTGTCAACCAAGTCAGCAAGCCTGACCACCCAATCCCGTTAGTCGCCTTTTACGACAAGCACTGAAGGCCTATTCTACCCCGGGACCTTCACGAGTCAGGGAGCATATAGCAGTGACAGTGGAGCACATAGCAGTGATGTTGGAGAGTATAATAAGCAGTGATGGTGGAGTGTATAGCAGTGATGGTGGAGAGTATAGTGGTGATGGAAGAGTATATAGTGGTGTTGTTGGAGTGTATAATGGTGATGGTGGAGTGTATAGCTGTGATGGTGGAGAGTATAGTAGTGATGGTGGAGTGTATAGCGGTGATGGTGGAGTGTATAGTGGTGATGGTGGAGAGTATAGTGGTGATGGTGGAGTGTATAGTGGTGATGGTGGAGAGTATAGCAGTGATGGTGGAGTGTATAGTGGTGATGGTGGAGTGTATAGCGGTGATGGTGGAGTGTATAGTGGTGATGGTTGAGTGTATAGCGGCGATGGTGGAGTGTATAGTGGTGAGGGTGGAGTGTATAGTGGTGATGGTGGAGAGTATAGAGGTGATGGTGGAGCATATAGCAGTGATGGTGGAGTGTATAGCAGTGATGATGGAGAGTATAGTGGTGATGGAAGAGTATATAGTGGTGATGGAAGAGTATACAGTGGTGATGGTAGAGAGTATAGCTGTGATGGTGGACCCTTTAGCAGTGATGGTGGAGCCTACAATAATAATGGATGTTTTGAGAATGCATCACCACATGGATTTCATTCAAAGGAAAGCTGTTCGTTTAGTTATCCCCCTTCTTAGGTGACTGGAGTATGACATGAAAATTTCAGGTTTACAATTTTCAGTCAGTTAAGTGTGTGATTTGACCCTGAAACCCTGACCATGCACAGATGCAACAAAATTATTGGAAAAAAATGGTCTACAGTGATGTATGGACCTGCCTGAAAAACATCAAGATTCATAGTGACACCCTTAGTAATGCACGTGTAGGAGGCTCCTAGGTTGTGCACATGCTTCCCATGCATTGTGTTTGCATGTGGTGATGATGTGAAATGATGCTGCATGCACAAGAAGAATGTCATTGTACAGTTCCTCAATGTGTTTTCTTTCTACCAGATTTCAGAGTTCAGGTTCCCCTACTTTTTTTGAAGAGTATATATTGAGCAAACAATGTGCAAGTTACAATGAATCACAATGCAGATTTCTAGAACAATGCAATTGAGTCACAAGTCTGAGGTAATGGGTCACAAATATAAAATATTAACTCACCAGAATCTTGATATATACAGTGAGAGCAGAAATACTAAAATGAATGGAACTTGTTTCCACAGAGAGCAGATAGTCGTACAACACAACAACCAGACATTACTGCTTGGAGAAATCAAGAGCTCCTGTCTGAGGTGAAGCAAAGGATTGCAGCTGTAAGATATAGTCAATCGGTGTTTTGCCATTGTATTGTCGCTTGGAGATATCAAGAGCTCCTGTCTGTGGTGAAGTAAAGGATTGCAGCAGTAAGATATTGTCATTCCCTGTTTTGTAGTCCTAGAGCTTGGAGATATCAAGAGCTCCTGTCTGAGGTGAAGCAAACGATTGCAGCTGTAAGATATAGTCAATCCCTGATTTGTGCAGTACCTTTACAGAAATGTCTACATACTTGCAACTGTCAATTTTGTTCAAAAGGTGTACAATAATTTGAGATCACAGAAAATGATGCTATAGTTTAGTCAAACTTCCCATCATGTCAATGGTTCAAGACAGTGCTTTGTATATTTACTCCAAATAGATATTGTTACGGTGTCATATGAATTAATGCCGCAAATTAATGATCTCTAAGCTGGTGAAATGAATGGTCCCTGAACAACATCCATGCGTCTGTTAACAAACATGACTGCGATGTAAAGGGAAATTGAAATGCACAATATTTGTTTTCCATGATTTGATGTCTTGGGCAATCATGTAACAGATATATAAGCCAACAAATTTAAATGTATCATCATAATAAAATTATGTATTTGTATTGTGAGGAGTTCAGAACTCACGGTTCCAAGGACAATAATGTTTCTGTTTTCAAACAGAATAAGGGAAAATGTGATACTGTTTGAACAGGAAGGCGGCAATCTAATTAGTACAAGTACACCTCATGTATGGTAGACAATCAATAATACATGGCAAGAGCCAAATACAACCTAATACAACCAGTGCTAATCTAATTAGGTGTTGGAACACGACAGTCAGTGAAATAGACACTGCTGAACACACTGAATTGTACAACCAGAAATAGTCCTGGAAGAATTACAGGTATTGACATAAACGATATAATAGTAGGTATTGTTGGCAGCAGTCTCTGAGGGATTAGTACATGGTTTGTTTTATTGTTGACAACAGTCCTAGGGGGAATAATACAGGATTTGCTTTAGTGTCAACAACAGTCTCAAGGGAATAGTAAAGGTTTTGTTTTATTGTTGACAACAGACACTCAGCGGGAATAGAACAAGGGGTTTTATTGCTGACAACAGGTTCAGTGTGAATAATATAGGATTTGTTTTACTGTTGACATTTTTACAGTCCCAGGGGGAATAATGCAATAATAATGTTTTATTGCTGGCAAGAATCTCTCTGATCAATTTACTTCTGTCTGGCTCCACTACGTGTGTCATACTGATCGATTTACTCCTGGCTGGCTTCACTACATGTGTTACATTGATCAGTTTACTCCTGTCTGGCTCCACTAAGTGTGTCACACTAACCAATATAGTCCTGTCTGGCTCCACTACATGTGTCACACTGATCAATTTACTCCTGTCTGGCTTCACTACATGTGTCACACTGATCAGTTTCCTCCTGTCTGGCTCCACTAAGTGTGTCAAACTGATCGATTTACTCCTGTTTGGCTCCACTACATGTGTCACACTGATCAGTTTACTCCTGTCTGGCTCCACTACGTGTGTCACATTGATCAGTTTCCTCCTGTCAGGCTCCACTACGTGTGTCACACTGATCAGTTTACTCCTGGCTGGCTTCACTACATGTGTCACATTGATCAGTTTCCTCCTGTCTGGTTTCACTAAGTGTGTCACACTAACCAACATAGTCCTGTCTGGCTCCACTATGTGTGTCACACAGATCAGTTTCCTCCAGTCTGGCTCCACTACATGTGTTACATTGATCAGTTTCCTCCTGTCTGGCTCCACTACATGTGTCACATTGATCAGTTTCCTCCTGGCTGGCTTCACTACATGTGTCACACAAATCAACATAGTCCTGTCTGGCTCCACTACGTGTGTCATACTGATCAGTTTCCTCCTGTCTGGCTCCACTACATGTGTCATACTGATCAGTTTCCTCCTGTCTGGCTCCACTACATGTGTCACATTGATCAGTTTACTCCTGTCTGGCTCCACTACATGTGTCACACTGATCAGTTTCCTCCTGTCTGGCTCCACTAAGTGTGTCACACTGATTGATTTACTCCTGTCTGGCTCCACTACATGTGTCACACTGATCAATTTACTCCTGTCTGGCTCCACTACATGTGTCACATTGATCAGTTTACTCCTGTCTGGCTCCACTAAGTGTGTCACACTAACCAATATAGTCCTGTCTGGCTCCACTACATGTGTCACATTAATCAGTTTACTCCTGTCTGGCTCCACTACGTGTGTCACACTAACCAATATAGTCCTGTCTGGCTCCACTACATGTGTCACATTGATCAGTTTCCTCCTGTCTGGCTCCACTAAGTGTGTCACACTGATTGATTTACTCCTGTCTGGCTCCACTACATGTGTCACACTGATCAATTTACTCCTGTCTGGCTCCACTACATGTGTTACATTGATCAGTTTCCTCCTGTTTGGCTCCACTACATGTGTCACATTGATCAGTTTCCTCCTGGCTGGCTCCACTAAGTGTGTCACACTGATCGATTTACTCCTGGCTGGCTTCACTACATGTGTCACATTGATCAGTTTACTCCTGTCTGGCTCCACTAAGTGTGTCACACTAACCAATATAGTCCTGTCTGGCTCCACTACATGTGTCACATTAATCAGTTTACTCCTGTCTGGCTCCACTACGTGTGTCACACTAACCAATATAGTCCTGTCTGGCTCCACTACATGTGTCACATTGATCAGTTTCCTCCTGTCTGGCTCCACTAAGTGTGTCACACTGATTGATTTACTCCTGTCTGGCTCCACTACATGTGTCACACTGATCAATTTACTCCTGTCTGGCTCCACTACATGTGTTACATTGATCAGTTTCCTCCTGTTTGGCTCCACTACATGTGTCACATTGATCAGTTTCCTCCTGGCTGGCTTCACTACATGTGTCACACAAATCAACATAGTCCTGTCTGGCTCTACTACGTGTGTCACACTGATCAGTTTACTCCTATCTGGCTCCACTACATGTGTCATACTGATCAGTTTACTCCTGTCTGGCTCCACCACATGTGTTACATTGATCAGTTTCCTCCTGTCTGGTTCCACTACATGTGTCACACTGATCAGTTTCCTCCTGTCTGGCTTCACTACATGTGTCACACAAATCAACATAGTCCTGTCTGGCTCCACTACATGTGTCACACTGATCAGTTTACTCCTGTCTGGCTCCACTACGTGTGTCACACTGATCAGTTTACTCCTGTCTGGCTCCACTACATGTATCACATTGATCAGTTTCCTCCTGTCTGGCTCCACTAAGTGTGTCACACTGATCAATTTACCCCTGTCTGGCTCCACTACATGTGTCACACTAAACAATTTACTCCTGTCTGACTCCACTAAGTGTGTCACACTGATCAATTTACTCCTGGCTGGCTCCACTACATGTGTTACATTGATCAGTTTCCTCCTGCCTGGCTCCACTACATGTGTCACATTGATCAGTTTACTCCTGTCTGGCTCCACTACATGTGTCACACAAATCAACATAGTCCTGTCTGGCTCTACTACGTGTGTCACACTGATCAGTTTACTCCTGTCTGGCTCCACTACATGTGTTCCTACTGATCAGTTTACTCCTGTCTGGCTCCACTACATGCGTCATACTGATCAGTTCACACCTGTCAGGATCCACTACATGTGTCACACTGATCAGTTTACACCTGTCTGGCTCCACTACATGTGTCACACTGATCAGTTTACTAATGTCTGGCTCCACTACATGTGTCACACTGATCAGTTTACTCCTGTCTGGCTCCACTACATGTGTCATACTGATCAGTTTACTCCTGTCTGGCTCCACTACGTGTGTCACACTCACAGATCAGTTTACTCCTGTCTGGCTCCACTACATGTGTCACACTGATCAGTTTACTCCTGTCTGGCTCCACTACATGTGTCACACTGATCAGTTTACTCCTGTCTGGCTCCACTACATGTGTCACACTGATCAGTTTACTCCTGTCTGGCTCCACTACATGTGTCACACTGATCAGTTTACTCCTGTCTGGCTCCACTACATGTGTCACACTGATCAGTTTACTCCTGTCTGGCTCCACTACATGTGTCACACTGATCAGTTTACTCCTGTCTGGCTCCACTACATGTGTCATACTGATCAGTTTACTCCTGTCTGGCTCCACTACATGTGTCATACTGATCAGTTTACACCTGTCTGGCTCCACTATATAGCTACTGACATCATTCTTACAAACATAGTAGCTGTAGCCAACCAAGCCATAACATCTGTTATTGAAGACACCGCCTTGTGATGTCTGTGAATGGAGTTAATATCCTTAACACAATGAATGACATCGTTGTTGGTAAATAAGTAGAATGGCATTCTCAGTATACCTGTGAACTCAACTATTTTTGGCATCAAGTCACCTATGATGGGCAAATCAGTTTTGTGTTGCAGTATGTCATTTTGGAGAATATACACTAGTGCTACGGTAGTTAGGGAGTAGTACACACGTGCTGGAACGAATGCTTCACACAAGATTCCCTGAGTCAGAATGTATTAAATACTCTTCAAAAAAAGTAGGGGAATTGTACTTTCAACAGAGATTGTCAAAATTGGGAGATTTATGGGATTGAATCAATGTTGACACAATAATAATAACTTTTTTGAGAATGCATCACCACAGGGATTTCATCCAAAGGAAAGCTGTTTGTTCAGTTATCTCCCTTGTTAGGTAGCTGGAGTAGGACATGAAATTTTCAGGGTTACAATTTTCAGTCAGTAGTGTGTGATTTGACCCTGAAACCCTGACCATGCACAGATGCAACAAAATTATCGGAAAAAATGGTCTACAGTGATTTATCGACCTGCTTGAAAAACATCAAGATTCATAATGACACCCTATGCACGTGTAGGAGGCTTCCATGTTGTGCACGTGCTTCCCATGCATTGTGTTTGCGTGTGGTGATAATGGGAAATAATGCTGCAAGCACAAGATGAATGTCATTGTAACGTTCCTCAGTGTGTTTTCTTTCTACCAGATTTCAGAGTTCAGGTTCCCCTACTTTTTTTGAAGAGTATAGTACAAAAGTCAGAAATGTCAGCTATCATCAGCTACAGCCAACCTTCACAATTCCCAATCGCATTAGAAAGCTTTCATTGTAAATTCCTGAAATGAAAAAATCCACTGAGAACAAACACAAAGCGGTGGGCAAGCTGGCTATAGCACCAGGCTAGTGAGCTGTCAGGATCAAACTCACCTTAGACATACCACAGACACCAATGAATACATGATGTCATGTTAACTGTATCAGAGTATTTCAGCAAACACAGTACCAGTGATTACATTCTATCATGTAGACCATACCACAGTGTTTCAACGCACAAAATACCACTATGAGTGTATTGCATTCAGGTACACTGTTGATACCTGTTATGAGTGTATTGCATTCAGGTACAGTGTGTTGATACCTGTTATGAGTGTATTGCATTCAGGTACACTGTTGATACCTATTATGAGTGTATTGCATTTAGGTATATTATTGATACCTGTTATTAGTGTATTGCATTCAGGTATACTGTTGAAATCTATTACAGGTGTCTAAATGCCTTTGAAACAATTTATTACAGGTGTATTGTATCATGGTATATTGTTGATACCTATTGTAACCCAATAGGAGGGTATTGCATTCAGGTATACTGTTGAAATCTATTACATTTGTCTAAATGCCTTTGAAACAACTTATTACAGGCGTATTGTATCATGGTATATTGTTGATACCTATTGTAACCCAATAGGAGGGTATTGCATTCAAGTATACTGTTGAAATCTATTACATTTGTCTAAATGCCTTTGAAACAACTTATTACAGGCATATTGTATCATGGTATATTGTTGATACCTATTGTAACCCAATAGGAGGGTACTGCATTCAGGTATACTGTTGAAATCTATTACAGGTGTCTAAATGCCTTTGAAACAACTTATTACAGGTGTATTGTATCATGGTATATTGTTGATACCTATTGTAACCCAATAGGAGGGTATTGCATTCAGGTATACTGTTGAAATCTATTACAGGTGTCTAAATGCCTTTGAAACAACTTATTACAGGCGTATTGTATCATGGTATATTGTTGATACCTATTGTAACCCAATAGGAGGGTATTGCATTCAGGTATACTGTTGAAATCTATTACAGGTGTCTAAATGCCTTTGAAACAACTTATTACAGGCATATTGTATCATGGTATATTGTTGATACCTATTGTAACCCAATAGGAGGGTATTGCATTCAGGTATACTGTTGAAATCTATTACAGGTGTCTAAATGCCTTTGAAACAACTTATTACAGGTGTATTGTATCATGGTATATTGTTGATACCTATTGTAACCCAATAGGAGGGTATTGCATTCAGGTATACTGTTGAAATCTATTACAGGTGTCTAAATGCCTTTGAAACAACTTATTACAGGCGTATTGTATCATGGTATATTGTTGATACCTATTGTAACCCAATAGGAGGGTATTACATTCAGGTATACTGTTGAAATCTATGAGTGTATTGCATTTATGTATATTGTTTGTACTTATTGTGAGTGTATTACATGCAGGTATATTGTTGATAGCTATTATTGTTTTATTGCATTCAGCTATATTGTTGATATCTACTGTGAGTGTATTCATTTACATTCAGGTATATTGTTGATACCTATTAGGAATGTAGTGCGTTTTGAGACATTGCTGATATCTATTACAGGTGTAGTGCACTTAAGTATGTTCATGTGATGCAGTTGCAGATGCATATTCAGTGTCAGCATATGTGACAACATGTGAGTATGTGTGATAAGGATGTTATTACATGTTATGAGGTTGTTAATACACATCAGGGTGTTATAACTATGTGTTATAAGAATGTTAATAAAAGTGACAAAGATGTTATTACGTGTGACAAGGATGTCAATATGTTGTTGCATATGATATCAAATAATGTGATGACACTGTTGGTGACACAGATGATGATGAACTTTCTCACCTGGCACTTGGCTGTGTGGATGGCAGACCTCGGAAATCGGTAACCCTAGAAAATCGTTGTCGATTTTTGCATCTACTCATGTTCGACTACATAACTCCTTGGTAACACTGTATTATAACATCTCAGATGCTGTAAGTTTCATAAATATATCCAATTTACAATTTAGTTTTCTCACAAAGTCCCTTCAACATCAACACCTAAGTTAGCAATACACCATTTTACCATGATTTTGGTTTAGGAGTGTATTCAGAAAGCGTTTATTAATAATTCAGTAAAAAATTCATTTGTTTCCATGGTAACACATTCAGTGTATCACTGGTAACACATATATACCCAGTGCGTGGGACGACAAAGGATTCATACATTAATTTTTCACAAAGGTCTTTGTGTTCCACATTCCTCTATCCTACACTCTGAAGTCATAATGAATTTAGATGCTTCTCATTCCATGTCACATGGTAAGAGCTCATGAACTTGTTATTCCTGAGTCATTTATGTGGAGTCATATCTCATTTGTGATAATTCATATGGTTAAGTGTCTTTAAATCACAAAGTGTCTTGGTAATAGTCCAAAGGTACAGAAATCTGTACCTAGATAAGTCTTCATAGGGAATGAAGTGTTAACAGCCCAATTAGGAGATTTGTGTTTGTATCAAGCATTTGAATGGAATAGTCAAATGCTGATTAATATATGAGGCTGAATGTTGAAACCTGTGTCAGCAAAAACCAAAACTGTTTCTTTTATTACAATTACTTGGAGTTTTGGTAAACTGTAATGCTGTGAAATTTGCCAAAAGTAGACTCACCAGTGAAGACCTTTTAACAGAATTCACTCCGAGTAGCTAGACCAAGCTGAAGAACAACAGTATTCACGCTTAAGCATCACCTTTACTCAGGACTATGGACCATCTTTACTCAGGACTGTGAACCACCTTCACTAAGGACTGTGGACCACCTTTACTCCCAACCATCAAATTGGAGATGGGACTTGCCCCAGAGGAAGGCACAGAACCCTACCAATAATATGTTGGTAAAACCATCTGACAACCACACTCCTTGTGTAGGATAAAACATGTCCGAGGGTTTTTATCCCAAGGGCTACAGGTTTTATATCTCATAAAAAACCCAGAGAAAATGTTTTATCTAGCTTATAAACTGAATATCATTTCTAAAAATGTATCTTAATTGTCTTTGATAATAAAAAAACAAACATTAAGGTTACCGATTTCCGTGGTCTCCAAGGTATACCATGTCGAGTGGTACACCGAGTTCATCTGTCAAATGTGAGTCACCGCATCAAGTCACATCATGCACGTGCAGCATGTGCATCAAACAGAGACCCACATGGTGTTCTGTTACATTTTTGTTGGATACCGGTAGTAGCAGTTAGTCGATATGAGAGACAAAGATGACGGTATCTTCACTACATTTAAACTGCCGGAGAGAGATGAAGACAACACATGACGATGCTTTCAAGCAGATTTTGGAAAGCCTCTTACCAATTTCAACAAAATACGGAAATGAGTAACTCATCTGCAATGTAACATGTTTGTTATGAAGGGATGTCAACAAGTTTTGAGCCTTGCACAGAAAAACACAAAATATTGGTATGAACCACATTTATTTTTCTACATAGTCCCCTTGTGAGTTAAGACAATTGTTCCATCTTTTCTGCCAGGCACTGATGCCATATCTGTAGAAAGCGCCATTTTGGTCCTCAAACCAAGCCTCAGTAGCAGCAATAAGCTCATTATCATCCTGAAATCTATGACCACGCAAGTGTTTCTTGAGATTTGGGAACAGATGATAATCACTTGGTGCCAGGTCTGGAGAGTAAGGGGGATGCAGCTAGATTTCGTACCCGCATTCCTGGACAGCAGCGGCTGCAACGCGAGAGGTGTGTACTGGAGCATTGTCTTGATGTAGAAGAATACCGCGTCTGATCTTGCCCCGGCCCTTCTCCTTGATTGACTGTCGCACCTGCCTCAACATGTTAGCGTAATATTCCCCATTCATTGTTCTTCCTTTTGGTAAGTAATCTATGTGGATGGCGCCTTTGCTATCCCAGAAGACTGTCGCCATTACCTTCTGCACTGATCTGAAGGCTTTGAACTTTTTGGTCCTGGGATTCCATGGATTCTTGTTTGCTCTCAGGATCATATTGGTGGATCCAGGTTTCATCACAGATTACAAGCCTAAAGTGAAAATCTTCTGGATTCTTGTTGTATCTGGTTAGCATGGAGTTGCTTATGGTGACCTTTGTTTGCTTCATTTCATCTGTAAGCTTTCCTGGCACCCATCTTGCGCACACCTTAGACATGACGAGATGTTCATGAAGAATTGTCTCGATGGATCCGTGTGAACTGCCTGTGGTCTCCTCTAACTCGTGGAGTGTGATTCGACGATTTTCCAGCACAAGTCTATGCACTCTGTCAATGTTTTCCTGACTAGTGCTTGTTGTTGGGTGACCTGGACAGGGGTCATCTTCAAGACTCTCTCTACCATGCTTAAATTCATTGACCCATTGTCTGATGGTAGCAGATGAAGGGGAAGACTTCCCATAAACTGCTGAAAGCCTTTCTTCAATGTTCTTTGCCCAGTTTCCTTCAAGAACTAAAAACTTCATTACTGCTCTATACTCAATTTTATTCATTTTTACTGCCGTGAGGGGGGGTCTCTTTCTGTCAATGTGAGCAGTTCAATAACTTCTGAGAGTAGGATACCAAAACTTATATATCACGTCAGCTACACCCCAAGGTTCAATGTTGTATCATAGACTGTGACACCTGGGTATGAAAAATGCTCAAGGCTCAAAACTTATTGACATCCCCTCCTACTAAACATATGTAACTACTATACTACATAGAGAACAATGTGACCAAAAATTTGTCATATTAATCACACTGTCTTTTTGTAGTCAAATATGACTCAATTGCAATCGATTATTCTCTTTGGAAATATTGTCAGCTATTAAGTGTGGTTATGCATGAGTATGGTAAAATAAGGATGAAGACTTTCATGGATAGACAACTTCATTCTTGCAAGGGATGCAATGTTTCAGTGTAGATTCTAACACTGTTATCAAGCAAAAGATGCCATACAAAACACCAACATAAAAAACTAAAATAAAGATAATAAAACCTTCTTCTGTTAAGACAATAGGATAATAGCACATGAGGTTTATAAGAGTATGCGATGGCCTCATAATCCACACATCAATGGCAAGTCGCTTATTAAGCTGCATTGGGACTAACGCCATGCCTGTGTATGCTTACCTAATAGACCACAACCTCTGAGACCAATTCTGGCTACTTATACACTGTGAACCAGTGAACCAACAGCTTGTGCCCATCAGAGTTCAAGCGAGGGAAGTCAACAAATGAAAATTTACAATCGAAAATTAGTGTGGACTCTGAGGGCATCGCGGACTATTGCTGCGCTTGACTGGTTTCACCTCCTACTGACTTAATCTCCTAGGCAACCAGTGAACACAAGGATTAGCACTGGTTAAAACATTTAATGGAGTCTGAATATGCAAAATGTTTCCAACAAATATAAAGCATACAATGAACATGATCAACATGTGTAAAATGTATAAATCAGTCTTTCATTGAAAACTAGTATCGATAGAGATGAACAAGCATTCAGGTGCCCACAGTCTGCAATGTTTATCCCAGGTGAACGAGAGACGTATTCAGTTTTGATCTTTTGGACGCAACACCATTTACAGTGTGTGTGGTGGAAACAACATCCACATCTCTGGGTTCCAGGGAAGACAGTAACAACAGCATTGTGGGACGCATTCTCAAAGTCCATCTGGAAAGTTGTTGGTAACAGCTGATGTCATAGGTTCGCCGAGGTCTGCTTCAGATAGGTAAACAACTCTCAGAACTCTCACTACTTAATATATAAACACTACCCGACACAACCTATGTCAGCAACAGCAGTACAGCACCTTAGAATCTGTTATTTCAAAGGCAATTAGTCTCAAAATATCACTACTTAATTATGTAAATACTACCTGGGAAATCGACAAAAGCAGCACAGCACCTGTCTCAGCTTGTTGACTTCCCCGGATAACTGAAATTTCATTTGTCGACTTCCCAAGCGGATACTGCCTGTCAGCAGAATGTTTAAGTGGCAGCAGACCGAAAAACTTCTGATGGATGTCTGCATCAAATTCTTTCCTCTTTCCGAAACAAATTCTTACAACACAGCCAATTGGCACCAAAATTTCTGACCCTTCTTCTTTCTCAGACCTTTCTGAAAATTCTGTGTATATTTTCTTTCATTTTATTTATGATGAAATGCCTTCTATACCTTTTGAAAAACAGAGGCCAATTAAACAAACAAACGAATCTTTTCCCAAACATGAAATTAATGTATTAAATAACATTACTTCTATGCAACTTTCTGCAGACTGTTCACCGCATGAAGCTGATTGTTGTGTCCATACTGATACAGGAACCTTGTAGTAACTTCACACAGTTTCCATGAAGAAAACATCCATTACTAGGAACAAAACACCAAATAAAAACCAGTTTCAAGTAAAATTAACAGAAACTAGAAAATACATTTCCTGTGCCTGAAGTTAAGACCATTAAGGAATCCCATGTCTAAGCAACAAAAGTCAATTTGGAGGTAATTAAAATTATGATATAAGACAACCAATGTAGAGAGGCACCATAGGTCCATAATTATAACCATGCAACGCATAAAAAAATAATAATAAGGTTGTTTATCTGTTAATCTCACCAGATTGCCTGAAAAGTGTTATCAAAAGGTCAAATCTAACACAGCTCCAGGGCCTGATGACATCAGAACCAGTGCTAAGAGAGTATTCCACTGTGTCCAAAAAAGGAGGCTTGACTGATCCCCCAAACTTCTGTCCTATCATATGTTTGAATACACAATACAAATTATTCACAATGTTTGACAAACCATGAGCCATCTTACTGCTCATCTAGGGACACAATTTATAGACAGCAGAAGGGGGTGAGAAAGGGATGTTAGGGGGGCAAGGATGAACTTGTACAGAAAATGATTTTGGGAGAGGCTATAACACATCACTGTGACCTCTCCATGTGCTGGATTGACAACAAGAAATGGATTCTGAAGTCTCTTCATTGTATTGACCTCCCTGAGCGACTTCTTGATATAATCAAGTCTTTAAAGAGTTGCTGGTCAACTCACTTTAGAGTGTACTCACAAGGGCAGATGCAGACTTCTGAATATATTCCAATTAGAAGGGGAATATTTGAGGAGGATTCCTTTAGTCCTTTGCTTTTTTGTTTGTCTTTAAATCCAATGACCTTTCTGCTCAATAGAGAAGAGGGTTACTATCCTGGACCTAGTTAGGACAGACCCTGGCACCGCTTACGCATCACCTTTACATGGATGACAACAAGCTCCTCTCCAAAGGAGATACCAGTCAACAGGTTCAGGAACAGGTTCTCCTTGTCAAGTCCTTTTCTGAAGATATTGGCCTGACATTTGGACTTGACAAATGTAATACATGGTGGATCAGTAAAGTTACATGAGATAGCAGTTATTGAGCATCTTAGGGAAGATCAGGCCCGCACCTATCATGGAATGCAAGTTCCAGACAAGGTCCAGAATGCTCAGATTCACGACAAACTTTGGGTGAAGCATAAATATCGCTTAAGAAAATCTGGAGTTCACAGCTAATGCTCGATACAAGGTCGAAGCCACCAATACTTTTGCTGTGCCAGACCTCTCCTATTTCTTTGGAGTAGCTGACTGGCTGAGTGTTGATCTCCTCACGAGACAGATCATGATAATAGAGCCCACTACCCTTGTTCCTCTTTAAACCATTCATATATGCCAATCAATTTGGGAAGTCAGGGTTGAATTAATGTAGAGGCTCTTCATGGTAGAATTTTATTGTGTACTTTTGTACATATTTATTTATTAGATGGTAAAATGGTGATACATGTCAAGACTCACAATGAAAGGCTGCCAGAATCTGACAGAATCTGAAATATGAGGTTAATTTTGTTGGTGGTGATGTACTGCTGGACAGTGCAGCGATAGGAGTAAACTAGGTGAGGTTACTCACCTAATCCCCTCACAGTCAGTCATTTGTGCAGAAGGTTTCGGAGAAGCCTTTGCATGTGCATGCAGTGTGTGGAACAGAATAGCATTCAAAAAGACTCCTTCATCTGGATGAAGTTGGCTGGTCTAAAATGTTAAACTGAGGGCATCCTTTTTGCTGCTCAGGACCAGTCACTTCGAATTCCCACTCGCAATCACCTAAATGTGAATCTTAAAGGGAATATTAACATGATGTTTTCAAACTTCTTTGGAACACTTCCATATACAGCCTGAGCTGAATTCCTGCTAACAAACAACAATAATAGGGATATTAATAAAGCACCAATGTCCACCCACCAATGCATGTTCATAGCACTAAGAGCCAATATACAAGGAGAATGAAGAGGACACTTGAAGGCTGTAGTGAAGAAAAGAGTCTTCAGATTTTTCCTGAATAAATCAGTTGTTTCAGAAAGTTTTATGTGGTGTGGCAAACACTCCCATTGGAGTGGAACAACATATGGAACTGAAAACCAGTGTACAGATTTTACCACAGGAGATGATATTATGGTGCTATTTAGAAGATAAAGAAATAATTCTGGCGACGGAATTCTGAACTTTCTGGAGCCACTGTATGTGTTTTTTAGAGAGTCTGATGAAAAGGCTATTGCCATAGTCAAGGTGGGAAATTGCTAAACATCTGACTGGCATATGTGCACTCTACTTGGTGATGTACTTCCTGATTGTGCCAATGGTACAAAGATGCTGGAAGCAGATCTTACAAAGATGTTCCTCTTTTGAGGATATGGAGAGGTCGTACTGCAGCTGCACTCCTAGATCCTTCACGTCTTGTGGGAGGGATAAAAGCAGAAGCAATCTTCACTTGATCCATATTCACCTTGTCGATTTGTTGCTGTCTTCCCACCAACAATACCTCAGTTTTCTCGTCATTTAGTTTTAGTTTCCATGATCTTATTTCCAACATGCATGTTTCAGTCTGTCGAGGGGTAGCAAGTAAAGAGCATATGTTGAGTTTATTCATTCGTTCCTCATCATAAGCATATGAGAAGTGAGGAGTGTCAAACTTGTAAGTGACATTCTTGAGGTGACTGACATGGATAAAAAACAAACCTGGACCCAGTATTGAACCTTGCAACACACCACAAGACAGCAAAGTTTCCTCCGATAACTCACCAGAGACACACACACATTGTCTCCTGTTGTAGAGATAAGATGTGAACCTGGCAAGTATAGTTCCAGCGATGCCTATTTGATGCTGCAGGATAGCAATGAGTTTGTGGCAGTCTACAGTATCAAACGCTTCACTGATGTCTAGGAGAGTCATCCAGGATGTTGTACACATGCAAGTGATCCATCAGTCATTTTGGTTAATTGTTCTTTTGCATGTTAGAAATTTAGTTTCGTTGAAACTCTTTATCAACAGTGTCACAACAGCATCTTTGAAACAGGAAGGAAAACTCCAGATTAAAGGCTTTTGTTGATAAATCTCTGATAACTGGCAACAGATGGTCTAGATGATCTGTCACAAGATTACCTGGCACTGGATTATTGAGACAGGTGGTCCTGTTATATGACTTGATGAGAGCCAGTACTTCTTCAGTACAAGGTTGTGAACTCCCTCAGACACATGCCATCAAATAAACTATGTGAACAACACATCTGACTGTTGATACTTCTCAAGGAGTTACCTGATCTTAAGAATCGCACTGTCAAAGAATGTACTGAAATCATGGGCTAGCTGAGAAAGACAGTCATCAGCAGGAAAAACTACTTCTTTCTTTTTACCAAAGAGAAAGTTTAAAATGTTGTGCAGATCCCTGGGCTTATCTGCATATTGAACAATTAGTTGTGATGATAAATGTGCATTTGCTCTCTTACAATCTTGCAGAAGGCATTTCTTTGGGATTTGTATATTTGATGATGTATTTCAAGTTTGGATCTTTGCCATTTGCATTCAGCTTTACATCTTTGACATTTAGCCTCATGAGCAATGCCACTGTAGCATGGACCATCTGTTTTCTGTACTGTTCGCTGCCTAAGAAGGAGTGAAGTGTTGTATAGCTGCGTTTGGTCACAGCAATCTGAGAAAGCAATGGTTATAAGATCAGATGTTGCTAGATCACTAAATTTCACCTTATCATTTCCAATGATATTCTGACTTAACATTGTGACAACTGAATTAATAATAATGAGTCCATCTATATGGCACCAACTCCATACACCATGTGTATGCTCATAGTGATACAGATCTATTACAATATTATCTCTGTTAATGGAACACAATGGAATGCAGTAGATTTTAGTCCAGGCAGAACTGTCGAAAGAGATATATTTTCAACTGAGACTTGAAATGCTAGAGTGTTTCGAGTTCCTTGAATTCAGTTGGGAGTTTGTTCCATTGAACTGCAGCATTATAACTGAAAAACTGAAATATCTTTAGCCAAATCATTTCAAGTTATTCTTTGGAATGTAAAAGAGTTGCTGGTATGCAGAACAAAGGACTCTTGATGGGTTATACACTTGTGTGAGTTTGACAATATATGATGGGGCTGATTCATGGTAGCATTCTTGTACAGGAAACCGGTGTAAATTGATGAGCGCACATGCTATGTGCACAGACTTCTTTGTCCTGGTCACAATCCTTGATGCCATGTTCCTTTGAAGTCTGGCGAAATGTTCCAGTGAGATGTTAACCAGCAGACTGGTCAGGAGTGGTCATTTTCTCACATGAAAATGGCATGCTTTGCATATCATACTAATATGATGCTCCATTGAGAGATCACTGTCAAAAAGGACTCCAGGTTTCTGACACAGTCTGACACTTGGACATGAGACACTCCTACACATATTGTTGATATACTTAGCAAAAATGAAAACTTGACATTTATGGTTTTCTTTGTTTCTGTTCATTGGAATATTTCAAACAGTATCTCGAGTAAAAGTAAACATTGTGATTCCTTTAATTTCATGAAATTGTAAAGTCATGTGTATTCCTTGACTTTGTAGCCTAGAAAAATGAAAAACTGGGATTGCAAGTGCAAACGCAAAATCATGAGGTCAAGTGGTGCATGCTCGCCTAAACTGAATAAGTACAGTGAAGTTGAACTTTCATTTTGACAACCTTTAGAAAATGCTGTGTCATACAAATGAAAAACGTCAACGTGCTATTGGGAGACTCCATGCTGGTCAGTCTGTGGTTGCTGTTGCAAGAGTCCTTAACTGTTCAAGACAAATAATTTTTGATCTCAGGATAAGAATGCATCAAACGGGAACAGTTGCAGATCACCTGAGGCCAGGAGCGTCACGTGACGTCATTCCTGGAAGATGCAGTAATACAATTACGTCATCTTTGCAATGGATTTGTCACTGCAACTTCCACAAGTAGGGACATGTTTGATGGAAGGATAACCCCACAAACTGTCAGAAATCGCTTGTGTGCTGCCGGACTTTGTCCCTGGACACCCCATAACAGAAAATTCTTAACTCCTCTTCATTGTTGTAACTGGCTTGCGGGGCCCACAAGACATATAAGGTTCACTCAAGCTCAAAGACAGTGGAATTTGATTGTTTGAACATCATGCTCAAGTCTGCGTTCATGAAGCTGACTGATTTGTTGGTGGGCTCTTTTTGCGCACACAGACATTGTTCTCGTTGTTGTTGAAGGGAACTTAACTGCTGTCCAGTACAGGGATCAGATTTTGCAACCTGTTTTGCTTCATGCAGAGACCCGCCCCTGCACTAATGTACCAGAAAGACAATGCTAGGCAGTTCTTTCGTAGAATTTTCTAAGAAATGCAGGTGTTCAAGTCCTGTATTGGCCATCACGTAGCCCCAACCTCATTCCAATCGAACACATCTGGGCCGACCTGGGTTGATGTGTTCATCAACAAGTCACTCCGACACAGATGTTGCAAGATCTTCAATGTGTCCTTTTTGAGCAATGGCGATGTCTTCCTCGGGCAGTGTTCACTAAAGTTCTGAGATCCATGAGGAGAAGGTTTTGTGGCTGAAAGAGACGCTAGAGGTGGACACAGTCGTTACTGAACACCTCAGTTCCAGTGTTCTCCATTCTGTGAACTTCATTTTGCAGGGTAGTCCAACATAAATGATATCAATACTAAAGACAAACAGCAAGATATGTTTCTGATTTCTGTTGATGTCCAGGTATTCTGTGTACACCATACAACTAAAATAATTGCCTTAAAATAAATATTAAAATTATGGTCCCCAAAATACTGAGTGTCATTTTTGCTCAGTATATATTTGCTGTCTTTCCACACTAACATGGCTTCTGTTTTATTAGTGGTGAGTATGAGCATGTTAACATCCATCTAACACTGAATCTTGTTTGTGCAAATGTTCATCTGATTAACTGCAGACTGAGAATCCTTTGGAAAGAATGCTTTCATCAACTGAGTAACGTCTGCATAACTGTGATGATGCACATTCATGATAAAGACTAGATTAAACCATTGCAGGGCTACTTCATCAATTCCAATCATTTTCCTCAGAGTAGTAATTAGCTTTTCATGATCTGTCATGTTCAAGGCACAGATCAGCTCAGACAGATCTAACAGCACAATTAAACCTACTTCATCATTGTCACATGAAAAAGTCGGGCCATTTAAAACATGCACCTGGGCCGTTTCAGTGGTGTATCCTGATCTGTATGCTGACTGAAATTTATCAAGCAAAGATTATGGTCCGAAATAAGCGATGTAAGTCTTATCTTCACAGTCCTTTCAAAAAGTTTAGATAGGAAACTAATATCCGAGACGAGGCGATAATTATTCTGAACAAAGTCATCAAGGCCTCGCTTCTTAATGAGTGGCTTAACAATGGCCTCCTTCAAGACTCCTGGGAACACTCCTGACTGAAGAATCCAGTTAACAATGAGAGTTATGATAGGAAGTAGTATGTCAATATAGACCAGAAGAAGTTGGGCTGGATTAGGGTTCAAACTACAAGTATTTGGTTTACTGTCTTTGATCAGTTTTAGTATATCTCGCTCTTAAAAGGTTTCATAAGTTACAAAGTATTTGCCAGCATACTCCTTGTACAGGACACATGTGTCTCGGGGCGGAGTTTTATCCAGTAACTTTTGACAGATTGGAAGAATCTTTTCAATGAAAAATGTGTTGAACATTTCAGGAAGGACATCTTTAGAATCACCTGCGGGAAGTACATCATTCATCTTCTGATGCCATTCAATCAACAGATACATCTGGTACTGCTATTCAATCAGCAGAGACATCTGGTACTGCCATTCAATCAAAACATACATCTGGTACTGCCACATTTCAGATGTAACATTTCTTAATACTGGCATTGAAATTATTAACATTATATGATAACAAACATAAGATTTCTTAACAGCAAACAAATGTCACATGCCACAAATAATAACTTCACAGAAAGACATTGTGAAATATTCAGTCAGACACTGGGGCTGGTGGGTTGGTGATTTCTATCTGACCACTGGCGAATCTGCCAGATTTGTCAGAGGGTCAGACGCTATTCGTGAACACTGATCGGATACTGCCATTCAATCAAAACATACATCGTGTACTGCCATTCAATCAAAACATACATCGTGTACTGCCATTCAATCAACACATAATCTGGTAGTGCCACTGAATCAACAGATACATCTGGTACTGCCATTGAATCAACTGATACAACTCGTACTTCCATTCAATCAACAGGAACAATTGGTACTGCTGTTCAGATTTCCATACCTATTGCTACACAGCTACCATTGAAATCATGACTCACAATCTTCGATATATAACTAATTGTGACTACTGAAATAAGAAATTGTAAAAAACATTTTGAACAATTCTTTGTTCTCACATAAAGAAGTTGATATCCATAAAAATCTTCATTCTTACTTTGAACAATGAACAATGCTACTCTGTATACAGAAGACTTGTGAAGATCCAGATTTGGTCTTCACTATCCCATGCTAATCATAAGATAGTGGTCAGGTTAGCATGTCATCATATCCCAGCTGCGAAGATCGATGCTCATAACTTCAATCAGTGGAGTTTCTGGTGCACCATATAATGCTGGAATATTGCTGAGTGCAGTGTTAAACAACCACCCAACTGTACAGTACAATCATAGGGCTTGCAATACAACAACAGTTCAATATATTGTTACACTCGTGTTACTTTCTTCTTACACTGAGTCCAATATTCATGCTATCAACTCTGGGCAAACATAGTATCTAAACTGTGTCAACACTGTTTTCTTCATATATGAAAGTACACTGAAATCAAATAATATTAACAGAAACAATGAGGACACTTGTATTTGTACAGCTGTGGGCCCCAACATATTCACAGTAATACAGGGCAGTCATGAAGAAAACCTGAATGAACATTAACGGCCCAGTGCTGTCACAAAAAATGACAAGTGTTCCAAGGTCTGAGCAATGAAATCCCAGGATATTTTTGCTGTATGCAGCCGAGCGTTATCATGTTGAAAAAAACGTTCTGGTGGCTCATGAAAGGAAGGACATGAGGCCTCATGATTTCATCAGTGTAACATCGATCTGTCCGATTGCCCTGGACCTGAATATGATACTCCCGAGCTTCCAAATGAGACTCAGTAAGGCTAGGCATGACTTAACACCAAACTTAAGGTTGTCAACTGTCGCAAGGGCATTGAAAACCCCCAACTTTTATTGGAAATGATGCGTGGAATGTGCTTGCAAAAGGAAACGCATGAATTTCTTCCCGTTCACAATTCACTGCATTTAT
Organism: Haliotis asinina; assembly: GCF_037392515.1. Taxonomy (NCBI): domain Eukaryota; kingdom Metazoa; phylum Mollusca; class Gastropoda; order Lepetellida; family Haliotidae; genus Haliotis; species Haliotis asinina. Next base: position 78,940,275 of record NC_090284.1, on the reverse strand, counting down.
TGAGGAAAATAGATTTTGGTATGTTTCGGCAAGTTGTCCTCAATGACAATGGATTCCAACTCAGAAATGTTTGCAGACAGTGTTCCCAATAGATAAACTGATTACATAGACACCAATGATTCAAATTCGAAAAGCTACATGGAAAAATACCACCTATGCAGGTTTTTTTAAGAGTAGTTTATAATGAACCATTCTCTTCCCACAGTGGTTACTTTTCATATCTCCCTACGTAACTCCCTTTTTTTCTGTCCAATCAGAACACGCGTTAGATCGACTTAGATTAAACTTGACAAATGCAAGCAAGTTGGAGAAACAAATATGATATGACTGAGTTCTGTCTAGAAGAAACATTTGAGTATCGTGCTCGGGAAGTGGTTGTAGTTTTCACGATGCATCCGGAAATTAACGAGATCTTGCGAACGATAACTTTTGAAACAAGGTCGCTGATTGCAGTACTAAATGTGACTGCCTCCAATCACGAGTCTTGAACACTCGCACCTTGAAAGGGTTGTATTAGAACAGAGGTTATGTAGGAAGATATGACAAGTAACCTCTGTGGGAAGAGAATGATAATGACCTAGAAACTGACGGAAAAAACAACAAGCCCTGGGGACAAGTGTTCTGCACGCCCTGCACATGATTCAGAATCCTTAATAAATAAGAACACTTTGAAACTTAAATTATTACAGACAAATGTGACATATATGTTGTTTCAGTGTGTGCTTTCTGTAATTTCCACAAGTCGTTTGAAAGCTGATTTCGTCCCTCAACGAAATGATCTTGACACAAATGGCAGATGATAGCAAGGACGTAAGGCTGCATAAAGAGGGTGTGGTCAAAATAAAAGCCCTCTCATTGGTCGACGCTTGCTATCAGCCGCCATTTGTGCCAAGATCGTTTCAGCTTTCAATCAACTTGTAGAAATAACAATAAAGAGCTGATAGGTATCATGAGTAGTGATCGATAGGCAAATCACCCATGATTATGTTTAGGTGAAGTTTTATTTGACTGCATTCGATGGTAGCATAGCAATCGACAAAGCAGGTGGGTGGGGTACACCAAACTGTCCGGCCTTGTCTAGGTATACTGTACTGTGGAGCGTTTCAGATCGGGGGTCATCTCAAAATTTTCCTATTTTAGAAATAAACCTCTAATCCTTGCAATGACACGAGCACCTGTCGGTGCAGCATCATTACCAGGTTAGACATACTATTTGCATGATCATTGCCAAGTTAGACATACTATTTGCAGCATCATTGCCAGGTTAGACATACTATTTGCAGGATCATTGCCAGGTTAGACATACTATTTGCAGGATCATTGCCAGGTTAGACATACTATTTGCAGGATCATTGCCAGGTTAGACATACTATTTGCAGCATCATTACCAGGTTAGACATACTATTTGCAGGATCATTGCCAGGTTAGACATACTATTTGCAGGATCATTGCCAGGTTAGACATACTATTTGCAGCATCATTGCCAGGTTAGACATACTATTTGCAGGGTCAGTGCCAGGTTAGACATACTATTTGCAGGATCATTGCCAGGTTAGACATACTATTTGCAGGATCATTGCCAGGTTAGACATACTATTTGCAGCATCATTGCCAGGTTAGACATACTATTTGCAAGATCATTGCCAGGTTAGACATTCTATTTGCAGGATCATTGCCAGGTTAGACATACTATTTGCAGGATCATTGCCAGGTTAGACATACTATTTGCAGGATCATTGCCAGGTTAGACATACTATTTGCAGCATCATTGCCAGGTTAGACATACTATTTGCAGCATCATTGCCAGGTTAGACATACTATTTGCAGGATCATTGCCAGGTTAGACATACTATTTGCAGGATCATTGCCAGGTTAGACATACTATTTGCAGGATCATTGCCAGGTTAGACATACTATTTGCAGGATCATTGCCAGGTTAGACATACTATTTGCAGGATCATTGCCAGGTTAGACATACTATTTGCAGGATCATTGCCAGGTTTGATATACTTGATGCAGCATCATTACCATGTTTGATATACTTGGTGCAGCATCATTACCACGTTTGATATACTTGGTCAAGCATCATTACCACGTTTGATATACTTGGTCAAGCATCATTACCACGTTTGATATACTTGGTGCAGCATCATTATCACGTTTGATATACTTGGTCAAGCATCATTACCACGTTTGATATACTTGGTCAAGCATCATTACCACGTTTGATATACTTGGTGCAGCATCATTACCATGTTTGATATACTTGGTGCAGCATCATTACCATGTTTGATATACTTGGTCAAGCATCATTACCAGGTTTCATATACTTGATGCAGCATCATTACCATGTTTGATATACTTGGTGCAGCATCATGACCATGTTTGATATACTTGGTGCAGTATCATTATGTTCAGTTTACCTTAGACTATTCTGACAGATCAATGCTCCAACGTGTGATCTCGTAGGTTGGGCATCAGAATTCAGGTGGTCTGGTGCATAGCATCTGTAATCTCAAATACTGCTCGACAAATCCCAACAGGCTTTTAAAATATCACGATTTCCTGTTTTCTGACTGAGGAAGACTAGGATCAAAGCATGTATTTGTTTTTTGTACAGAAGGAGTCAGTAAGGTTTCTGGGACCTTACCCTTGAAGTGGCTTCATGACATCTCTGAAATCAGTTTGTTAGATTATGTTTCATAATTTTGATCGGGATGTTGAAAGCTTCTGAAGTTGCTGGGGATAATTTGAAAGAATGCCAGGACAAGATGACCATACATTTTGACAAAGAAGTCTCAGGAGACAAATGTCAGTCCTGGCAATAAAGAGTTAGGTGTTTTCGCCAATCCTAGGTCAGCGCTAAATACCATGGGCCTTATGTTATTGATAAGAGACTCAGTGATGCTGACTATGCTGTGTTACAACAAGACTGTCATAAAAAGAACCAACTTGGTCGTGTAATACAATTAGAAAGTATTATGAATGTACCTACTGTATGTGCTGCCACTGTACCACATGTAGATACTGCTGTATCAAAGTATGATACTGATGAGACATGTGACTGTCTAATGTTTGATCATGTTGTGGACTATACTAACAGTGTTTACGATGACGTTTCATAATAACCATCATTTCAGATGTCTGTCTGACACACTGAAAGTTCACAGGACTCACAGAATAAAATTAAACACACAATTCAGATTTAACATTTCTCATGATTGGCATTGAAATTATTAACATTATATAATGACAAACATTATAAACATAAATTTATAAACAGTGCACAAGTGTCACATGCCACAAATAACTACTTCAGACAAAGTCATTGTAATATATTCAGTCAGACAATGGGGCCAGCAGGTGCACACTGATCAGAATCCACTGACTTTTCTTAAACTGAAGGGCACAAACACAATTGTGCTGGAGTGTGTCTTGATTTAGAAAACTCACATATTAAAAACAATGACAACATTATAGTTGATGCATTATCATGTATTTGTATAAACATATTTCATGTGTTATACATACGGAAACTATTGGGGAGGAAGCAGCTACTGTCACACTGATAGTCTACTGTGAAAGTCTACTGTGATAGTCTACTGTGATAGTCTTAGTCTACTGTGATAGTCTACTGTGATAGTCTATTGTGATAGTCTACTGTGATAGTCTATTGCTTTTTTTCACCTTGAATGATCTCATTTGAAGTCAATATACAAATGAATGTATAGCTTATACGGGATAAAAACAAGTTGAAGTAGCTTCGGTCTCTTGTAATACCTGACAAGAAACTTGCAAACCAGATCAAGTAAAGAAATACAACATGAGCTCAACGAACATGATGAAACTGCAAGTCTGCATGCAAACAATATAAAAAGTACAAAACCAAAGTAGTTTAATCTGCAAAATTTCGTTCTAATCTATAATCATCTGCCTTCGAGACTAATGCAGGATTCCTCAGGAGAGAGAAAGAGAGAGAGAGAGAGAGAGAGACTGAGAGAGAGACAGAGAGAGAGACGTCTGTGTGCGAAGCTGACACGGTTTCTACAGTTGTAATGTCTGTGTTATGCATTACAGTGTCGTATAAAAACGAATAAGCCAATTTAACTATTTGTGATTATTCTGTGAGTTCACACATAACACTAGACACCAGTATGAGAAGAACTACTCACATCCTTATGTCGCATGCACAGAACTATTACAACTACACTTACTGGGGATTCTGATGCTCCCGCGGCAAGAAAGTTTCGTCGTCTGACGTCTTTATCAATCCAAGAGTCCGATTTCCACTGCTCGTCTGTTTCTGACGTCCATGTTTACTCGGTGACTTTGACCTTGACCGACGCTGAACAGGCGCCGGAAGTGAAGACGATGTCGCCATTTCAGCCTTCTTCCTTTCTGATTGGTCGATAGATCTAGTTTTACTGAAATCACATGGTTCCAAGTAGAAGTAAATTATTACAAACAGAAACAGGAAATGAAGTATGCTGAGGTATATTTAAATTAGTGTTTTTGTTTACCACAGTGTGTCAGTTGAAGTGGACGTGGTCAGATGGACGCAGCGCTCGCACAATAACGCAAATATCCATACAATATCAAGCAGATCATAGACGGACCAAGCGCTTCCGAGAGGGTGGGGGTGGGGTGTGTTGTCACCCTACCTCAGACCCCGTGAGTATCCCTTGATGGTGCAGTTGAAAGGTCGTTATACTAGGTGTTAGGTCGGGTACTACTTGACAGACTCAAGTATTTATTTAATTCATGTATATTTACACATATTTTTTATTTAAAGTTGGGAGGTCTATATATACTAAGTATAAATTTGTGTGGATGGCATTGTTTCTATTTGGTTACTTTATTAAACAATAAGAACGTACTGAAGAGAATCTTAGTTATGTTTTATGCTTTATTTCATTCTCATTCCATAGTAACATTGGCTCTGCATTGGACTTACATATACATATAGTAGCTCAGTCTAACCTCCACTAAGTTTCTCACTGCAAGCTTAGAACACTCGCTGTTCCAGCTCTCAGTCATTTCTATTGTTTCACTGATCGGTCATGCTGACCATAGCTTCCTTAAAATGTAAATAATTAAACCCACATGATGTCTTGTACTTCTTGAGGAGGGTTATAATCAAAACCAAGGAAATTTTATAAAGATTTAAGGTAGTTTCATACAGTATAAAATGTTGCATATGTGGTTAGTTTCTTGTTTATTAAATCAGACTTGATTTACTTCAACCAGGAGCCTATATAGAGATGTAGATTATCCCTGCTTGAACTATCAGATCCCCGTCGTTCTTGTGGATATATGTGAAACGCAAACCTAACGTATACGAACTAAATTATCGTTCTCTGAATGCATACACGTTTGTTATGCAGATATTAGATTGTCCAGCCGAGGCACGACACAGCTCGTCTTTTTGTTCACTGTATAATTGCATGAATATTGTTGTGATATAGGTATTCAACCAGGTGTATTTTATAGTTTTAATTAGTAATTTAAACATGTACAAACCTGTTAGATTCCACTTTATATATTTCCTTAAGCTGTTTAAAGCTGTATTCCAATCCAGACACAGTATAAATGTTTCTGCCTCACCACCCACAGCGGTAGGTATTCTTTGAGTACAGAATCAGAGCGCTGTCACACTACAGGTGTGTACCCCAGGTATACATGAAGGCAGTATCGTCACCTTCCCCAATCAGAATACAGAAAGGTGCCTATACCTGCGGACGATTCCACTCGGAACTGTCATACTGTTGTATTAGATCCCTTTCATTGCGCAAAGAACGACCACTGATGGTAACGAATATTTCGGATGCACACAAGAATTCGCAATCAGTTGTAAGAGGAGGAACTACATACGGTTTCGGTATTAGGCTGCGGACTCGTCAGACTTGTAGCGCGTCGGTTACCTTTCTGTATATTTGACTTTGTTTAGAGTACATTTCTGCATACAGAAACGTACTTTGGACACACATCTATAGTGCCAGTGGATGAATCGCGCCAAAACGGGTTGTATACTCCAATGTAGGGATTCGGTAAGCGTTATCTGAATAATGTATTATGTTTCATATTGATGAATAAAGGGTGAGATAAAGACTGATAAATGCAATATCTGCCAAAGCAGATTCCATGAGCAAAGCTGAGAAGGAAATGGTGTAATTGGTCTTTGCAATCAATCCTGATGCCAAACGTTTGTGTGAACAGGTAACAGCAGGTAAGCAGCGTCTTTTAGTCTCCCTGTAACAGTAATTATTATCTGATGGCAAATTACACCGCTAAGGCCGCCGTGTAAACACACTTGTCATCAAGCTGTGCAGTAAACATAAAGATGATAACTGCAAGATAGCGACTTGCTTCATGTAAAGCAGCGATGTGCTTTGTTGTTTCGGTTTTAGTGTGTGTCGTCAGTCTTATACCGCCCACGATGGAGAGAATATTGGGGATGTGCCCAACACCCTTATCCAGGCGGCCAGTCACGCGAATACTACATGTTTATCTGACGTCTTAGTGACCCCGCTTATTGGTCAGTATTTGCAGATTTGAATGGATCATGTCGACGCAAAAATATGCACCTGACTGAAAGAAAGTTGACGACTTGCCACAACCACGCATATGATTTGACGGAACGCAAGGACTATAATCCTGCTAAATCTGCAACTGATTGCATCCATTTCTGACACTAACCCCAACAGTGGCCCTGAGTTACAAGAAACAAGTACTCCAAGTAATGTTTCAGAGAAAGCCCAATTTGGGGGTAAGTTTTACAAGTATCTTGTATTCCTGCAAACATATAATGCATGCAACTGTTAGATTTTTATCCACTGTCAGTGCCTTAAGCTTTTTCCTTGCAGTCATCTCACAAACAGACTATATAGTATTCTTTAGAAACATACAAAACACCTAAATCCTATGCAGACAACAGCGTTTTGCCCTGTTTGTGACTATCTGCTCAATACCAAGTCTCCTCTTATCCCCCTCCATAAGTATGTATAAGACCCCATTTTCCCCGGTGGAAACCCACCTTATCTCAGTGAAAGCTGGAAACAAATCAACTACAATACCAACAAGAATATTATCGGTTAAAAAGCAAATGTGATGCAGATAAATACAGTCTGTGTGATTATTCTACCAACACCATCTCCAGGCTATTAGCAATAATTGAACTATATAATTTTCTTGGAAAATCTGTGACATCACTTCCAGTACATACTTCGATTATACGCCTGGTGTTAGACGTAGCAGCAGACATCTAATGCGACATCAACACGTTCCAACAATCAGCCACGCCTACTGGGGTCGTGAAGCCAAATTGGAAAACGTCATTATCCGACGATGCATAGCATAGCATAGGATATTTATATAGCGCACATATCCATGCACTGGTGCATGCTCAAGGCGCTGATGTTTTTCCCTCGATCACTGGATGTCAATATCAACAGCACATCGTATTTCAGTCTCAACTCCCAGGGGAGTATACAACTCTTGCTGCCACTAGGCGCACCGAGTTTATTGCGTCTCTCTCATCCTAACGAGGTACCCAATTCACAGCTGGGTGGACTGGGACACGTAGTCACAGTACTTTGTCCAAGTTTACTGCACTTTGCTGTACCCGCAACTAGGTGTATGCACGTGTTCATATGGCCACCATCTGGTCATATACCAACAGATTCGTGGGTTCTTTTAAGTGCACAGGGTTGTGTACTGTACACTATACGATGCCGTGTAAACATTTCAATGTGAAGAAGCCACGGGCCTTTCTGTTATGTAATAAAATGTGATCAACAAAGTACGTTATAATATATGCAGGTATGATAAATTGTCCACCGAGATTTTAGAGTAAGCTGGGTAATTGTCCACAAGTTCGGGGTTGCGAAACGGGTGATTTAAAGTCAGTAAATGTCCACAAGTTCTGGGTATCTAAACGCGTGGTTAAAAGTCAGTTGGGTAATTGTCCACACGGTCGGGGTATCTAAACGGGTGGTTTAAAGTCAGTAAATGTCCACACGGTCGGGGTATCTATGCGGATGGTTTAAAGTCAGTAAATGTCCACAAGTGTGGTGTATCCAAACGGGTGGTTTAAAGTCAGTTGGGTAACTGTCCACAAGTTCGGGGTACCTAAACGGTTGGTGTAAAGTTAGCTTGGTAATTGTCCACGCGGTCGGGGTATCTAAACGGGTGGTTTAAAGTCAGTAAATCTCCACAAGTTTGGAGTATCTATACGGGTGGTTTAAGGTCAGTTGGGTAATTGTCCACAAGTTCGGTGTGTCTGAACAAGAGTCGGTACCTTAGCTGTCTGTGAGAGATGTGTCAAGTGAATCTGAACGGTTGTTGTAAAGTCAACTGGGTAATTGTCCATAAGTTCGGGGTATCTAAACGAGTGGTTTAAAGTCAGTAAATGTCCACAAGTTCGATGTATCTAAACGAGTGGTTTAAAGTCAGTAAATGTCCACAAATGTATCTAGACGGGTGGTGCAAAGTCAGTTGGGTATTTGTCCACAAGTTCGGTGTGTCTGAACAAGTGGTGTAAAGTAACTGTGTGAGTCGGTACCTTAGCTATCTGTGAGAGATGTCAGTTGTCGGAGTAACTGTGAGTGGGTACCTTAGCTGTGAGTCATGGTGGAACAAAAAATTATCCTTTTGGTATCTGAAAGCTACGCGCGTCATTATCTGGGTTATATATGCAGACGTCCTTGAGCGCTGACCACCACTAGAAGCAATTGGCGACGCCAGAAACACAACAGACGTGTGCAGGTGACTTAGATCGGTGCAAAAGTGAACACTTCTGGTACAACACTCGTGACGGTGTGTGCAACATGGTGTCAACAGGGTGAGACGAAGACGTGGAGGCGCCATCCTCGAGGCTGCAGCAGTGACACCAATCTTACCTGGGCGAGGTATTCGCGGGTCGTGACACGTGACTCACAGGTCTGTGGGAGGCAGGAGACGCTGGAGGGGACCGCGTTGGACTGGACTCGCGTGATATTCCCAGCCATTGCTTCATTCGCTCCATCATTGTGAACACTTGGCGTCGTTTAGCTCGTCAACTCTTGGCGTTGTTTCGCTGGCCAACCCTTCGCGTCGCTTAGGTGGTCAACCCCTGGTGTCACATCTACTAAAGGAGAATAAAGCCACAGCTATAATAAGCAGACACGCATTACAAGCCGCACACCCCACTGTGGGCTAATGTGTACAGTGACAGCTCCCTGAAGCTGAAGAGGCGGTCTTGCCGTGGTGACTGCGACCAGGCGCAAATGCTTACAGTGTACCTTTGTGGCCTCGTTATGTCACAGATGTCGGTTGTTCAATAGGTAGGAGAGTTGTAGAACACGGAACATGTAAAAACTCCCCTGATATTGCTGGTTAGAGTCAAACAAACGACAGAGTGCGGGATGCAAAGCCTTGTGCATTTCAGTGTTGTCACTTTGGACTATCCATTGTTTCAACATGTTTTTATCGACCTTATGATGTCTCCAACAATACATATCTATATGTTTACATGTTGCTGGCATTTAATTAGCATGTACCAATATTCCAAGCCAAATATGGGAAAATGGACATTCTTAGGATTTTCACGACCACCATCGACACAAGGTAGTCACTGAATTATCAGGACGATATTACGAAACACATAAAGCACAAGTTGTTGTTGTTGTTCCAGATTATCACTATTAATCAAGTATAAGGTGATACAGTTTTGTACCAAACACCGCAAACAATCCTTTGGCTTCGCTCGGAACGCCGAAGACCACTCGGTACTACCTAGCACCACCCGGTACTACCAAGCACCACCCGGCACTGCCAATATACTACTCAGTTCTACCAAACACTACTCAGTTCTACCAAACACCAGCCGGTGCCATCAAACAGCACTAGGAACTACCAAACACCAGGCTGTTCTACTAAATACCACTCGATTCTATCAAACGCCACCCAGCACTACCAATCACTATCAAATCGGACCAGAAATCAGCCATTTCAGGTCATATAGCGGCCCGTCCCCATCACCAAATCAACTGGACTGACTACACCATCGTCTCAACGAACCAATCAGACTTTACTAAACGAAAAATAACTGTTTCTATCAACATCAAACGATACCGACCCCTGATTAACAGAGACCAAGGCTACCCCATCCCCACAGCTTACGATGAGCTCATCAAACCACTCTAGCCTCCTGTACAAACAACCCACTCTGTGTACCTCACTTGCTTAGTTATCATCACATTGTTACCTTGTATTCATACTAGACTGACTTCTATGTTTATCCTTGCATCCATTGTTACCCCCTTTTTGTTATCATCACTTGTAAATTAGTTTTCCGTTATCTATATATCGTCTGTTCTCTCCCTGTATCATTTACACTTGAAAACGTCGTGTTCCAGTATTAAAGAAGATGTCATCCATATACACTTATTCTATTTGACTTCCAACTTCTAAATAAGCCACTCAAACAAGTCAATCACCACTCGGTTCTACCTCACACTACCCGGTTATACCAAACACCATTTGATTCCGCCAAATATCACCCAGTAGTACCAAACACCACCCAGTGGTACCAAACACCACCCAGTACTAAAATACACCACCCAGTACTAACAAACACCACCCAGTGCTACCAAACACCACTCACTTCCACCAAACACCACTCGGTTCTACCAAACACCACTCGGTTCTACCAAACACCACTCGGTTCTACCAAACACCCCCCGGGTCTACGACACACCACCCAGTACTATCAAACACCACTCGTTTCTACCAAACACCACTCGATTCTACCAAAGACAGCCCAGTACTACCAAACACCACCCAGTGCTACCAAACACCACTCACTTCCACCAAACACCACTCGGTTCTACCAAACACCACTCGGTTCTACCAAACACCCCCCGGGTCTACGACACACCACCCAGTACTATCAAACACCACTCGTTTCTACCAAACACCACTCGATTCTACCAAAGACAGCCCAGTACTACCAAACACCACCCAGTGCTACCAAACACATCCCAGTACTAAAATACACCACCCAGTACTAACAAACACCACCCAGTGCTACCAAACACCACTCACTTCCACCAAACACCACTCGGTTCTACCAAACACCACTCGGTTCTACCAAACACCCCCCGGGTCTACGACACACCACCCAGTACTATCAAACACCACTCGTTTCTACCAAACACCACTCGATTCTACCAAAGACAGCCCAGTACTACCAAACACCACCCAGTGGTACCAAACACATCCCAGTACTAAAATACACCACCCAGTACTAACAAACACCACCCAGTGCCACCAAACACCACCCAGTACTAAAAGACACCACCCAGTACTAAAAGACACCACCCAGTACTACCAAACACCACTCGCTTCTAGACAAGCCCGGCACTACCCAAAACATCCGAGAACTACCAAACACCTCTCAGAACAGAAGAATCAAGAGCAAGGTACCATCCAGAAAATTAGATGGCACGACTCCAGGTACCACTAAATAGCACTCGGTACTGCCAGGAACCACCCCGAACCACCTCTGCAAAATATGCAAAACCGTACACTCAGACAGACATAATTCTTCCTCCATCTGTAACGCTTCTTGAAACCACCGCATGCCCACTCTGAAAGCTGTGGAGAAATGTATTTCTAGACATACACGTACGAAATGAATCCACAAGTGACACAATATTTAGGTAGTGGCATTGTATGATGGCAGTGACATAGAATGTTGGCAATAGTATTTCATAGATATCCAATCGCCTTTGGCATCAGCATTGAAACAGGGCTTCTTTTCAGTTCAGCCACATGATGAATGACACGGCCTACCCATCATGTCTGCCTATCATACATACAATGTCACTGCCTACACAGATACTATTGCCAACATCCTATGTTACTGCCATCATGCCACTACCTACATATTATGTCACTTCTACACACAATACCATTAGGTACATAATGTGTCACTGTCATCATACAATGAGACTACCTACACACTATGTCACTTCTACACAATACCACTGGGTACATAGTGTGTCACTGCCAACATGCAATGCCACTACCTACACACTGTCACATCTACACACAATACCACTGGGCAGAAAACATCTCCATGACACCATCTGACATGTGACAATATAGAAGTAATACAGACTTCAGCTGTCGGGACCAACACGATGTTTGCATCCCCAAATGCCTCCAAACCAACTTCTTCACGTCACATTCAAGCGACGTCAGATTTCAACACATTCACTCCTCATCAAGCGAGGAATGAATACAAAGGTCCACCGTGTTACATATGAACATTGTTTCTGCTGACGACATCCAAACAGATCCAATCAAGAATAAAATGATTCTTAACTGGCCCAATCCTATATGATATAGATATTAGAGCGTCTCGCGCACTGCCCAAATGCCAACCATTAAACAAGAAAAAAAAGGAAAGAAAGAAAAAAAAAGAAAAAAAAAGATAAAAAAATGGATTTGAGGCCAGCAACAATCGGCTGACTTGAGGTTGATACAGATGCCAGTTCCGGTGGTGGTCAAAACACGGTTATAGAATATGCTAGCAGCAGTCACTGAAGTCTCCGCCCTCAAACTGGAGATCTTGGTATTGAAACGAGGTTTCAGGAATAGGGCGCTACGGACACAACCTTACAGTGGTGACAGATAATAACATTGTTACATGCTGACCTCAGTTCAGATGGGAGTCACTGAACACAGATGGCTGCTACATACTCCATCATCAGCGATATTCACACCACCATTACTGCTATACACTCCGCCAGCATCACTGTACACTCCATCGTCACTGCTATATACTCCTCAGTCTCTGCTATACACTCCACCAGCATCGCTATACTCTTCATCAACAGCGCTCTACGCTTCACCATCACTGGTATACACTCCTCCAGTACTGGTATACACTATTCCATCACTGCTAAACTCTCCACCATCACCGTTATACGCTCCTTAATCACTGCTATACACTCCACCATGACTGCTATACACTCTTTCATCACTGCAATACTCTCCACCATCAACACTATACGCTCCACCATCACCACTGCTTATGCTCTTCAATCACTGCTATACGCTCCACCATCATCACTATACGCTCCACCATCACTGCCATACACTCCTTCATCACTGCTATACGCTCCTCCGTCACTGTTAGACGCTCCACCATCCCCACTATACGCTCCACTATCACTGCTTATACTCTTCAATCACGCTATACGCTCCACCACCATCACTATACGCTCCACCATCACTGACATACGCTCCTTCATAACTGCTATACACTCCACCACCACCACTATACACTCCACCATCATGGCTATAGACTCTACCATCACCGCTATACTCTCCATAATCACTGCCATACGATCTACCATCACCGCTATACGCTCCATAATCACTGCCATACGATCTACCATCACCGCTATACTCTCCATAATCACTGCCATACGATCTACCATCACCGCTATACACTCCATAATCACTGCCATACGATCTACCATCACCACTATACACTCCATACTCACTCCCATACGATCTACCATCACCGCTATACTCTCCAAAATCACTGCCATACGATCTACCATCACCGCTATACTCTCCATAATCACTGCCATGCGATCTACCATCACCGCTATACTCTCCATAATCACTGCCATACGATCTACCATCACCGCTATACACTCCATAATCACTGCCATACGATCTACCATCACCGCTATACTCTCCATAATCACTGCCATACGATCTACCATCACCGCTATACTCTCCATAATCACTGCCATACGATCTACCATCACCACTATACTCTCCATAATCACTGCCATACGATCTACCATCACCACTATACTCTCCATAATCACTGCCATACGATCTACCATCACCGCTATACACTCCATTATCACTGCCATACGATCTACCATCACCACTATACTCTCCATAATCACTGCCATACGATCTACCATCACCGCTATACACTCCATAATCACTGCCATACGATCTACCATCACCACTAAACTCTCCATAATCACTGCCATACGATCTACCATCACCGCTATACACTCAATAATCACTGCCATACGATCTACCATCACCGCTATACACTCCTTAATCACTGCCATACGATCTACCATCACCGCTATACACTCCATAATCACTGCTATACACTCCACCATAACTGCTATACACTCCTTCATCACTGCAATACTCTCCACCATCACCACTATACGCTCCACCATCACCACTATACGCTCCACCATCACCACTGCTTACGCTCTTCAATCACTGCTATACACTCCACTATCATCACTATACGCTCCACCATGACTGCCATACTCTCCTTCATCACTGCTATACACTCCACCACCACCGCTATACGCTCCACCATCACCGCTATAGACTCCTCCATCACTGCTATACGCTCCTCCGTCACTGTTAGACGCTCCACCATCCCCACTATACGCTCCACTATCACTGCTTATACTCTTCAATCACGCTATACGCTCCACCATCATCACTATACGCTCCACCATCACTGACATACACTCCTTCATCACTGCTATACACTCCACCACCACCTCTATACACTCCACCATCATGGCTATAGACTCTACCATCACCGCTATACTCTCCATAATCACTGCCATACGATCTACCATCACCGCTATACTCTCCATAATCACTGCCATACGATCTACCATCACCGCTATACGCTCCATAATCACTGCCATACGATCTACCATCACCACTATACACTCAATAATCACTGCCATACGATCTACCATCACCGCTATACACTCCATAATCACTGCCATACGATCTACCATCACCACAATACTCTCCATAATCACTGCCATACGATCTACCATCACCACTATACACTCAATAATCACTGCCATACCATCTACCATCACCACTATACACTCCACTATCACTGCTTATACTCTTCAATCAATGCTATACGCTCCATCATCATCACTATACACTCCACCATCACTGGTATGCAATATGCCATCACTGCTATACACTCCACAATCACTGCTGTAAACACCATAACCATTTCTCCATAACTACGATACTCTCCACCATTATTGCTATACACTCCACCATCACCACTGTATACTCCGTATCCGCTATACACTCCACAATCACTGCTATATACTCCACCATCACCGCTATATATTTCTCCATCACTACGATACTCTCCACCATTACTGCTATATACTCCACCATCACCACTGTATACTCCGTATCCGCTATACACTCCACAATCACTGCTATATACTCCACCATCACCACTATATATTTCGCCATCACTACCCTCCACCATCACCACTGTATACCCAATCACCGCCATACTCTCCGACATCACTGCTATACTCTCCACCATCACTGCTATATACTCCTCTATCACCACTGTATCCATCATACTTTATACCAATAATTATGGCGCATGTAATGTTTGTGCCACAATGAACTCCTGCTTCAATTTACTGACCTTGTAATATATTTGTTAGGGTAACACTGCACTGTTCCGTATAATGTTTTCCACCAGTAGAGATGTGATATGATTGTTTTAGTGATTATTGTTTGTTATCATGTTTCATGTTTAATAACAATACATAGGTTGAATAAATCTAATTGAGGGTCACAAGTCACACCCCAGCAGTCGTTTGTCTTTATTTACCCTGCTACACAATCAAAACTCTCTGAAACCATCAAAGCCAACAAACCTGAGCCTGTAAACAGTGCCAACAAAGATGAAGGTGTTGTAACGTCCTTCCTGCCGCTGCGATCCCAGCTCCAAAGTTGATATGCAATCAAAGGTGAAGTTGACTGATTGAAGAAAACTTTCATGATGTCGAACAGCAACCAAATGAACCTCTTGTCCGGAAAACTGTGGCGTTACCAAAGTCGTCAGTGAGTTAGTCAAGATACTGATCACGTGACCAGCATGCAGCCGTCCCACCAATAGCTTTGAGCATGAACGGTGACAGAAGCAGTTATGGCAAGAGCTACTCACGCGATCACGCGAATTACGTTGGCACAACAAGTTTTATAATGTCTCGACAAATGCCAGTGTTAACGAGTTTATTCTTTTGAAACAAGGACAGATGCTCACAGATCGCGTCATGAACATTCGAGACAAAGTGGCCCCTAGAGAAAACACCCGACAGAGAACACACGGTCGGGTTATCCATTACTAATCGCGGGCGTTGAAGTTGGTCGTGGTAGTCAACTGGAAACCTCTGTGTTTTAGACACCAGTGAGTAAGTCAGGTTGATCATCTACAACTAGTGCCAATACATTTTCCTCGATGAAGCAACATGCAGACCGCTGAGGTTTTCAACCGCAATGATATATATACTAGACAAAAATAGTTAGGGGTGTACATACATTTTAAAATTTTGAATAATGATGTTTTTATTCATTGACACACTGATAAAATATCAGTCATAAAACATAGAAATATCCCTAACTTACTTTTTCCAGTATGATATGAGCGAATGAAAGGCAATTAGGCATTGGATTGTTTCCAAGAGCTGGTGTAAATGAGAAGTACAGTGCCAATACCGTCCGGTTACTGTATGTACCAGTTTAACCAACAATAGTGATACGGTGTATTCAGTATCTCCCCTTCATGTCCCCTTCCTATCTACCTACCCCTCCCGTCCATATCACTCATTGCCTTACTCGTCCACCTTACTCTCACTTCTACCTACCCCTCCCGTCCATATCACTCATTGCCTTACTCGTCCACCTTACTCTCACTTCTACCTACCCCTCCCGTCCATATCACTCATTGCCTTACTCGTCCACCTTACTCTCACTTCTACCTACCCCTCCCGTCCATATCACTCATTGCCTTACTCGTCCACCTTACTCTCACTTCTACCTACCCCTCCCGTCCATATCACTCATTGCCTTACTCGTCCACCTTACTCTCACTTCTACCTACCCCTCCCGTCCATATCACTCATTGCCTTACTCGTCCACCTTACTCTCACTTCTACCTACCCCTCCCGTCCATATCACTCATTGCCTTACTCGTCCACCTTACTCTCACTTCTACCTACCCCTCCCGTCCATATCACTCATTGCCTTACTCGTCCACCTTACTCTCACTTCTACCTACCCCTCCCGTCCATATCACTCATTGCCTTACTCGTCCACCTTACTCTCACTTCTACCTACCCCTCCCGTCCATAACACTCATTGCCTTACTCGTCCACCTTACTCTCACTTCTACCTACCCCTCCCGTCCATATCACTCATTGCCTTACTCGTCCACCTTACTCTCACTTCTACCTACCCCTCCCGTCCATATCACTCATTGCCTTACTCGTCCACCTTACTCTCGCTTCTACCTACCCCTCCCGTCCACATCACTCATTGCCTTACTCGTCCACCTTACTCTCACTTCTACCTACCCCTCCCGTCCATATCACTCATTGCCTTACTCGTCCACCTTACTCTCACTTCTACCTACCCCTCCCGTCCATATCACTCATTGCCTTACTCGTCCACCTTACTCTCGCTTCTACCTACCCCTCCCGTCCATATCACTCATTGCCTTACTCGTCCACCTTACTCTCACTTCTACCTACCCCTCCCGTCCATATCACTCATTGCCTTACTCGTCCACCTTACTCTCGCTTCTACCTACCCCTCCCGTCCATATCACTCATTGCCTTACTCGTCCACCTTACTCTCGCTTCTACCTACCCCTCCCGTCCACATCACTCATTGCCTTACTCGTCCACCTTACTCTCGCTTCTACCTACCCCTCCCGTCCATATCACTCATTGCCTTACTCGTCCACCTTACTCTCGCCTCTACCTACCCCTCCCGTCCATATCACTCTTTGCCTTTCTCGTCCACCTTACTCTCACTTCTACCTACTCCTCCCGTCCATATTACTCATTACTTACTCGTTCATATCCACCTTACTCTCCCTTGCACCTGCCACTACCGTCCATATTACTCATTCCTTACTCGACTCGTCCACACCCACCCCACTCTCCCTTGTACTGCCCCTCCCGTTCATATTACTCATTCCTTACTCGTCCACACCCACCCCACTCTCCCTTGTACTGCCCCTCCCGTTCATATTACTCATCCCTTACTCGTCCACACCCACCCCACTCTCTCTTGTACTGCCCCTCCCGTTCATATTACTCATTCCTTACTCGTCCACATCCACCCCACTCTCCCTTGTACTGTCCCTCCCGTTCATATTACTCATTCCTTACTCGTCCACATCCACCCCACTCTCCCTTGTACTGCCCCTCCCGTCCATATCACTCATTGCCTTACTCGTCCACCTTACTCTCACTTCTACCTACCCCTCCCGTCCATATCACTCATTGCCTTACTCGTCCACCTTACTCTCACTTCTACCTACCCCTCCCGTCCATATCACTCATTGCCTTACTCGTCCACCTTACTCTCACTTCTACCTACCCCTCCCGTCCATATCACTCATTGCCTTACTCGTCCACCTTACTCTCACTTCTACCTACCCCTCCCGTCCATATCACTCATTGCCTTACTCGTCCACCTTACTCTCACTTCTACCTACCCCTCCCGTCCATATCACTCATTGCCTTACTCGTCCACCTTACTCTCGCCTCTACCTACCCCTCCCGTCCATATCACTCTTTGCCTTTCTCGTCCACCTTACTCTCACTTCTACCTACTCCTCCCGTCCATATTACTCATTACTTACTCGTTCATATCCACCTTACTCTCCCTTGCACCTGCCACTACCGTCCATATTACTCATTCCTTACTCGACTCGTCCACACCCACCCCACTCTCCCTTGTACTGCCCCTCCCGTTCATATTACTCATTCCTTACTCGTCCACACCCACCCCACTCTCCCTTGTACTGCCCCTCCCGTTCATATTACTCATCCCTTACTCGTCCACACCCACCCCACTCTCTCTTGTACTGCCCCTCCCGTTCATATTACTCATTCCTTACTCGTCCACATCCACCCCACTCTCCCTTGTACTGTCCCTCCCGTTCATATTACTCATTCCTTACTCGTCCACATCCACCCCACTCTCCCTTGTACTGCCCCTCCCGTCCATATCACTCATTGCCTTACTCGTCCACCTTACTCTCACTTCTACCTACCCCTCCCGTCCATATCACTCATTGCCTTACTCGTCCACCTTACTCTCACTTCTACCTACCCCTCCCGTCCATATCACTCATTGCCTTACTCGTCCACCTTACTCTCACTTCTACCTACCCCTCCCGTCCATATCACTCATTGCCTTACTCGTCCACCTTACTCTCACTTCTACCTACCCCTCCCGTCCATATCACTCATTGCCTTACTCGTCCACCTTACTCTCACTTCTACCTACCCCTCCCGTCCATATCACTCATTGCCTTACTCGTCCACCTTACTCTCACTTCTACCTACCCCTCCCGTCCATATCACTCATTGCCTTACTCGTCCACCTTACTCTCGCTTCTACCTACCCCTCCCGTCCACATCACTCATTGCCTTACTCGTCCACCTTACTCTCACTTCTACCTACCCCTCCCGTCCATATCACTCATTGCCTTACTCGTCCACCTTACTCTCACTTCTACCTACCCCTCCCGTCCATATCACTCATTGCCTTACTCGTCCACCTTACTCTCACTTCTACCTACCCCTCCCGTCCATATCACTCATTGCCTTACTCGTCCACCTTACTCTCGCTTCTACCTACCCCTCCCGTCCATATCACTCATTGCCTTACTCGTCCACCTTACTCTCACTTCTACCTACCCCTCCCGTCCATATCACTCATTGCCTTACTCGTCCACCTTACTCTCGCTTCTACCTACCCCTCCCGTCCATATCACTCATTGCCTTACTCGTCCACCTTACTCTCGCTTCTACCTACCCCTCCCGTCCATATCACTCTTTGCCTTTCTCGTCCACCTTACTCTCACTTCTACCTACTCCTCCCGTCCATATTACTCATTACTTACTCGTTCACATCCACCTTACTCTCCCTTGCACCTGCCACTACCGTCCATATTACTCATTCCTTACTCGACTCGTCCACACCCACCCCACTCTCCCTTGTACTGCCCCTCCCGTTCATATTACTCATTCCTTACTCGTCCACACCCACCCCACTCTCCCTTGTACTGCCCCTCCCGTTCATATTACTCATCCCTTACTCGTCCACACCCACCCCACTCTCTCTTGTACTGCCCCTCCCGTTCATATTACTCATTCCTTACTCGTCCACATCCACCCCACTCTCCCTTGTACTGTCCCTCCCGTTCATATTACTCATTCCTTACTCGTCCACATCCACCCCACTCTCCCTTGTACTGCCCCTCCCGTCCATATCACTCATTGCCTTACTCGTCCACCTTACTCTCACTTCTACCTACCCCTCCCGTCCATATCACTCATTGCCTTACTCGTCCACCTTACTCTCACTTCTACCTACCCCTCCCGTCCATATCACTCATTGCCTTACTCGTCCACCTTACTCTCACTTCTACCTACCCCTCCCGTCCATATCACTCATTGCCTTACTCGTCCACCTTACTCTCACTTCTACCTACCCCTCCCGTCCATATCACTCATTGCCTTACTCGTCCACCTTACTCTCACTTCTACCTACCCCTCCCGTCCATATCACTCATTGCCTTACTCGTCCACCTTACTCTCGCCTCTACCTACCCCTCCCGTCCATATCACTCTTTGCCTTTCTCGTCCACCTTACTCTCACTTCTACCTACTCCTCCCGTCCATATTACTCATTACTTACTCGTTCATATCCACCTTACTCTCCCTTGCACCTGCCACTACCGTCCATATTACTCATTCCTTACTCGACTCGTCCACACCCACCCCACTCTCCCTTGTACTGCCCCTCCCGTTCATATTACTCATTCCTTACTCGTCCACACCCACCCCACTCTCCCTTGTACTGCCCCTCCCGTTCATATTACTCATCCCTTACTCGTCCACACCCACCCCACTCTCTCTTGTACTGCCCCTCCCGTTCATATTACTCATTCCTTACTCGTCCACATCCACCCCACTCTCCCTTGTACTGTCCCTCCCGTTCATATTACTCATTCCTTACTCGTCCACATCCACCCCACTCTCCCTTGTACTGCCCCTCCCGTCCATATCACTCATTGCCTTACTCGTCCACCTTACTCTCACTTCTACCTACCCCTCCCGTCCATATCACTCATTGCCTTACTCGTCCACCTTACTCTCACTTCTACCTACCCCTCCCGTCCATATCACTCATTGCCTTACTCGTCCACCTTACTCTCACTTCTACCTACCCCTCCCGTCCATATCACTCATTGCCTTACTCGTCCACCTTACTCTCACTTCTACCTACCCCTCCCGTCCATATCACTCATTGCCTTACTCGTCCACCTTACTCTCACTTCTACCTACCCCTCCCGTCCATATCACTCATTGCCTTACTCGTCCACCTTACTCTCACTTCTACCTACCCCTCCCGTCCATATCACTCATTGCCTTACTCGTCCACCTTACTCTCGCTTCTACCTACCCCTCCCGTCCACATCACTCATTGCCTTACTCGTCCACCTTACTCTCACTTCTACCTACCCCTCCCGTCCATATCACTCATTGCCTTACTCGTCCACCTTACTCTCACTTCTACCTACCCCTCCCGTCCATATCACTCATTGCCTTACTCGTCCACCTTACTCTCACTTCTACCTACCCCTCCCGTCCATATCACTCATTGCCTTACTCGTCCACCTTACTCTCGCTTCTACCTACCCCTCCCGTCCATATCACTCATTGCCTTACTCGTCCACCTTACTCTCACTTCTACCTACCCCTCCCGTCCATATCACTCATTGCCTTACTCGTCCACCTTACTCTCGCTTCTACCTACCCCTCCCGTCCATATCACTCATTGCCTTACTCGTCCACCTTACTCTCGCTTCTACCTACCCCTCCCGTCCATATCACTCTTTGCCTTTCTCGTCCACCTTACTCTCACTTCTACCTACTCCTCCCGTCCATATTACTCATTACTTACTCGTTCACATCCACCTTACTCTCCCTTGCACCTGCCACTACCGTCCATATTACTCATTCCTTACTCGACTCGTCCACACCCACCCCACTCTCCCTTGTACTGCCCCTCCCGTTCATATTACTCATTCCTTACTCGTCCACACCCACCCCACTCTCCCTTGTACTGCCCCTCCCGTTCATATTACTCATCCCTTACTCGTCCACACCCACCCCACTCTCTCTTGTACTGCCCCTCCCGTTCATATTACTCATTCCTTACTCGTCCACATCCACCCCACTCTCCCTTGTACTGTCCCTCCCGTTCATATTACTCATTCCTTACTCGTCCACATCCACCCCACTCTCCCTTGTACTGCCCCTCCCGTCCATATCACTCATTGCCTTACTCGTCCACCTTACTCTCACTTCTACCTACCCCTCCCGTCCATATCACTCATTGCCTTACTCGTCCACCTTACTCTCACTTCTACCTACCCCTCCCGTCCATATCACTCATTGCCTTACTCGTCCACCTTACTCTCACTTCTACCTACCCCTCCCGTCCATATCACTCATTGCCTTACTCGTCCACCTTACTCTCACTTCTACCTACCCCTCCCGTCCATATCACTCATTGCCTTACTCGTCCACCTTACTCTCACTTCTACCTACCCCTCCCGTCCATATCACTCATTGCCTTACTCGTCCACCTTACTCTCGCCTCTACCTACCCCTCCCGTCCATATCACTCTTTGCCTTTCTCGTCCACCTTACTCTCACTTCTACCTACTCCTCCCGTCCATATTACTCATTACTTACTCGTTCATATCCACCTTACTCTCCCTTGCACCTGCCACTACCGTCCATATTACTCATTCCTTACTCGACTCGTCCACACCCACCCCACTCTCCCTTGTACTGCCCCTCCCGTTCATATTACTCATTCCTTACTCGTCCACACCCACCCCACTCTCCCTTGTACTGCCCCTCCCGTTCATATTACTCATCCCTTACTCGTCCACACCCACCCCACTCTCTCTTGTACTGCCCCTCCCGTTCATATTACTCATTCCTTACTCGTCCACATCCACCCCACTCTCCCTTGTACTGTCCCTCCCGTTCATATTACTCATTCCTTACTCGTCCACATCCACCCCACTCTCCCTTGTACTGCCCCTCCCGTCCATATCACTCATTGCCTTACTCGTCCACCTTACTCTCACTTCTACCTACCCCTCCCGTCCATATCACTCATTGCCTTACTCGTCCACCTTACTCTCACTTCTACCTACCCCTCCCGTCCATATCACTCATTGCCTTACTCGTCCACCTTACTCTCACTTCTACCTACCCCTCCCGTCCATATCACTCATTGCCTTACTCGTCCACCTTACTCTCACTTCTACCTACCCCTCCCGTCCATATCACTCATTGCCTTACTCGTCCACCTTACTCTCACTTCTACCTACCCCTCCCGTCCATATCACTCATTGCCTTACTCGTCCACCTTACTCTCACTTCTACCTACCCCTCCCGTCCATATCACTCATTGCCTTACTCGTCCACCTTACTCTCGCTTCTACCTACCCCTCCCGTCCACATCACTCATTGCTTTACTCGTCCACCTTACTCTCACTTCTACCTACCCCTCCCGTCCATATCACTCATTGCCTTACTCGTCCACCTTACTCTCACTTCTACCTACCCCTCCCGTCCATATCACTCATTGCCTTACTCGTCCACCTTACTCTCACTTCTACCTACCCCTCCCGTCCATATCACTCATTGCCTTACTCGTCCACCTTACTCTCGCTTCTACCTACCCCTCCCGTCCATATCACTCATTGCCTTACTCGTCCACCTTACTCTCACTTCTACCTACCCCTCCCGTCCATATCACTCATTGCCTTACTCGTCCACCTTACTCTCGCTTCTACCTACCCCTCCCGTCCATATCACTCATTGCCTTACTCGTCCACCTTACTCTCGCTTCTACCTACCCCTCCCGTCCATATCACTCTTTGCCTTTCTCGTCCACCTTACTCTCACTTCTACCTACTCCTCCCGTCCATATTACTCATTACTTACTCGTTCACATCCACCTTACTCTCCCTTGCACCTGCCACTACCGTCCATATTACTCATTCCTTACTCGACTCGTCCACACCCACCCCACTCTCCCTTGTACTGCCCCTCCCGTTCATATTACTCATTCCTTACTCGTCCACACCCACCCCACTCTCCCTTGTACTGCCCCTCCCGTTCATATTACTCATCCCTTACTCGTCCACACCCACCCCACTCTCTCTTGTACTGCCCCTCCCGTTCATATTACTCATTCCTTACTCGTCCACATCCACCCCACTCTCCCTTGTACTGTCCCTCCCGTTCATATTACTCATTCCTTACTCGTCCACATCCACCCCACTCTCCCTTGTACTGCCCCTCCCGTTCATATTACTCATTCCTTACTCGTCCACATCCACCCCACTCTCCCTTGTACTGCCCCTCCCGTTCATATTACTCATTCCTTACTCGTCCACATCCACCCCACTCTCCCTTGTACTGTCCCTCCCGTTCATATTACTCATTCCTTACTCGTCCACATCCACCCCACTCTCCCTTGTACTGCCCCTCCCGTTCATATTACTCATTCCTTACTCGTCCACATCCACCCCACTCTCCCTTGTACTGCCCCTCCCGTTCATATTACTCATTCCTTACTCGTCCACATCCACCCCACTCTCCCTTGTACTGTCCCTCCCGTTTATAATGATCATTCCTTACTCGTCCACACCCACCCCACTCTCTCTTGTACTGCCCCTCCCGTTCATATTACTCATTCCTTACTCGTCCACATCCACCCCACTCTCCCTTGTACTGCCCCTCCCGTTCATATTACTCATTCCTTACTCGTCCACATCCACCCCACTCTCCCTTGTACTGCCCCTCCCGTTCATATTACTCATTCCTTACTCGTCCACATCCACCCCACTCTCCCTTGTACTGTCCCTCCCGTTCATAATGATCATTCCTTACTCGTCCACATCCACCCCACTCTCCCTTGTACTGTCCCTCCCGTTCATAATGATCATTCCTTACTCGTCCACATCCACCCCACTCTCCCTTGTACTGTCCCTCCCGTTCATAATACTCATTCCTTACTCGTCCACATCCACCCCACTCTCCCTTGTACTGTCCCTCCCGTTCATAATGATCATTCCTTACTCGTCCACATCCACCCCACTCTCCCTTGTACTGTCCCTCCCGTTTATAATGATCATTCCTTACTCGTCCACATCCACCCCACTCTCCCTTGTACTGTCCCTCCCGTTCATATTACTCATTCCTTACTCGTCCACACCCACCCCACTCTCCCTTGTACTGTCCCTCCCGTTCATGTTACTCATCCCTTACTCGTCCACACCCTCCCCACTCTCTTCCTTGTACTGTCCCTCCCGTTCATATTACTCATTCCTTACTCGTCCACATCCACCCCGCTCTCCCTTGTACTGTCCCTCACGTTCATAATGATCATTCCTTACTCGTCCACATCCACCCCACTCTCCCTTGTACTGTCCGTCCCGTTCATATTACTCATTCCTTACTCGTCCACATCCACCCCACTCTCCCTTGTACTGTCCCTCCCGTTCATATTACTCATTCCTTACTCGTCCACATCCACCCCGGTCTCCCTTGTACTGTCCCTCCCGTTCATATTACTCATTCCTTACTCGTCCACATCCACCCCACTCTCCCTTGTACTGCCCCTCCCGTTCATATTACTCATTCCTTACTCGTCCACACCCACCCCACTCTCCCTTGTACTGTCCCTCCCGTTCATAATGATCATTCCATACTCGTCCACATCCACCCCACTCTCCCTTGTACTGTCCCTCCCGTTCATATTACTCATTCCTTACTCGTCCACATCCACCCCACTCTCCCTTGTACTGTCCCTCCCGTTCATATTACTCATTCCTTACTCGTCCACATCCACCCCACTCTCCCTTGTACTGTCCCTCCCGTTCATATTACTCATTCCTTACTCGTCCACATCCACCCCACTCTCCCTTGTACTGTCCCTCCCGTTCATATTACTCATTCCTTACTCGTCCACATCCACCCCACTCTCCCTTGTACTGTCCCTCCCGTTCATATTACTCATTCCTTACTCGTCCACACCCACCCCACTCTCCCTTGTACTGTCCCTCCCGTTCATAATGATCATTCCTTACTCGTCCACATCCACCCCACTCTCCCTTGTACTGTCCCTCCCGTTCATATTACTCATTCCTTACTCGTCCACATCCACCCCACTCTCCCTTGTACTGTCCCTCCCGTTCATATTACTCATTCCTTACTCGTCCACATCCACCCCACTCTCCCTTGTGCTGTCCCTCCCGTTCATATTACTCATTCCTTACTCGTCCACATCCACCCCACTCTCCCTTGTACTGTCCCTCACGTTCATAATGATCATTCCTTACTCGTCCACATCCACCCCACTCTCCCTTGTACTGTCCCTCCCGTTCATATTACTCATTCCTTACTCGTCCACATCCACCCCACTCTCCCTTGTACTGTCCCTCCCGTTCATATTACTCATTCCTTACTCGTCCACACCCACCCCACTCTCCCTTGTACTGTCCCTCCCGTTCATAATGATCATTCCTTACTCGTCCACACCCTCCCCACTCT
Organism: Haliotis asinina; assembly: GCF_037392515.1. NCBI lineage: Eukaryota > Metazoa > Mollusca > Gastropoda > Lepetellida > Haliotidae > Haliotis > Haliotis asinina. The sequence continues at coordinate 78,913,507 of NC_090284.1, read as the reverse complement.
CTTCCTTGTACTGTCCCTCCCGTTCATATTACTCATTCCTTACTCGTCCACACCCACCCCACTCTCCCTTGTACTGTCCCTCCCGTTCATATTACTCATTCCTTACTCGTCCACACCCACCCCACTCTCCCTTGTACTGTCCCTCCCGTTCATATTACTCATTCCTTACTCGTCCACATCCACCCCACTCTCCCTTGTACTGTCCCTCCCGTTCATAATGATCATTCCTTACTCGTCCACATCCACCCCACTCTCCCTTGTACCTGTCCCTCCCGTTCATATTACTCATTCCTTACTCGTCCACACCCACCCCACTCTCCCTTGTACTGTCCCTCCCGTTCATATTACTCATTCCTTACTCGTCCACATCCACCCCACTCTCCCTTGTACTGTCCCTCCCGTTCATATTACTCATCCCTTACTCGTCCACATCCACCCCACTCTCCCTTGTACCTGTCCCTCCCGTTCATATTACTCATTCCTTACTCGTCCACACCCACCCCACTCTCCCTTGTACTGTCCCTCCCGTTCATATTACTTATTCCTTACTCGTCCACATCCACCCCACTCTCCCTTGTACTGTCCCTCCCGTTCATATTGATCATTCCTTACTCGTCCACACCCACCCCACTCTCCCTTGTACTGCCCCTCCCGTTCATAATGATCATTCCTTACTCGTCCACATCCACCCCACTCTCCCTTGTACCTGTCCCTCCCGTTCATATTACTCATTCCTTACTCGTCCACACCCACCCCACTCTCCCTTGTACTGTCCCTCCCGTTCATATTACTCATTCCTTACTCGTCCACATCCACCCCACTCTCCCTTGTACTGTCCCTCCCGTTCATAATGATCATTCCTTACTCGTCCACATCCACCCCGCTCTCCCTTGTTCCTGTCCCTCCCGTTCATATTACTCATTTCTTACTCGTCCACATCCACCCCACTCTCCCTTGTACTGTCCCTCCCGTTCATATTACTCATTCCTTACTCGTCCACATCCACCCCACTCTCCCTTGTACTGTCCCTCCCGTTCATATTACTCATTCCTTACTCGTCCACATCCACCCCACTCTCCCTTGTACCTGTCCCTCCCGTTCATAATGATCATTCCTTACTCGTCCACATCCACCCCACTCTCCCTTGTACATAATACAACATATAGTAAGTGCTTTAAGTCAGGCTAAACTTTGATGGGTCGTATGCTGAACTGCAAAAGAAAGGTACCCCTACCAAAGATTTAGTAGATATGCTTAGGTCCCAGATATGTTTCATCTTCATTTTAATTTCATTGTTTCCACTTGTTATATGGTACCTAGGAGTGGTTCGTAGCCAATGTTCAGGGAAATTTGGTATTCGATTCCGTATTTGATACCAAAAAAAATAAATCTCGTCAAAACGCAGTTACTAAATTAATGATGGGACGAGGTTTTGTTTTCATTTTCACGAAAATGACAATGCACGTGCATCCTGAGGTATTTGTCATTCCTATAGGAAGAGCCGCCGAACATGCACCTAATCATTCACTGTTCGACACTAGCAACATGTCATGATTATCAATGAAACAGAGGGACCAACTTAGGAAGACTTTGCAAATCATTTTTCTTTTCATTTTCGAACAATATACCACTTGCAACAACGAACAGAAACCACTGGAAGCACAGCCGGCCGTCCTCGCAGTGGAAGACCGCCTGTGACAACGTTCAGATAAAATCGGCAGAAGTATAATCGGTCATCACCTGAAAAATCGTTTCGCGAGGGCAACGGAAACTGAACGGACAACCATTGGCAGTCACTAGAGAAAATCATCCCTGACACAGTGGGGAGACGTTTGAGGCAGAATAACGTCAGATGTCGCAGGCCTTACCGGGATCCGATCCTCACTGTTTGATATCGTCCTGCTCGGGGGCTACAGTCCGGTGGGCTGCAAATCATCGGAAATGGCGTCACCGGGAGTGGCGACCTGTAATCTTCTCCCACGAAGGCCGATATTGCATCCCGACAGCTGATGGCAGAGAGAAAGTGTGGCGACGACGCGAGGATGAATGTGTCCTGGAAACAGACTCTTGGAGAGGTCCAAGCGTAATAGTGTGATGTGCTGTTGCTTTCAAACATAAACTAGACCTACGTCATGCCACATTTTGGTTGTTATGTAAACCACGTTTTCCAGCAGGACAACGCAAGTGCCCATACTGCCAACGCAACTAGAGACTTTCTCTGTCAACACGGCATACAAACTCTTTCAATGGCCTGCCCTCAGTCCAGACTTAAACCCGATAGAACACTTGTGGGACAAGATTCAGAGGAGGGTCAATGATGTGCGATGAATGCGACAAGTGCATCTGAAGTCTCTCAGGCGTATCACCGAATCTGGACGCAATTTCCTATGGCTTCATTAACCGTCTCATCTACTCCATGTACAGACGATGCAACGCGGTCAACACTCAAAGATAACATACCCAATATTGGCCTTCGGATCGCGCTGTCGCGCCATCCTGTCGTCATTTTGACTTGTATTTGTCTGAAATTCGTCTATAAGTATTGATGATTAGACATGTCAATTTTGAAAACTTTAGACAATTATTATGTTTTTTACTTGTGTTTGAATAAAACGGATCACCAATTAAAAAATGACTGACGATTTTTGCGGTTCGGTCCTCCATGACAACGGTACAAGGATCCGTATCAAAACGTCGCACTTAAAAATGCCACTTAAAGACGTTTTCCCTCGTCATGTCCTCCTCCCTTATCATCCCCCTCATCGTTCCCTTATCACCCTCCACATCGTTCTCTTATCACCCACCTCATCGTTCTCTTATCACCCACCACATCGTTCTCTTATCACCCACCTCATCGTTCTCTTATCACCCACCACATCGTTCCCTTATCACCTACCACATCGTTCTCTTATCACCCACCCCATCGTTCTCTTATCACCCACCACATTATCACCCACCACATCGTTCTCTTATCACCCACCTCATCGTTCTCTTATCACCCTCCACATCGTTCTCTTATCACCCACCACATCGTTCTCTTATCACCCACCTCATCGTTCTCTTATCACCAACTACATCGTTCTCTTATCACCCACCTCATCGTTCTCTTATCACCCACCACATCGTTCTCTTATCACCCACCACATCCTTCTCTTATCACCCACCACATCCTTCTCTTATCACCAACTACATCGTTCTCTTATCACCCACCTCATCGTTCTCTTATCACCCACCACATCGTTCTCTTATCACCCACCACATCCTTCTCTTATCACCCACCACATCGTTCTCTTATCACCCACCTCATCGTTCTCTTATCACCCACCTCATCGTTCTCTTATCACCCACATCATCGTTCTCTTATCACCCACCACATCGTTCTCTTATCACCCACCTCATCGTTCTCTTATCACCCACCACATCGTTCTCTTATCACCCACCACATCGTTCTCTTATCACCCACCACATCGTTCTCTTATCACCCACCTCATCGTTCTCTTATCACCCTCCACATCGTTCTCTTATCACCCTCCACATCGTTCTCTTATCACCCACCTCATCGTTCTCTTATCACCCACCACATCGTTCTCTTATCACCCACCTCATCGTTCTCTTATCACCCTCCACATCGTTCTCTTATCACCCACCTCATCGTTCTCTTATCACGCACCTCATCGTTCTCTTATCACCCACCACATCCTTCTCTTATCACCCACCACATCGTTCTCTTATCACCCACCACATCCTTCTCTTATCACCCACTACATCCTTCTCTTATCACCTACCACATCGTTCTCTTATCACCTACCAGATCGTTCTCTTATCACCCACCACATCCTTCTCTTATCACCCACCACAACGTTCTCTTATCACCCACCACAACGTTCCCTTATCACCCACTACATCGTTCCCTTATCACCCACCACATCGTTCCCCTATCATCCGCCTCATCGTGCTATCATCCAGTTCATCGTACTTTCACATTACTCTTACCGTCCCTTTTGCCATTTCCCTCATGGTTGTAGCTGAGGTAAACACAAACCAACCAATCGTCCTGGAATACACACATTATAAACTTGAGGTTGTTCAAAACTGAGTCGTGTGATCCCATTCCAACAACAAACGCAAATCCAACACAAGTTTACTGACAACAAAACACGTGATCACTAGACGAATCAGTGATATTGTCTATTGTTGGCAGTCTGAGAACATATCATAGCTGAATTGTATAACATAATCATGCCACAACGACCGTTACCATGGTTACTGGCTTCGGCGAGCCTTCCCTCAAGGGAACTACTGGCCTATTAACTCTTCTTGTTGAAAGAGATAGACTCAAATGTTTCTGTAGGTACTTCAGGGCCCTGGGTTATCTACACAATACAGTTTCTGTAGGTACGGCGTTATCAGCGAGGTGACTTGTGTTTTCCCTGGGTTATCTACACAATAAAGTTTCTGTAGGTACTACGGTATCAGCGATGTGGGGTGTGTTGGCCCTGGGTTATCTACACAATACAGTTTGTGTAGTTACTGCGGTATCAACGAAGGGAGATTTGTGAGCCTTGTTTATCTGCAGAATATAGGAGAAGAAGAACAAGAAGAAGAACAACAACAAAAACAAAAACAGAAGACAAAAAAGAAAAAAAACCAAAAACAATCAAACAAACCCCAGAAAACTGTATTTGACTAGGCTATGGTAGAGATCAGGCTTGATTTAACATGTTTAAAGGCTACATTTACATGTGACCTTTGGTCCTCCGCTACCTGGCTTGTCCGCTGTCCTGCCGGTGTGTCTCAAGGGTGTGACCACTCTTCCAGCTGTGTGTTTTGCGAAGGTATACCAACTGCTCCTTCTCTTTGCCATGATGTTAATCGAGGCATGTTTTGTTGGTCATACGGGGGTAAGTGATGACAGGGAACAGTTCAACTCATGCTTTATTTTCAGATTGTATACGGGTTCTTTTCTGCAACCAAAATTCACGTATGTGGTCACTTAGACGACCATTATGATAATTGTTTTTGTTTTTTATTTTGGGGACGTTTCTTTTCCACGTGACTGTAGTATCAACATGGTCAGGAGTGATATTCTACATAGGATTGGCTCTACCATCGCATTCAGCATTACCTCTGCGTGAACTGCCCTAACTGAACTGTACAGATAATTATATTTATTAGTGTTACTTTATTAGGGACCTACATTACTGAATAATTAAATGCCATGCGCTGATGAAGTCAGTGTGGTTTCCATAATGAACATATTATTTCGCTGTACGGGTGTTGTTGATTCACAATAGTCTGTCGTGGTGGATATGGTGTGGTGTATCCTGGGTCGATCAACAGTGGCGTGTCCTGTGTCGTTGTAAGTGTACTTTTGTTGGGTTAGGCCCCATACGGGATTCGGACACACACCATCCGAGTCGCCAGCACACAAAGTCAGCCTAACCCCCTCGGCCACTGCATCTTCCATTGTAGATTTAAACACGTCGGTCGGATGTATCGCTCAGTTCTTCATTACATTGTTGACAGACATGGCATAACACGAACACTCAGCCGGACGGCATACGAGAATGCGTCCATCGACGGAGTCTCTGCGCTATTGCCGAGACGTACAAATGATGTCAGTGACCCTTGGGACAGATGGGATCTATATGGCTGTCACCAGCAGATGTGCTTTGTGCCGAATGAGCCAGCAATATGAGCAAATGACTAATAGCTATCGCGTCGTATCACACCCAGCATTAGGGCACACACACACACATACACACACACACACACACACACACACACACACACACACACACACACACACAAACACACACACACATATATATATATATATATATAGTTAGAATAAAGGACGCACTGTTATCGTTCATAATGAAATGGCGAGACTAATTACAATGAGGCATCAATTCTTTACAATCTATCCTGCATATCTCTACAACGCATCGCTTTACAATCACGTACCATTGTGAATCCAGACAATGCTATGGTATACACACTAATAATATGTAAACACTGTATGTATATCTCACCTTGCAATCACATGTACCATTGTGAATCCAGACAATCTTATGGCGTACACACTGATTGTATATATCATCTTACAATCACATGTACCATTGTGAATCCAGACAATCTTATGGCGTACACACTGAATGTATATATCATCTTACAATCACATGTACCATTGTGAATCCAGACAATCTTATGGTGTACGCACTGAATGTATATATGTATCATCTTACAATCACATGTACCATTGTGAATCCAGACAATCTTATGGTGTACGCACTGAATGTATATATCATCTTACAATCACATGTACCATTGTGAATCCAGACAATCTTATGCTGTACACACTGAATGTATATATCATCTTACAATCACATGTACCATTGTGAATCCAGACAATCTTATGGTGTACGCACTGAATGTATATATGTATCATCTTACAATCACATGTACCATTGTGAATCCAGACAATCTTATGCTGTACACACTGAATGTATATATCATCTTACAACCACATGTACCATGGTGAATGCAGACAATCTTATGGTGTACGCACTGAATGTATATATCATCTTACAATCACATGTTGCATGCATGAGTGAATACCATAACCACATCGCCCTGAGTGTCACCTAATTACATACAGCTGAATAAATACAATTATGACCGGGCAGGGTGGACGAATCTGCGTAACGAGCAGTCTTAACGTCACACTGTGCAGTACTACTCTACTAGTACACCACTTGGACTGAAATACAAACATAGCTGGTTTCCTGTATACAATGCTTCAGCTAGCAATTGTATTTCTCTTGCAATATTGTTTCTTATTGATTAGCGTACAGTCGTCAACATGTCCAAGGTCGATGCAAGTGGAGACGTAAGCTGTAGAACAGAGATCGTGCCGATGCCTGTATTTGAACAATACAAGCAACAATGAGGGCATCATGGGACATTATAACGGTTTACTGGAGATCAATACTCTTGTCACTTGGGAATTGGAATTGAATTTATCGGAGAACTTGCATGAACCTGGATTCAGAAATAGTTGGCTTTAAAAAATGACAGTGAGTCCAGGGACACTTAATACATTAATAGATTACCGTATACTATCTACTTTCGTTTGACATGACTAACTATCTTCCCTGTCTCTCCGGGGGCGGGAGATGGTCAGACAGACATCATGTAAGGGGTCTCAATGGAACAGTTAACCGAGGAAGCATCGGTACCCTGCACACAAATCAATAAATCATTCGTTGTCAGTTGCTCTTATCAAATAGAACTGGCAATGAATCAACCGACGTTGGGAATTAGTAGATGTGGCCGGGGAAAGTCTCCGACCGCTGTTTCGGAGGTACAATATGTGATGAGAACAGCGAGCTGACAGCTCAACGAAGAACTAAATTAAGTTCCAGTACACAACATATATAAACCATGTAGAGACATTAATGTGCATAATTTAATCACGCCTAAGTATCACTGTGCCATTCACTTGAGCAGTGACTGACGGTGATGGTGTGGTAATACACTCAATCCAAACGATGTCTTCGTGGATGGTGCAAACGGTGATGTTATCGTCATAGATTCCACCTTGTGTTCACTGGTGGTCAAAATGTTTGCACCACAACGACTCATGGTGTCGACAAAAACACAGGTCTCACTCATACACAGTGACGTACGATAACCCATCCCCTTGTATAAAACATGATCACCTTACACTGTGTGGTATCATATATGTTCCCGCTGTATAGAACATGATCACCTTACACTGTGTGGTATCATATATGTTCCCGCTGTATAGAACATGATCACCTTACACTGTGTGGTATCATATATGTTCCCGCTGTATAGAACATGATCACCTTAGACTGCGTAGTATCATATATGGTTCCCTTTGTAGAACATAATATCCTTACACTGTGTGGTACATATAGATTTATAGAACATGATCACCTTACACAGTGTAGTACCATATATCCATATATGTTCCAATTTATAGAACATGATCATATTGCACTATGTAACATCATACATATCATGTATGCTCTCGCTTTATAGAACATGATCACATTACGCTGTGTGGTATCATATATGTTCCCCTTTATTAAACATGATCATGTTATACTGTGCGGAAGGCTGACACAGACTGGCTTTAGGGAGTATCATTGTTTTGAGTATGCGAGAAACACTGTGGCTGCATGTTGTGATGACCTACCTTGTACACAAGAACCATATACACTGTTTCTACATACTGAACTAAAGAGCCTTCCTCCCGCCATTACAATGAAAGAGCACATGTTAGAGGCTGCCATGAACACTGAAGTTACGCCACGCTCAGAACAACTACATCCTGGTATAAACATATGTTTAAAACCGAGGAAAATAACTTGAACTGAGCTGTTTCTGTGATTAATCGATCTCTTGCCAGATATTCATCGACATATCGATCAAGCAGCAGCTTAATGCAAGGTCACAATAAGATTTCCAACAGCTGGTCACTACAGGCATACAGTAAAGGGAACGTACCTGTGTATATTGCTCCGTCCCGGGGTACACGTATATATGTTCCACCCTGAGAAAGTGCACACTATCGTTGTCCCGCCTTCCGCAACGAGCAAAACACCGTCCACAGGCCAGTTGTTGTCAAACGCAAAGTTATTGATCGCCAGGAGTGAGGCCCCACACCATCAGCCTCGGCATCAGCATATTATATCGGAGAGCTGCACAGTGTGCAAGGTCCTCGAGACCAACCAGCGCACGCTCTTGTTTTTGTTTGTCTGTCTGTCTGTCTGTCTGTCTCTCTCTCTCTCTCTCTCTCTCTCTGTCTCTCTCTCTCTCTCTCTCTCTCTCTCTGTGTGTGAAGTACATGTACACATATGTTATTTTCCGGATTTGATGACATGACCAAGATTAACCTGCAAACCACCCTTCTATCACAGCATAAACCTTCACACCACCCTTCTATCACAGCATAAACCTTCACACCACCCTTCTATCACAGCATAAACCTTCACACCACCCTTCTATCACAGCATAAACCTTCACACCACCCTTCTATCACAGCATAAACCTTCACACCACCCTTCTATCACAGCATAAACCTTCACACCACCCTTCTATCACAGCATAAACCTTCACACCACCCTTCTATCACAGCATAAACCTTCACACCACCCTTCTATCACAGCATAAACCTTCACACCACCCTTCTATCAGAGCATAAACCTTCAAACCACTCTTCTATCACAGCATAAACCTTCACACCACCCTTCTATCACAGCATAAACCTTCACACCACCCTTCTATCACAGCATAAACCTTCACACCACCCTTCTATCACAGCATAAACCTTCACACCACCCTTCTATCACAGCATAAACCTTCACACCACCCTTCTATCACAGCATAAACCTTCACACCACCCTTCTATCACAGCATAAACCTTCAAACCACTCTTCTATCACAGCATAAACCTTCACACCACCCTTCTATCACAGCATAAACCTTCACACCACCCTTCTATCACAGCATAAACCTTCACACCACCCTTCTATCACAGCATAAACCTTCACACCACCCTTCTATCACAGCATAAACCTTCACACCACCCTTCTATCACAGCATAAACCTTCACACCACCCTTCTATCACAGCATAAACCTTCACACCACCCTTCTATCACAGCATAAACCTTCATACCATCCTTCTATCACAGCATAAACCTTCATACCATCCTTATATCACAGCATAAACCTTCACACCACCCTTCTATCACAGCATAAACCTTCACACCACCCTTCTATCACAGCATAAACCTTCATACCATCCTTCTATCACAGCATAAAGCTTCACACCATCCTTCTATCACAGCATAAACCTTCACACCACCCTTCTATCACAGCATAAACCTTCACACCACCCTTCTATCACAGCATAAACCTTCACACCACCCTTCTATCACAGCATAAACCTTCACACCACCCTTCTATCACAGCATAAACCTTCACACCACCCTTCTATCACAGCATAAACCTTCACACCACCCTTCTATCACAGCATAAACCTTCACACCACCCTTCTATCACAGCATAAACCTTCACACCACCCTTCTATCACAGCATAAACCTTCACACCACCCTTCTATCACAGCATAAACCTTCACACCACCCTTCTATCACAGCATAAACCTTCACACCACCCTTCTATCACAGCATAAACCTTCACACCACCCTTCTATCACAGCATAAACCTTCACACCACCCTTCTATCACAGCATAAACCTTCACACCACCCTTCTATCACAGCATAAACCTTCACACCACCCTTCTATCACAGCATAAACCTTCACACCACCCTTCTATCACAGCATAAACCTTCACACCACCCTTCTATCACAGCATAAACCTTCACACCACCCTTCTATCACAGCATAAACCTTCACACCACCCTTCTATCACAGCATAAACCTTCACACCACCCTTCTATCACAGCATAAACCTTCACACCATCCTTCTATCACAGCATAAACCTTCACACCACCCTTCTATCACAGCATAAACCTTCACACCACCCTTCTATCACAGCATAAACCTTCAAACCACTCTTCTATCACAGCATAACCCTTCACACCACCCTTCTATCACAGCATAAACCTTCACACCACCCTTCTATCACAGCATAAACCTTCACACCACCCTTCTATCAAAGCATAAAATGTCGAACCACCCTTCTATCAAAGTGTACACCTGTAGCAGGTTCACGTATTTGCACATAATGGTTTGTGAGTATATAGGTTTCAACTTTTAACTACAAACTTCTGACTGGCTAAACGCTCCTATATTATTTTCAGTGTACTTCACTTAAAAGCTAGGTAAATTTCAATGTATCCCGCTGCCTATGGCAACTCATTTTGTACTTCGTGGTAGTTCTCCCTTATCTCGAATAACATTGAATCTCGCACGATGCACGGAAGTTACTGATAATTTCCGAATGCAAATCGATGGATGGGGAATGTCTCTTAATCTGTTTCTAATGTATCGTCTGCAAAATCTAGCGAAGGCTAAGAAATGATTTGCCTCGCATTACAATGAATATATTTTGACCAAACGTTCAAGTGTAGTCCCTGCGGATATTAAGAAGATGAATTACACCGCGGCGACTTTAATAAGACAATACCTGCGGGGAAAACAGCAAAATGCCAAATTCGAATCGTTATATTCACACAGGTTGGCTGAAGTGTAGGATCCGATACCCGAGCTTCAAACAATTCAGAATTAACATTGAGGTGATTGGTGAGATAAATATGTCGTTCACTGGTACCTGCGGGCCCATGAGTTGATATTGCTCTTCGGGCTCGAGCGAACTGGAAGTAGTAAGTTCTGCTCCAGTTAAGTAGGTCGACACATACCTGTATGTAGATACTCATGACTTACAGATTTCGCCACTTACACCAGCACTGGCAGGCATCGTCAAGCTCTCTCCGACTTGATTTAATCTGAACCAACATGTCCATGTTTAAAGCCGAAGTGAAGGAAGGACGGCCAGTAGGAGGCCAAGCTGAATGATGGAAAATCAGTTGCATCGCTTGCTCGATAACGACGTTAGTACCTGCACCGAAACGTCGCACCCAATGCAATAAAAGAAGTTGACTATACATAGAACTTCGTTTTCCTTCTAAAATGCCTTTCAAAGAATGAATGTTGTAAGTTATTCCCCAGGTTTCCAGTTAATTCCTAAATAGAATTAATGACTAGGATGCCATTTCCCAAAATTCTGAATGTAGAGGGATACCTGGACCTGTGTATGCATGTATGTTTTCCTTTTTAATCACATTTTCATCTTTCATCAAGATCTCATTATTTATCAGTAACCTTTTCTGTCATTATATGTTAGTTATTCAATTGTTCTGTGCTGTCTGTGTTGGTCATCGAACGCCACCATTCGTAATTATCAGCTTTTCTTCTGTGTCTTAGAGAACATGCATTCTTCCTTTCTACTTTAAGATTCATCCTCTTAATACCCATCCTCTGGATTTTCCCTATTTTGTTTATAGGTCATATCCAAGGTTTCCGTAGATGTGCTACCCATCCTCTAATTGACTGTTAAGTTCCTCTGTTGACTTCCTTTGGGGCAGGTTCTTGAAAGGAGTGTAATCGTGGACATTCAGGAATGAGACAAAATGTTATGGACCACTTATACTTTATTGTTCACACAACGTTTCTGGTCTATTCCTTGCCTCTAGGATGGGCCTTCCGCCTGACGAAGGGGCGAGGAATAGCCCAGGAAGGTTGTCTGAGCAAGAAAGAAGAGTGATTACACAATGCCATTTAGAAAGTGGTCAAATGTAACATATGGTATATTGGGATTAAACTTTCTTGGTAAAGTACAAATTCTAGTTCTGTTTTGCATGCGTCCCATCCGGGATTCGAACCCCCACAGTCAGGCACCAAAACACCAGCACACAAAATCAGCCGCCTAACCTGCTCAGCCACCGCGACTTCCACAAAAAAATGGAAGTCGGACAACTGGTAGTCCATACTGTGTACTATGCGAGTAGGTGTTTGACTGACTCCCATTTTTGTGGAAGTCGTGGTGGCTGAGCGGGTTAGGTTTACTGACTTTGTGTGCTGGCGATTAGGCCACTGACTCTGAGGGTACGGGTTCAAATCCAGGATGAGACGCAACCAAGAAAGTACTAGAATTTGTAATTTACTAAGAAGGTGTAATCCCCAATATATGTTAATAAAGAAGAACCTGACGTCCATAACATTTTGTCTTTTCCCTTTTGGATGCTTATCTTCCACCTCACTCCAATTGCTGTTGCTGCGCTGGAATAATCTTTCCTTGCTACAGGTATGCCGTTTCTGTAATGCTTTTCCACCTGCCTCATTTCCTCTTAGCAAGAGGTGCATGATTTAATTCAGAGAGTAATTTAAACCGAATGAGAATAATATTTGACTTATAATCTTAAATTTAAAGCAATCAATCAGCAAAAAGTTGTATAAAGTATTATTTCATGTTGTATATTTATTGCTTTGGCTAACTGTAACATTGTACAATGTGATATTTAATCATTATGTAATTGTGCATTCAAATGATTTATTTTTTAGTGACTTCGCTGTTGCTGAGGTGGAAACATCTTTTCTTTCTGCAGATACCTCAGCGTCAGCCTCATACTGATCGAACCATCACCATTCTTTCTGTCTTGACCCCAAACGGCAAAAGGACAACTTACCGACGATTTCTGCAACTTGGCGCCCAGCGTGGGACTACCCTCCATCAAGCATCAGTAGCATTTTCATTCAGATTGAGTCGACGCAGACGTAGCTGTTTGTGATTATTTTGTGCTCTCGTGACCATTCAAGGCGGACACTTGTGTTCAGTGTAAGTGCAAAGAAATTTGGGGCACATCAAAATATGTGAGCTGTAAGTACTCTTCCTGCACCCAACTACTTGGTGAACACACTACTTACAGACCCGTTTCCATGAGTGACGTATTTCTTTATCGCTTGTGTGACAGATACTGCACATATATGCTAAATTGTAATTTTTGTTGAATTTATTATATTATATCTGATGTATACATTCATTGACTTTGGAGCATCTTTGTTGAAGCATCTATGTTTTGTATTTTTATCACTTTAAAGGAAACCCCGCAAACCATCCGATTTTCAATACATCATCATTGTCACCAAAATACTACTCACCAGATAATATCTCATTTTAGAAAATATCCATTTCTTCAAGTGTCATTTACCTAATGTAGGTGTAATAATCTAATTGTAACTATTTTCATATCTTTATAATTCTATTCTAAGCAAGTAGAGTAAAACAGCTAATATCTGAAAGTGTCAAATTTGCCATCATGTCCTCTTTTTGATAAAGTAATATAATTAACAACAGCTCTAATAATAATCAAGTATAATAATAATAATTAATAGCTAAATTCATTGCACATTGATTATTCTCTTCCTCCTCACTTATGATAGTCGTTCCTCGTATTTCCTCGAGTTCTTTTCCGCCAAAATAATCAGACCGCATCTCGTCTTGTGATGTTTGTTTCTTCCACCACTGATTTTCTTTCGTTATTCCATTCTCGCATGTATGTTCACATTCAATTATCTCATATTGAAAGTATTACTGTCACCTTTGTTGCATGTTGACATACAGGATTACAACATATCATACCTTGTCACTTCATGATAGTTGCATGTTGACATACAGGGTTACAACATATCTTACCTTGTCACTTCATGATAGTTGCATGTTGACATACAGGGTTACAACATATCATACCTTGTCACTTCATGATAGTTGTATGTTGACATACAGGGTTACAACATATCTTACCTTGTCACTTCATGATAGTTGCATGTTGACATACAGGGTTACAACATATCTTACCTTGTCACTTCATGATAGTTGCATGTTGACATACAGGGTTACAACATATCTTACCTTGTCACTTCATGATAGTTGCATGTTGACATACAGGGTTACAACATATCTTACCTTGTCACTTCATGATAGTTGCATGTTGACATACAGGGTTACAACATATCATACCTTGTCACTTCATGATAGTTGCATGTTGACATACAGGGTTACAACATATCTTACCTTGTCACTTCATGATAGTTGCATGTTGACATACAGGGTTACAACATATCATACCTTGTCACTTCATGATAGTTGCATGTTGACATACAGGGTTACAACATATCTTACCTTGTCACTTCATGATAGTTGCATGTTGACATACAGGGTTACAACATATCTTACCTTGTCACTTCATGATAGTTATACTTCTCGATAAGCTTCTGTGAACTTGTTTACATTTTGTTGAAAGTTTTATCTTGATCTTTGCGTAAAATGTTCTGATATCTTACCTCCCTTGTATGTACTTCCTGTGGTTCAAACAATATATTTACATTCTGTTTACCTAAGGTTTTCTGTTAACATTCTGGTGCTGACGTTAGGTTGTACATTTCTGGTTACACTCATGCAATACACCCTTTGTAGTCTCTCCACTACACATCTTTGATAACCTGTAGTCAATATCTTACCTTGTAATTTCAATCATGTTGTTTTGTATCGTTTTATTGGAGTTTGGTTTTTCATTCTTTGAAATTTGTAGCATTGTTGTAAATTTGCTGTAACTTAACTTGTGCGAATCTGTTTTTCTTTCATTAAGTACATGTACAGATTTCCTCTTATCATTCCGTCATATATTTTGCACTTTTGTGTTACACTCTGTACACTAGACACTTATATACATTAGACTTTATATATGTTGTGGTATGCACAATGGCTGAACATAACCTTCAGCTCGCAGGTTGTTGAGGCCATGGACTGTCTTCAGCACCTTCCTGCGTTTGCAAAAGAGTCAACTGGCGCTTAGGTGATATCACAACACAAATGTAGAACACATACTGAAGGTGTACCAGCGATGAACGCCACCCATTCCATCCCGCCTCCTGCCTACATTAACACGCCTCTACCTTGTCCATCCCCTCCGGTCTCTACAGTTCCATGGGTTCTGGTAATTCTTCTGGAGATTGTACAGGTCACATCGGATTCCGAAAAATTATATTCATCCTCAAAGTTCAACTAAATATCATAACATCAAAACTTGTTCAAATCACTTTTCCCCAGTGCCATTATCTATCAGCAGACCATCTTATCACCACAGTATCACTCATCCTCCTCCATGGTTAATCCCAACAACCTATGTGCAATCGCCAATTCCAAACCCCAAGTTTTCCTCTTCTTGGAGACTGGGGCTAAGGGAGAGGTGAAGTTTTCTGAATGGAGCATGGAAATTGTTCGTTGTCGTTGGGGAGAATGCTTACTCGGACACAGCAATTCCCAATGGCATTAGAAGATGAGCTAGGGGTTCAACAGCTGACTTACTTTGTCAGAGTCTGTTTCCCTGGACACCGCGCTTGAGCAGTTGGATGCGTTGTTTGGCAATGTAACGTCTGGTGGGAATCTGATAGGGAAGCTCTATGATGTTGGCTGAGTTGTCAGCTGCTGAGCCGAGTTGAGTTGTCATTTGCGAGTTGATCTCAAAGACTGAGGCATCATTTACACTCTACAGCAATTGGTCTGATTCGAAGTGTTGCATGGATCGATCTAGAGATGACCCGAACCAGGCTAATCGACACCACGTCGACTCTGGTATGGAATTCAACAAGCTTTTGCTTGCAGTCAGAAGAAGTGCATCAAATGAAGTCATCATCATAGACCACCGACACAGAGTTGGATGATGTTCTTGCTCGATTAAAGACATAAAGACAAATCTATGTTTCCTTTGAGATAGGGTAAATATTTTGGAGAAAAATTCCAATCACAACATACTGCACAAGGTCCCCATCAACCCCTATCCTCAACATACGTATCACTCAGTATTACCAAAAACTGTGTTTGACCCTTGCTACTAACATCATTGAGTTTGCACGCAGCCTTTTTGATTCGCTGAATCCTTCGTGGACACCCAGTTTGAGTGAGTGAGTTAACATTCAAAGTCACGTCAGCATTATTTAAGCCACATGGTGACTATCAGAGATGCGTATATGAAAATAAGATTAATAAATATATTCTCGACTTGACTTTAGCAGAAAGTGAGTGGACTACCCGTCATTTGTTACACCTGCTTCATGTAAACAGCGTGTTATGGGTACTAGCTGACAACCGCCGGGTGAACGTTCTTTGATACTCCTCTTCCCACACATCCTGGTGTGCTGAGCCCCATCAACGGTATTTTGAATTTTAAACCGGGACAGACAACAACAAGGGTAAATGTTGAGTTCATTAATCCATCTTCAAAACCAATTAGCATTGCAATCAAGACAGCCCTTTTGCTGCCTCGAACAGGTTAGTTTGTTGAAGGCGTTCCTTCAGAAGATGAAGGATCATTTATATTCACAATCAATTTCCTACACACCAGAGCAGATAGCCAAGTTGAAGGCTCGCCTTTCTCAATTCCATAATGTCTACAGTAAATCCGATATGGATATGGGACACATTGACACACTTATAGGATTGAGCTCATGGACGAACAACTATTGAGGGAGTGATATCGCCATGTACCATGTATCTGTTTGGTCAGATGATAATCCCTTGGCCACGTTCTTCACTGACTTGCTAACCATGCTGCCTATGACCTTTCTATAAAGTACATTCTAGGAGCAAAGAATAGGGATGATATTGCTCAGACCATGTTGTTGCGGGAGGTGACAAACGATAAATCCGTATTTGCTATCCGTAACTTGCAGCAGATCACTCCTTTTTTGGGAAAGTGGTTATCTCTGGCCATCGATGGTACTAAAGCCAGTATAAGTTCTGTCCATCCTGCATCTAGGTCACTTGTTACAGGTCATGTGTCAATGCTTTTACGTCACTTGTTACAGGTATTGTGTCAGTGTTGTACGTCACTTGTTACAGTTCTGTGTCAGTGGTGTACATCACTTGTCACAGGTATTGTGTTAGTGTTGTACGTCACTTGTTACAGTTCCCGTGTCAATGCTGTACGTCACTTGTTACAGGTATTGTGTCAGTGTTGTACGTCACTTGTTACAGATGTTGTGTCAGTGATGCATGTCACTTGTTACAGGCCTGACTACGTGCTGTACGTCACTTGCTACAGTTCTGTGTCAGTGATGTACGTCACTTGTTACAGGCCCTAAGTCAGTGCTCTACGTCACTTGTTACAGGCCTGAGTCAGTGTTGTACGTCATTTGTTACAGGTCTGGCGTTAGTGCTGTGTGATACCGTCAGCTGTTGCTAGATTATAGTGACGTTTCTGTAATCATGGCAGTGAATGAATCGCTCATAAAATATTATGTGGAGTAATCGCCGGGCATCACACGAAAGGTTTGTTTATACTTTTGCGTTCATGGGAAACTAGGAGATCTTGGTTTGGGGGGTTTAATGCCCCGTACGATGATTCTAGCATTTTTTTTAATTACTGAAGTTAACGATTAGGTGTTGATGGCTATGTATACATGGATGGAAGAGTGTTCCCGAGATAAGGCGGTCGATGCAACAACCTGAGACTATGAGACTCCCGGTCAAGTGTAGAAGTGTTATTACTGCGCGGGGATAGTAAGTAATACATAGTAATGTACCACTCAAAGAGATGATTATAATTTCATGACTTGGTGGGGATTGGTCAGCTGAAGGTCTAAACGCTGATAAATCTCCAGGGTCTGATGCCCTTGTGATGCATATCCGGTACAGTGGCAGATCTTCTTGTAAAACTGTATAATGTCATTGTCGCTACGAATACATTTCAAAAACGCTTAATGTTGGATAACTCTTCCATAGTAAAATATCAACATTGTAATCATACTTGCGAATTTAGCAGACAATGTAATGCAACACTTATCTATTTCGCCGGAAAGACGGGAGGTAGGCCTCACTTACAAAAGCAGAATGGAGTTTGTGAAATAACAGAGCGTTATATATGTAGGATATATGTACTTCTGCATGACATCCGGGCATCGCATGCTTCCCGTTACACACACTATGGTAGGAGCACTCATCACAGCTGCCCTCAAGTACACACCGTACCTGGGTTAAGCGCACTCACTACAGCTGCACATTAGTACAACTGCCGTGGGGAAAACCCCAGATTTTGCTGTATATTGATAGGCATTTGCTACAATAGTACTGGATACAACTACACTACTACGTCGTGTGGGATTATTCGTAATTCCTTCCGGATGAGTCCTCTTGGGGGACTGTCTTTCAAGTGGTACAATTTGGTTTGCAGTCTTTGATGTGGACCAGGTCGATATTGTATGTTTTTTTATGGACCAGTACCACGTCGAGTGGGAATGGAGATCAGCCAAGTGTAGCACCATAGGAAGGCTTCTTCCAAGTTCCAAATACAGGAAGTACCAGAGATTGCAAACGACAGATAAGTGTATTCTGGATCAGCCAGTGATCAAGGAAAACGATTGCAGGAAATAGAAGCACCACTCGTAGAAGAATGGAGAAGAGAAACATGGACTGACCTAGAAGTTAGAAAGACAGCACGACAGATAGAACAGCGTAAAGAAAAAGAACTGGGGCGACTAGGAGAAATAGTACGGGAGAAAACGGAATACACAGAGATCTGGTGAAGCTCTCAAAGAAGTAGAAGCTGCTCTTCGGAGCGCACGCGCACGCACGTACACACACAGAGGCTGACACACACACACACACACACACACACACACACACACACACACACACAAATAGCAGACGCTGCCAATACGACACGGTCTATTTTAGGACACCGCAAACAGCTAAAAGGACAAACATCCAACAGACTGGTCTTGAATCAAGGTGCAGAAATGACGTCAGTGGTTTGGCCAAACAGAACATTGGAGAGTGCGCTGGAAGAGAACCACAATTTCGTAGAGATGACGACGGACAAAAGCGTGTTGATATATATAACGAGAGGGTTTGCCAGCACCAAAGAAGAATACACCGTTTGCCTGCATATCCGCATAGAACCTACTAGAACTTTTCAGAAAGATGGAAGAACCATATCTTGGAATCCTATTGCTGTAGTTGTTGCCCCAGACCCTAGAAAGCTGTCGTCTATATACACCGAAGCGATAGAGCAAGACTACAATGTAAACCATAGAGGTAGATGCTGCAATAGCCCCACTTCTAAAGGATACAACCAAACTTCGAGATGTCGAGCTTGGAAAATACATTTGCAGAAAGTTTACCACTACAACATTCCGAGGGAAAGCGAGAATTGTATTGTATCAGCTGCCAGTGGGGGAAGGTAGGAACTCCACCACAGACATCGAAATACCGACATAGGGATACTTTCTAGAGAAGATAATAGAACAACTTGGTAGGGTAGAAGCCCCGCGAAAAGCAGGCAGAATGCTACTTCGTAGCGAAGGCCCGGAGAAGACAACACCACAAAAAACAGTGGTGTCTATAGTATACAGCTAGAAACAAATAGTCCCACCAGGTATACAGAATAGAATACCTCCCGCCTACCCAGCCATACACATTCTGCTATGATTTGTCGTATCTTTGCCAAAGTTGCCTACACAGCAGAAATTGCCTGTTTTCCACTTTGCGGAATCCTGATGGAAAATGGACTGCCAGTTTTTGAGCTGGTGGGTCTAGAAGACCTTCCCAAGCCATTTCGCATAGGTTTTCGTCCACAGAAGAATATTCCGTAGGGTACTCTTTCCAGTAGTCAGCCTCTGCTTAGTCAAATGCCCCGAATGGGAAGCAAGGCAGATCTCCTCTGTTGCATACAATATGCATGCTCGAGATATATACACAGTACAATATGTATTTCCAATTGCGTTCTCGAAACAGATTCTTTTCCTACTCCAAATAGTGGGGTCCCCTCCTGGGACAGGATTGGGATTTCCAGTGAGAGGATTGGGATTTCCATATAGATGCATGGGAAGTTTGGGATGTATATGCCCAGAAAAAACAATCATGCCACTAAAAAGAGATTTTTCTAAAATACGTTCCATTCGCAGTGTGCTCCCAGCAAATGAAGTCAAAAGCTCTTCGGTATTGGGTCCACAAGGCTGAACGAGCTGCTGCACAACATTCGGCCCTCTTGCCTGCACCAAATCCGACGTCAGGCACAGGCACAGAACCGTCCAACCGTCTACCCTCTTACCCACCGGCGACATAACTCCAACCTCCATCTTGTCTCTCCTCTAAATAAGACCATCCGGGAGTTGTATGCTCATCCGGGTGTTGTATACCGGCAAAAAAAAATGACGTCATCGAACACCGCCGCCCCCCCCCCCCCTCTCTCCCCCATGGGAATCGGTATGACACATCACACCATCACATTACGCCTTTCATTTGGACCAATCGCCGTACAGTATCGAAATCACTCAGGCGCTCCAATGACCTAATTGAACACCTGGCTGTCGCATCGTTGAAGCATGGTGCACTCTCAGCCTGCAGCCGAGAGAGCTCACTCAGCCAAGGTGTCACATGATATTGTTCTCAGATCGTTCTCTCCCATGTTATATTTTCTGCCTGCTGTTGTTTGTTTGGATCCATACATATGCAGAGATTAAACACACATAGATGTAAATAGTTCGCCGGCACGACACATTTGCCATACTACACGTTTAAACGAATCCGAATGACTTACCGTTATGCCATGGTTACTTTCCATATCCTTATGGTATAATGCCTGGGAGTGCCAACATGCCAGCATTTCATAATAAACCAGTGTATCCAATGCGGGAGGTGCGAATTCAAGGATGATATTGACATGTAAAACCCAAATCTCATATGTTTGTGATTGTATGGAATGAATCACCAACCACCAACGCACATGAGATGAAAATACACATCTGTGTATCTCTCAGTCACCGCCACAAATGAGCGCCAACAAGTTTTAGGTAGACTGGAGCAAGTCTCTAAGTTTTATCACAAACGCTTGATGTACTGCCCGCCCTAGACTAACTAGATAGAATTGCCACACAATTACTAGTTTCAACGAGGTTTTGACTTTTAGGGCCGGCTTAAAGCAATGCCAGGCTGTATTTCAACATGTGGGGACCCACATTGCTCTATCGAGGAGGGGCTATCATGTCGACTGTCGACACTGGCCACAGACAGTATTGAGTGTATACGTTCGAGGCCGTTCGCAGTGTTACTAGGATGGAATTAGGACATTGCTCTGGCTAAATAGCATTGAATGAATGTCTCATGATACGACATTTAAAAACAAATATAAATGAATAATTTGAATATACTCATATAGTGATGTATAGCTTTTGTTCTAACTTTCCTCTGTCCTGTAGCTGCTGTGTACGTGCGCTTCCTTAGACTTCCATCATTGGTGTAAATAGTTGTATGTTCCCAAGCTCAGTGGATAGCTCCATGGGGAGCATCCACTTTGCACACACCTTGTGGCTAAAGGTGGCTACCCCACATTAAGAAAAGAAGATATATAGATTTCATGGTTTATTGGTTCCATCATCATCATCCTCAGTCAACCCTTCCACCCATCATACATATTATTGCTATCTTTTACTTCTGTTAATATTCCTCGTGTCTTTGGGCCAGACTGCATATGACACAGATAAGTAATAAAACGAGCATACGTCTCCTTAAACGTGATCCCGGTTATTTTTTTCAGTCTGGTTTGGATTACGTCCTCGCTAAAACCTCCCTTCGTGTACAGCTGGCGTTTCTCATCCAGTGCATCTCTATTCAACTCACGTGTACGTGAATACATTTGCCGGATACCTTGCTCTTCGAGATCGGCCATCTTACTTTTCCTGTTGTTGACATTGTTTAATGATTCATCATCATCATTATCATCCTGTTCCATTTCAGGACATTGCTTGTCGTGTAAATGTCGTTGTAAGTTATGGTTACTGCTAAACACTTGACCACAATAGTCACTTTCTGACATAGGACGTGGCCTCTTCACATCAGAGTTGTCTTCGTCCCATTTCCTTTTAACTTGGGGTATTCCAGGTGGGGCCCCACTGGACCTTTCGGGACACCATTTCGCCTGTGTTTTTGCAAATCAGAAGGATCTTGAAAAATGAGTCCGCAGTCATCACAAGATGGCATGCTCACAATGAACGTCTAACTCTGACTGAATCGTCCTAGCTTGGAGGTTTCCTCTTTAAACTGAACGCATTAGGACAAAGACGCAAATGGGGAGGTGTTTGGGGTTTTAGATCAACCAGGAAGTGTCCATACGGGTTCTGAGTTGCCCTTTGAAACTGGTCCATGAAATATTTATAGTTTCCTGGGTACATCTATCTCGTCAAAGTCATGATGGGTTGTTGACCAATAGGATTATTGAACAGAAGTAGATAATGATAGTTCCTTCACCGTGTGGGATCCTTACCGTAATACAGGTTTTGGTTCAACGAAATACTGAGAGATTCCGATGATAACTTCCTTCCGTAAACAGATCTGTTATGCTTGGATCTTTGTTGACTGTTGACATTAAGTCATCAAGCACAACGACATTCACCACCTGGGGGTCCAGAAACGCATCCATTTACAGGTCAGAAGGAATGCCTTGATGGAATTTAACGTAGGGATAACCACAGGTTTGAATGGCGTTATACAAGGGTTGCCATCGTTTGTAGAGCCATATAATACGTTCAGGATCAGGTTTAATGTTCATCTGTTCTAGAAGCTGCTTCACAAAGTAGGTTTTTCCACAGGAAGTCGGCCCAGAGACAATCATGGTGTCGCATTCTAAATTCATCACCCACATGGAGTTGTGGTGCTTCTGCTTCTGCTCTTGCTGCTGCATCTGGTCTTGCTGCTGCCTCTGCTTCTGGTCTTGCTGCTGCTTCTGCTTCTGCTCTTGCTGCTGCTTCTGTTCTTGCTGCTGCTTCTGTTCTTGCTGCTGCTTCTGTTCTTGCTGCTGCTTCTGCTCTTGCTGCTGCTGCTGCTTCTGCTCTTGCTGCTGCTTCTGGTCTTGCTGCTGCTTCTGTTCCTGCTGCTGCTTCTCCTCTTGCTGCTGCTTCTGTTCTTGCTGCTGCTTCTGTTCTTGCTGCTGCTTCTCCTCTTGCTGCTGCTTCTGTTCTTGCTGCTGCTTCTGCTTCTGCTCTTGCTGCTGCTTCTGCTCTTGCTGCTGCTTCTGTTCCTGCTGCTGCTTCTGCTCTTGCTGCTGCTTCTGTTCTTGCTGCTGCTTCTGTTCTTGCTGCTGCTTCTCCTCTTGCTGCTGCTTCTCCTCTTGCTGCTGCTTCTGTTCTTGCTGCTGCTTCTGTTCTTGCTGCTGCTTCTGGTCTTGCTGCTGCTTTTGGTCTTGCTGCTGCTTCTACTGCTGGTGCTTGGGATCCTCTCCTGAATGTTTTGTTCGAATATGACGGGACAAGTCATGAGCCCAAACATATTGTTTGAGCATGCTGGACAGGAATACATGTTCACAATCCTACTACAAATGACACATTTAGCCTTTTGTCTCTATTTAAAAATCTGTTTTCATTCGTTTTGTTGGCACTGCTTCCATGGTGTTTTCCAAATGGACGACACTTTTGAATATTGGCAGTTGCAGATGAAGTGTCACTATCACAGGTCCACGGCTAAATGAAGCTAGATTGCCCTCGTAGCCCTTTATATAGTGAACTCCCCTCGTGTTCAAAAAGGAGCAGAGCATGGTTTCGATCCACGGTCCTCTGGGTTATGAGCCCAGTGCGCTTCCACTGTGCCACTCTGCTGTACTTGCATCTACCTTGTGTTAGGACATTTATATCAACCAATGACAACCAAATAGTCACAAACACATCCAGTCTATCTCTTAAATATGTAAATACATATGACTACCCCAGCGGGCCATCTCTTTCTGAGGTACTCCTCACCCAAGACCAAGTACGGACAGTTTGGGGACCACTTTTCATGCTCGACCAAGGGATCATCATTGATTTCTCAATTCCTGAGAATGACACCACACTGAAAACAGTTAAAAATCTGTTTCCATGAAACCGTTTGCACCACTTTATTCAGAATGAGGTCGAAGGATGATTGTTCTGAAACAAAAGAATGAAAAAACAAAATGAGTCAGTGACTCTACAACCGGTTTAGCGGACTCCATGCTTAGGGGGTCTAAGACAGGTCTCGCAGTCTTAAGACTTCGAGACCTAAGATTTCTAGGCGACCTCTACACAGGCCAGAGTGTGACTCAGTAAGTATACCGTACTTACGGGGAGCTAGGAGGGGAGTCCCTTTTCCTGATGGGTGTCCCCTCTTCTCCTCCTGTGTTTGGGTTCCAATGTCGACCACCTCTTATATTCTCTGCATCGCTTGCATGAGGTCAGAATGATTCTTCCTCAGATGATCAAGAGCTTCCATCTTCAAGAGGGAGAGAGGGAGACCTGGATGTGATGTGTATTCAGGAATGAAACTAATGCGTGATCCAAAATGAAAGGGGTTTTCATATAGGTAAAACATGAAACCGGATGAAACCAGTTGATCTGTCTGTATGGTTGCTATGCGTCTGACCTAAAAATACACCCATGACAGCGAGGACCGCTCAAGGTCGTGGTGAAAATGTGGTTAGTATTTTCAAAGGTCATTGACGAAATGAGGTCAAGCAGGTGTTTGATGACGTCATTTTTTCTGCTATTCGAGCCGGTATACAACATCCGGGAAAGATAGAGGCTCGTGCGGAGCAAACCGCGAATATGCTGTCATCTCGTGAGGAACAAACAACGCTTTTGCTGGTCGACATCTTGTCTAGGCTGGACAAGGGCGAAGAAGAAAGGGAAGTAGAGAGCATCACGGAGGAACTGCATATCGAGAAGGTGCTGCAGGCACAAAAGTTGACCTTCCTTCCACTTGCCACCTTGTTTCTCTTAAACATTGCCATCTACTGGAAGCACCATTAACAGGACCAAGAGACGCCAAATCAACGGAACCCCTACAACATGGAGTAAAGTCAGAAAATCAGGCGCATTTAAGCCATTCTGGAACTGGGCCTGTACTAATTTACACATTGGCGTTGAACTGGTCCAGTGCAGGCAATGAAGCATGACCCAGTACACAGCTGTAACCGTTGCTAATAAACCCTTTCAGTTATGTCGGCACTAGCCTGGTTAAAATAAATACTGTATCTACTACTTAAGACAAGCTGATACCAAAAGAAACTCTGAAAAAAAGCACAAGAAAACACAAGTTTATCCATATGAGTTTATTATACAAGACACTATTATGGATGACAACTTCTTTAATTCTTTTAACACGACGTTTCAAGGCTAATTCTTGCCCCTTCGTCAGGTTGAGTGAAAAATAAGTCATATACAGTATAGTTGAATCAAGAAAAGGTTCATAGTAAACACAGAAATTATGTATGTTACATTAAAAGCTTTGTATGTTGCATTACATGGTTTAAATAGAAAATATGTATATTACACTAAAAACTTTGTATGTTACATTAGAAAATGTGTGTGTTACATTAAATACAGTGTATGTTACTTTAGAAACTGTGTATGTTAGTGTGTATATTAGAGGACTGTGTATATTAGATACTTAGTTTAAATAAAAATGTGTATGTTACTTTAAAATCGTTGTATTCTACATTAGATAGTTTAAATAAAAAATGTGTATATTACATTAAAAACTGCGTGTGTTACATTAGATAGTGTAGATAGAAAAGGTTTATGTTACATTAAACTCTTCGTATGTAACCTTATATAGTTGAACAGAAACTAAAAGACGCAGGTCAAAGCTGGGTACTCATGTGCATTTGTTCTGTACGTTTCTTCCTGTCAACTGCCAAGAAATGGTTACAACTGCCAAGAAATGGTTACAACTGCCAAGAAATGGTAACAATTGCCAACAAATGGTTACAATTGCCAACAAATGCTTACAATTGCCAACAAATGGTTACAACTGCCAAGAAATGGTTACAACTGCCAACATATGGTTACAAATCTTTACAAAACCAGTGAGTGAGTTAAGTTTTAAGCCGTTTTTAGCAATGTTCCAGCAATATCACGGTGGGGGACACCAGAAAATGGGCTTCACACATTGTACCCATGTGGGGAATCGAACCCGGGTCTTCGGCGTGACGAGCGAACGCTTTAACCACTCGCTTTAACCACCGCCCACCTTTACAAAACCACTGGGCCGGACTGTTGATGTACTGTTAGCCAAGACCACTGGTCTGAACTTGAGATGCACTGACTGCAGTGACACCGATATGTAAGTAGGTCAGGCGCCTGGTTTGTCTGGAGGAAGTAGGGACAGACAGTGCCTACACTTCAGGTACAGTTGGCACGTTTAAACAGTACAGTCTTTAGAAGACATGAATGGTGGCACTGGTTTGATTGCAAAATGGAATGATCCACTTGTACTGTCATGTCACCTCGCAATTTCCGTAAACAACCCTTTGCTGTCATCGTTTATAATCAAAGAATGCTTCTGTTCAGATTTTTCAGAAGAGTACATTATCGTTTCTACTGTCTGTAAATCAGCTAACTTCTCACAGTCCTCTCCAGCTAGGATACCGAGCGTGTGGTGTATAAACCACCATCGCAGTCCTTCAAAACATGGTACATCGTATCTCAATCATGCCCAGTGAGTGATAGTTTCGGTGTCGTCACCAAACTGCTTCACAATAGAAGTCTGTGTTGTAAGACTGCGGCAGGTAGCGTACCACTGCGAGTTCAACGTGTGAAGATAGTGATTGTCACCTAAGATGTTCACTCACGAAAGTAGGGCTTGCTTGTACACTGATGATCTCAAAAACGAGTCTTGTAATTTTTCATGTCAAATCTGAGTGCTCGAAGACACAGGGATCAAGTTTTGCGACCAGCTGTGTCGCCATTTAACCAGCAACAGCCGCGTGACACTGTCTATATCCCGACGTGCATCTTATTGAACACTTATGGGACTACCTAGATCGACAACAGCGCCCCCTGTCACCGCTCAACAACTGGAAAGATGTCGAATACTAAACGCCAACGGGTCACGCCTGGTGTCATTCGTCATCTGCTATCAACGCGCTAACAGTTTTGGCGTGCATTGAAGCCAACGGTGGTCACTGGTTAAACAACCACTTTTCTTCCGTAGACTTGTCTTTTCAGACCAGTCACGGTATAATGTGTCTAGAGTAATGTATGTGTGCCTAGTGAGTGAGTGAGTGAGTTACGATTTAACGTCACGTCGGCACTATTCCAGCCATATCGTGACATCGCCGCATGATTACCTCTTCAAATCTGGACTGACTACCCAAGTATATAACCAATATAGGGTTTTATTTCATGTAATTTATTGATGCCTACCTGGGTGTCCCACTTCTTCTGCATCAGGTCACGGATGTAAGATCTAATACTAGCTTTGTAATCAGAGTATGGAATAAGAAGTGGTGTCACAGATTTATTGAGGGCTGCCTTGGCAGCAAGATCTGCCATTGTGTTACCAGAAATGCCAACGTGGCTGGGTAACCAACAAAAGACGATGTCGTACTGGCCAGTTGCAAGATCATTATATAATTCAATAATTTCTATTAAAAGTGGATGTTTACAAGATAGGTTTTTAATAGCCTGAAGGCACGAAAGAGAATCTGAATAAATGATATATTGTTTATGTTTAGGATGTCTTTGAATATATTTGAGAGCTGTTAATATGGCGTTAGCTTCTGCAGTAAAAATTGAGCTGTTATCTGGAATTCTAGAAGATATTGTTCTGGATCCAATGACAGTGGCACAAGCTACAGCGCCACCGTCCTTAGATCCATCTGTAAATAAGGCTTTGAAAGTATTATATTTACTTTTTAATTGATGATATTCTTGTTTATATTGTAAGTCATTGGTTTCTGATTTTTTAAATGATGTTAATGTTAGGTCAACTTGTGGCTGAACCAGATGCCAAGGAGGAGAAGAAAGAAGTCGAAAAGGAGATATAGTTTCCAACTCAATGCCAGCAGCATCAATAAACGGCTTTATTCTGAGCCCAAGAGGTGGAACAATAGAAGACATTTTGCTATAGAAATCCTCATACAGAGGATTGAAGGCACAATTATATGCAGGATTAGATTCGTTAGAGCATAGTTTTGTGATATATTGTAAAGATAATTTTATACGGCGTTGTGTAAGAGATGGTCCATCGGCTTCAACGTAGAGGCTGTCAACAGGAGATGTTCTAAAGGACCCAAGACAAAGTCTTAGACCTTGGTGGTGGACAGAATCTAATAGTTTTAAGTTGCTTTTACAAGCTCCACCATAAACGATGGAGCCATAATCAAGCTTTGAGCGGACAAGTGATCTGTATAGGTGTAGGAGAGTAGCTTCATGTCCTCCCCCACCTTGAATTAGACACGACTTTCAATAAATCAAGTGCCTTCAAGCATTTAGTTTTTAGGGATCTTATATGCGGAAGAAAAGTTAAATGTGAGTCGAAAATCAGACCTAAGAATTTGGCCTCTTTGACAACTTTGATGGGAGTGCCATTCAAAAACAATTCTGGGTCTTTATGTGGTTTATATTTACGGCAGAAATGTATGCAATTAGGTTTTGATTTAGAAAATTTAAAACCGTTTTCAAGACACCATTTATTTATTTTGCTTAGGCACAATTGCATTTGCCGTTCAATGGTATGCATATTTTTACCACGACAAGAAATATTAAAATCATCCTCAAAAAGTGACCCATCAATTGAGCCACTTAAAACCTTGGATAAACTATTGATCTTGATGCTAAATAAAGTGACAGACAAAATACTGCCTTGTGGGACACCCTTGTCCTGACTGTAATGGTCAGACAGGGTAGAACCAACTCGGACTTGGAATTGTCTGTCTTCTAAAAACTGACATATAAATTGGGGTAAACAGCCCCTCAAACCAAAGTCATGAAGATCCTTAAGAATTCCATACTTCCATGTCGTATCATATGCCTTTTCAAGGTCGAAAAAATTTGATACAGCGTGTTGTTTATTTAACATGGAATTTTTAATAAAAGATTCTAAACGTACCAAATGATCGATGGTACTACGATTTTTGCGGAAACCACATTGAATGTTAGTGATAAGGTTGTTGGTTTCCAGGTACCAAACTAAACGATTATTAACCGTACGTTCCATAGTCTTACAAACACAGCTAGTAAGTGATATTGGTCGGTAGTTAGAAGGATCAGTATGATCCCGACCAGGTTAAGGAACAGGAATAATAGCATTTCGCCATGATGAAGGAAAATGACCAGACGTCCATATATTATGAAAGATATTCAACAATGTTTCTAAAGACGATTCAGGTAAATGTTTAAGGAGCTGATAATGTATGTTATCAGCTCCAGTCGCAGTATCATGAGCTTGCCCAAGGGCAGTATGGAGCTCATGAAGAGAAAAGATTTCATTGTAGTCCTCCCCATTGTCGGAATTAAAATTAATTTTCTTTTTTTGTTGTTGATCTTTAAATTTCTTAAAGTCTGGTAAATAATTTGACGAAGAGGAATGTTTTGCAAACGTTTCACCAATTTTATTTGCAATATCAGATGTTTCAGTGAGAAAAGTGTCACCCTCCTTGAGATGGTGAACGCTACACTTTGATCCTTTACCTTTGATTTTCTGTACCATATTCCAAACCTTAGAAATTGGCGTTCGTGAGTTGATTTTAGAAACGTAGTTTTGCCATGACTGTCGCTTATGTTGCTTAAATGTGCGACGAGCCTTGGCATTAGAAATTTTAAATTGATTTAAATTATGGACAGTTGGATGGCGACGGAAATATTTTTCTGCCTTTTTTCTCTCCCTTCTAGCTTGTTTGCAATCAGTGTTAAACCAAGATTTACGAATGTGTGAAACTGTAGAGGATTATGGAATGCATTCATCAGCTATGACATTTAATTCATCAGAAAAGGTTTGAATAGGATCGGGGGCATTTAGGAATAAATTAGGTTGCAACCTTTCAGTGCATAATGTTCGAAACAGAGACCAATCAGCTTTTGTAAAGTTCCACCTTGATGATGGCGGAGTGTCACTTGGATGTACAGTTGATAGAACAGTGGGGAAATGGTCGTTTCCAGAAAGGTCATCATGAACCGACCATGCAAATTCATTTAATAAGTTGGAGTCTGTAAGGGAAAGATCTATTGAAGAATAACTTCCCGTTCCAGGATGCAGATAGGTATGTGAATTATCATTGAATATACATAAATCATTGTTGGAGATGAAATCCTCAAGTATTTTTCCTTTTGTATTTATAACTGAACCACCCCAAAGTGGGTTGTGGCCGTTCAAGTCACCTGCGATAACACAGGGTTTAGGAAGTTGATCATACAACTCTTGAAGATCTGATTGCTGAAGACATTAAGAAGGGGGAATGTACAGAGAACATAAAGTGAACACAAAGTTAAATGTAAGCCTGACTGCAACTGCTTGAAGAGGGGTATTAAGTGAGATAGGACTATGGATTATATCCTGCTTCACAATAACTGAAGATCCTCCAGCAGCCTTATGACCTGGAGGGGAGAAACTATGATATGAGCTATACTGTCGGAGGTCAAATGTATCAGTGGCTTTGAGATAGGTCTCTTGTAAGCATAAAACTGATGGCTTCAAATCTTGAACCAAAAGCTGTAAATCATTAAAAGTATTCCGCAGACCTCTACAGTTCCATTGGATTATATTTTGAGAACGCATGGCGGTTCAGTAGGAGATCTGGATGAGTCCAGTATCACTACATTAGAGTAACAATCATTTAGGATGAGCTATTGGAGAAAGTTCACGACCCTTTTTCTTTGGAGAATGACTCCTGGAGTAGGTGCTTGCCTGAGATGACACGTCCATATCATCAAAAATTTCAAACCTATTTAGAACGGACACAGGGTCTCTTTGTCCTTTAGGCACACGATCAGTTCTATTTTGCTTTTTAGAATAATCAACGGTCGCATTTTTCTTTTTCACAACTGGTGCAGACGTCTGAGTTTCTGATGATTTAAGTGATTTTTGTGAGGAAGATTGATTGTTAGAAAGGGAAGTCAGATCAGAAATGCACACAGGTTTTTCAGCAGACATCCATGTCAAATCAGTCTGACATTCAATGGACTTGACAGATGGTTTCAGTACTTCTGCGTATGTGGGTTTACCTCTCAAGGAAGCATTGCAAGAAGTCGAAGCTGAAGCGGCCAGTTTCTTTGCTTCTGAAAAACTTATATTCTTCTCAGTTTTGATACGCTGAGCAGACATTTCAAATTGCCAAGCTGGACATTCTTTTGAGGAAGCCATGTGCGAACCAGAACAATTCACACATTTTGGGTCAGATGACCATGTGGTAGAATCATGATCATCACCACCACAGCGATAACAAACAGCTCGGTTCTTACAGGTCTTCTGTCCATGCCCAAACCTCTGGCAGTTAAAGCACCTGAGAGGATTAGGGACATATAGATCAATTTTCATAGAAAAACATCCAACTTTAATAGATTGGGGCAGTTTGGGGATATCAAACGTCAGTAAATAGGTATTGGAAGGTGAAACGATACCATCTTTCTTAAAGGAGAAACGCTTAGCCTCAACAACTCCTTGCATCCGTAGCTGACTGACAATGTCATCAGTGGAGAGATCAGCAAGACTTCTATCTCTGTCACGAATAATACCTTTGCTAAAGTTCAGTGTTTTGTGAGGATAACATTTAACAGGAACATTTCCAAAAGATTTTGCTTCCATCAGATTAGCTGCTTGCTCTCTCTTCAAGCATTCTATTAAAATTGAGCCGGATCTAGTTTTGGTCACATTCTTTACTGTTCCAGCAATACCTTGGATCGCTTTCTCTAATAGAAAAGGCGAACAAGAAGTCATTTTTTTCTCACTAGATTCAGCAATAATGAATCGAGGCCAGGTATCACGGTCAGAATAACACAATCTAGTAATTGTGTCTTCATCATCATCAGAGTCATCTATATGAGAACGTTTTTGTTTTTTTGGGTTTTGGTTAGCCATTGTTGTGTAGTTGTTTTTTCACCCTCCTGGCTCCCCACCCACCACGGAGTGTCAACAAGGACGATGCCTAATGCCTGTGGGCCTCCAACAGGCGGCACAAAGGATACCAAGGGAGTATACTCAAGCAGTAACATTACAGATAATGTACCACCAGATTGGCCCATGAGCCATCGCCCTCTGGGCATGAGACTCTAGGCAAAAGTCATGAAACATTTATTCATACAAACTTACATCAGAATCAAATGATGTTGTTTGAACAGAGGGCACCAAGACCATAATTTCAACAATTCCAAATATTTTGGTGCAGTTATATACAAATTCATGAACAGGGCTTGGCATGACCAGCCGATTGGTTGAACCGGGCCCATTCAACCACCCGTCTAGGTGAAGTCAGGACCAAAGTGGTGTATTAGGCAACAGGAACACGGTTGCAGGCCCCTGTTGCCCTCAACCACCAGGATCCCTTCTTCCACCGACACAGGGCCGCAACCCACGGCAAACGGGTTGCCCAATTTAGTCGCCTCTTACGACAAGCAATGGGTAGCTGTGGACACATTCTGCCCCGGGTCCACACGGGAGAAGACCAAATATCCTCCCGGGTCCACTACGGGGGTGTCGGCGAGCTCTTGGCGTTACCCAGCACCCACCACCCACCACGAGGAGGTGAAATGTTTTAGAAAATATCATTCAGCATAAGTTATCAATTACAATTATAACTTATTCATCACATATAATATACATTGCTGATTATTATGAAAAAAAAAACAACAACAAGAAAGAAAATTTATAAGCCTGCGATCGAAAGTGCGATCGAAAGTACAATGTTTTGTACTGCCCTCCAAATGAAGCAGCTGGGATACCGAACCCAGTGAGAGCGGGTGGACCGGAACTTGAGCGTAACGGAGATTTTCATTGGTTGGTTCATTTGCCGATATGCTGTCATGGCTTTTTGTGTGCATAGATATGTTATTTTTTGTAAATACATGCTCATTTCTTCTTCATTTTCGTTCAGTCCAATCAACAAAAACTGATAACTAGGCTGGATACCCATCGTTCGTCCAAGTATACTACTCAAAACAAACAAACAAACAAAAAATAAATAAAAAAACCCAAATGCACACCTGAAAATTGTTATCAATTTATGCACTTAATGTTCAGTAATTCAGGGCAGTCATGAAGAAAACCTGAATGAACATTAACGGCCCAACGTTACAAGAAACTGTACATCACAAATGACAAGTGTTCCAAGGTCAAGGTCGCAGAGTAGTCAGTATCTTGTGTGGCTACCATTAGCATCCATGGACAGGACCAGATTCCGGATGAAGGGAAGTGCCAGAGAATGAGTTGGTACTCTTCCCTCAAGGCCACAAACAAGGCAGGTAACGTCTCTGGCTGAAGGTCATGCTACCGCAAACGACGATCCAATTTGTTCAATAGAATTAAGATCCGGTGATCGTGAGTAACGTTGAGCTGTCAAATTGCCCTGCACCTGAATGAGATCTGTCCTGCCACGTGATCACCTGCGCTTCCGTCGGGATGTCGCAGCATATAACGTGACTCATCACTGAAGATAACAGTTCTCCACCTTTGCAATGGCCATGGGAGATGTTGGCGCAACACCACTGTCTGCGTTGTTGCCGATGTTGTAAGGACAGGTCATCACAAAGGTCTTCTGGGAGGAATACTAGCCTCATGTAAGCGGTTCCTCGCAGTCTGATCAGAAATTGTCCTGAGTCCTGACATTACCGATGTTGTGGAGGATGCTGTGGTGAACATGTTCCACAAACCTGTCTTGAGCGGGCGTGGTCACATGGGGTCGACCTGACATGGGGCGATCACGTGTTGATCCTTGCTGCTAGTAGCGATGCCAAAGCCTTGCTATGGTACTCTGTGACACATTCAGTTGCCTTTGCAATCGCAGACTGAGACTCTCCAGTCTCCAAATGACCAGTTGCATTGTTGTGCTGAGCCTCAGTAAGGCTAGGCATGAGTTTAACACCAAATTTAAGATTGTCATTGAAACATTGGAAGAACATTGAAACACCCGACTTTTTATTGGAAATGATGCATGGAATGTGTGTGCTAAAGGAAACGCATGAATTTCTTCCCGTTCACAATTTATTGCGTTTATTGAGGAAAACAGATTTTTGTACGTTTTGGCGAGTTGTCCTCAATGACAATGGATTCAAACTCAGAAATGCTTGTAGGCACCGATATACTGATTACATGGACACCAATGATTTAAATTCAGAAAGTTTCTTGGAAAAATACTACCTATGCGTTTCTGGTTTGTTTTTGTTTTTTGAGTAGTTTACAAAACACTTCTGACAATCTGAGTTTGTACCATTTCCTTTCGATCCAATCATCAAAAAAATGGATGCAGTTTGTTTGCAATCAACAGACATCGCAACATGTCATGTGTACAAGTATCACACCTGCCTGTCTATGTAATTACATAATTTGATTGGGACAAAACACAGGCGCACGAGCCATAAAACAATGTGTTTGGTTATGGTGTATAGACTCATAGGTGTTAAGTTCAAATTACACGTGGTCATTGACTGAAGTTATGCACTGCATATTGTCATTAGCAGACAGACAGGATGGCACATATGTTTCACTAAAAAAAGACACTGAGTTTTGTCTATGACATTGATCGTTTATCACAATCAATATGTTTTCTGTTATGTTTCCATGAACATGAATTAAAATATTTCAGTTTTCAAGCTGAGCATTTTAAACAAAGAAGTTAATATTTCTAATGCTACACTTTCTTGAAAACTTGTTTATGAAATCTGCTAACCCCAAAAATGAAGGTGTGAAAAAATTAAGAAAAGGTATGACCCCAGTGTATTTTTATTAAATCTGATTGTCGCACAGTTTTCAAAAACTGGATGATCTGATTGTACCAACCACTACAGGCGACCACAGCAGAGTCATCCGTAGCCATCCCTAGGACGTGTAACACCTGTCAGTCTCCTTCTCATACTTCCAGCCAAGCATCGTATTGTTAGCATGCGATTCCTCCCGACTTGTTAGCATGCGATTCCGACTTTCCCGTGTAGGCCTCGATTATCCATTCTTTAAATGGACTCAAAGAAATGTTCAGTGGGGTTTA
Organism: Haliotis asinina; assembly: GCF_037392515.1. NCBI lineage: Eukaryota > Metazoa > Mollusca > Gastropoda > Lepetellida > Haliotidae > Haliotis > Haliotis asinina. The sequence continues at coordinate 78,877,972 of NC_090284.1, read as the reverse complement.
TATACCCTTGAGGTCCATGGTAATATTTCATGGAATTGATCTCTGAAATGACGGATCGAAACGACCGTGTCAGCCGTGAACATCTGCACGATCTGAAGGTTATTAACATGTGAACACATGGGCGTACCCAGCAATTACCTTCAACAGCGTTGACCATTGTGTATCCCGGGTACTGTAATGACCCGGGTTCTGTATTGCGATCCAACCTGCAGCAGCAACACCAAACGCATCCACAGTCCATCAGGGAAGAACCGTGAGATCGTTCCGTGCATGGACCATCTCCTTCCGCATGCGACAATGGTCAAGTTTAAGAGAGAGCGATTTTCTTCAGACTAGTGAACCCTTCAGACTAGTGAACCCTTCAGACTAGTGAACCCTTCAGACTAGTGAACCCTACGCCATTTTCAAGTTGTTTTGTTGGAGAGTAAGCACACCAACCGTTGCGGTCTGTGCCTGTCTGTGAGGAGGCGAGGTGAGTTTAATGTCATGCTTAAAAATGTTTCACTCATATGACGAAGTAATATGTTTGTTTATGTGTGGTTGCTTGTACAATCCCAGACTTGAGTTAGTTTTATAGCGCTAGTTCACTAAGATACAATGCCGCTGTTAAGCATGAATATCCCACTCAGACACATCATGCTGACCCAGAACCGACCTGTCCTTGTATGCATTAATGCTGATGGTTCAAGTTTTGTCATCTTGCTAGACGAATCTTGACACGCCTATCATAGTCATTGGTTTCCCTACGTCTTCCACGTCTAGACTTGGCCATGTGGATTCTCTTGAAGTCGACATGTAAATGTGAAGTTTATGCAAAGGTTTGCACTGATGTTGCTGCAGTACCTCCCTGCATCAGGCGTACCAACAACTTGCCATTTTGTATTTTCATATTGCCATGTGAATTCAGGAACTTGTAGTGCATGAAATGCAACTTGGGAATATATACATACACTTTTGTCGGTACCCTCGCTGCATGTTTAAATGTCTGAGACTTTAGCAAAGAACGTAAAGGACCGCATCTGTTGAAAGTGTGTGGTAACGTAAAATTTTACGTTGGCAGCTCAAACTGGAGGTCCGTAAAGAAGGCAAAGGAGAACTGGAAACAATCATCTGTGGAGAGTGACATTTAGCTCTCATCCAATGTGTTCATTGGGTTTTCATCACGGGGGTAATTTAGATGATGGAAAGTTTTCATCGTGAAATATCAGACACCATCCCAATCAGAAAATGCATTTCACGGTACAAAATGTGACCTGTTGCCGTAACATTTAAACACAAGTGTCTCAGTGAAACCAAAAGAGCCATTTGATGAATCTGCTATTGAACATATCCTAGCAAACATCTCTTCCAAGGTTTGAATCCACTGTGTCCAAGAGCAGGACATGATCGTTATTGTAACAGATGAAGAACAGGACTGGTAGTGTGCGTTCCTCAACACCGGCTGTCTTTATTTCTTCCTTGCAACCTTCAAGAGGCCGACACACACTTCAGGTTGTGCATGCTGCAGCGTTATGTTAAGATCAATATTTATAGATGTGCTTGCTCAAACACATGCCACAAACTCTAGTACAGCATGTCAAAGATGCACTGCCAGCTTACCAGGCAGGTCCTGTATGGAGTAGGTCACTTGTTCCATAGCAACCTCCTATTTCCAACCGAGTGGAGCAGGGAAGTGTGTTGGGCCATATCTATTCATTGTTTCCACGGCTATTTCTGGTGTGATGTCTCTGTGCAAGACTTCAGAAAGCCTAAATAGGGTTGAAACCTCATTGAGCCAAAATGTTGGGAAGATAAATATTTAGGCATATATGTGTGGTTTGCAGTCCAGAACCTCTCTCACCCCGAGATGAAGTGTTAACGACTAACTTTGTGAAAACAGCATATAGTCATAATGTTTTAGGACTGATACTTTCATCGAGATTGCCCTCCCATAATTTTGATTTTGTTAAAAAAATAAAAAAGAAAGAGTTCGTTGGTCTTGCCATACTTTTTTTTAGCATTTCCAATGATAATGTGGGGGTGATGTAACCCAAGGTTCCCTTGCTAGAACTGTAGTCAGTTCAGGTGACATCCCTATCGCACAGGTAAGTGTCCATAGTTTAACTCCAACAAGTCATTCAATAATCATTTTATTCATGATAACAACAACATTATTGCACTCCTCCCTTTCTTCAAGTCAATGTACATTAGGGTTATTGCACTATAATCAAGTAGAAATGTCTTGTTGTTGACCAAGAACTAACGTGAAAACAACTGTTTACAAAATATTCGTTGAGATCTTTAAGTAGAGACGACATCGATGTACCCATTTTCCCATGGAGAGAAAGTAGTGTGTCTCACAGTTCTGAATCTCCAATCGTACCCGGACTTTTTGGACTATTCGTTACTATCCAAACTATACATATATGCATATTCAGAAAGTGTTAGTCTAGTGAGGTCGTCGGTTCTACCGAAACTAGTGGATGGCTAAATGAAATAACAGATGAGTTTTAACTTGTCCCACTTTATCTCAACTAATGGATGTCTAGGAGAAATAACAGATGAATTTTAACTTTCCCCACTTTATCTCAACTAATGGCGGTGTAGGAGAAATAACAGATGAGTTTTAACTTGTCCCACTTTATCTCAACTAAAGGGTGTATAGGGGAAATAACAGATGAGTTTTAACTTGTCCCACATTGATTACACGATGCCATTTAGAAAGTGGTCAAATGCAACATATGTCATATTTGGGATTTCACTTTCTTAGTAAAGTACAAATTCTAGTACTTTTTCCGGTTGAGTCCCATCCGGGATTCGAACCCGCACCCTCAGAGTCAGGCACCTAATCGCCAGCACACAAAGTCAGCCGCCTAGCCCGCTCAGCTAGTGGAAGTCGCGGTGGCTGAGCGGGCTAGGCGGCTGACTTTGTGTGCTGGCGATTAGGTGCCTGACTCTGAGGGTGCGGGTTCGAATCCCGGATGGGACTCAACCGGAAAAAGTACTAGAATTTGTACTTTACTAAGAAAGTGAAATCCCAAATATGACATATGTTGCATTGTCCCACATTATCTCAACTAAAGGCGGTGTAGGAGAAATAGCAGATGAGTTTTAACTTGTCCCTCTCTACCTCAACTAGTGGATGGCTAGATGACAAAATAGATGCATTTTAACTTTGATACTAGGGTTTAAATCTCGTAACTGCTCATAACCATAATCCGCTTAAAAATAGCTGGTGATCAGGTGAAAGCCCAAGAGAGATCCGACTTGAGCCCTGAACCGTGGTGTCTCTCTCAATCTTACGCATGCGTTCATGTTAGTGAATGCTATGAATCTCATCTAGTCTCTGTCTAGCTCAGATATTGCAAGTCTTGTTGAAATCCAATGATAAACTTTGAGACACGAATGGTTCTTGATACCAATATGTTTGCCCTGCAACATGTAGAGGAAGTACGTAGTGACGTAGTGAGATGCTGTAACACTGTTTCAGGGTTCCCGGTCAGGTCCAGCCCCACCGCTAACAATGTCCCTTGGTAGGACCTGTTACTGCTAGTGCTTCACAAATGGCAGCTGTTTATAGTAATACGAATCAAATGGAAGATGTGAAAGGGTTTTGTTGTGTATCCACTGTTCCAAACACATGAGGGCTACTGAACTGACGGGCAACAAGAACTTGTTAGCGAAAAGCGCCCGCCTGGTTGCCAGGAAAGACAGATCTCCTTCAGTGAACACACACACACCTCTAAGACGGCGTCCAGCACAAGGTTCCGGCGCCCAGGACGCGTACGTCGCTAACCAGTCCTTGTCGTCAGGTTTGCCTACAACAGAAATCAACCCACAGCTATTTAACATGTTTAACTCTAAGGTACCTCAGAAATCGATAACATCTATACATTGCATAATACTACAATCTAAACTGACAGTGTGATCCTCAAAGTGGAAATGTATCAGTGACAGATTGCTACACAAAAGAGTAAAACTCAGTCAGTATTAATGCACTATACCAGCAAATATCTAACGCACAAGCTTACTCAGGAAGTCACGTTATAAAATACAGTGTAAAAATACAGTTGCACAGTAACCCTAACCCTGGTATAGGGTGATATGACTAACTTGTCAGGGACGTAATCTACGACAAAATCTACTGTAAAGACTGTAACCTACCCTGGTAGTAATGTAATACAGGGGTCACTTGCAGCCCACGATGGTAGTAATAATATACACTATCTGAAGCCTTCCTGGGCATAATATAAGACAGTGCAGATTGTACCCTACCCCGGCAGTAATATAGCACAATGAAGACTTCATTCATTCATTCATTCATTCATTCAAACCAGTGAAGACTGTAACCTACCACGGCAGTAACACAAAACAGTGAAGGTTGTAACCTACCAAGACAGTAACACAAAACAGTGAAGACTGTAACCTGCCAAGACAGTAACACAAAACAGTGAAGACTCTAACCTACCATGGTAGTAACATAACACATTGAAGACTGTAACCTACCTACGTAACGATGCAAAAAAATAAACACTGTGGTATTTTGTGCTGCAAATGTAACATAGTAAAGACATGTATTTTCCCTCGAGAGTTATGTAATTCAGTGAAGCGTGTAGCTTTCGTGGGAAGTAATGTAATTAAGTAAAGTCGGTAGTCAGTACACATAGTGATGGTGTTCTAGTACAGTATTTTACAGCCTTCGAAGGTAATACCTTAATACGGAATACAGGACTGGGACGGGTAACCGGACGGGTGGGTGGTGAGTTGTACCAGGCTGCCCGTCTCAGTACACAGACCCTTTATGATCATGCGACTTTAGCTCCTTCAGGTCAACCTGAGCTACTCTACGCATGCATGAGCCTGGATGTCAAATGGCACAAACGGCAGGTCGAGTTTAGTAAACAGGGAATCAGAGAATGTTATTAATGTTGAGTTCGTGCGGAGCATGGTTACATGGATTAGTTACAGAACTTGTCCCGTTAAAAGCACGTCCGCAAAAAAACAATTATTTCACGTTTTCAATGAATTGTTCATACAGTCACATGCTGTCTATTTTGGCTTACTGACTTTCACTCATTAGCTACTTTCACAATCCAATTCATTTTGCTATCACTGTACATCGCTGCTGATGCTGTTCGCTGCCTAAAAGCGACAATCGGAAACATTAAACCATCTGTGAGTGAGTGATTGAGTTTAGTTTTACGCAGCACTCAGCAATATTCCATCTATATGGTGGCGGTATTTGAATAATCAAGTCCAGAAAATCCAGTGCTCAACAGAATGAGCTTTGATCTGCGCAAATAAGAACCGATGACATATGTCAACCAAGTCAGCGAGCCTGACCACCCAATCCCGTTAGTCGCCTCTTATCACAAGCAGAGTCGCCTTTTGTGGCAAGCATGGGTTGCTAGTTCTGTTCTATACCGGACCTTCACAGGTCAAACCATCTGTAACTTCTTGTTTAAAGAGATTTGGACATTGCTGACGACTCTCGACACTGATGTCCACATTGTCTCGGCTCGTCGGACATGTTGACTATCTACTGACAAAGGTGCACCCCTTCACAATAATAGGCCCAACCAGTTGTGACACGATCACGCAATGCATCAGTACTCACTTGATGAGGTCAAGCTGGACAACCTGTAATTGACTGTAGTTCGTTTGCTCCAAAATTATACCGATGAATTACTAATTACAAGTGGAAGTAGTTGCAAGTAATATTCGTCAATAACTGTCACATCTGTCTGAATTCTTTTCCTGTACCAAGTCATGATCTAAGTTGTTTAACAAATTAACACATAACTGATGTTGTTTTCAGTCGTGACATCAGAGTCTGTACAATCACTGTAACGGCTGAGCGCGGTTGACAGTGCCGGGGACAGTCTCAAAACTTTACTCTGAAGATTTACTGTCACTGTGGCCAATAACATGACTCAACTGTGATCACTATGGGCAGCCTGGGCTGTTGCATGGTCTGAACAATCACGTCTCCAATATACAGATTCCACATCTCTCACGACTTTGGCTACAAACCTGACCCAAATCTCCTGTGGAATATTTCCCAGACTCTGAGGCACAAGGTTTTCAACGTGTCATAGTTTAAATGTTTCATTTATTCTGCCAACATCCCCTTTCACAATACCCCAGATCATCTCGATGGGGTTCACGTCACGAAGATAAAGGAGCTGACGAATCCCGCCCATGTGCAGGCAGCAGTTTGCCCACTTTGTACACAGGCGCGGTCTTATTCAGCTTGATGACGTCATACAGTACAGTTTTTGTTGCTTTTGTTGAAAAGGGAACATTGTTCAACTGCAACCAAGTTATCATTTCTCATATCCATGAATTTGACTTTGGGATGTTCGTGTTTAGATCGTGCACGCTGTGGTAAGAGGCGATGAGGGACTTCTCCGTCCACTCCAAGAACACAGTCCCATTCATTTCTGTCTTGTAGTCCCTGTGGACCTTGGATTTCGAGCGGAAGACATCCCGGCAGAAATCATTTACTTTCACATCCACCATGTAAAATGATTAGTCGCTCTCCAAGGGGAAGTTTCCGTGACGTGATGGAGTCAGAGGTCACACATCGGCGTTGTGCCGTATGGCACGCATTCTTTCAGGTCTCATCAAGGTAGATAATCTCGTATTCTTCTTCTCTCTTCTTAATGCGACGACATCATTGCTCTCGCACTAAACATGTCTTGTTTACCTTGAGGATTCTTGTAGCAATATTCCACAGAATGCAATAACTTCCAAAGACAATGTTTGGACACAATCAACGAATGGTCTTTCTTTACGTATGGTTTCAATGGTATTAATGCAACGAACTTGTTTTCTGCAAACACTCTGTGGATTGCATTTCTTACAATGCCCTTTTGAAAACTGTCAAGTTTATTGCTAGTAACTGAAATCATCTTTGAGACGACCCCGTTACCTATTTTGTCTATCTCATCTCGCTTCTACAAAATGTATATGTTTCCTTTCAGTAATACCAAGAGCCTTGGCGGATCTCTTCCGATATTTAGAAAGGCATAATAGAGGCATACCTCTTTCTCTTTCAGTCTTAAAAGCTATACACTTGACAGACAAGCTTCTCCATATCATCTGTGAACTTCATAATGTACTGTATTTAATTGCCAAATTGTATATCACATGTGTCAGGTATGGGGTGCATATACGATGTATTATGAACGCATGAGTTTCAATTGAACTTTCATTCGATAGCCTAAATGTACGAACCAACTGTATAAAGATCTTCACCACTGACTTATATTAATTCAAAATACATTTGATACCGAACAACCAATATTCCTTTTCAGATGTGTGCACTTGAATACCATGACATAAGGCAATCCCTTGTGTGAATGATCACACTGTCACATTATAATTCATTAAATAACCTTTTCCTTATTATCTTAAATCAATGTGCCAAACTTTGATCATGAGTTGGTACGGGAAAACAATTCAGACAGATGTGAAAATTGTTGACGAAATTTACTTGAAATCCTTATAATTAGTATCTAGTAATTCATCGGTACGGAAACGGACTAATAATATTCTATTCTATTCTTTAATCATGTTTGTATTGTCCCTGAAGATTTTTAAGACATAATACACTGTGATTTCCTTTGAATATTATACTTGCTATCAAGCAATAATATAATACAACAGACTTGCAGACTTCTAGGGTTGTAAGTGGTGCAGCCTTCTGGGGTAGTAACATAACATAGTTTGACATGCCTGCATTCCATGGTAGTAATGTGCAGTGTACACTCAAACAATTGTGAGACCACCTATATGTTCAGTGACAAGTCTGTTCAACCTGAACTTTGAAAATAACTCGAGACTTCAACAATGGACGGTGATCCGTATGGTCATTATGCGTATGTCAGTACATTTATACATTTAAATACATTTATGTTGTCGGAGTATGTCAGTACATTTATACAGTTAAATACATTTATGTTGTCGGAGTATGTCAGTACATTTATACATTTAAATACGTTTATGTTGTCGGTGTGTGTCAGTACATTTATACATTTAAATACGTTTATGTTGTTGGTGTGTGTCAGTACATTTATACATTTGAATACATTTATGTCGTCGGGGTATGTCAGTATATTTATACATTTAAATACGTTTATGTCGTCGGTGTGTGTCAGTACATTTATACATTTAAATACATTTATGTCGTCGGGTTATGTCAGTACATTTATACATTTAAATACATTTATATCGTCAGTGTGTGTCAATACATTTATACAGTTAAATACGTTTATGTTGTCGGAGTATGTCAGTACATTTATACATTTAAATACGTTTATGTTGTTGGTGTGTGTCAGTACATTTATACATTTGAATACATTTATGTCGTCGGGGTATGTCAGTATATTTATACATTTAAATACGTTTATGTCGTCGGTGTGTGTCAGTACATTTATACATTTAAAAACATTTATGTTGTCGGAGTATGTCAGTACATTTATACATTTAAATACATTTATGTTGTCGGAGTGTGTCAGTACTTTTATACATTTAAATACGTTTATGTTGTCGGTGTGTGTCAGTACATTTATACATTTAAATACGTTTATGTTGTCGGTGTGTGTCAGTACATTTATACATTGAAATACCTTTATGTCGTCGGTGTGTGTCAGTACATTTATACATTTAAATACGTTTATGTTGTCGGTGTGTGTCAGTACATTTATACATTTAAATACATTTATGTTGTCAGGGTATGTCAGTATATTTATACATTTAAATACGTTTATGTCGTCGGTGTGTGTCAGTACATTTATACAGTTAAATACATTTATGTCGTCGGATTATGTCAGTACATTTATACATTTAAATACATTTATGCCGTCGGTGTGTGTCAGTACATTTATACATTTAAATACGTTTATATTGTCGGTGTGTGTCAGTACATTTATACATTTAAATACATTTATGTTGTCGGAGTATGTCAGTACATTTACACATTTAAATATGTTTATGTTGTCGGTGTGTGTCAGTACATTTATACATTTAAATACGTTTATATTGTCGGTGTGTGTCAGTACATTTATACATTGAAATACAGTTATGTCGTCGGAGTATGTCAGTACATTTATACATTTAAATATGTTTACGTTGTCGGTGTGTGTCAGTACATTTATACATTGAAATACAGTTATGTCGTCGGAGTATGTCAGTACATTTATACATTTAAATATGTTTATGTTGTCGGAGTATGTCAGTACATTTATACATTTAAATACGTTTATGTTGTCAGTGTGTGTCAGTACATTTATACATTGAAATACAGTTATGTCGTCGGAGTATGTCAGTACATTTATACATTTAAATATGTTTATGTTGTCGGAGTATGTCAGTACATTTATACATTTAAATACGTTTATGTTGTCGGTGTGTGTCAGTACATTTATACATTTAAATACATTTATGTTGTCGGAGTATGTCAGTACATTTATACATTTAAATATGTTTATGTTGTCGGAGAATGTCAGTACATTTATACATTTAAATACGTTTATGTTGTCGGAGTATGTCAGTACATTTATACATTTAAATACAGTTATGTCGTCGGAGTATGTCAGTACATTTATACATTTAAATATGTTTATGTTGTCGGAGTGTGTCAGTACATTTATACATTTAAATACATTTATGTTGTCGGAGTATGTCAGTACATTTATACATTTAAATACGTTTATGTTGTCGGTGTGTGTCAGTACATTCATACAGTTAAATACATTTATGTTGTCGGGTTATGTCAGTACATTTATACATTTAAATATGTTTATGTTGTCGGTGTGTGTCAGTACATTTATACATTTAAATATGTTTATGTTGTCGGTGTGTGTCAGTACATTTATACATTTAAATATGTTTATGTTGTCGGAGTATGTCAGTACATTTATACATTTAAATACGTTTATGTTGTCAGTGTGTGTCAGTACATTTATACATTGAAATACAGTTATGTCGTCGGAGTATGTCAGTACATTTATACATTTAAATATGTTTATGTTGTCGGAGTATGTCAGTACATTTATACATTTAAATACGTTTATGTTGTCGGTGTGTGTCAGTACATTTATACATTTAAATACATTTATGTTGTCGGAGTATGTCAGTACATTTATACATTTAAATATGTTTATGTTGTCGGAGAATGTCAGTACATTTATACATTTAAATACGTTTATGTTGTCGGAGTATGTCAGTACATTTATACATTGAAATACAGTTATGTCGTCGGAGTATGTCAGTACATTTATACATTTAAATATGTTTATGTTGTCGGAGTGTGTCAGTACATTTATACATTTAAATACATTTATGTTGTCGGAGTATGTCAGTACATTTATACATTTAAATACGTTTATGTTGTCGGTGTGTGTCAGTACATTCATACAGTTAAATACATTTATGTTGTCGGGTTATGTCAGTACATTTATACATTTAAATATGTTTATGTTGTCGGTGTGTGTCAGTACATTTATACATTTAAATATGTTTATGTTGTCGGTGTGTGTCAGTACATTTATACATTTAAATACGTTTATGTTGTTGGTGTGTGTCAGTACATTTATACATTTGAATACATTTATGTCGTCGGGGTATGTCAGTATATTTATACATTTAAATACGTTTATGTCGTCGGTGTGTGTCAATACATTTATACAGTTAAATACGTTTATGTTGTCGGAGTATGTCAGTACATTTATACATTTAAATACGTTTATGTTGTTGGTGTGTGTCAGTACATTTATACATTTGAATACATTTATGTCGTCGGGGTATGTCAGTATATTTATACATTTAAATACGTTTATGTCGTCGGTGTGTGTCAGTACATTTATACATTTAAATACATTTATGTTGTCGGAGTATGTCAGTACATTTATACATTTAAATACATTTATGTTGTCGGAGTGTGTCAGTACTTTTATACATTTAAATATGTTTATGTTGTCGGTGTGTGTCAGTACATTTATACATTTAAATACGTTTATGTTGTCGGTGTGTGTCAGTACATTTATACATTGAAATACCTTTATGTCGTCGGTGTGTCTCAGTACATTTATACATTTAAATACGTTTATGTTGTCGGTGTGTGTCAGTACATTTATACATTTAAATACATTTATGTTGTCAGGGTATGTCAGTATATTTATACATTTAAATACGTTTATGTCGTCGGTGTGTGTCAGTACATTTATACATTTAAATACATTTATGTCGTCGGATTATGTCAGTACATTTATACATTTAAATACATTTATGCCGTCGGTGTGTGTCAGTACATTTATACATTTAAATACGTTTATATTGTCGGTGTGTGTCAGTACATTTATACATTTAAATACATTTATGTTGTCGGAGTATGTCAGTACATTTACACATTTAAATATGTTTATGTTGTCGGTGTGTGTCAGTACATTTATACATTTAAATACGTTTATATTGTCGGTGTGTGTCAGTACATTTATACATTGAAATACAGTTATGTCGTCGGAGTATGTCAGTACATTTATACATTTAAATATGTTTATGTTGTCGGTGTGTGTCAGTACATTTATACATTGAAATACAGTTATGTCGTCGGAGTATGTCAGTACATTTATACATTTAAATATGTTTATGTTGTCGGAGTATGTCAGTACATTTATACATTTAAATACGTTTATGTTGTCAGTGTGTGTCAGTACATTTATACATTGAAATACAGTTATGTCGTCGGAGTATGTCAGTACATTTATACATTTAAATATGTTTATGTTGTCGGAGTATGTCAGTACATTTATACATTTAAATACGTTTATGTTGTCGGTGTGTGTCAGTACATTTATACATTTAAATACATTTATGTTGTCGGAGTATGTCAGTACATTTATACATTTAAATATGTTTATATTGTCGGAGAATGTCAGTACATTTATACATTTAAATACGTTTATGTTGTCGGAGTATGTCAGTACATTTATACATTTAAATACGTTTATTTTGTCGGTGTGTGTCAGTACATTTATACATTGAAATACAGTTATGTCGTCGGAGTATGTCAGTACATTTATACATTTAAATATGTTTATGTTGTCGGAGTGTGTCAGTACATTTATACATTTAAATACATTTATGTTGTCGGAGTATGTCAGTACATTTATACATTTAAATACGTTTATGTTGTCGGTGTGTGTCAGTACATTTATACATTTAAATATGTTTATGTTGTCGGTGTGTGTCAGTACATTTATACATTTAAATATGTTTATGTTGTCGGTGTGTGTCAGTACATTTATACATTTAAATACGTTTATGTTGTCGGTGTGTGTCAGTACATTTATACAGTTAAATACATTTATGTTGTCGGGTTATGTCAGTACATTTATACATTTAAATACGTTTATGTTGTCGGTGTGTGTCAGTACATTTATACATTTAAATATGTTTATGTTGTCGGTGTGTGTCAGTACATTTATACATTTAAATACATTTATGTTGTCGGGTTATGTCAGTACATTTATACATTTAAATATGTTTATGTTGTCGGTGTGTGTCAGTACATTTATACATTTAAATATGTTTATGTTGTCGGTGTGTGTCAGTACATTTATACATTTAAATACATTTATGTTGTCGGTATGTGTCAGTACATTTATACATTTAAATACGTTTATGTTGTCGGAGTATGTCAGTACATTTAAACATTTAAATACATTTATGTCGTCAGAGTGTGTCAGTACATTTATACATTTAAATACATTTATGTTGTCGGAGTATGTCAGTACATTTATTCATGTAAATACATTTATGTTGTCGGAGTATGTCAGTACATTTATACAGTTAAATACATTTATGTTGTCGAAGGGTGTTTTGGGTTAGTGGCAAATAAACAATTCGTGTTCAAAATTCTCTACCTGAAATAAACCATACCCCGTATATATATCGTATATCTGCTGGGTAATTAACATATTACGATATGCTGCTGTTCGTATGATTGATAGGGATATTGTCATCTATCCCTATGATTGATGGGGATATTGTCATCTATCCCTATGATTGATGGGGATATTGTCATCTATCCCTATGATTGGTGGGGACATTGTCATCTATCCCTATGATTGATGGGAATATTGTCATCTATCCCTATGATTGATGGGGATATTGTCATCTATCCCTATGATTGGTGGGGACATTGTCATCTATCCCTATGATTGATGGGGATATTGTCATCTATCCCTATGATTGATAGGGATATTGTCATCTGTCCCTATGATTGATAGGGATATTGTCATCTATCCGTAACAAGTTCGCATAACCCCAAAAAATACAAAAACTCCAAACATTGCATATATATATATCAAAAGTGGTATACATATCACACAAAACTTATAGTGGTGTTGTTAGCTATTAGCTATTTTCTCGGTTTCCATGGAAACCATTCGTACTTAGTGTCATCTGTTGTAGTCCCTACTGCGTGGCCATCTGGGTTTTGATATCATCATCCGCCCGTCTCAGCTGGATGACCCTCTTACCTGAATTACGACACTTCCTCTCACCTGTGTACCCCCCAGGGGCGTGCAGAATAGCGCTGTGATGTAAAGTTGCCCAGTAGTATTCGTCTGGACTTAAAACAGCCTTGCTCCATTCTAACAGGTCCCTGGACCGGTTGTCATGTAATATAAAATCCACAAAAGCTCTTGAAAACACTCCGTATGCACTCCCCTTCACAATTGTGATGTTGTGAGGGGCAGGTGGGTTCTTTTCGTCTGTTCTCTTAATTTCTGTTTTTGAATTCTTTGTAATATACACATGCTTCTTGATGAATCGTTCGCTTAACATTCTGGCACCGGTTATCCCTTCAATATCATTGGCACCATTGTAAATTTTCAGTATTTTCACAATCTCGGCATTTGTTTTCAAAGGATATTGCTGACTCGGCAGGTTTATGAAATACTTCCAAGGAACTGGTGAGGTCATAAGATCAGTCATGCAGTTTATATCAGCCTGGAGACGAGTAAATCCGGCATACACTACCGACTCTGTTCTGGAAACAATAAAGACATTCTTTAGACAATCTGCCACAGTCTTGGCAGCCAGATGGACACTTTGATCACTTTTACCGTCAACATGCAAGCAGTACACATTGTGAGATCTGTAGATGGCTTTCAGGAGAAATGTCGCTTGAGCTACGTCTTTGTACAGTAGTATGCTGTAGGCGATAGGAAATGCCTTTTCCTCCTGGGACACAGGCTGACTCCCAAAGCCATGTCTTGCAATGAAGCTTGCACAGTGGAGGGCCTCTTTGTACACATCATGGTCAGAGGCCTGTTTGTAAGCCATGTTCTTCCTTATTTCACTTGCCTTTTGACATGCAGCCATGTCACCCTCAAAGATATGCCGGCAGTCTATATTGTAGTCTTTATACTGGGGGAAACTCGAGTATTTAAGTGCGTATGTGCCGTTGGCTGTGCGGTCTGTAGAATTGTCTGGCTCTGCGGCAACGCCTATAGGGCGATGGACGTTCAAGTTGACCAATGTATTCTTGTGACCTCGCCTGATATTCTCCAACTCAATCGTAACACTGACCAGTCTAATAGAAGTATAGCATACCGCCGCCAGCAGTAACACCATCATCACCGTCCTCGAACCTCTGAACCACATCTCTCACACCCTAACTGGAAATACAGAACATACGCCATTAAACATATATGTAAGTGTCTCATAATATTCTTACTTGACACAAAGCAAACATCACATGCAATAGGTTACTTAGTGTCTACTATCACTCTCACGTGAAGAGGTTACATGGTACCAAGAACTTTGCCAGCGTCTCCTACCACTGACACTTGCATGAACATGCCGATCAGCTTATGTCTAGTGATTGCCATTGGGCGGTCTCTTGTATGTGGTGTCCCCCACAGACAGCATGTCGCTGCAGCTGGTAACGTGATAGGGAATCAGGAACCTCGATAACACATGCCTAAGTTTGCCAGCAATAATACTCTCACATAGACAGAGGAACTAGACAGTACTCACAACCATAACAGGACGGAGAATGTGTTAGGAGAGTATGCTTTTGTACCTTGTGATGTCTCATTGATTAACTTTTCAATATTGTAGGTCATAAAAGCGCCGAGAGAGAGAGAGAGAGAGAGAGAGAGAGAGAGAGAGAGAAAGAGAGAGAGATAATAGTTCAGGGCTTTATGATAATGATAATAATTCACTTATATAGCGCCTAGTATCCATCTGACCAGTTGCTCACTGGGCGCTTTAATCAGAATCTGATTATCATTACTCCAGATAACACAAGCTGCCCTCTTAGGCGCTAGAAGGTTATAGCCACAGGAGTCTATCTCACCGGGTACCCATTTTCTGCTGGGTGAACACAGGCAAATTTGAACAAACTCACTTGCCTAAGGTGAGACCACATGTTTCCCATGTGCTTCGTTGTGGGGCAGGACCGAAGTCCTAGAAACTCTCAGGAGTTAAACTGCCAAACACGGCCACCCATCCAAGGACTGTCCGAGCCCGACTGTGCTTAACTTCAACTGATGCTGACCTTATTACACTATACATGGTGGTAGAGCGAACTGTATTTCTTTTCTAAGATGCCGTATTTAATAATTTCTATAATTTCGATTAATCTATGGCAGAAAACAAACGACGGTGTCTGTGACCTAAATTAAGAATCCTCGCACAGGGCAAACTGACGCGTTGTTCTTTTGATTTTCTTCTATGACGTCAAACGTCGAGAGAGAGGTCATGCACGTATAAAGATATGGTGGCATAACTCCGCTATGCTTTATATTAGGTCAATGTAACTCAGATCACATGGACAGAACTTGCTGTGGATACGGACAATATATTTTCGTTATGTTTTGTTCGCAGTGAACCAAACTATTCCAATACAAAGTTCCCCAAAGTGAGAGGATACCTTTTGGTAGTTTCACAATTTGTAAGAAAAGATGCCAATGTACTACATCAGAAAGCAGGTAATAGCGATTTGGATGGACCTATCCGACACATAATTTATTTCTGAGATTCCCATATTCTTCTATTTGTGTAGATGTATTTCGACTAATTTTGCATCATTATTAATGGAGTAACAGCCACATTTTCAAATGTAAAGAAATAACTGAAAATAATGCGACATTTTAGTTGACACAACATGTTTTGTGCATTTTGTGACGTCGGAAAAAGACGACTCTGGTTGCTGATTAGTAATATATTAGTATATATATTCAGATATATTTTAATCGAATTTGAATTGACTTTATTATAGAAAAAAATGATAATGAATCATAAAGCGTTTTTGACAAACTCGCACCTGGTCAATCAATATTCATAACGACACAAACCAATACAATGAACAAGACAATTCCTTTAAATATATGTGCCTATACATTTCATAAAATGTACAAATCATTTTCATTAATATTATCAGTTTTACTTATAATTTGGAATTAAATCGCTGTTTATTAACCTGTTCATATGAAGCTGCAATATTTGTCCCAACGTATTGAATATTGCACGTCACGGGATCTAAAGCACATGTTGCAGTAATGGCAACGTGTGATCTTCCAACACTTGTGTACAAGCTTAAAATGTGGTATAGTACACTTACTGAGTCAATTTCCCATGTAAATATTATTCAAACAATCAAAAGCTTTCAAAGAATAAAAACGCACACCTTATATCCACATATGGTATGGTGTTGAACATGGACATATGTAGATACTGAAATCAGTTTCATGAACAAATATCTGAACGATACGCAAAATATACATCACAATACTGAAAGTGAAATAAGAATGGTATGGGCATTGTGTTTACTCTTGTTCAACCGACCTTCACCTCAAAGGAATTGTCTAATATGTGCAACAATGTTGACGTGTGACATTACTACCGATGACCGATTTCTTTCAAAATGGCGGCTTCGCTGATAAGGGTACACAGGATTTTGCGAGGACTTTCCCCTTGATTCAGGGATCTTTTGTACATAAATATGAGATGTAAGTAATCAGAATTATTCTGACTATCTGTGTAATGTCATATGTTTTTATCGTTTACATTGTAAATGACGGGAGAAACCAGAAATGCCGATAAGTACCGTTGTCATTCCGAGTGATTTTACGTGAGTCATGGCGTCACGCTGCACTAAAAGTTTGATTGTTTCTTATGAATTACCAAATGATTTCATTGTATCTATTTTTAATTTGCTATTTCTTGCTGCGATATTCTTCCCCTGAATATACTAAGCGTATTGGGCCATTGTAAGCAACGAATAGACGGCTGGATGTTTCCGAAACTTTCCGAAAATGTTACGCAGTGTAAAATTGTTTCTTTGTTTACATTTCAAACAGGCGCTGTCTTTCGAGCACAGCGTTCGTTTTCATACCAATTATCTTTCGTTTCCTTTTACCTAGACAGTTGGTATTGGTGACAAAGACCATTTGTAATTAGATTCTAATATGTGTGGGGAATTCAATGATGCATTTGTCGCAGGTGACTATGAAATATACGTGATGTTATAGGCGTCTCAATACTGGCCTTCTCGAAACATGAATTTTTAAACACTATCCAATATGGCGGAAAGCGCACTTTGGCGTTCGTGTAAGTGTATTTTAGAAAACATCCCAACCGATTCTGGGTTCATCGGCGACGTTCAAGAATTATCATTACTGGTTACATGAAAACCTGATATCAGTGATCATTAATATGCTATTTTTGAAATTCATTACTCCCAGCAATTATCCGATTTTCACATTTCAAAACATGCTGCAAATAACGCTGTGAATCTCGATTTTGTACAGTTCGAAAATTGACGACATTTACGATGAAGCCTATTTTGAAAGGCAATTTTAAGCACTTTAGCTTGGTCTGAGATAATAGTGGATGGTATGAAGAAACGGGGAATTTCCTGCAGAATTCAAAACTGTGAAGTATTTATATATGCGTGGTACATTTAGAATTCTATTGGACTTCAAAGTGAGGGGTGTAGAGGAAGGACACAATATATGTCCCTGTGGCATCCAGGGGGGACAAACGTTACTAGAAAAACAAATGTTGAACAGCTTGGTGACGGTTTATGTTCGGGCTAAATATCTTCTCTAGATCATTTTAATTACATCTGTGATTCTCTTAAACCATACAAGGCAATATGACCGTCTCATCTCTACTAAAGTTTAGATCAGTACCTTCAGCTGAAGCTGGCTCGTCATGCGACATTCCACGATTGCATTGTGGGAATGTAAACATTGCAAACATTACCGTGTCTCTGTAAAGGTTTGAGTCGAACTATGAGGCAATTTATCCTTCGGAAAACATAAATGTTATGTTTCCACCAGTGATGTTAGCCGTGTGATGCAACTGCAAACCAAGAAACGGGATGCAACGAAGCAGTTTCCTGTGGGAGGCTGTAGGAGGCGATGGCAAGTGACATTCATAGTGACGTCGGTTACATTGTGTGCACATTATCGTCAGATCTTTCACCGAAGCATCTTAGAAATCGATATTCATTTTGCATTCTAAGATGAACTACAATAGTTCAGGGCGAAAGTGTGCTTTATTACACTATACGTGGTGGTAGAACGAACTGTATTTCTTAAGTAACAGCGTATAGCGATATTCTGTTGTAACATATTGCAACAGCCTATATATCGATCAGCTATTGCTAGGCTATTGCAATATTTTCCTTCTCCTTGAATTTTCTGATTTGAAGTCATGAATGTATAGTTACATGAAATAAAAATAAGTTCATGTAGTTTCAGTCTCTTTTAAAAACTGAAAAGGAACCCAAAAAGGAAACCCTTGAGCAAAGTGACCAAATCTATTACTTCCTGTATTTTGCGCCGCACAGGATCAGTGAAAGTCAATAACTAAAATATCGATCGTCACATATGCTACTGATGCATCTATAGTGTTTCGTTTCTACCAACGATTAATTCTAATCCACGGACACCATAGATAACCCTGCCAGTTTGTACATCGACGCAAATCAAGAGTTATCGTAACTGTATATCAGTCTAATATGGAATATTTTAGACGTCTGCATTCTTTTCGCTGGTTCAAAGGGGACTAACAAACCTCTTGTCAGGGCAACTCCTAAACCGTTACACATTACATGAGGACATTCCGAAACACTGTTTGAATGGAACAACTGCATGAGGTCGTCGTCATATGGTCTCTTCCACTTGTGTGAACCTCCTCACTCAACCCTCTGCAGATACACAGGTACGAGGAAGTTCTCCAAATACAGACCCACAACCTCTATCTATGGTGTGTAGCTGCTAATTGTGTACCACATCGCTGGTGCATGTTCAGTCCATCAGTCAGGCAATGTCACCTACCACGTGTACACACCAAACAGCACTATCAGTTTACCTAGCAACATCCGCTGTTGCTACAGGTGTGACGAGTGTGTGTATGTCCGTGCATGTTTGGTTACATACCTCCATTATTCACTTATATTTCCCCAGAGCTATATACTTGCTCCTTACAACTGAAACTCACATTCACCTTGCTCATTGTTTGAGCCCCTCGCCGCTTTATACCGAGGTACAGTAACTATCATGGTGCACTACAGCTCTTTACGCTTCAACAACAGAACAAACCGCTAACACTAATTAACGTACTAGCCGTTTGGAGTATGTCACAAACATAAGTGTATTATTGACCGACGGTCTATCGACAACTAAAGAAAGAAGAAATGGAATAACGCGCGTGGAATAAAAATACACCTTGCACTTGTGTTTGGGAGATTAGATGAACATAACATGACAGAACCGTCTTGTGCGCTGCTAGTTACCGGCCCTCATAGTCCGGTGTCCTCCCTCTGACCCTGTGTCGGGACATGTCTCTAGTATATATAGCTAATAGCTCTAGTATTTGTAGCTCTTAGTTCTAGTGTATGTAGAACACATCTGTAGTATTTGCAACACCCAGCTCCAATACATGCAACAACACATATCCCCAGTATATGTAGCACATCTCTAATACATGCAGCATATATCTTTAGAATATGCAACACATATCCCCAGTATATGTAGCATATCTCTAATACATGCAGCATATATCTTTAGTATATGCAACACATCTCCCCAGTATATGCAGCACATCTCTAATACATGCAGCATATATCTTTAGTATATGCAACACATAGATCTAGTATATGTAGCATATCTCTAATACATGCAGCATATATCTTTAGTATATGCAACACTTACCTATAGTATCTGCAACACACAGCTCCAGTATTATGTAGAATACAGTCTCTAGTATACGCAACACATATAATTACCATATGCAGCATGTGTCATGTAAACAAAGAAGATTATATCTCTAGTATGTGCAGCACATAACTCTAGTATATGCAGCACATAGCTCTAGTATATGCAGCACATATAGCTCTAGTATATGCAGCACATATAGCTCTAGTATATGCAGCACATAGCTCTAGTATATGCAGCACATAGCTCTAGTATATGCAGCACATAGCTCTAGTATATGCAGCACATATAGCTCTAGTATATGCAGCACATAGCTCTAGTATATGCAGCACATAGCTCTAGTATATGCAGCACATAGCTCTAGTATATGCAGCACATAACTCTAGTATATGCAGCACATAGCTCTAGTATATGCAGCACATATAGCTCTAGTATATGCAGCACATAGCTCTAGTATATGCAGCACATAGCTCTAGTATATGCAGCACATAGCTCTAGTATATGCAGCACATAACTCTAGTATATGCAGCACATAACTCTAGTATATGCAGCACATAGCTCTAGTATATGCAGCACATATAGCTCTAGTATATGCAGCACATAGCTCTAGTATATGCAGCACATAGCTCTAGTATATGCAGCACATAAAGTTCTAGTATATGCAGCACATAGCTCTAGTATATGCAGCACATAAAGCTCTAGTATATGCAGCACATAACTCTAGTATATGCAGCACATAGCTCTAGTATATGCAGCACATAGCTCTAGTATATGCAGCACATATAGCTCTAGTATATGCAGCACATAAAGCTCTAGTATATGCAGCACATACAGCTCTAGTATATGCAGCACATACAGCTCTAGTATATGCAGCACATAGCTCTAGTATATGCAGCACATATAGCTCTAGTATATGCAGCACATAACTCTAGTATATGCAGCACATAGCTCTAGTATATGCAGCACATAGCTCTAGTATATGCAGCACATATAGCTCTAGTATATGCAGCACATAACTCTAGTATATGCAGCACATAGCTCTAGTATATGCAGCACATATAGCTCTAGTATATGCAGCACATATAGCTCTAGTATATGCAGCACATAACTCTAGTATATGCAGCACATAACTCTAGTATATGCAGCACATAGCTCTAGTATATGCAGCACATGTAGCTCTAGTATATGCAGCACATAACTCTAGTATATGCAGCACATAGATAGACGCTTGTACATACACACATATACAATCATCAACATACAGATAGACGCTTGTATATAGACACATATACAAACATCAACACACAGATAGACGCTTGTATATACACACATATATACAGACATCAACACACAGATAGACGCTTGTATATACACACATATATACAGACATCAACACACAGATAGACGCTTGTACATACACACATATACAAACACCAACACACGCTTGTACATATACACATATACAAACATCAACATACAGATACACGCTTGTACATACACACATATACAAACACCAACACACGCTTGTACATACACACATATACAAACACCAACACACGCTTGTACATACACGCATATACAAACACCAACACACGCTTGTACATACACGCATATAAAACACCAACATACAGGTACACGCATGTACATACACACTTGCAGTTGATAAAGGAGTCAGTAAACAAACCTCTCATAATTGTACAACACGGATGTGAGACGGTGGCTTCCAGCTGCGTGACAGAACTACTTGATCTCGTTATTTCACGCGTGAGGTTCGATAACAGTACCATGTACTTCCCTTACAGCCTGCGTGGATGAAATGTGTGTGTGTGTGTGTGTGGCTGTTCGGTGGGCGCGCGGCAGCTGGCTCCTGACACACCACGGGAGTGCTATAATTACTTCCACCTTACATGTTGAGCTGTATATAGACAAAAGGTGGGATGCTAATGAGAGATAGCTTCACTATTTACTTACGTGAATGTAGCGTCCCTCATTTACAACATGCCGTTGCAGTTCGCAATGCGATAGGAGATCAAGTGCTTCGTTAACACAAGCCTACACTGGGCCGCAATGATTCCGTCTGTCATATCGAGGAACTAAACAATGGTACAGTCACATATATACAGGGCGGACATAACATGAGGGCATTCTGTAACGCTGGTCGAATGGCACAGCTGCACGAGGTCGTCGTCATGGCAACAGACCGTTCCCGGAAGAAAATCGATTTTAAGGAGCTGACAAATGGAACAAGATGCACAAGATGTTGCACAAGACACGTGACATGAGCGATATGGCGTGTACTGACACCAGACTATACATACTATATGATAAACACACATTGTGTCGTTCCAACAGTATTGGTTGATATAGTGTCAGTGATACTACAGAGTATAACACATGGTGACATATGTATTTATGTGACTGAAGTTTCAGTCAAGTTTATTTTGTAATTCATGTCACGTCACATCAGCTTGAATAACTTAAGTTTAACGTCATTGAGCGTTATACATAAATTTTACAAGAGTGAAAAATAGATTAATGCGATATTTCTGTAACGAGGTAAGAAAATTATATCTGGAATGTATTTCTTTCATATATAACGACATGCTGACTCGAATGTTGTGAAGTGATGTTTACCAACATGATCCTAACTCATCGTTTGTCTCGGAGTACACGTACACACGTACACACACACACGTACACACGCACACACGTACACACACACACACACACACACACACACACATACATTGGTTTACAAAAGAGATTTTATTCCAACATAATGCATTAAATAAGTAGAGGACTCTACTGCTAGACACATATTAGATCATCCTGCGCACTAAACGCATTTGTGACAAGAGAGGCGGTACAACGAATTGGACGAGTACACTTGGCTGCTACAGGTAGCTTGACGATTATGTACGTGCAATACATGCTAACCGTGACATGAAATCAACACCGCTACTGATGTAAGACATGTCTTCCCGGTCGATCACCAGCTGAATTATGGACGAACATCAGCCCGTACAGAGAAATAGGAACAAAATTATGGGATAAAAAAGTTTCCCCCTTTCTACTCTGATTTAGCCACCAACATCCAGTAACAGATAACTTTTAACATATTAAAAAGTTAAATGAAACACAATTAATTATATGTAGTTATTATCTATTTGATATTTAGCAGACGAAAAGTCCACTTTACCCGTTAAAACAACACCGCATATTCCTTCGAATGATAAGACTGCAGTTTCAGGCATAAGATACTGATATTCCACGCTAACCTTTAGTTAAGACGAAGACAAACAGATGATTGGGGCATTGACAAGCATTTTAGATATTCAACAATTTTGTTTAAAAAAAAACCCAGGAAAATGTCATTTGCTTCGTGAAATGGATCGGTGGTCCTAAACATATTTGCTCAGTATATTGTCTTGATTCAATTCGTTGGGATTGTACCTGTTCCCAAATCGAGTGTGCTTTAACAATTCATGAAACGCACGGGGAAAATGAACTTCTCGATATTTATCAGACAACCTGTCTCCCTTTTGTTTCAAGTGGATCGTTCTGTGGGGCGTTCCCAAGTATGCAAATTGATGTCATTTGTCAGGTCGTGGATCATTTTATATTTGTTTACCAGTAGACTGTAATACCATGTTTGAAAAATATCTAATACGCGTCTTCTAAATGCAAGCGAAGGTATAAATTATCCTTACTACCAACATCTTGTACATTCTCATGTACAATTTTAGCATAGCACTTTTAAATATAGACATTCATTCGCAAAAGCTTAACCCAGTACCTACTTACCCTTATTTGTGTCTTTATTAACAAATAAAGACGACCAGTTTCACACACAATAGTTTTTCTGTTGCAAATATACGCAAATAAACTAATCTTGCAATATAGCATGTTTGCATCTTCAATTGTGTCATGATATTTTGTATCCCATATTTCAAATCCATATAACAGTATTGTGTCGATGTTGCAGACAGATATGTAACAAGTAATGAGAAATCTAGAAAGCTGTCATTGGTTGGCAAACACCTCCATACTTATCATCAGGTTACATTGTCCCTCACGTATTAGTTGTCTCTATGTATGCCCTTTGAATATTCAGAATATCCTTCAATCATAAAAATCCTGTTTCGGAATTTTATCGCAAAAAAGAGGTGTGTACAAAAGGATATCTGCGATTTGTGCATGTCCTTACGTTAACTGGCTACCGCTGAAAACAATTACTTTTGTGATGCCAAACAACGTCAAGTACCTTAGCAGGAGTGGAAATCCTGAACATTTTGGGGACCAGTGATTGTTTTAAAACTGATCTCTTAAGTAACTGTCACAACCGTTGTGGTCACTGCCGTTGTCATGGTTTTGTTACTGTAAGGACAGATTCCATGACGACAGTGACTTTTTTTCTAATTTAATATTGTTGGTATCTAAATTTTCAATTGAAATATTTCAGATGTTTTGGAGTCTTATTTAACATAAAGTTTTGGCATCAAGTGAATAAAATCAATAAGCATATAAATATGACATTTTTGTTACGGTCAGGACAATATATCGTCACCATGTCACTGAAGTTTCATGAAGTGTGACCTGTAGTGTACATGGCAGAGGAATCTGAAGTGAATCTTGTGCCTGTTTTCATATTCTTCGACATTCTGAAATACATGAGTGACAAACTTCAATAAATTATCTTGTAAAGAAAACCTAACTGGCTAGCATTAAAAAGGTCACTACTGTTGTTGTGTCACTACCGTTGTTGTGTCAATACCGTTGTTGTGTTACCACCTTTGTTGTGTCAATACCGTTGTTGTGTCACCACCGTTGTTGTGTCACTACCGTTGGTCTGTTACCAAAGTCGTTGTGTCACTACCATTGTTGTGTCACCACCGTTGTTGTGTCAATACCGTTGTTTTGTCACTACCATTGTTGTGTTGTCACCGTTGTTGTGTTGCCACCGTTGTTAATTAATTCCAGTGTGCATGCCGTAACAATGCAATTTTCTGTGTAAAAATAATGTATCTCTTTATGTCTAGATTGCAGTGCAGTGATGCTAGGTAGTAGTGATTCAAGCATAATGTAATTCATATTCTAAGTTTAGATTTGGGTACATATATATCTATAACCGACATAACAAGGTAATCAATACAACAAGGTTGGTATTGGCGGGCAAGATAATGGGTAGACAGTGGGGGAAGGCATAGAAGCCAATGGGTAGACAGTGGGGGAAGGCATAGAAGCCAATGGGTAGACAGTGGGGGAAGGCATAGAAGTCAGTGGGTAGACAGTGGGCGAAGGCATAGAAGCCAATGGGTAGACAGTGGGGGAAGGCATAGAAGCCAGTGGGTAGACAACGGGGGAAGGCATAGAAGCTAGTGGGTAGACAGTGGGGGAAGGCATAGAAGCCATTTTGTAGACAGTGGGGAAGGCAAACAGTGGGGAAGGCATAGAAGTCACTGGGTAGACAACAGAGGAAGGCATAGAAGCCAATGGGTAGACAGTGGGGGAAGGTAAAGAAGCCAGTGGGTAGACAGTGGGAAAGGCATAGAAGCCAATGGGTAGACAGTGGGGGAAGACAGAAGTCACTGGGTAGACAGTGGGGGAAGGCATAGAAGCCAATGGGTAGACAGTGGGGGAAGGCATAGAAGCCAATGGGTAGACAGTGGGGGAAGGCATAGAAGCCAATGGGTAGACAGTGGGGGAAGGCATAGAAGCCAATGGGTAGACAGTGGGGGAAGGCATAGAAGCCATTTTCTAGACAGTGGGGGAAGGCATAGAAGCCAATGGGTAGACAGTGGGGGAAGGCATAGAAGCCAATGGGTAGACAGTGGGGGAAGGCATAGAAGCCAATGGGTAGACAGTGGGGGAAGGCATAGAAGCCAGTGGGTAGACAGTGGGGGAAGGCATAGAAGCCAATGGGTAGACAGTGGGGAAGGCATAGAAGCCAATGGGTAGACAACGGGGGAAGGCATAGAAGCCAGTGGGTAGACAACGGGGGAAGGCATAGAAGTCACTGGGTAGACAACGGGGGAAGGCATAGAAGCCAATGGGTAGACAGTGGAGGAAGGCATAGAAGATAATGGGTAGACAGTGGGGGAAGGCATAGAAGCCAATGGGTAGACAGTGGAGGAAGGCATAGAAGATAATGGGTAGACAGTGGGGGAAGGCATAGAAGCCAATGGGTAGACAGTGGGGGAAGGCATAGAAGCCAACGGGTAGACAGTGGGGGAAGACATAGAAGCCAAGGGGTAGACAGTGGGGGAAGGCATAGAAGCCAATAGGTAGACAGTGGGGGAAGGCATAGAAGCCAATGGGTAGACAGTGGAGGAAGGTATAGAAGATAGTGGGTAGACAGTGGGGGAAGGCATAGAAGGCAATGGGTAGACAGTTGGGGAAGGCATAGAAGCCATTTTGTAGACAGTGGGGGAAGGCATAGAAGCCAATAGGTAGACAGTGGGGGAAGGCATAGAAGCCAATGGGTAGACAGTGGGGGAAGGCATAGAAGCCAATGGGTAGACAGTGGGGGAAGGCATAGAAGCCATTTTGTAGACAGTGGGGGAAGGCATAGAAGCCAATGGGTAGAGAGTGGGGGAAGGCATAGAAGCCATTTTGTAGACAGTGGGGGAAGGCATAGAAGCCAATGGGTAGACAGTGGGGGAAGGCATAGAAGCCAGTGGGTAGACAGTGGGGGAAGGCATAGAAGCCAGTGGGTAGACAGTGGGGAAGGCATAGAAGCCAATGGGTAGACAACGGGGGAAGGCATAGAAGCCAATGGGTAGACAACGGGGGAAGGCATAGAAGTCAATGGGTAGACAACGGGGGAAGGCATAGAAGCCAATGGGTAGACAGTGGAGGAAGGCATAGAAGATATTGGGTAGACAGTGGGGGAAGGCATAGAAGCCAATGGGTAGACAGTGGAGGAAGGCATAGAAGATAATGGGTAGACAGTGGGGGAAGGCATAGAAGCCAATAGGTAGACAGTGG
Source organism: Haliotis asinina (assembly GCF_037392515.1). Classification (NCBI taxonomy): domain Eukaryota; kingdom Metazoa; phylum Mollusca; class Gastropoda; order Lepetellida; family Haliotidae; genus Haliotis; species Haliotis asinina. The sequence goes on along the minus strand of NC_090284.1, from coordinate 78,850,763 downwards.
GGGAAGGCATAGAAGCCAATGGGTAGACAGTGGGGGAAGGCATAGAAGCCAACGGGTAGACAGTGGGGGAAGGCATAGAAGCCGATGGGTAGACAGTGGGGGAAGGCATAGAAGCCAATGGGTGGACAGTGGAGGAAGGCATAGAAGATAGTGGGTAGACAGTGGGGGAAGGCATAGAAGCCATTTTGTAGACTGTGGAGGAAGGCATGGAAGATAGTGGATAGACAGTGGGGGAAGGCATAGAAGCCAATGGGTAGACAGTGGGGGAAGGCATAGAAGCCAATGGGTAGACAGTGGGGGAAGGCATAGAAGCCATTTTGTAGACAGTGGGGGAGGCATAGAAGATAATGGGTAGACAGTGGGGAAGGCATAGAAGATAATGGGTAGACAGTGGGGGAAGGCATAGAAGCCAATGGGTAGACAGTGGGGGAAGGCATAGAAGCCAGTGGGTAGACAACGGGGGAAGGCATAGAAGATAGTGGGTAGACAGTGGGGGAAGGCATAGAAGCCATTTTGTAGACAGTGGGGAAGGCAAACAGTGGGGAAGGCATAGAAGTCACTGGGTAGACAACAGAGGAAGGCATAGAAGCCAATGGGTAGACAGTGGGGGAAGGTAAAGAAGCCTGTGGGTAGACAGTGGGAAAGGCATAGAAGCCAATGGGTAGACAGTGGGGGAAGACAGAAGTCACTGGGTAGACAGTGGGGGAAGGCATAGAAGCCAATGGGTAGACAGTGGGGGAAGGCATAGAAGCCAATGGGTAGACAGTGGGGGAAGGCATAGAAGCCAATGGGTAGACAGTGGGGGAAGGCATAGAAGCCAATGGGTAGACAGTGGGGGAAGGCATAGAAGCCATTTTCTAGACAGTGGGGGAAGGCATAGAAGCCAATGGGTAGACAGTGGGGGAAGGCATAGAAGCCAATGGTAGACAGTGGGGGAAGGCATAGAAGCCAATGGGTAGACAGTGGGGGAAGGCATAGAAGCCAGTGGGTAGACAGTGGGGGAAGGCATAGAAGCCAATGGGTAGACAGTGGGGAAGGCATAGAAGCCAATGGGTAGACAACGGGGGAAGGCATAGAAGCCAGTGGGTAGACAACGGGGGAAGGCATAGAAGTCACTGGGTAGACAACGGGGGAAGGCATAGAAGCCAATGGGTAGACAGTGGAGGAAGGCATAGAAGATAATGGGTAGACAGTGGGGGAAGGCATAGAAGCCAATGGGTAGACAGTGGAGGAAGGCATAGAAGATAATGGGTAGACAGTGGGGGAAGGCATAGAAGCCAATGGGTAGACAGTGGGGGAAGGCATAGAAGCCAACGGGTAGACAGTGGGGGAAGGCATAGAAGCCAAGGGGTAGACAGTGGGGGAAGGCATAGAAGCCAATAGGTAGACAGTGGGGGAAGGCATAGAAGCCAATGGGTAGACAGTGGAGGAAGGCATAGAAGATAGTGGGTAGACAGTGGGGGAAGGCATAGAAGGCAATGGGTAGACAGTTGGGGAAGGCATAGAAGCCATTTTGTAGACAGTGGGGGAAGGCATAGAAGCCAATAGGTAGACAGTGGGGGAAGGCATAGAAGCCAATGGGTAGACAGTGGGGGAAGGCATAGAAGCCAATGGGTAGACAGTGGGGGAAGGCATAGAAGCCATTTTGTAGACAGTGGGGGAAGGCATAGAAGCCAATGGGTAGAGAGTGGGGGAAGGCATAGAAGCCATTTTGTAGACAGTGGGGGAAGGCATAGAAGCCAATGGGTAGACAGTGGGGGAAGGCATAGAAGCCAGTGGGTAGACAGTGGGGGAAGGCATAGAAGCCAATGGGTAGACAGTGGGGAAGGCATAGAAGCCAATGGGTAGACAACGGGGGAAGGCATAGAAGCCAATGGGTAGACAACGGGGGAAGGCATAGAAGTCAATGGGTAGACAACGGGGGAAGGCATAGAAGCCAATGGGTAGACAGTGGAGGAAGGCATAGAAGATATTGGGTAGACAGTGGGGGAAGGCATAGAAGCCAATGGGTAGACAGTGGAGGAAGGCATAGAAGATAATGGGTAGACAGTGGGGGAAGGCATAGAAGCCAATAGGTAGACAGTGGGGGAAGGCATAGAAGCCAATGGGTAGACAGTGGGGGAAGGCATAGAAGCCAACGGGTAGACAGTGGGGGAAGGCATAGAAGCCGATGGGTAGACAGTGGGGGAAGGCATAGAAGCCAATGGGTAGACAGTGGAGGAAGGCATAGAAGATAGTGGGTAGACAGTGGGGGAAGGCATAGAAGATAATGGGTAGACAGTGGGGAAGGCATAGAAGATAATGGGTAGACAGTGGGGGAAGGCATAGAAGCCAGTGGGTAGACAACGGGGGAAGGCATAGAAGCCAATGGGTAGACAGTGGGGGAAGACAGAAGTCACTGGGTAGACAGTGGGGAAGGCATAGAAGTCACTGGGTAGACAACGGGGGAAGGCATAGAAGCCAATGGGTTGACAGTGGGGGAAGGTAAAGAAGCCAATGGGTAGACAGTGGGGGAAGGCATAGAAGCCAATGGGTAGACAGTGGGGGAAGACAGAAGTCACTGGGTAGACAGTGGGGGAAGGCATAGAAGCCAGTGGGTAGACAACGGGGGAAGGTATAGAAGCCAATGGGTAGACAGTGGGGGAAGGCATAGAAGCCAATGGGTAGACAGTGGGGGAAGGCATAGAAGCCAACGGGTAGACAGTGGGGGAAGGCATAGAAGCCAATGGGTAGACAGTGGGGGGAAGGCATAGAAGCCAATGGGTAGACAGTGGAGGAAGGCATAGAAGATAGTGGGTAGACAGTGGGCTAAGGCATAGAAGCCATTTTGTAGACTGTGGAGGAAGGCATGGAAGATAGTGGGTAGACAGTGGGGGAAGGCATAGAAGCCAATGGGTAGACAGTGGGGGAAGGCATAGAAGCCAATGGGTAGACAGTGGGGGAAGGCATAGAAGCCATTTTGTAGACAGTGGGGGAGGCATAGAAGATAATGGGTAGACAGTGGGGGAAGGCATAGAAGCCAATGGGTAGACAGTGGGGGAAGGCATAGAAGCCAATGGGTAGACAGTGGGGGAAGGCATAGAAGCCAGTGGGTAGACAACGGGGAAAGGCATAGAAGCCAATGGGTAGACAGTGGGGAAGACAGAAGTCACTGGGTAGACAGTGGGGAAGGCATAGAAGTCACTGGGTAGACAACGGGGGAAGGCATAGAAGCCAATGGGTAGACAGTGGGGGAAGGTAAAGAAGCCAATGGGTAGACAGTGGGGGAAGGCATAGAAGCCAATGGGTAGACAGTGGGGGAAGACAGAAGTCACTGGGTAGACAGTGGGGGAAGGCATAGAAGCCAGTGGGTAGACAACGGGGGAAGGTATAGAAGCCAATGGGTAGACAGTGGGGGAAGACATTGAAGTCACTGGGTAGACAACGGGGGAAGGCATAGAAGCCAATGGGTAGACAGTGGGGGAAGGCATAGAAGCCAATGGGTAGACAGTGGGGGAAGGCATAGAAGCCAATGGGTAGACAACGGGTGAAGGCATAGAAGCCATTTTGTAGACTGTGGAGGAAGGCATAGAAGATAGTGGGTAGACAGTGGGAGAAGCCATAGAAGACAATGGGTAGACAGTGGGGGAAGGCATAGAAGGATTGAAGCCAGAGATGTACAAAATTACAGATAATTACGAGGGTTGGCTCAAAAGTTCTAAGCCTCACTGTGAAAAAAAGTTATAAAGTCCACGTTTGTAATTTATTTTTCTACATAGTCCCCTTCCAAGTTCACACACTTTTGCCAGCGATGCTGCAAGGCCCGAATCCCGGTCACGAAGAAATCTTCTTCAGCTACCCTAAAAAAATCAGTCACAGCGGAAATGACGTCATGATTACTTGCAAAATGGCGACCGGCGAGTTCCTTTTTCATTTTGGGGAACTGGTGGAAGTCAGAAGGTGCCAAATCCGGTGAATAAAGAGGATGGTCAAGGAGTTCAAAGCCACAATCGCGGATTGTTGACATGGCCACCACCGATTTGTGAACAGAACAGGCGCATTGTCTTGGTGGAAGAGGACACCTTTAGCGATCATCCCTCGTCGTTTGGCTTTGATTGCTTCTCGCAACTGGTTCAGCAGATCAGCATAGTATCTGCCGTTGATAGTTTGACCTTTTTCAAGATAATCGATGAGCAGAATACCCCTGGAATCCCAAAAGACTGATGCCATCACCTTTCCAGCTGAAGGAACAGACTTGGCTTTCTTCGGAGCTGGTGAATCAGGATGCTTCCACTGTTTTGACTGTAGTTTTGTTTCTGGTTGAAAGTGATGTGTCCAGGTCTCATCCATGGTTACAAATCGTGCCACAAAATCATCGGGATCTGCTTCAAAACGACGCAAATTGTCAAGGGACGTCTGGAACCTGACACGTTTCTGTTCTGCTGTCAAGAACTTTGGCACCCATCTTGCAGAAACATTAGTCATTCCTAATTCGTTGGTGATAATATGCTCAATCCTCTCATGAGAGATGCCCACTACACTAGCAATATGTCGAGTAGTCAATCGTCGATCATCCATCAACATATCGAGCACTCGCATGATGTTTTCTGGAGTGGTTGCTGTTGAAGGCCTTCCTGAGCGTGGGTCATCATCAAGGCTTTGTCTGCTACGCTTAAATTCTGCAGCCCACTTCTTTACTGTTGAAAATGAAGGAGCATCATCCCCTAGAGTGGAGACCATGTCAGCATGTATCTGTGTTGGGGACATCCCTTTCTTTTGCAAGTACTTGATGACTGCCCTGTATTCAGTTTTGTCCATTTCTGATGATTTCAGAGGGTAGGTTTACCAAAAGAGTTGTAGTTGAGATAAAACTATTAGTACGTTTGTAGTTCTTGTGTCTATGATTCACTAAATGATTGTCCTCATTGGTGGCAAACACCCGTCTCTACCTGGTGGGGAAAAACCACTCAGGCTGAGAACGTTTCAGCCTACACTCGTACAGATGGCGGTGAATGTTACAGCTATTGATCTTGAAGGACAGAATCTGTAAATGTCTTCCAGAGGATATAACATCTCATAACTTTAGCCATTTAACGGAACCACGACTTCCCAATGGCAGATTCAAAATCTCTTTGGAAAGGCCTGAATTCAAAATTATCAACCTCATCCCAAAATAATCCTGACTTGGCACAATTATCCGTGTAGTTTCAAAATTTGATAAACATTATTATTTTTGGACACATTAACTCCAATAGCCTTTGTAGGTGACAGTAAATGAGTAAATATGATTGCTTTGTGATTATATTTACCCACCCACCTCACTGCTTGCAGAATTGCTATGAGCTCTTCTGCAAAAACTGCTATATAGTCATGAAGCCTGATGACATCGGAGGTAATGTGATTAGGGAACGCTCCAGCAATACGGATCAAAGCCGGATGCTTGAAGAATAACCGTGTAGGAATCTGACTATTGTTCGCCAATATCATCCCCAGAACTCGCCTTCACCATATTTGGGTTCATATGCTTCTGAGCATTGGAATTCAGTTCGTAGAACAATTTACTGGATTAAACTAAACAACTCCATGTTGTGCTGCAACTGAATCTTTCCCATGGGACCAGTCACACTCGACATACTCCACACAAACATTAAGTATGTCCGTCACTGAATAATAGCCGTCCATAGTCTTCATCTTCATAAAGTATTTCTGAGAAACATGTCCGAAGACTAAACCCGAGGAGCCGAGACTGGAGACAAAACCCTCAGTGCAATATTACGAGCTCAAGCTTGAATGCGATCCAGTTTGCTGACTTTTAGCAGAAGACATGTAAGCTTGACAATGTAGACGTAATCAATTCTTGACAAAATAAGCGCTTAATGCAGCAATACCATGGTAAATTTATCAGTTCCCAGTTGTGCTTCAAAGAAATACCTTTAAAGGTTTTAAGATTAAAAGACGTAGTATATGTGTTGACCATTTAAGTCTAAGATAGTAAGCTGCGTAGGTAGAGTTATGTTCTTCTGTTTATTGCTTCTGTTTCGATGAAAGACGGTGAGTCATTCCATGCTGTTAAGATTTGAGGGGATTTCAGTAATCTTTAAATGATTCTGCTGAATCGTGGCTTCTGCTGGAAGTCTCCTGAATTGTTTAATAGGTATATGCGGGATTGTTGTTGAGATGTATGAGAGGACTACTACATAGTATTCATGCACGTCTGTGTGACCGAGGCCACATCTACATTTCTCTTTCAACAATGGTATTCACGATAGCAGTACTGTGACAACTCCTCCCCAGAGGCTTAATTTAAAAAAATAATAAGTCTTTGGTGAGTCCCTATCACAGTATCTCTATTGTGTATACTACTACCGACGTGTATGCAAAATTTGATAAAAGTCTTGTCGAGATACTGACAAAGAGAGCACAGGTCAGTCTTGGGAAAGGGGTTTTTGGTTGCTAGAATTGAAGACAATGTTTTCAGATGGACTTTGGAAAACAGTCGGCGTCAGGGCGAGTCGCACACAAGACAGTGTTAGATTGAACACACGGTGGGTGATGTGTAAGGGACAATGTCGCGAGGTACGATCCTGAACTCCTTTCTGACGAATGCTCTCAGCGGTCTGTCCTTCATGTAGTACAAGTTGGGTTCACTGTCTTTGGTGTCAACCAGATCGACATTGTACGTTTACATGGACCACATTGGATCAGTGATGCGGTGACTGCTGTCTTGTATTCACCTAACTGTAATTAAGTACCTAATGCTGACATGGTCCAGTAATGGTTTCTCATCGCGATGTCGTGCTGCGAGTGACGATTCAACAGATTTCATTTTGATGGCTTCAATGGGTCTCTTGTCCAAGAGTCCAGTGACTTCGTGATTGATGGCATCCACCACTCTCGGCACGTTTCTGTGTTTCTGTTTCTGGGAGTGATTAATCCTGTGAGTACTAATGTAAGAGCAGGCGTTCTGCTAGGGTGAGATTCAATCTCTTGATGGCTTGGATTCGATGAGCTTCTGCTATGTCTTGTTCCACATTGACATTGTGCTTGGAAAGCAGCTGTGACACGGCTCCCAAGAACTCACGTCCGGGATCGTCTTGCAACATGGTAGGCCAGGTCAAGTGATTGCATCTGTAGATGCGTTCTAAGGCTTTAGTGACTTCATTTGATTCATTGGTCATCAGAGGTCTGGCTTTTTCGTTGAGACTGGCAACTTTGACAATGGTCAGGGCATACTTGTAGGTTTTGCGTCTCACCCTGTCATGTGGGAGAAACAGGAGGCCAGCTTGGTGAACGTCAAATTTTCTTCTCAGAATGGTAGCAGGTAGACTTGCCAGATGGCTTGCATTTCGAGTCATGCTTTGGCTTTCTCTTTTGCACAGCGCAGCTTTGGCAAGCTTTGGGACAATGTCACTGCCTTTCCAGTACACTTGCAGGCTGTACTAAATTTTCTCCTTGACCTTGTGTAAAGCAATATGTGCGCATGAGTGTTCAATTAACTGTTCGATACCCATAGGTGTTGGTACGTGTAGTGGTGATTCCATCGACGACTGTCCATCATTTCATGTCCATATGAGACAGCGAGGTTTGATGATCGTCAGTCCATGTGTCCCTTACTTCTCAGCATGTTTATTTGGTGCTTGAATGTATTGGTTTCGAAAAGGGCTAAAATGAATTTGGGTTTGATGTGCTTTTTCACCACATGTTTCCACACATTTGTCCCTTTTTATTTTGGTCGTGGTGACTTTCAGTATGGAATACATCTTTGGTTTTAAGTCAATGTATTTGGTGTACTGGAGCATTCGTCCTTCATCTTGCCGAGCAATGTTTTGTTGGTCTGGGCTATGCATCGGGTGGTCTTTGGGATAGTTACTGGTGTCGTAGAGCTGTAGGCGTTTCTTCATGTCCTTGTACACGTCCTTGGTGAGAAGTTCCATCAGCTGGGAATCCGTGTCTTAATAGAGCACTTCGCATTTGTTGCTGTACTGCATCTTGAGCTCGTTGCAGTAGCAATCATACATTGAGGATGTTCATCCCAACGTACAGGGTCGATTGAATTTGATGTGGCTTTTGTTCATGTGCAGCACTGCTAAACCATTGTCAACGATGTTGCTCCAGTTGAACGCAATGAGTTTCCTGAGCGTTTCTTCCCTGGTGGATCAGACATTGTTAATGTTAGTGGGTGAGGAGACCCATTTGAATCCACCAGTCAGGAAGTACTGACCCATGGTACAGTCATACAGGTTGTTGGCATCGAGGTAGAGGATGCATGTGTTTGGTCGTTTGGAATGGATTGTAATCTTTGGCATGCCTGCTGTTAGATTTTGTGTACCGTTTGGAGATCATGGAAATGCCGCCTCGGAGACCTTTTTGCATGAATAGGTGCATGTTGTAATCTGTGAGCAGTTTCAATTCCATGCTGGTCGTTTTCAGCAAGGTGTCCCGCCAGAGTCCTGGAGATGAACAGCCCATAATCCAGCCCATAATGTTTCATGCACATATTTCTGAACATTTTGAACACGTCAGCCAGCAACATCACGTAGGTTTTCAGGTAGAGGTAGTGGTAATCACCGAGGGTTTTGCATCCAAGTTCAATGGCATGCGCGTAATCATCCTGTGTAATATCTAAGTTGGTACAGCTGCTGCAAAAACGTTTGATGGGATGTAATAGCGTTTTCTTCTTTCGTCTAGCTTCGTCCAGTCATCTATGTCCTCGTAAGGATATATGCCTTTTCTCAGCAGGAGATGTCAAGCTTCGGGGTTTGTGTAGCGATTGGTAATAGCAAAGTCTGCTGGATGGTTGGCTTTCACCAGGATGTCCATAGATGACAACAGGAACTGAATGCTGTCCATGTATTTCAGACTGTCCAAGGAAAACGAGTGAGTGAGTGAGTGAGTTAATATTTAACGTCACATCGGCAATGTCTCAGCCATATCGTGACGAGAACATTTAATACTAAAATGAAATATATGTCTATTATAAGACCTGTCAGCGAAGGACAGTAAAATAACTAGGATATCACAGAGTAGAATATAAAACTAGTAACTATACCTACAACAATGTATCTATACAGAACAATACAATGTAAAAATGGGCCATAGATTGCTAACAACTGAAGGCAGATCACCATGCTAGGGATCACGGGGACTTACAGTACCTTTGCCACCTGCATGGACCATAGCTGGATTTACATCATCCCCTCAGCCGTCAGCAATTTGTGAAATCTAGCCATACAACAAAAAGACATTTATTGTACGATTAAAAACCTGGAAATTTAGAATTTACTTTGAATGTTTGTGGACTTACGTACCCTCTCATGAGGACAATAATTTTACAATACTTCAACCCCCTTTGAGGGTACAGCCACTAACAATTCTAGTTACAAATCTAAACAACCAATAATTAAAATACATCTATTTACAAAACATGTTATTCAAAATTCAACCATAAAATCAATTTCTTTTAAAAAACCAATAATTAAATGAGAATTAACATTTGTAAAAAGACCCTTTACAGTTTTAACATTAAAATATTTATCCCTTGTGATGGAGAATTCAACACAGTCGAGCAGAATATGCTTGACTGTGACTCTCTCATCATAAACGATACAAAATGGAGGATCCTTACCTGTTAAAAGATATGAATGAGTATATCTAGTATGGCCAATACGACATCGTCGTAAAATAACTTCTTCAAATCTGGACTGACAACCCAAGTGGGTACAACCAATATAAGGTTTTATCTCATGTAATTTATTTATACCCACTTGGGTGTCCCACTTCTTTTGCATCAGATCACGGATATAAGATCTAATGCTCGCTTTGTAATCACTGTAAGGAATAAAAAGTGGAGTCACAGATTTGTTGAGTGCTGCCTTAGCAGCAAGGTCAGCGAATGTGTTACCAGAGATCCCAACATGGCTGGGTAACCAACAAAAGACGATGTCGTATTGGCCAGTTGCAAGATCATTATACAATTCAATAATTTCCATTAAAAGTGGATGTTTGCAAGAAATATTTTTAATAGCCTGAAGGCAAGAAAGAGAATCGGAATAGATTATATATTGTTTACGTTTAGGGTGTCTTTGAATATATTTAAGAGCTGTTAATATGGCGTTAGCTTCTGCTGTTAAAATAGAACTATTATCTGGTAATCTAGAAGACATTGTCCTGGATCCAATGACAGTGGCACAAGCCACAGCGCCACCATCCTTGGATCCATCTGGAAATAAGGGTTTGTAATTGCTATATTTATTTTTTAATTGATTATATTCTTGTTTATATTGTAATTCATTCGTTTCTGATTTTTTAAATGATGTTAATGTTAGGTCAACTTGTGGCCTAACCAATTGCCAAGGAGGAGAAGAAAGAAGACGGGAAGGCGATATATTTTCCAGCTCAATACCGGCCGAAGAAAAAATGGTTTAATTCTGTGCCCAAGAGGTGGAACAAGAGAAGACGTTTTGTTATACAAATCCTCATAAAGGGGATTGAACACACAGTTCAATAGGCAGGGTTACATTCATTAGAATATAATTTAGTAATGTATTGTAAATACGACGTTGAGTAAGAGATGGTTCATCGGCCTCAACGTAGAGACTATCCATAGGGGAAGTTCTGAAAGACCCAAGACAAAGTCTTAAGCCTTGATGGTGGACAGAATATAGAAGTTTTAGGTTGCTTTTGCAGGCTCCACCATATACGCTGGAGCCATAATCAAGTTTTGAACGGACCAGTGATCGATATAGGTGTAAGAGGGTTGCTTGATCCCCTCCCCACTTTGAGCTGGAAACAACTTTCAAGTCAAGAGCCTTCATGCATTTATTTTTAAGGGACTTGATACGAGGCAGAAATGTTAAATGGGAGTCAAAGATTAGGCCCAAGAACTTGGCCTCCTTTACAACTTTGATAGGAGTGCCATCTAGAGATAGTTCAGGGTCCTTATGTGGTTTGTATTTTCTGCAAAAATGTATACAATTAGTTTTGGATTTAGAAAATTTAAAGCCGTTTTCAAGACACCATTTATTTATTTTGTTTAAACAAAGCAAACAAAGAAATATTAAAATCATTCACAAATAATGATCCATCAATTGAATCGTTTAAAACTTTTGAGACCCGTGAAGGTCCCGGGGTAGAATAGGCCTTCTGCAACCCATGCTTGCCATAAAAGCTGACTATGCTTGTCGTAAGAGGCGACTAACGGGATCGGGTGGTCAGACTAGCTGACTTGGTTGACACATGTCATCGGTTCCCAAATGCGCAGATCGATGCTCATGTTGTTGATCACTGGATTGTCTGGTCCAGACTTGATTATTTACAGAGCGTCGCCATATAGCTGGAATATTGCTGAGTGCGACGTAAAACTAAACTCACTCACCCACTCACTCACTTAAAACTTTTGATAACCTATTTATCTTTATGCTAAAAAGTGTGACAGACAAAATACTGCCTTGTGGAACACCCTGATCCTGATTGTAATGATCAGACAGGGTAGAACCCACTCGAACTTGAAACTGTCTGTCATTTAAACAGTTGGCTATAAATTGAGGTAAACGACCTCGCAAGCCGAAGTCATGTAAGTCTCTTAAAATACCATATTTCCAGGTTGTGTCATATGCTTTTTCTAGATAAAAAAAATAGACACAGCATGTTGTTTATTAATTAGTGCATTTTTAACAAATGATTCTAAACGCACTAAGTGATCGACAGTGCTTGCGGAAACCACACTGTATATCAGTTATAAGGTTATTTGTTTCCAAGTACCAAACTAGTCGATTATTTATCATGCGTTCAATGGTCTTGCAAACACAGCTAGTTAATGAAATCGGACGATATTTGGATGGATCGGTATGATCACGTCCAAGTTTAGGTATAGGTACTACTATGGCGTCACGCCATGATGGAGGAAAGTTACCCGATGTCCAAATATCATCAAAAATATTGAGAAGAGTTTCAAGGCAGGATTCTGGTAAGTGCTTCAGGAGTTGATAATGTATGTTATCAGCTCCAGTAGCAGTGTCATGAGCTTGATCAAGAGCAGTATGGAGTTCATAAATAGAAAACGTTTCATTATAATCTTCCCCATTATCAGAACTGAAATTAATAGTTTTCTTTTTTTCTTGTTTTTGATATTGCTGGAATTTTGGTACATAATTTGAAGAGGAAGAGTGTTTAGCAAGGGTTTCACCTAGTTTATTCGCAATATCTAATTTATCAGTGTAGAAGGGCGTGGAGTCATCCCACAGATGACATCCTTACCTTGTCAGCTTGCTGACGGGGGTTAACCTCTTTGGTCATGTGGACAAGGCGTCCGACTTCGGATCGGAAGGTCCGTCGTTCGAATCCCAGCACGGGACTCGGAAATTTTGTGGCCGCTACATTGGCGCCCAACGTGGGGCTGAGCACGTTCATACCATTTTTGAACAAAATAAGCCTCAGTACCCAACTATGCGGCCCGGGACGTGCCTTCTGTTGACGGGGGAGTATGTAGCAGGGCGTGGAGTCATCCCACAGATGACATCCTTACCTTGTCAGCTTGCTGACGGGGGTTAACCTCTTTGGTCATGTGGACAAGGCGTCCGACTTCGGATCGGAAGGTCCGTCGTTCGAATCCCAGCACGGGACTCGGAAATTTTGTGGCCGCTGCATCAGTAAGCAATTGATCTCCATGTTTCAGATGATGGACAGTAGATTTAGTACCTTTACCTTTGATTTTCTGGACCATGTTCCATACCTTGGACATGGGTGTCCGAGAATTTATTTTGGATACATAATTTTGACAAGATTGGCGTTTGTTCTGTTTAAAAGTACGCCGTGCTTTAGCATTTAAAAATTTAAATTTATTTAAATTATACACCATAGGATGGCAACGGAAATAATGTTCTGCCTTTTTCCTTGCCTTCCTAGCTTGTTTGCACTCATCGTTGAACCATGGGTTTCTTATGTGTGGAACTGCAGAGGAATTTGGTATACACACATCAGCTATGGAGTTCAGTTGACCAGAAAAGCATTTAATAGCATCAGGAACGTCAAAACGTTCAGGTTTAAGTTTTTCAGCACACAGTGTTTCATATAAAGCCCAGTTAGCCTTTTTAAAATTTCGTCTTGATGATGGAGGAACATCGGATGGAGTTACAGCTTTTAATATAGTAGGAAAATGGTCACTTCCACAGAGGTCATCGTGGACTGACCATTCAAATTCATTTAGTAGTTCCGAATTTGTTAATGAGCAGAAGTCAAGAGCAGAATAGGTCCCTGTACCAGGGTATAAATATGTGTTGGAACCATCATTATAAATACATAAATCATTGTCAGAAAAAAGCCCTCCAACAGTTTCCCTTTAGTGTTTGTAGTTACACTACCCCAGAGTGGGTTGTGCTCATTTAAATTTCCCATTATAATACAGGGCTTCGGGAGTTGGTCATACAGGGCGTGAAGATCACTTTTGGCAAATGTCGAAGACGGCGAAATATAGAGAGAGCATAGCGTAAACGCTACATGTAAAGTAATTCTCACAGCAACAGAATGATATGCATTAAAATGACGAAGGTCAAATGTATCTGTTTGTTTTAAATATGTCTCTAGGAGACATATCACTGAAGGTGTAAAATCTTGTACTAATAGCTGTAATTCATGTAAATTAGTCCTCAATCCTCTGCAGCTCCACTGTACCATGTTATTGGAATAAATCTTTTTGGGGATTTATTGGGGATCTACCCCGCACTCTTTTGGAGGGCGACAAGCTATGTGCCCTAGAATGGACGTTTTCAGAAACGTCCATGTCTTGAAGAGACCCATATTTATTGAGCAATTGAATTTTAGTTTGTGACCCTTTAGGAGCTCTGCCACGTTGTTGTTTTGAAGCATCAGGCTTAGTCTTAGATTTACCTTTAGCAGTTTGTTGTCTATCAGCTGCAGATTGAGATTCAGTGCGTGAAGGCGAAGAAGATTTATGATCAGAAGAAGACTTTGATGTTCCAGGAAGTGATTCCTCAGTCTGTGATAACATAGCTGGGTATAGAAGTTGTGGAGAGTCGCTGTTGACCCAAGTCAAGGTAGTTTGGCAGCTTGTAGATGATTTTGTTATTTTAGAGCTACGCACAGATGATGCGTTTGCTACTGTAGCATAACTTTCTGTAAGGTCAGATCTCTTCACTATTTTGTTTTTGCTTCAGGAAAAGAGTGAGTGAGTGAGTTTAGTTTTACGCCGCACTCAGCAATATTCCAGCCATATGGCGGCCGTCTGTAAATAATCGAGTCTGGACCAGACAATCCAGTGACCAACAACCTTAGCATCGATCTGCGCAATTGGGAACCGATGACGCGTGTCAACCAAGTCAGCGAGCCTGACCACCCGATCCCGTTAGTCGCCTCTTACGACAAGCAGAGTCGCCTTGTATGGCAAGCATGGGTCGCTGAAGGTGTATTCTACCCCGGGACCTTCACGGGTCTCAGAAAAAGAGATGTTTTGGGTATACTTTATTCTGTTTATTTCCATTTGCTCTCTCCAGATTGGACACTGTTTCGATGAAGATAATGGCCGCATGAGCAGTTGGTGCATTTTTTAAAATCACTGTCACAATCTTCTGTTGTGTGTATTTTCTCACCACAGTGAGCACACACAACAGACAATGTACAGGTAGATACACCGTGTCCATATTTCTGGCATTTAAAACACCTGAGAGGGTTGGGGATGTATGTCTCAACTTGGATGTTACAGTAACCTGCCTTCACTGAATTGGGAGCATTTGGAGAAGAGAAGGAAAACAGATAGGTGTTTGTTTGGTTTGTTTCATTACTTTTCCGGCTTGAAAATCGCTTTACATAAAGCACACCCTGATCTTTCATTTCGGATGCAATGTCAAGTTCTGACATATCAGCAAACAACCGATCACGATCTCTGACAATACCTTTGCTTGTGTTCAGGGTCTTGTGAGCAGAGACCGTGACCGGAATACCCACAAAAGAATCAATACCCATCAGATTGTTTGCTTGCTGCTTTTTTCCACACTCAACGAGCAGGGTACCCGAACGTAAGCGTCTAAGATTCTTCACATCTCCAGCAATACCTTGAATACCCTTAGATACTGCAAAAGGCTTCAATTTTAATGGTGTCTTGTCAGGAGTTTCAATTACAAGGAAACGTGGCCAATACTCAATCGATAAAGACGGTCTATGGTCAGTATCAACAGGATCAATTTCAAGTTGACGTTTTGATTTTTTGGGTGGGATTTCATAAGCCATGGGTAATGTAAATTGGTTCATCATCCGAGCTCCCCACCCACCACGGAGTATCACAAAAGACAATGCTAAAGCAAGCGGGCCTCCAGCTTGCAACACCAAGGATACTCGGATGATATACTCAAGTAGAATAATCACAAAGTAATTACTCTACCAGATTGGCCCATGGGCATACGACTCTAAGCAAATTACAAAACAACATAATTCAAAATCAAACATGTTTGAGAAGCCAATAAGTCCAAGACCAAAATTACATCAATTTCAAATCATTTTGGTGCAATGATACATATATTTATAATCTGTGCACAGGGCTTGGCATGACCAGCCGATTGGTTGAACCGGGCCATTTCAACCTCCCTGTAGCAACAAGAACACAAGACTTGAAACTAGCGCCACAGGTTTTAATCATTTTCGTTTCATCGTTGTATAGTCGTTTACAATAACAGTATAGCGTTGAACAATTCATGCCGAGGAGTGGGGAGGTTAAAAAACTGCAATAAAAACAAACAAAGAACCTCTGTACTACAGATCATATAAAAAATATCAAAATTCATATGCAAACGTTAACAAACCTTATTCAACATAATTTTACTTATTTAGGGCTTTAAACAACATTTCAAAACCATTTTACAGATTTCATTTAGGCTTAGTGATGAAAATAACAAAAACATACAACTTTACAGTAAATTTCCCTTCAAATGACATATTTTACACCAGAAACATTTCTAAGACAATAATGGCAAATATTCATTACATTAAACATTCTTGAAAGCAATTAAATAGGACATATGACAAAATTTTACTCACATCTTGTGTAGCCACATGGACTTGGTAACCTTTTCAAAATGGTGTGACCTTCTTGACTGCAAGGTGATATGCACTCAGGTAGCCACCAGGGGCAGACTGACATGCAAATTAGGTCACCTGACCTACTGTTTATAAACATTGCCATGTGCTTTTGTTATGATTATGCAGGTAGTGGCTTGATCACTGTTATTATTTGGAAATATGAATTTGAAAATGAAAATTTTTGAATTTAACCTATTTTGTGATAATAAATGAAAACATAAATTTGTCAATAAATGAACTTAATGAGCATTTTTGCATAAAATTGAAAAATAATGATTTTAGCCTTTACACTCCCGTCTAGGTGAAGTAAGGGTCGAAGGGGTGTGTTGAGCAAAGGGAACGCGGTTACAGGCCCCCAGTGCTTTCAACCCCCAGACTCCCGTCCTCCACCGACACCAGGCCGCAACCCACGGCAAACGGGTTGGTGGACCAAACATATCCCCCGGTTCCACATCGGGGGTGTCGGCGAGCTCTTAGCGTTACCCAGCACCCACCACGAGGATGTGGCTCGCCACGGATGCCTCCAAGGAAAACGAGACATATTTTTCCGTGTTGTTATTATTCTGCAGTCGACTTTCGCGATGGCCTGATGATCAGGTGGGAATCGTAGCTGTGAATGATGACGGGATTTTGATGGTCTTGGGGTCAGTTCTGAGCTTGAGACTGCATGTGTTGTGGCCCCTTGCAGCTGACGTGGTAGTGATCTCTCACAACAACGCCATTCAGACCATCAAACCCTGTATGTTTAAAGCAAAAAATGGATGATATTTCGATGGACCATTTTGATAGACAGCCTCTGCTGGATGCAACGGTGGACACCTCATCTCAAGAGTGATCAACTCTTAAAACAGACCATGGAAAATTATTACGACAGTTTAAAAGACAAAAACGTTTTTCATAGATGGGAAGGTCACGCTGCAATTGAGATCGGATCTGAAGATCGATCTCATGAAGACACACATGAGAAAGCTGCTCGCTCTGGTGGGAATACACAGCGTTCAATTCCTTCATGACGAATTGAACCTTCAAGAAACTTCCTCCACCCATCGGCGTCCCAGATCTGATAATGTCAGGACTTGATTCAGCAATATTGCCACTGTAGATGGCATGCCCCAACGCATCAAAGAAACGCTCAAGAGACTTCAAGGCCTTAAAAAAGAGAATTGAGAAAAGATTGCGTGATCTGGAAGTCAAACACGTAGTCAACTTTCGACCAGGTGTATTCCAACATGTCCTCGTTTTGCCTAATGGCGCTTGGCAAATCCAGCGATCTGGCGATGACATCTTCGACGTCATCCACCAACTGTTTCCGCACATCATAAGCCATCCCTCAACCCAGGATACTGGAACGTGTTTGTACCTGCGCATCCAGCGTAGCCCAGACATATGTCTGAATCAAATAGCTCAACCATACAGTGCCTGCTCACGTGAACCCATTCGACATGTCCAACATCAACATTTCCAAAATACATCATGGTCCGACTCGGACGACTGCTTCTCATGCTGTTCAACATCACACCGCAACCAGTCGTCATGCACCACACAGTGAGTGAGTGAGTTGATATTTAACGTCACGTCGGCAATTTTGCAGCCATATCGTGACGAGAACATACATGACAAAAAAGAATATATATCGATATTATGAAGACCCTGTCTACGAAGGACAGTAAAACCACTAGACTATCACAGTTAGTATTAAAACTAGCGTAGAAACTTAAAAAAATGATAGTATCACTATTTGGACAGTACAACATAAAAACAGGACATAGATCGCCAACAACAGAGGGTAGATCACCATACCAGGGACCATGGGGACTTACAGTACCTCTGCTACCTGCATGGTCCCTGGCTGGATTTACACCATCCCCTCAACTGTTGGCGACTGTATGCAAGATTAGCCACAAATTAAAATGACACATATTCTACGATTAAAGAAGTGGAAGATTAAATCTGACTTAAACCGTTTTTGGACTTACGTACCCTCTCAGGAGGACAATAATTTTACGGTACTTCAACCCCCTTCGAGGATACAGCCACTAACAATCTTAGCTGCTAATTCAACTTCCAATCATAAAATACTTATTTATTTACATGTCAGTCAATAAATTCAATTGTTTTAAAAATGCAATAATTAAATGAGAACGTACGTTACTAAAAAGGTCCTTCATAGTTCTTGATTTAAAATAATTGTCCCTTGTGATGCAATATTCAACACAGTCAAGCAAGATATGCTTGACCGTGACTCTCTCATCACAAGGGATGCAGAACGGAGGATCCTCACCTTTCAAAAGATATTCATGCGTGTACCTAGTGTGGCCAATACGACATCGTCGTATAATGACCTCTTCAAATCTGGATTGACAACCCAAGTAGGTGTAACCAACAAATGGTTTTATTTCATGTAATTTATTGATACCTACTTGGGTGTCCCACTGCTTCTGCATCAGATCACGGATGTAAGATCTAATGGTAGCTTTATAATCAGTATAGGGAATATGAACTGGTGTAACAGATTTGTTTAGCGCTGCCTTAGCAGCAAGGTCAGCCAAAGTATTACCAGAGATTCCAACATGGCTGGGTAACCAACAGAAGACAATGTCATATTGGCCAGTCGCAAGATAGTTATAAAGTTCAATAATTTCAATTAAAAGTGGATGTTTACATGCTAGGTTTTTAATAGCCTGAAGGCACGAAAGAGAGTCTGAATAGATTATGTACTGTTTGTGTTTAGGATGTCTTTGAATATATTTAAGAGCAGTTAATATGGCGTTTGCCTCTGCAGTAAAAATAGAGCTGTTATCTGGAATTCTAGAAGATATTGTTCTGGATCCAATGACAGTGGCACAAGCTACTGCACCACCGTTCTTGGAACCATCTGTAAATAAGGATTTATAATTGCTATATTTAGTTTTTAATTGATTATATTCTTGTTTATATTGTAATTCATTAGTTTCTGATTTTTTAAATGAAGTCAATGTTAGGTCAACTTGTGGCCTAACCAACTGCCAAGGAGGAGAAGCAAGAAGACGGGAGGGAGCTATGTTTTCCAGCTCAATGCCGGCCGAAGAAAGAAAGGGTTTAATTCTGTGTCCTAGAGGTGGAACAAGAGAAGACCTCTTGTCGTACAAATTCTCATAAAGCGGACTGAACACACAGTTACAGACAGACAGACAGACAGACAGGTTTTATTCAGTAGTGAAGGCCCAGTGGCCCATAGTACAGTTAATTTTTCTTTTTAACAAATATTGGTCACGTGACACGAAATTATGGTTTTACATGTAATTTAAGGGTGGACATCAAATGTTTAATAAAACTGGCAGCTGATTTAATAGTGTCATCGTTTTTAGATTTAAGTATTTTATATATCGTTTGTGGGGAATCATTAAAGCATTTTAAATACTTCCTTCGGCCGGCAGAGAATGCCTCACAATCTAATAGTAGGTGACGTTCGTCTTCAGTTTTACCAGAAGAACAATAAGAACATGATAAATCTTCTAGTGTATTTTTATCTTTTCTATAACGTTGTATTTTTAAGGCATGTAGAGAGATTCTAAATTTACAAAAATTTCTTAAAAGGGACTTATCATTAAGGACCCTAATATATTTTTCAGGTCCAAACATCGATTTACATTGTGAATAGTGACTTAGAAAACACGATGAATTTACTGATGCGCGCCAATTCTGAATGTATATATCTTTTATTCGTTGTTTAAATGCTGACAGAAACATTTTTATATCACCAACATCTTGCTTAAACCAAACATAAGAAAACCCACTTGAAAATAACACATTTCGCACACCCGAAGCCCAAGAATACTTTCCACGTTTGTCTAGGGATAATAATAACTGATAGCTTTGATACGGGTAGCGGTAATCGGGCATTCTGATAAGTTTAATCCAGTATCTGATTACTCTCATTTGACTCTCAATATGCATGTTATAGCGTCCTGTATCGCCAAGTACGGCTTTGTTGGAAGCAAATTTACCTACAGTAAGAAATCTTTTAAAATATGATGCATGCACATTTTCAATGGCTTGGAAATAGTTTACTCCCCAAATTTCAGATCCATATAACAATATTGGTGCTATTTTTAGTGTCAAAAAGTAAGCAAGCTGAGTCAAATGAAATAAATTTATTAGCCTTAAAGAGTTTGAAAATGGGAAATAATGCCTTCTTAGCTTGTGCTGCAAGAGTTTTAGATGCCATGGACCAATTTAATCGGCTAGAAAATAAAAGACCCAAATATTTATAATATGAAACAACATTCATACTTTTGCCCCGGAATAACCATTTTTCAGAATGTGCCACTATGCCCCCATTTCTAAAGACAACTATATTAGATTTTTCCATATTCAACTCTAGTCCCCATGTGTCACAAAATGTTTGAAGAATATTTATCTGTCTCTGCAGTCCGTTTACCATAAATGAAAACGTAACAATATCATCTGCAAAGAGAAGCAAAAGTAAATCTTTGATTTGGGGAGTGACAAATATTCCGTTATTACATAATTTATACATATCATCTACAAGTTCATTAATAAAGAATATGAAGAGTACGGGGCTTAATACACAGCCTTGTCGCACACCAGCGGAAGTATTAAACGATTCAGTGTTGCCAGAATTAGTTCTAACACAGGCTGCAACAGAGTCATACATGCTTCTTAAAATATTATACATTTTGCCATGGCATCCTTTGGTATGTAACATAAATAGCAATTTCTTACGGTCAACAAAATCAAAGGCTTTCTTAAAGTCGATGAAAGCGCAATAGAATCTCCCTTTAGGTCTGCAGAGGTACTTTGTACATAATGACTGTAATATAAATAAATTATCAGTTGTACTATAATTGGATCTAAAACCAGCTTGAGCCTCGTCAAGTAGTTCGTTTAGGTCAACCCAGGCACGTAAACGCTTTTCTAATATATTAGCAAATAATTTTCCAGAAATATTTAGAAGAGATATTCCACGATAGTTGCATGGTTCTGATACACTTCCAGACTTGAATAAAGGGACAATCATGCCTATATTCCATACCGATGGGAATTTACCACTGTCAAGAACTACATTAAATAAATCTTTCAAATATGACACTAAAGAAGTAAAAGTACATTTGTAAAATGAGGGAGGGATACCGTCATGCCCCGCTGCCTTATTCCATTTCAATTCATTTATAGATTTTATTACCTCCTCTTCGGTAATTTGAGTTGACAAAACATCATGCGAGAATGAAAGCTCTTCACAATCGTCACAGTTATGCGTTGAGACGAATTCGTACACTGATTT
The DNA here is from genome assembly GCF_037392515.1 of Haliotis asinina. NCBI lineage: Eukaryota > Metazoa > Mollusca > Gastropoda > Lepetellida > Haliotidae > Haliotis > Haliotis asinina. The sequence goes on along the minus strand of NC_090284.1, from coordinate 78,829,414 downwards.
ATCAAAATCTGAAAGCTGTTTTGTATCAGGCAGGGTTAGATTTATTAGAATATAATTTAGTAATGTATTGTAAAGACAGTTTTATACGGCGTTGTGTAAGAGATGGTTCATCAGCCTCAACATAGAGACTGGCAACAGGTGAGGTTCTAAAAGATCCAAGACAAAGTCTTAGACCTTGGTGGTGGACAGAATCTAATAGTTTAAGGTTGCTTTTACAGGCTCCACCATACACAATGGAGCCATAGTCAAGTTTAGATCGTACCAATGATCTGTATAAGTGAAGGAGGGTAACTTGATCCCCTCCCCACTTGGAATTTGAAACAACCTTTAACAGATCGAGTGCCTTCAGACATTTAGCTTTAAGGGATTTAATGTGTGGCAAGAAGGTTAAATGAGAATCGAAAATTAAACCCAGGAACTTGGCCTCCTTTACAACCTTGATGGGAGAGTCATTTAAAGATAGTTCAGGGTCCTTATGCGGCTTATATTTCCTTCAGACATTTAGCTTTAAGGGATTTAATATGTGGCAAGAAGGTTAAATGAGAATCGAAAATTAAACCCAGGAACTTGGCCTCCTTTACAACCTTGATGGGAGAGTCATTTAAAGATAGTTCACGGTCCTTATGCGGCTTATATTTCCTACAAAAATGTCTGCAATTAGTTTTGGATTTAGAAAATTTAAAGCCGTTTTCAAGGCACCATTTATTTATTTTATTTAAACAAAGTTGTAGTTGCCGTTCAATAGTACGCACATTTTTACCACGACAAGAAATGTTAAAATCATCCACAAAAAGTGATCCATCAATTGAATCATTTAAAACCTTGGATAAACTGTTGATTTTAATACTAAATAAAGTGACGGACAAAATACTGCCTTGAGGGACACCCTGATCCTGATTGTAATGATCAGACAGGGTTGAACCCACTCGTACTTGGAATTGCCTGTCTTTTAAAAACTCTGATATAAAAAGAGGCAAACGGCCTCTGAACCCAAAATCATGTAAATCCTTCAAAATTCCATGCTTCCAGGTCGTATCATAAGCTTTCTCGAGATCAAAGAAAATCGATACAGCGTGTTGTTTATTTACCATAGCATTTTTAACGAAGGATTCTAAACGTACCAAATCATCAATGGTACTACGATTTTTCCTGAAACCACACTGAATATTTGTGATCAAGTTATTGGTTTCAAGATACCAAGTTAATCTATTATTTACCATACGTTCCATGGTTTTACAGACACAACTGGTTATAGATATCGGTCTGTAATTCGACGGATCTGTATGATCCCTGCCAGGTTTTGGTATTGGGACTACAATGGCATTACGCCATGAAGGGGGAAATTCCCCCGACGTCCATATTTGATCAAATATATCTAAAAGTGCCATTACACGTGGTTCAGGTAAGTGTTTCAGTAGCTGGTAATGTATATTATCATCACCAGTTGCAGTGTCATGAGCTTGCTCAAGTGCAATATGTAGCTCATGTAAAGAAAACACTTCATTGTAGTCTTCACCATTATTTGAAGCGAAATTAAGTTTTGTCTTTTCCTGTTGTTTCTGGTATCTCTGAAACTCAGGAACATAATTTGTCGATGATGAATTTTTAGCAAGTGTTTCTCCAAGTTTATTTGCAATTTTAGGTGTGTCAGTAATTAAATTGTCACCATCTTTAAGATGGTGAACAGCAACTTTTGAACCTTTGCCTTTAATTCTTTGAACCATGTTCCATACCTTAGACATTGGCGTACGTGAGTTAATTTTGGAGACATAGTTCCTCCAAGATTGCCGTTTATTTTGTTTGAAAGTACGACGCGCCTTCGCATTGAGTATCTTAAATTTGTTTAAATTGTGGACAGTTGGGTGACGACGGAAATAATTTTGTGCCTTTTTCCTCGCTTTCCTGGCTTGTCTACAATCTGTATGAAACCATGGTTTCCGTACATGTGGAGTTGTAGAGGACTTTAGTATACATTCATCAGCAATTTTATTTAAAACGTCAGAAAATAATTGAATAGGATCGGTTATATGACTGAAACATTCGGGTCTTAATTTAGATGCACATAAAGTTTGAAATAACGACCAGTCTGCCTTGGCAAAATTCCATCTGGTATATGATGGAGAGTCAGATGGAGTATTTTCTGATAATATAGTTGGAAAGTGGTCACTTCCACAGAGGTCATTGTGGACTGACCAATCAAATTCATTAAGTAGAGTAGAGTCTGCGAGAGACAAATCTAGACAAGAGTAGGTGCCAGTTGCAGGATGCAGATAAGTGCTTGAATCATCATTGTATATACACAAGTCATTATTGGCTATAAAATCTTCCAGTAGTTTACCTTTAGTGTTAGTGTTTGTACCACCCCAAATTGGGTTATGGCCATTGAGATCACCCATTATGATGCAAGGTTTAGGAAGTTGGTCATAGAGACCTTGTAGATCAGACTGCTGGAGTGCTGAAGAAGGCGGAATATACAGAGAGCATAGTGTAAAGGTAACATGAAGAGTTAGTCTCACTGCAACAGCTTGGAGATTTGTTGTGAGTGCTACAGGACTATGGATAACATCCTGCTTTACAAGGATTGAAGACCCTCCTGTGGCCCTGTCACCCGGAGGTGACAAATAATTATATGAAACGAACTGACGTAAATCAAAAGTATCTGTCTGCTTCAAATAGGTTTCCTGCAGACAGAAGGCCGATGGTGCAAAATCCTGGATTAGTAGCTGTAACTCATTGAAATTGGTCCTTAACCCTCTACAATTCCACTGTACTACAGTTTTGGAACGGACTATCTTTTAGGGGCATTGATTGGGGATCTGCCCCGCACTTTTTTGGTGGGCGACAAGCTATGTGCCCTTTGATGGGTGTGTTCGGACACTTCCATGTGCTCAAGCGAACCATATTTATTATAAAGTTGAACACGATTTTCTGATCCTTTGGAGACTCTGCCACTCTGAAGTTTTTTAGAAAGATCTGACCTTGGTTTGGGTTTACTTTTAACAACATGTTTGACATTTGCACTGGACTGAGATGGTGCTATCTCCTGTGGTGTAGATGTGTCATGATTACTCAAAGACTCAGATTGGATTTGGGCTGAAACTGATGTTTGGGTGGATTGTTCCGGTGAAAACCTCTCGGGAGTATTAGTTTTCACCCATGTCAAGTCTGTTTGACAGGTTATTGATGTAGTTTTGACTTTGGATTGTTTTAGGGTTGAATCTGATAGTGGTCTAGTTACTGATGCATACGTTTCAGTTACTTCTGGAGATTGTACAAGTTTTTTAGCTTCTGCAAAACTGATGTTTCTAGTAAATTTAATTTTGTTAATCTCCATCTGCTTTTTCCACATCGGGCACTCCTTGGAGGACGACGAGTGTGCTCCAAAGCAGTTGGCACACTTTCTAAAACTGCTCTCACAATCTTCCGTCACATGCGTCTTCTTACTGCAGTGAGCGCACGTGACAGACAACGTACAGGTGTTCACACCGTGGCCAAACGTCTGACATTTGAAACACCTGAGAGGGTTGGGAATGTATGTTTCAACCCTGATATTGCAGTAGCCAGCCTTTATGGATTGAGGAGCAGTTGGAGAAAAAAACGAAAAGAGATACGTATTTGTTTGATGGATTTCTGAGTTTTTACGGGTGGTAAATCGTTTCACAAACATGACGCCTTGGTCTTTCATTTCGGTGGCTATATCCAGTTCAGTCATGTCAGAGAACAATCGATCCCGATCTCTTACAATACCTTTACTTGTGTTTAGAGTTCGGTGTGCAGAAACGGACACAGGTGTACCAACAAATGATTCAATGGAAAGGAGGTTGGATGCTTGCTGTCGTTTGCTACATTCAATTAACAAAGCACCCGAACGCAAGCGTCTAATGTTTTTCACGTCTCCTGCAATGCCTTGAATGCCTTTAGAAACCGCAAACGGATTTAATTTCAACGGTGTTTTATCAATAGTTTCAATCACTAGAAACCGTGGCCAGTAATCAATAGATTGTGAAGGTCGCTGTTCATCATCGTTGTCAAGTGGACGTTTAGGTTTTTTTTGAGGGAGTTTCGTAAGCCATGGTGAATAAGTCATTTTTCATCATCCGAGCTCCCCACCCACCACGGAGTATCACAAGGACAATGCTAAAAACAAGCGGATCTCCAGCTTGAAACACCAAGGATACCCGGATGATATACTCCAGCAGAAAAATTAAAGAATTATTCCACCAGATTGGCCCATGAGCCACCGCCTTCTGGGTATAAGCATTAGACTCTAGGCAAAGTTCATAACATCAGTTTTCAAATCTAAAATGTTTTGTTAGTAAAAAGTCAAGACCAAAAATGAAACAAACACAAAATCAAATTTGTGCAATTACATGAATAATCCCCGCACAGGGCTTGGCATGACTAGCCGATTGGTCGAACCGGGCCCATTCGACCACCCGTCTAGGCGAAGTCAGGGTCAAAGTGGTGTATTGAGCAACAGGAACACGATTGCAGGTCCCTATTGCCCTCAACCACCAGGATCCCCTCCTCCGCCGACACAGGGCCGCAACCCACGGCAAACGGGTTGGTGGACCAAATATCCCCCCGGGTCCACTACAGGGGTGTCGGCGAGCTCTTAGCGTAACCCAGCACCCACCACGAGGAGGTGGCTCGCCACGGGTGCCGCACCACACAGCAAAGTTCAACTGTTTATCTGCCAGAACTGCATTGGGTTGCTGAACCAAGTCTGCACCGTGTTGACGTTCGTGACCGAAAACCTATACTTTTGAAAAATGTTGTTGAATCAAATGTGGGAACCGTCCTCGGGCTCCACCACGTTGTTCATCCGGATGCAGATTTCTTTGATGTCCGAAACAACAACGTGATTGTTTTACATGATTTCATGTCAAAGGCTAAAGATGGCAAACGTGTCATTCAGTTATTTACACGTAAAACAAAATATGTCATTATCTTCCTAGTCCTACAAAGGAGACAGTCACGTGACATTGCTCTGAATACTCACTATGTGACTTTATGTGACTCTCCTGTGGATAGATAACTTCACTTGTTTACCCATACAAAACTGATAGGTTTATGTCAGTGTATGAGACAGCTGTTCAAAAAACCTATGGCAGTCCAATAACTGACCAACGACCAACCAGTGTTGAATCTGAGAGACTGCAACTTAATATGCTGACGAAAGTTGACATGGCTTCACTGCAAGGGACAACAGAAGGGGACATGCCAAATCTCACAATAGAATCACAACAGAAAGAAAGTAGATGCAGGTCTATAAAAGAGAAACTTGAGCAAATGACTCACTTAACTCCCGGCAATCAAAGGATAAATATCTCTGAGCTAGCTGAGAATTATTGACTCAGAAGACTAAGACATGCCTTCTTGTGACGAGCGTGGTATTGTATTTGAAAACAATCATGACCTTCAGCATCATGTTAAAACCTGGTGTCCAGAGAATGGTGGCAAGCCTCCATGAAAGTGAGCTAAAGTGTATACTGTGATAATATGGATATCCTACAATCAGTGGAGACTGAAGGTAGAGAAGCTGATAAAGAGAGAAAGGTGGAAGCCCTCGAATATATGTGGGATCAAACTGAAAGGAAGATATCTGGAACAGGAAAGATGAGTATGAAGACAATGGAAAGAGTGAGAGATGGGTAGAGAACAAAATCCGGAAGTGCTGGGAAGCTACATTCCTGAAAGGTTTGTCACAGGTATGTCAACTCTTCCTACATATCATATATCTTATATAGTCATGTGTTAAACAATAATGTGTATATGTCGCTTGTATATTTATGCAATCAAGTAATGTGTATTGTTGTATACATATATATCTGTAATTAAGTGCATGATATTGTTGTTCTATTCATCCTCTAAAATGATGTCCATAAAAGTGTTACCTTCAGTTAATATTCTTACAAAGACCAGTCTCAATGACCGTTAACAACCCATGCTTGCCATAAAAAGTGATTACACATGTTGTAAGAGGCAACTGACGGGATCGTGTGGTCAGGGTCGCTGACTTGTTTGGCACATGTCATCGGTTCCCATGAGATTAATGGTGATGCTGTTGATCACTGGATTGTCTGGTCAGGCTGGTTAAGACCATATTGCCATATTGCTGGAATGTGGATGAGTGTGGCGTAAAAGTAAACTCGCTCACCAATCTCAACAGCAACAACAACAAAAACAAAAACAACAACAACAAAATACCCCCAAATGATTAGCTTAAGGTAATACATTTATTTCATTTAATACCACAAGTTAACACAGTCAAAAATCAATTATATACAAAGAGGACATATTAACAATTTGACAATAGTGGTGATCTAAAGTGCTAATACTCACACAATGATGACAATACAGACTCATAGCGCAAGGTTTCAAAATCTTGTTCATATGATTCTAACATAAAAAGACGAATTACTCAGAAAAAGTGTTTTCATTCAAAACATGCTAAACTAACATGAATGTACATAGCTGTACCCACATTTACACCATGTGCTGATTATATATCAGCAGCAATAGTACACAGATAAATACAAAAGGCTCACTCAGCTTTAATTCTGTAGTGACCGTGGGAAAGGGTCGAAATTCCATTTGTTAGGACATATTAGCAAAAAGGGTGAGAGACATAGTTTGTTCATACGAGCAGTGTACAACTGATGGCTTTTACCCTAACCCTGTCTCACCTCATATCTGAATTGTACTTTTTCAAAAAGAAATGATTGTTTCTTATGGTTTCGGTTATGGATTTCGCTGTCTTTTTCTCTGTACTATTTCAACTTGCTTGCCTTCAACTGTTTCTTTTTCTGGAATACATTTTAGTGTGAAGACCAAAGAACGCAATCATTATTTCCCCTACCAATTCATCTTTAAATTTCCTAAAGGCATTTTTAGTACAGAGGGTGGCCTTGGGCATAATTGCTGGAGTCAAATAAATCTGTATTTCTTCCTATGTCGGGGTACAAGTCGGGACTTTGAATTTCATAGCACAGAGAATTTGTGTCTGTAAAGGACAAATGCGCTTTGGAGCCGTTGTTGGGTTTAATGAAATCTAATGTATAAATCTAATATAGAAAACCCAGCGTAAACAGGTTGATTTAAATACAGTGTTTCTTTCTTTGAAAATATACGGCTGCCAAATCTTTGAATAGTTCTAAAGGGCTTGGCATATTGTTTTCTCAAGTATTTGTCAGAATCGAGAGGTTCCACATTGGCATACTTTCGCACATTCACAATGCTGCGGGCGAAACAGAAGTTGTTCATCAGTTTGAAAAAGGCTTTGTCAGTTTCATTTGTGGTTTGTTTGTGTTTGTGAAAAAATGAACGGTTCAAGCCATTGGGTCTGTGTGAACTGAATGGCTCGATGGACTTTGGTGAGGACCATTCCCTTTCCCTGACTGAGATAAAACTGCAAATATCTATAATGTAACACATACTTCTGCTTGTTGAACAAATTAGATACGAGCTTTCTGCTTGGTTTTAACCTTGATTGACAGTCTCTCATTCAATTCGTTTGAATGCTGTGAAAGTACGTCCACAGTCACTATCATAGATTCTGGGGCCAAGGGATAGTCACTGTAAGCATCGTAAAAATGTGAGGGGTATTCTAAATCCACCTCAAACACATAACCAATGTGAGCATCGGCTGCCACATCCATGATATCTAAGTCGTCAACATCCTCTATCAACTTAAAATCTCGCTGACGTAGGGCTTGGGACATAGCCCACCCATAGTATATTAAACCCTTGTTTGCTGCATCTGACTGATAACCTACTTGTCCCGGGAGGTTTTAGGCTGCGTTTTTTTCGTTATCATACTAATACCATCCCTCATTCCAGATTCCGTCATGAGAATTTGGTCAATGTCAGTCAAACGTTCCAGCTCTACCTTTCCGATTTTCATCATGCCATCCAAACCAATGCTGGGGAGAGCTGGATAGTTATGAGCTGGATCTCAATGACTGTAGTGGAGTGCCATAGTTCTCAAACGTTTTAAAACTTTCAAAAACATCAACGAAAGGTAACACGTCTGTTTTCAAATAGAGGTCATGATATGCGACATTGTTTGCATGAGCATAATCTTTATCAGGGAGGGAATGAATCGTCAATTTACTGAAAATACCTGTCTGTTTTGGGAGCTCTGTCAGTTCAAATGTAGTTTCATGAAACCACGATGTCATATGGATAGCCCCGCCCCTTTGTCAATAATAGTTCTGCCCGGGAAGAGGCAGGAATTTCCTCCGTCAAATGAAAGAACTGTGATGGATCTTTCTTCACTAGATTTTGAACGAAAATGGAGAGAATCAATGAACCTGACACTGCCGATGGAGAAGGATACGCAATTCTCCATATTTTTAGCTAAGCAGCGAAACGTTTGTTTCACCGTGCTATCCAATTTTCTGATCAAACTGTGTGAATCATAACTGCGTAGGTTGTGGAGTGTGAATGGTATGACACAATCATTACCATCTTTCTGTTCAATGTCTGTTTTCTTTTTCCCCCTTTTACTCTTTTTTAACTTCTGTTGCAGGTTACAATTTCTATTTTCAGCACCCCATAGCTTTTTTATACCACGTGACCCTGGTCACGCAGAATCTGAATCTAAAGGTTCTAAACAAGTTTGGTAAGTGTCGGCTGTTTGAAAGTTTACTTCTGTCTCATCTGTCATGTTGATATTACTTTTGTAATATTTCATTGTAACAGAGCGTCAATGAAATGAAAAATAACATTGGGTGCACGGCATACTACCTCTGGCTTTGTAAATTCAGGATTGGAACAAACAGCTTTGTAGCTGTATCCAGAAGGCTTTTGATAGAGATTAGTTTTTCCTGATTTGATACCCTCACTAACCCGACTGGTCAATGTCTCAAAATCTGCATAATTGACAAATGGTGCTCTTGACTGTCTCGGGATGGAATCAAAATGAATCCATTTGTTGTATTCATTGACCAACCTGATCTTCTGAGGACTGTGCTCAGAGCAATAGACGGAATGACCGTCTAACAAATCCTGTCTAACGACCCTACAGTTTTCTCAAAGTTTTGTTTGCTGACATGGGGAAGAAACACTTTCTCTTCATATCCAAAGACACTGAAATCTGGGTTTGTTTCTCAAATTGTTATGAGGAAGAGGTAAGGGAAAATCAATGCCCTGAACATTCAACTCCGATTGAAATGGGAGATATTTACATACCCTATCAGTATAACCTATCGAAAGGATGCAAGGTACCCAATACTGGCCATAAGAAAGATGCCTTTATTTTTCATATTTAATACTGCTGTCGTATCTGCCAAATACTTGGGGAGAGGAATGTTTGAGCTAGCTGCCAGAGGAAGATATTCAGCTGTATTCACCTCTAGATGAATGATTCCATCCAACATCCACCTACTTCCTCAGCTTGAAACTCTTGAGAGGAGGTATACAAATGTTAGAAAGCTTCGGCTAACTGCTCTTCAATTTCTGAGAAATTGGTCACCCATAAGTCTGTGGTTCTCAAAACGGCTGCGGCCAACATGCTTTCATTGTTTTCATCGTATTTAGCGAATTTCAGTTTCAATGTAAGAAACCATTTTATACTTTTCTTCTTTGTCATAAAACCATGTAGAATGTCAACATTGTTTATTGCAGTGGTTGTTGTCCTCAGTGTCCCAGCTAGCGCTGACATTTGACCTGCTCCCATCTGGACAGTATGCCACATGCCACAGCTGCTTTTGAGAAATCTGTGTCTTCCAATGCCCCAGGAGACTGTCTTGCAGTGCACGGTGGCCACACACGATATTGACTGCAAGTGACTCTTTCTTTGTTTTATGTTGTTATTGCGTCTCATCTGATGTTGTTGTTGATTGGACATTTTCCGATTAATTTATCCACAGATGTTTATTTAAAACATGTTTGCCAGTTACACATAACATGTTGACATTTGTGTGAGTAAAGAAACTATGAATGTCAATCTTCTTTGTTGGTTTGGTAACCTGTCTGTTCAAAACAAAGCTAAACTCAACAAAATTGTTGACACAGCACGCAAAATCATTGGTTCAGAATCAGTAACTCCTATCGGCCAAATTTACGAGCAGCAAATTGTTAAAAAAGTGCAGAAAATTGTAAATGACAACTCTCACATTCTCTATTATGATTTTGAATTTCTTCCTTTGGGACACCGTCTGCGCATGCCGGCAGCCAGAACAAACAGGTTCCGTCATTCTTTTGTACCAGCTGGTATTAGCTATTTTAACAACAGTTAATATTTCTTATAACTTTTTTACCATCTTATCCCACGAGGCTTCTTTTTTACAAACTGTTTTCACCTTTTACCGCAGCATGTTAGTCCTATCTTACTGCAACATCTTAGTGCTCTTTATATGGTATTTATCTATATGTGCATGATTTTAGCGTTCTTGTAAAGTACATTGTGATTCAGTGTTTTGTTTACGATGTAACCAAAATTTCCCTCGGGATAATAAAGTATTATCTTATCTTATCTTATCTTATCTTATCTTAATGTCAAATTGCGTTGGCTTTCAGTATATGTACTTTCTGTAATGGATGGGTTCATTCGACGTAATATCTACAGCTACTACAAACAATGTATAAATAACAATGAAATTACTATTAAAGGGGTGACAGGTAGTGTCTTCTATTTTTTCAACCTTAAAGATCACATGCAACGTAAAACACAACTTTGCAGATTCTGATACCCTTTTCTATTTACTGAACCAAATAATCAAAATACCAATGCAGCCCATAAAACTGAAAGAAAACGCGATGAAAAAAAGCCCGCGAAATCGGAGTTCAAGCGATTCACGAATTTTACCCTAGCGTTAGGGGGAGAGGTGGTATGCTGCGCTGCGCTCATAAGGCATGCGCAGTGAATAGGTTCGCATAGCCTGAAACAATATGCCTGCATATTCAGTATGTGAGTGAGGTCGTGAGCAATAGTTTAATCCTGGATGTGTACACAAACAAATTAATAATCTGCAAGTTACCTTAAAAAAAACCGTGCTGGTCGGTATAGCGACTGCTTTGTTTCGAGGGAGGTAAACCCAAGTACACAATATTGCGATTATGCGCATATACTTCTCTTTCTTTGTTTTTTTTCTCTTAATCAGCATTTTATATAACATGAATAAGTGACAACTGTGTTTTAATAATGTTTGATGTTTTGGTTGCATGTGACCTTTATGAATCAATGAGAGCTGTACTGAACACCCAACAACCTTGTTCAAACCTGTCTAGACCTGTCTGAACGTGTTGACACAGTGATTTCAATTTCAAAATGTTCTGTAGGAACTTCCTTTCTCTCAAAACCTTTGAAATATGCGTGGGATGCATTGATGTACAATAAAAGCTTACTTCTTAGTTCTCTCTTAATGCATGCATAACGTAAATCTGTGCTGGGACTTGCAGAGTTAATATGTAGTAATCTGTACACGGAGTACATGCGCAAAATGTCGTGCTCCTTGGCTGAGAGCCAACAGTGACCTAGTTCTATGTTTGGCTGTACAACATCACAGTGACGCTTGTTTGAGGATACAAACTATGTTATACAATTAATGTTAACGTATATGTTAGCTAGCACTAATTTAACTGGAGTTTGACACTATTCACCATTATCTAGTTTGACTATTAAGGATGATCAAACTACTAATCATAAATTCTTGCCTGGTAGGCAATCGCAAAACCCTTGAAAATAATATGTACAAACAGTATATATTATCCGTGTTTGATTACTGTGGCCACATATGGGACAACTGCACTAAGAGCAATCGGATCTCTTAAAAAAACCTAGATGCCATACAAACAGTATGGTTTAAGCATATTTTTATTCCCAGAGAATCAGGACTGGTAAACAAGCAGAACTCTGCATATATCAATATACACAGTGCATATATTGTGACGAGAATTTTTTTCTCTCATTCGTAAAATGATTAGGTGATAGTTATAATGGGTTACATTTAGTCCTGACTGAATAGTTACTGATATAGCCACGTTTTGCTCGAACGTTCCTGACACCGTGTCAGTTTATATAAAGGCTGGTTTTGTGCTGTGGGCACACACACGGGATTTACTATGCCTCTGCCGACATTCATCGTCTGTCTGTCAAATCATCTGACCTACAAGATAAACATTTTGCACCTGACTTCTCTCTCATTGGAAATGAGCTCCATTTATTAATTTCTGTTCTCTCTGGAATACCAAGATTCTGGTGAGCTAATGTTTGATGTTTGTCACGCATTCCTTATAGTTGTGACTCAATTGCATTGTACTAGAGATCTGTATTGGGATTCACTGTAACTTGATCTTTGTTTGCTCAATACATCATTGGATATTGTAGACTTATCTGTGCTATATTTCGTTGGTTCAAAGGAGGTCTCTTATACCTTTTGTCTCGGCAATTTATGTACCGTGCCAATATCATTAAACAAAATATACAAGAACAAGATACAGAAAAGTAAACTATATATGTGCGTTGTTGGTGCTTATAAACTCCATTAACTGACTGCGTATAATTTTCTAGAATAAATTATCAAATTTCTAAAAAAATACCACCATGTGGAGCGGTACGCATTACTAGCCATAACATATTATGTGCCGAAACAAATATCCAGCCTTTAAGGATTAGAAGAAAATAATAGTATATAAATTTTGTTCTACACAATGGTAAAAAGTTAACACCCAACGATCTGTTCAGTCTTGTTCCTCCTTGTATATCTGACTCAGAACAATACAACCATTAACTGCAGAACTGCAGAAATAATTACGAAAATTAAATTTTTACTAGATACTATTAAACTATGGAACAACTTAACTCAACATCTTAATCATTCAGAGTCCTTGTCGAGTTTTAAAAGGCAGCTCGGGACTTTAAATCCACCTAGTATATGTTTCAATCTCAGCAATGGCAGCCGTTTTGCTCAAATCGTTCATTCCCGCCCACGACTCGGCTACAGTGACCTCAATGTTCACAAATATGAAAGATACATTTCAGAACGTCCAATGTGCTCATGTGGTCTAGCAAACGAACATAGTTTTCAGTTTTTCTTTCCTTGTCCATTATATACTGTAACTCGAAATAACATGTACGTTTACTAACAAAGATATACAGTAAACTCAGCATTGTTCGGAAACGTCCATGCAACTGCAGCTGTAAATATGATGATTCTTGAATATGTTCATTTATATGTCGTTAAGTCCTCAGGATAACGATTGTTTATTCCCAAAGCACAATGTCGACATACCTGTTTTCCATACTGCTTCTGACAGCCTAACTACATACTTGTTATCACTTGTTTCTGTAAAGTAAGGGAGAAGTGTTCAAATACGCTTACAGTTTGTTCACCGATCCCTATTCAATTTCATTTGAAGAAATATATGTTTGAACCACTAGCTGAATTTAGTGACCTTGAGATAACTGGAGAACAAACGATGTAAGAAATCCCCTGTGAACCAGCAAAACAGAACAGAGATAAGTCGTAAACGTTCAAATTGTGTATTATTATGCGACGAGAGCAAAGTCACAAAACATAATATAGTACACTCACCAAAGTCTTAGTGCGAGAGAGAATCAACTATGCAGAATGTAAACACAGCGATGGGTCTGACAGCGGATGATCTAGATAAGACGTTGACGGATGCAGATGATGACGATGATGTAGCTCCACTGACATGTCCGTGTCTCTCGCAACACGGCAACCAGCCTTTTTATATACATACAGTCATTTCCCGAAAGTACGGGCACATACGACCATCGTCAACACTGTAGTATGCTCTCGAATAAGTCTCCCGAAAGTAAACACATAGAAAACTAACGGCAGATAAAGTGTTGACCATCTCTTAAAACGAAATGTGACCCATCATAATTATTGTTCAAAACACTCAATGTTGTGACCCAATAATAATTATTACTGAATTAATAACAAAATATACAGAAAATACACACTCGTAACAATATATAGACTAATGCATACAGGTAATAACCTGTCAGCGAAGGAAATGAACGTATAGCGACAATATTATTCCACATTAATGAAAAGTAGTTTGGTGTTAAATGTTAAATCAATTCAAAACATTACAATTTCATCAAAAGAGTGAGTGAGTTAATATTTAACGTCACATCGGCACTATTTCAGCCATATCGTGACGAGAACATTCAGCAATGAAAACGACTATTATGTACATTATAAAACCTGGACAGTAAAACAACCAGAATATCACAATTAGCATTAAAACTAGTGTGGAAAGTTAAAACTGATATCTTTATATGGACAATACAGTATAAAAACAGGCTATGGATCGCCAACGACAGACGGTAGATCACCACACTAGGGACCATGGGGACTTACAGTACGTTTGCTACCTGCATGGTCCCTAGTTGGATTTACACCATCCCCTCAGCCGCTGGCGATTGTAAGAAATTTTAGCCATAATTAAAATAACACAAATACTACACTTAAAAGTCCTGGAAAGTATAAATTTACTTTGAAAATTTTGGGACTTACGTACCCTCTCGGGAGGACAATAATTTTACAATACTTCAACCCCCTTTGCGGGTACAGTCACTAATGATCAATGTTCCTAATTTATACTACCAACCATTAAAATGCAACTATCTACAGAACATATCAATTATAATTCAACAAGGAAATCAATTTCTCTTTAAAATCAAATAATTAAATGAGTATAGACTGTGTTAAAAAGATCCGAAAGTGTTTTTACATTGAAATAATTATCCCTTATGATGGAGAATTCAACACAGTCATGCAGGATATGCTTCGCCGTGGTTCTTTCATCACAAGGGATGCAAAATGGAGGATTTTACCTTTCAACAGGTATGCATGTGTATACCTTGTATGACCAATACGACATCGTCGTAGTATGACCTCTTCGAATCTGGACTGACAACCCAAGTGGGTATAACCAATGTAAGGTTTTATTTCATGTAATTTATTGATACCCACTTGGGTGTCCCACTTCTTATGCATCAGACCACGGATATAAGATCTAATTGCAGTTTTATAATCTGCGGATGGGATAAGAAGTGGAGTCACAGATTTGTTGAGTGCTGCCTTAGCAGCAATGTCAGCCAGTGTATTCCCTGAAATACCTACGTGGCTAGGTAACCAACAAAGGACGATGTCGTATTGGCCAGTTGCAAGATCATTATACATTTCAATAATTTCAATTAAAAGTGGATGTTTACACGACAAATTTTTAATAGCCTGAAGGCAAGAAAGAGAGTCCGAATAGATTATATATTGTTTACGTTTAAGGTGTCTTTGAATATTTTTAAGAGCCGTTAATATGGCGTTTGCTTCTGCTGTAAAAATAGAGCTGTTATCTGGTAATCTAGAAGATATTGTTCTGGATCCAATGACCGTGGCACAAGCCACTGCACCACCGTCCTTGGACCCATCTGTAAATAAGGGTTTGTAATTGCTATATTTACTTTTTAATTGATGATATTCTTGTTTATATTGTAATTCATTAGTTTCTGAGTTTTTAAATGAAGTTAATGTTAGGTCAAGTTCTGGCCTAACCAATTGCCAAGGAGAAGAAGAAAGAAGACGGGAGGGAGCTATGTTTTCCAGCTCAGTGCCGGCCGAAGAAAGAAAGGGTTTAATTCTGTGCCCAAGAGGTGGAACAAGAGTAGACTTTTTGTCGTACAAATCCTCATAAAGGGGATTGAACACACAGTTATATGCAGGATTAGATTCATTAGAATATAATTTAGTAATGTATTGTAAGGATAATTTTATACGACGTTGAGTAAGAGATTGTTCATTGGCCTCAGCGCAAAGACTGTCAATGGGTGAAGTTCGGAAAGACCCAAGGCAAAGTCTTAGACCGTGATGGTGGACAGAATCTAGTAGTTTCAGGTTGCTTGTGCAGGCTCCACCATATAAAATGGCGCCATAATCAAGTTTTGAACGGACCGGTGATCGATATAGGTGTAGGTGGTTAGCCTGATCCCCTCCCCACTTTGAGTTGGAAACAACTTTCAACAGATCGAGTGCTTTCAAGCATTTGGCTTTTAGGGATTTAATATGCGGCAGAAAGGTTAAATGGGAGTCGAAAACTAGGCCCAAGAACTTGGCCTCCTTTACATCTTTAATGGGAGTGCCACTTAAACATAAGTTCAGAGTCTTTATGTGGTTTATATTACCTACAAAAATGTAGACAGTTAGTTTTCGACTTTGAGAATTTGAAACCGTTTTCAAGACACCATTTATTTATTTTATTAAAACACAACTGTAATTGCCGTCCAATAGTATGCATATTTTTACCACGACAGGAAATATTAAAATCATCCACAAAAAGTGATCCATCAATTGAATCATTTAAAACCTTGGATAAACTATTGATCTTGATGCTAAATAAGGTCACCGACAAAATACTGCCTTGAGGGAACACCCTGATCCTGATTATAAAGATCAGACATGGTTGAAACCACACGGACATGAAATTGCCCGTCTTTTAAAAATTGTGATATAAAAAGAGGCAAACGGCCTCTCAAACCAAAGTCATGCAGATCCTTCAAAATGCCATGCTTCCAGGTGGTATCATAAGCCTTTTCAAGATCAAAGAAAATTGATACAGCATGTTGTTTATTGACTATAGCATTTTTAACAAAGGATTCTAAACGTACCAAATGATGAATGGTACTATGATATTTCCTGAAACCACATTGGATATTTGTGATAAGGTTATTGGTTTCAAAATACCAAACTAGTCTATTATTCACCATACGTTCCATGGTTTTGCAGACACAGCTAGTTAACGATACTGGTCTATAATTTGACGGATCTGTATGATCCTTATCAGGTTTTGGTATTGGAACTACAATGGTATTTCTCCATGAAGGAGGAAATTTGTCAGACGTCCATATTTGGTCAAATAGATCCAAAAGTGTCATCAAACATGATTCAGGTAAGTGTTTTAGTAGCTGGTAATGTATATTATCATCACCTGTTGCAGTGTCATGAGCTTGCTCAAGTGCAATATGTAGCTCATGTAAAGAAAACACCTCATTGTAATCTTAGTCGTTATTTGAATCGAAATTAAGCTTTATCTTTTCCTGTTGTTCCTGATATCTCTGAAACTCAGGGACATGATTCGCCAACGATGAACGCTTGGCAAGAGTTTCGTCAATTTTATTTGCAATTTCAGATGTGCCAGTAATTAAATTATCCCCGTCTTTAAGATGGTGAACAGCAGCGTTTGAACCTTTACCTTTACTTCTATCTTTGAACCATGTTCCATACCTTGGACAATGGTGTACGTGAATTAAGTTTAGACACATAGTTGCTCCAAGATTGCCGTTTATTTTGTTTGAAGGTGTGGCGTGCCTTCGTATTTTAAATTTATTCAAGTTACGGACAGTTGGGTGACAACAGAAATAATTTTCTGCCTTTTTTTCGCTTTTCTAGCTTGTCTACAATCTGTATTAAACCATGGTTTTCGTACATATGGAGTCGTAGAGGACTTTGGTATACACTCATCAGCTATTTCATTTAAAATGTCAGCAAAGGTTTGAATAGGATCAGTTATATCACTTAAACAGCAAGGTCGTAGTTTCGATTTACAAATAGTTTGGAATAAAGACCAGTCAGCCTTCGAAAAGTTCCATCTTGTATGTGATGGAGAAGCAGATGGAGTTAGTTCTGAGAGAATAGTTGGGAAGTGATCACTTCCACAAAGGTCATTGTGAACAGACCAATCAAATTCATTCAGTAAAATAGAATCTGCAAAAGACAGATCCAGAGAAGAATAAGTATCACTTGCAGGATGCAGATATGTACATGAGTCATTATTAAATATGCACAGATCATTACTGGAAATACAATCTTCAAGTATTTTGCCTTTATTGTTAGTGTTAGTGCTGCCCCAAAGTGGGTTGTGACCATTTAGATCACCCATAATAACACATGGCTTCGGGAGTTGATCATAGAGTGATTGAAGATCAGTCTGTTGAAGTGCAGATGAAGGTGGAATATAGAGAGAGCATAATGTGAATGCAACACCGAGAGTAAGTCGCACTGCCACAGCTTGGAGAGAAGTTGTTAGTATAACGGGACTGTGAATAACATCCCTCCGTACCAGTATAGAAGATCCTCCAGTGGCCCTGTCACCTAGAGGGGAAAAACAATGATAGGCTGTAAACTGGCGCAAAGTAAAATTGTCCGTCTGCTTTAGATACGTTTCTTGCAGACAAAATACTGATGGTGTTAGATTCTGCACTAATAGCTGTAGTTAATTAAAATTAGTCCTAAGACCTCTACAATTCCACTATACGATAGTAGCAGGTTCACTTATCTTTTAGGTGGATTGATAGGGGATCTACCCCTTACATTCTTCGAGGGCGACAAGCTATGTGCCCTGGGATAGGAGGTTTCGGACACTTCCATGTCCTCTAGTGAACCGTATTTATTATATATCTTGATTGGATTTTCTGAACCCTTTTGAGGTCTGCCACTTTTTTTCAATGATTTTGTTCTTGGTTTATGAATACTTTGAACAGTGTTTTGGAACTGAATTAAGTTCGAGTTTGTTGGTGTGACTGAGATAATGAATGTTCCCCGGATGAAGATGAATCTTGATTAGAAGACTGTGATGGAATGTCAGACAGGATAACCACGTTATTTCCTGAGTTCACAGTTTGAGTAGACTGTTCAGGTGTGAGTGGCTGAGGTTTGTTGGTTTTTACCCATGTCAAGTCGGTCTGACAATGTATTGAGGAGGTGGGTACTGATAAGGTGTTTACCTGTGGGTTGGTGTCCGAAGATGTTCTGGCAACTGATGCATATGGACCACTTGGTGCTGTTGAATCAACGATTTTTTTCTTTGCATCTGCAAACCTAATATTTTGGGTAAATTTGATTTTAGTAATTTCCATTTGCTTTTTCCAAATTGGGCAGTCTTTTGAGAAGGAAGAATGATTTCCTGTACAGTTTGTGCACTTCTTTATGTTACTAGTACTAGTGTTCTGTAACATGGCTAGTTTCACTGCAGTGGCCACATGTTATTGGTTTTGTACAGTTGTTAACACTGTGTGCATATCTTTGACATCTAAAACATCTAAAAGGATTTGGGATGTTGATGTCAACGGACATATTGCTATAACCAACCTTGACTGACTTTGGAGGTGTAACAAAGTTAAGCCTGCCCCATGTATATTACTCACTAATGGAGCTGGTCACACGAGTCGGCCAGTGGTTAAAGTCAGAAAGTTTGAAGTCCAACAAGTTATTATTCACTAATGGAGTTGGTCACACGGGTCGGCCAGTGATTAAACTCAGAAGGCTCGAAGTCTAACAAGATAATAAGACATGTGCTTGTCAGGGCGTCTGCAAAGGGCCAATTGTGGCCACAAATGAGTGTATGTGTACATAATTCACAAGGAATCAACAACTCATTACAGTGTAGTTATTGCCATCACCAACCATCATGATGGACAGGTTGACACTGGTGATTTTAATGACCGCGGATCAGCATGTGACCCACCGACAGAGAACTGTATATAAAAACCCTCCCTGGGTGAGGGGCGTCAGAACTGAGCTTCTCTGCGTCCTAACAAGACGTACAGGTCGGCTCACCGGGCTGACCAGCACCTTAACTTTATGGGCTGGTGACACTTGTACAGCTATGTATTCTTGTGAAGGTTAGGTAAAGAATAAAAGTTGTTGCTCTTGAAGGAAACACCCCCTGAAGTCCGTCGTTTGTGAAAACCTGACTTAAAAAGAGTGTAGTGTTACACGAAGGGAACGTCTTGCGGAATTGGTGCCGTGACCAGGATTCTGGAACTTCTAGGAGTCAGAAGGAGCCAGATCAAGTCAGGTAGGTGGTTTTGAGACTGTGTACTAGGTCTTGACAAAATGGCAGAAATAGGGGACTTTCGTCATGGAATAGCGAATCGAATAACAGGACAGCTGAACATTTTGACTAAAGCCCTAGGTGCACAGGGGGTATCACAGATAATAAAGGCATTCGACGGGGAACAAAAGAAATCTAAAGAATGGATCAAGTCCGTTGAAAAATATGCAGTCCTGTCAGGTGCAAATCAAACAGGCAACAGAACAGGCAAATCAAATTGATTGTGTACCAGGCCAGTGTAGGGACTGTAAGTGATTTCATACAAAGGTATTTGTCAGATCACCCCGAGGCTGCATGGGAGGAGTTACGCGAAGAACTCACTAGGAGATTTGCGGAAATTACCGACCCGCAACATGCATTCATGTTGCTACGCACGCTGAAGCAGAAACAAAATGAAAGTGTTCAAATGTTTGCCGAGAGACTGTTGAACATGGCCAGTGAGGCTTACACTGGGCTTCGGCAAGATGGCGGTAATGGGGCAGCTATTGAAAGACAATTGGTAGGGTTTTTCATAGATGGCCTTAGCCACGACTACCTAAAAATGAAGGTCATGCGGGAGAATCCTGCCAATTTGGCTACGGCAGTGATTGCAGCCACAAATGAACAAAATATTAGGGCCAGGTTCGCTCTGCGTGTTGGTAGGGGTAGTTATAATGAAACCCATGACAGGCAAGTTGAGCCGATGGAAGTAGATCACTTCCGGCCCCGTCCACGTTGCCATAATTGCGACCGAGTAGGCCACAGGACACGTGAATGTCAAAGCCGCCCACAGCAACGGGTTAATGCAGAGTCTGGGGGCAATACAGATGTGTCAGCAGAAAGGCTTTGCTGGGTATGCGGGAAACCAGGCCACTTCAAACGAAACTGTCCTACACGTCGTCACCAATCACCTCGGTTAAACTAAAACCTCTTCCTCATGAAGAAGCCCATGAGGAAGAGCAAGACTGTTTAACAACCTATTCTATTAATCTAGCTGGTAGACCTAACTCTTGTACATCAAAGATAGGGAAACATAGATTTAGATGTCTCATAGACTCAGGTGCAGAAGTTTCGATTATCCACAAGAGGGTTTTCAATTTAGTTAAGGATAAATTTAAACTAAACAAGAAGAAAGTAGCATTACAGGGTGTAAACGGTAATTCTCTAAATGTTGAGGGCAGTGTTAACGTTGACTTCAGTTTAAGGGGTACTCCATTAAATCACACGTTTTATATAGTCAGTAACATGAACAGAAATATGATGTTGGGACATGACTGGTTAACAGCAGCAGGGGTCAGGGTTTATTTTGATGTGGGTAGTCTACGCGTGGGAAAAACCTATGTTCCACTAGAGGATGATGTACACATCTCATCAATTATACGCTTGGCTGGAGAAACTGTCATCAAGCCACCAAGTAAGAGCATCGTCAAAGCAAAGGTCAAGAATGGGACACCCTTCGAGTCAATAATGTCTATGAAGCAGCAGGGACTGACAGTGGTTACCTTGGAAATGAGCCAGGACTATTAGTGAGTAACTCCATAGTCAAGCTTAACAGAGATAGAGATGTGCCTATGATGATTGTAAACACAACCAATCGCACGTACAGACTTGAGAAGGGATGTATCCTTGGTAAACTGTCAGATGTGCCATCAACTAACCTTGTGACAATCCCTTGGGGTCTCAAGAAAGAAGAACCAAGTGATATCAAGATCGAAATGCCCCTGATGACCTCCGACAACCCATCCAAACAATCATATCTGACAACAAAGATCTGTTTGCCAAATCAGACCTGGACCTTGGCCACACAGAGACGGTTACCAGGAGGATAGACACTGGTAACCACGCACCAATTTAACAGAGACCTTATCGTGTCCCTTTGAACAAGAGGCAAGTAGTTGACAAGGCTGTTGATGACATGTTGGAAGCGAAAATTATTCGACACTCCCGATCCCCATGGAGCTTTCCCATTGTAGTAGTGGACAAGAAGGACGGATTAAAAAAGGTTTTGTGTGGACTTCCGTGCGCTGAACAAAGTCACGAGACCAATCTCGACACCCCTGCCTTTGATTGATGATATATTAACGCAGCTCGGACATTCTACATGTTTCACAACATTGGATTTGAAGTCTGGGTACTGGCAGGTAGGAAAGGATCCCCAGGACCAAGAGAAGACAGCCTTCACCTGCCATCGTGGACTCTTTGAATTCTCTGTGATGCCATTTGGGTTGTGTAACGCCCCCTCCATCTTCATGGAACTAATGAACAAAGTTTTAGAAGGGATGGGTGCCTTTGCTATTGCTTACCTTGATGACATCTTGATCTTCTCGCAAACACAAGAGGAACATTTGAACCACATTAAGGCAGTTTTTAAGAGATTACGAGAGCATTCCCTGAAGCTGAAACTGTTGAAATGTACCTTCGCTCAAAGAGAAACCAAGTATTTGGGTTTTACCATCAACTCAATCGGGATCAAACCAGATGAGCAAAAAGTAAGGGCCATACAAGCAATGGGAGCCCCCACAACAGTAAAAGAGGTGAGGAGTTTCATTGGTATGTGCAGTTATTACAGGAGGTTCATCCTGAATTTCTCCAAGATCGTGGAGCCGATTATCAAACTGACCAAGAAATTTGCAAGATTTCAGTGGTCTAAAGACTGCCAACGAGCATTCGACTTTCTCAAGGAAAGCCGTACTGTTGTTCCCCTGTTGACATATCCTGACCCGAACCAGCCCTATACATTGTACACGGACGCCAGTGATACCTGTAATGGAGCCTGCCTGACACAAAAGTGTCAAGAAGGGATAGAAGAGGTAGAGAAGCCCATCCACTTCCTATCCCAAAAGCTCACAGATACCCAGTGTTGTTGGTCAACCATAGAAAAAGAGGCATATGCCATCCACTATGCCCTGCAGAAATTGGATCACTACCTTCACAACGCCCAGTTCAAAATCAGGACGGACCACCAACCACTGCGCTATCTGTTAGAATGACCAATGCAGAATCGAAAGGTACAGCAATGGGCACAGGGGATAAGTGGGTACAACTGTACTATTGAATACATTAAGGGAGTAGATAACACCTGTGCAGATCTGCTGTCACGAATACCGGCTCAACCGGATGAACTCCCAGCTGATGATTCAGAGGTTGAAATTGACAGGGTTGACAACAGTCTCCAAATTAATGTTTTTGACTCAGGTAAATTCACCGCCTGGGACTATGCAGGTTGTTTGGTTGAACCTGAAGAAGCCCCACCACTCCCCAAGATGGACGCCGACCTAGACATGGTGGTGGAACAAAGTAAGGATGACGGGATTCAAAGTATAAAGAAACAACTTGAGACAGGCACAGATAGCAAAGCCCAGCTCAAGAAGTTTCTGATGATCAGCGGGATCCTGTACTACATTACAGACTGTGATGATGAACCATGTACCCGACTGTATGTGCCACAACACCTTAAACAATTGGTAGTGAACCAATATCATGACAATACAGGACACATGGGAGTAGATAAATGTTTTGAATCCATAAAAAGGAAGTATTATTGGCCCAACTTGTACAAGGAGCTGTACCAATACATATCGAAATATATCACATGTCAAAGCCGATTCATGAAAAGTCAAAAACCTCCCCTACAAGAGACGGAAATACCCCCCTATCCTTTCGCCAAAATCAGCATGGACTTGTCTGGCCCATACCCAACTACACTTTCGGGTAACATGTACATCATCAGTTTCGTTGACCATTATTCGGGATGGCCTGAAGCCTTTGCAGTCCCTGATAAAACTGCAGCAACGGTGGCCCATCTGCTGATAGAGGAGATATTTCCGCGCCATGGATGTCCACTTGAAATTGTCACTGACAATGGCACAGAAAACGTCAATCACACTGTGAAGGAAACCCTAGAGACTTTGGGGATACATCACATACGAACATCGTTCTATCACCCACAATCTAATGCAAGGGTTGAACGATTCCACAGGGCTCTTCATGATGTCCTAGCTAAAAAGCTTGAAGATTCTCTCATGACTTGGGACCTCTATTTGAACCAGACAGTGGCAGCCATTAGATTCCACATCTCTGAATCTTCAAAATTCTCACCCTTCTTCCTCCTGTACAACAGAGACGTGGTGTTACCAGTCGACAACTTGCTGAAACCCCGGAGGAAGTACACAGGAGAAGAAGAACATAAGATTGCTCTACAGCAGCAGCATAAGTCCTTCGTACTAGTACATCGAAACATGCGAAAGGCAAAACGAAGACAGGCCAAGTATGCCAACAGAAACAGCAGTCCTAATACTATCAAGATTGGAGACCCCGTGTATTACCGGCTGCATCAGAGAAAGAGCAAGTTACAAAACAAATGGCAGCCATATTACAGAGTAATGGACCAGGAATCACCCGTCACTTATATCATACGTAACCAGCTGTATGGTACAACAACCAGAGCCCATGCAGAACATCTACGAGTTGTTAGATTGGACCAATGAGAGATCCCCAAGGATAAGCAAGATAAGCCAAGACGTAGGGCTTACTATGTGGTCCCGCCTTCATCAAGCTCCAGTGACAATGAAACAGAAGACAACACACAAGGTCCAGTCCCAAGGATTGTTCATAGATACCGTCAGGAAAGATCTGAGTCAGAGGAGGAAGAAAACATTCCACTTGCAAAATTGGCAAAACGCATGAGGCAGAAGCCCATGGATACGGATGTTGTTTCCGATTCAGAACCCAGTGATCCTGAGGAACAAGTCGAGAGTGAACAGTCTCAAATGGACATTGATGCTGTTACTCAGACAGTAAAACCAACCCAGCCCAAAGAATGAGTCAAAGCATTACTCAGGGCGGTAGCCCAGCTGCTGTAAGGCTTCATAGCGGCAAAGCTACGGAATCATTCTATATAATTTTATAGATGGTTGATAGGTTGTTTTAATAGTTACCCAACATCATGAGGGTCAAAATGGCCCGTAGTTGTAGTTAGTGTATGATACAGTATTGTGTAACTTGAAGAAATGAGTGGTACTAGTAGTGACACATTATACCTATTATGATTTCCTGCATTTTTAGGTACAATGGGTTTGTACTTGTGTATACTTATCTTAACTTTTGGCGCAAGCCATGGGTCTATAGTTTCAGAGAATGTTGTTTTTTGAGAAAGTCAATGACATATCTATCACTAGATCTAAGTGGGTAGTGACTTTTGTTGTCGATCTTAAACCATATAGCCGTTTCCTGGATAAGTGTAGGAGTGACCTCGGTAAGACCACGGGAGTCATATGTCATATCCTCGACCGCTACCATCATGATAAACTAACTGATGTAGAAAGCATGTTTATGAAGTTGGATAAGGAGGATACAGGACTGGAGTACACCTTAAGCAATTTTGAACAACAGTTTGCGCAATATAACCAGCTTGTTAGGCCAAAGAGATCCTTGCTACCTTTTATCGGAGATGCCCTAAGCTTTCTGTTTGGTACCGTGTCTGAATCAGACCTAACCTCGATCAAAAAAGGTGTGATCAATTTAGCCAGAAACCAGAAGGTATTGACACATATTATTCATGAAGGGCTTAGCATCTTGAACATCTCTAGAGTATCCATCAACAAAAACAGGCATGCAATCAATTCGATTATAGACAATCTTCATCAAGTTGATGAAAATATAGGTAATGTAACTGCTCAGTTGCATCAACGCACTGACAGATTAGATTGGGCAACCTCCACGTATCTCACGATAGAATTGCTCATCGAAGAGCTGCGACAGGCTCTACAGACCCTCATGTCCTACATAGAACATATACAGAATCAGTTAAGCATCCTTTCACTAGGACATGTATCACCAAACACCATCACGCCAAGCGAACTATTGGTCCTGATAAAGGATATCCAAAATAACTTACCCGCCAAGTTTACTTTACCAACCGACCCAGAAGTTGATTTATGGAACTTTTACCAAACGCTGACATGTTCAACACTCTTGTATGCTAACAAAATTTCAGTTGTCACGTCTTTCCCGCTTCTAGATCTCACTGGTCATTTTGAGGTCTATAAGATCCACAACTTGCCAATGCCACTGGTAATAAGTAACAATCCAAGTAATACGGACAATAGCTTAGTTGCGAGGTACAAACTTGAATCCCCCATGCTCGGCATTAACGTAGAACGCACCAAGTATGTATTGCTTGAAGGTTTAGAACAACGTACCTGCACAAACCCAATGACAGGATATTGTCATATTGTCAGCCCTTTATATTCCGTAAATTTTAGTCAGTTATGCGTCATTGCATTAATCACTAGAAACAAAGATAAAATAAAAAGTAGATGTAGTACTGAAGTGAGCCCAAAGGCGATATTACCAATGGCTCACTATATAAATAATGGTCAGTGGATTGTCACCACAGTGAATGCACTTGACTTTACTATAGTATGCAGGAAGGACATTAACCATCCACGGACTGTTAGAATAACACCCCCTTATGGCCTCATAAAATTGAATGTCACATGCTCAGGATCCAATGACCACCTTATACTAATGCCTTATTATCATAACGAGACTAGAATTAAGATAAAGAACTCATGGACAGATTTAATTAAGTTGCCTAACATCTCAGACACTTTAATCTGGGAACCTTTTCACTCCACCTTTAAGAATATCACTGACCTAAACTTGCCTCCGCATCTGAAGGATTTACAGTCTATGAATATGGAGCATGTTATAAGAGAGCTGTCACTGGAAGATAAGTGGGATGGGAATTTTGGAAGGGGAAGTTGGAAACGTAAGGCGCTCATAGCATTCGGTATTATCATTACTTTGATAATTATCACAATGATTACCCTAGGGATAGTATATAGACCCTGGTTCGCCAAAAAGTTAAGACTTGGTAGACGCTGTCAAGCCACCCCAGACTTAGAGACGGAGCCAACTGACGTTGACCGAGCGGATAACTTCGGGAGAGAGCACTTACCCTCTGCACCATTGATGTCGGGAAGAGCGACGGAGGGACCGGTGAATGGCGTCCTACCGTCGGCGGTACGGTCCCTGTAGCCAGGTCTAGATGCCACACAGACACAACGAATCTAAACACGTGTATGTGACGTCCGGACGACTATGACCAGAAGACACAACGCAAAGGAGGACCCACCAACGATTCACGACTCGCACAACGAATCACTGGAGAATCCCAGGACCAATCAGCCAAGTGGAAAAGTGGTGGAAGAGACTTATTAGACCATCCTCTGTGGATGGTGGCGAGTGTAACAAAGTTAAGCCTGCCCCATGTATATTATTCACTAATGGAGCTGGTCACACGAGTCGGCCAGTGGTTAAAGTAAGAAAGTTTGAAGTCCAACAAGTTATTATTCACTAATGGAGTTGGTCACACGGGTCGGCCAGTGGTTAAACTCAGAAGGCTCGAAGTCTAACAAGATAATAAGACATGTGCTTGTCAGGGCGTCTGCAAAGGGCCAATTGTGGCCACAAATGAGTGTATGTGTACATAATTCACAAGGAATCAACAACTCATTACAGTGTAGTTATTGCCATCACCAACCATCATGATGGACAGGTTGACACTGGTGATTTTAATGACCGCGGATCAGCATGTGACCCACCGACAGAGAACTGTATATAAAAACCCTCCCTGGGTGAGGGGCGTCAGAACTGAGCTTCTCTGCGTCCTAACAAGACGTACAGGTCGGCTCACCGGGCTGACCAGCACCTTAACTTTATGGGCTGGTGACACTTGTACAGCTATGTATTCTTGTGAAGGTTAGGTAAAGAATAAAAGTTGTTGCTCTTGAAGGAAACACCCCCTGAAGTCCGTCGTTTGTGAAAACCTGACTTAAAAACAGTGTAGTGTTACAGAGGATTCGGTGAAGAGAAAGCAAAGAGGTAGGTATTTGTCTGAATGGTTTCATTATTTCTGCGGGTCGTAAAACGCTTGACAAATATTACTTCCTGATCTTTCATTTCAGAAGCAATATCTAAGTCAGACATATCACCCAACAGTCGATCCGTGTCTGTGATTATACCTTTACTGGTATTTAGTGTTCTATGGGCAGAGACTATCACAGGAACTCCAACAAACATATCCGTACATAAAAGGTTGATAGCTTGCTGTTTTCTGCTACATTCAATTAGAATGGATCCTGAACGCAAGCGTTTGATGTTTTGTACCTCTCCAGCTATTCCGTTGATACCTTTAGAAATCGCAAAAGGATTAAGTTTTAAGGGAGTCTTATCCGGAGTTTCCATTATCAAAAATGATAATGATGGCCAATGATCAGTAGAAGCACCTTGTCGCTGTTTTCCAACATCATCGAGTGGACGTTTTGTTTTTTGGGGGGCTGTTTGGTATTCCATGTTTAAGACATATTTGTTCATCACCCGAGCTTCCCACCCACCACGAAGTATCACAAGGACAATGCTGAAAACAAGCGTATCTCCAGCTTGCAGCACCAAGGATACCCAGGTGATATACTCCAGCAGAAAAATTAAGAGATTAATGAATCTACCTTATTGGCCCATGAGCCACCGCCTTCTGGCATAGGAGGAGAATATTTTCCACTAGTTCAACCCCCTCATAGGGTACAGCTACGAACAATCATAGTTATGTAGTAAATTGAATTCGACCACATATAACGACAACGTATTAATTACAAAACATGAGTTGAGAAAGAATGGTTGTTGCATGAATTAACTCGTCATTGTCGCTATGTGATATTTTCCACTCATGACTTTGACACACATTGAAAAATGTTCATCTAAGTGGTGTATACATCTGCTCTCTTTGGTCGTACTATAGTTAGGGACAATTATCATCCGTATATTACATCTTTGACGTGGACTATGAGACAAGCAGTGGGGTAAACGTGTTTGTTGAGAGTAACCTGGACATTTCTGACCAGTTCCATGGCGACAAGATTTTCTGGAGGGTGGAAGGTGTCAAGCTGATACTGTGGCTGACACTTTCACTGCTGCTGAGAGATTCAACACAATAATCCCTGTTATTGTCGCCACAAGAAAAGCGAGACAAACATGACACGAAGTAACGCGAACTAGCTCACATGATAATTTACAAAATGTTGAGAGCTAGTCATTGTAATGTTAGATTCTGATTGTGTAGGTATGTTTACGATACGTTTCATGTTAACCTAGTCAGTGGTCAGAGAGCCGTTTTCAGACGTCATCAATGACGAGATAAATAGACTGCAATTCTAAGCAGAACTATTACAGGTCAGTCTCATGAGCCACAACAAAAGCGACACAAACATTACCTGTCTCAGATGTCAGAGGTTTGCGATTACATAAACCTGCATACACTTAGATATGTTAACATAATGTCTGAAGTAAGTGTTTGCTCCAATTGATCAAATCACATCAGCTGTACAAGGAAGCGCCTTTGTTTCCCTGACACTTGTCCATTGTTTTCAATTTTCAATTATATGTATGAATTGTATATATGTGCGTGTGCGTGCGTGCGTGCGTGCACGTGCGTGCGTGTGTGAGTGTGTTTCTTCTCAAAGGAGCACCGCCGAGGTTTTTATGATACAAAAAACACATATGATGGGATGAACCATAGTGTGAACTAATACCACGTGTGTCCCCGTCTGCTCTCGGTGAAGCACCGTCGTCTCATCGATGCAACAAGATTCCCCCAGATTGCCTTGGGGAAAAGCTATCCACTCTTATTGCAGGGATTGCAACAGCTGTGCAGCGTTTACAGTGAGTGGGTGATCGATCCTCACGCGTTGCTGCAACACGTGTTCCATGGGCTCAATAGGCACAACACAGCATAGTGCTAAGATTGTTTTGTTGCTAGATGTCAGTGACTACTCACACACAGTGTGGTTGAGCATTATCGTCCTGCAAAATGGCTGCTTGACAATGGCGTTTAGGGCTGGAATAACGTTCGGTTGCAAAACACCTTATGGCAATCAGATTCCCCGGGATGTGAGAGAGAGACGATTGCTGAAGGCCGCCACCTCACGTATGGCATCACCTTTCTGGATCCACCGGATCTCCCCGTCAGCAATGCTGAGACGGTGACTTTGAGGCATGGTTTGCAACATGTGGTCGATCTGTGTTCCAAACGTTGCATATAAGGATATTTAGGGAGATTTGCACTATCACGGGCAATGGCAGGATTGGGTGCATTCAGGAGAATATGACTTATAGAAGCCTCAACTGGCAACTCATGATTGCAGAAAAATGTCGAATTTCCAACTTCAAAACCTTCCAAATTCTAGCGGTTTCTCGTTCTAACATAACGTGACCTTTAAACCATTACCAGTCGTAAATTTTCCAGCATGTCAACTAAAACCATCTGTTACGACAGTG
This sequence comes from Haliotis asinina, assembly GCF_037392515.1. Lineage (NCBI taxonomy): Eukaryota > Metazoa > Mollusca > Gastropoda > Lepetellida > Haliotidae > Haliotis > Haliotis asinina. The sequence goes on along the minus strand of NC_090284.1, from coordinate 78,799,231 downwards.
TGTTTTCTGTCATTTGTGTTATCATTGATTAGGTGATAGTTATCATTGGATCACAATGTTATAGATTTGAGTTTGAGCAGTGAGTCATAGTTCATATCGTATATGTTGAATGGCGATAGCATTTTTAGCAGCAGGCCTTCTTGACAGTGCTTCATTTACTTGTCCTTGGCAATCCATTGTTCACTTCAAGTTCGTGAATGTTCTGGTTAAATGGCGACGGCTCGAATGTTCCCGGAGATGAGTCTGTGTATATAAAGGCTGGCTAAGTTGTGTTGAGGGACACACACACGGACTTTCACACAAAATTACTGGAGTTCTTCCTCTGCATATCATCGAATGTCAACAACATCCGACCAAGTTGGACACTCTGAGCCTGACTACTCTGTGTTAACAAGTTTTCTGCTCTATCTATAATGCCAAGATTCTGGTGAGTTGATATTTTGTATTTGTGACACATTACTTTAGACTTGTGACTCAGTTGCATTCTACTAATGAATTATTGTAACTTGCTCAATATATTCTTGAATATTTTAGACTTGTCTATATTACATTTTGCTGGTTCTGAGGGGATTTCTTATATATACTGCATATTAAGAAGTGAACAGAAGGTATTACTTCCCTCCGAGGTGATGAAGTTGGTGGTGGCACACTATGACCACATGTTTCCTTAAGCCTGATCATTGTCTGCAACATTTGCAGAGATCGCATGTACCAAGGCCCAGGATGTACCTGTCAGAAGTAGTGTTATCGGTGCTGCTAGCAGGACATCTTCCTGTGGAGATTTAACATAGAATTTACTACCTCGCCAAAAGTTACTACCTCGCCAAATGAAGCGGAACGATCCGACCCCCCGGGGACCCCTGACCTGTGAAAGGATATTGTGCGAAATTGCACAAGTGCTAAAATGTTTTTTGTTGCACACCCAAATCTCCGAATGAGGTAACCAGGCAAGCGTGGACGACAGTCCAACCATTCCGAGGGGAACACACAAAAACCATTCGGAGCGACCCGACCCGGTGACCCCCGACCACTTGCACAAGTGCTATCAATGTATCTTGATTGTGGAGATTTACACCAACCCTATAAATAAGCCTGCAAGCTAGCAGAGTTTTTACACAAACCTATGAAAATATATGTACATTTAATCTGGTGAGTTGTATTTACATGTGCTACAAGTACCATCGATTGTTTGGGTCGTTTCCCCCCAATTACAACAGATGTCTGAATATTCATGGAGTGTGGTATGTGTACCACCGCCTCAGGGCGGACTACGTTACGGCGAGGAAGTGGAAATTATCACATCAAGAACCACCTTCCCAACAAGACTTGACTGCTTAGAAGATGTCACACGCGCATTAAATGAAACAGATATGGACACCCCTGATCCGTGGAGAGAACCAGTCATCAGAAGGACGGACACCACACTCACAGCTTACTCCTACACGAAGTATGATGATGCAGTTCAACGATGAAATGGTATCAGTATTTATCATACAAACACTACATCGTCTACTGACGTTGGCATACGTCGACGTCATTTCCCACGACTTGAAATCGACGAAACGCGACACATATCAGCAAGTGCTTGCTTCTATAAACAGAGAAACTGTTATTGTCAAATGGAGAGTGTACATAAGAACTATTCCTGGTCTGGCTGCCATATCACCACTGTATTATCTAAAATATGAATGCAGGGATTATCGCGAAACGGGTTTCAAAACAGACAACTGGGAAGAAGAGCTGTATCAGTGTGTATTGACAGCTAAAAGATGACATCCTAATTAAGGGAGAACACCTCATGGCACAGATATTACTTCGAAGGTATTATCAACCCAGAGAACCAGGTGCGTTTGCTAGTTTTCAAAAGTTTCTACACACTTTGAAAAGAAACGATCCTGAGATTAAGTCAGCGCGAGTGAGAAAGTGGCTTAACGAGCAAGACGCATACACCTTACACAAAGCACCGCGTAGAAGATTCAAGAGAAATAGAGTTATAGTCAGCGGTACAAACAGATGCTGACTTATGCGACGTGTCAAATATCGCAGACAGCAACGATGGTGTAATTACCTCCTTATTATCATTGACTGTTTTTCCAGATTTCTATGGATCAAGCCCGTGAAAAACAAAAAATCGGAAACCGTAGCTCTGGCCATAAAATCCCTATTCGCAAACATGCACACAAAACCACCGTTCACGCTGAGAACGGATAAAGACACGGAGTTCCTGAATAAAGCAGTAAAACAAGTTTATAGACAGTACCACATTAAACACTTTGTTACACAAACGATGATATTAAAACCAACTACGCTGAACGTTTTATTCGAACGCTGAGAAGTAGGTTATACAGATATTTCATGTACAAGAGGACCTATCCCTACACGAACATTATACAGGATATCGCTTACAACTATTATCGCCGCCCGCACAGATCACTATCGAACGGGAGGTCTCCCGCTGACTTTAATCACACAAACGAAGCCAGCATATGGTTGGATATGTATGACAGTTAAAAATCAACATCCAACAAAACACCATCACCCAGCGTGCAAACGGTAAGGCCGAAGAAACCACAACCATCGTATAATCCCCCCCGAGAGATACGCATTTAAGGTAGGGGATCTAGTACGACTATCCCTCAGCAAGAGAACCTTCGAAAATGACTATCAGAAGAAGTGGACTCAAGAGGTCTTTAGAGTCGTGAGAAGAGAGCGCCGAGACGGCATTTCTATCTGCAGCATGAAAGACCTGCAATCAGACCCCATTCAACGCACATTTTATCAATCCGAACTAAACAAATTTCATAAAAATCCCAGGGAAACACTTTGGCGTATAGAGAGTATTCTAAAGTGCAGAGCAGTGAAGTGCGGTGGTAATGAGAGAGGCACCAAACAAGCCTTTGTTCGATGGGTTGGTTTTCCAGCGAAATTCGATTCGTGGGTTGACGCGAAGGAGATCGCGTAAAAAACAAAAACAAAGGAGAAGAAGAACCCAACATTACAACGATATATATAACTATGTTTTTGATGAGGGAGTGAGTTACATAGAATACGCGTTACCATGAAGAATGAAAGGATAGTCGCCCACAGTGACAACAGCGCTCCTTACTTCCCAGACAACCAACCTCACAAGTTCTCCTTATATCTACAACAACCTTTACGGTTGGATGGGCACTCGGCTTTGAGGGAATTCTACTCCAAACGAACAAAGGGAGGGAGAAAGACAAAAGTAACAGATGACATGCTCTACATCTACTGCTCCATATGCGAACCCATCATTGTCGACGGTGAACGTCGACCTCTTCTACGACGTGTAAAATCAACAACATCGACAACCAGGCAGTCATGGAGCATGAAAATAGATGAGCCGTATGGCTTAGGGATTCGTCTCATCAGTGACACTATTCAATAGATCGGCATATACATAACAGACGCGACTGGTAGTCCAGCCACATTCTTAACCGAAGTGTCATCCCTGACGCTTCAATTGAGATGATAACTCTTTTTGCGTTTAGATATACGTTAATAATAAACAGAGAAGAGGACCAAAAAAAAAAAAGACACACTCCAAGACAAGGAAAAGTGAAGGAACACTGTCGGGTACTTTCATAGAACAGCACCCATACACGGGAAAAGATGAAAGAGATGACAGTCTATACATACCTAATATATCTATGTGGCGAAAATACTATGGCGACATCGCCGAGGGAAAGAAGAGGAACAGTGACTTAACATGCCCACAACACAGAGAGCGAGTCGGTACCATCAATTACAAACCGACATCTAGTATGATCACACTGGATCAAACCTCCACATCTTGTGACCTATTGCCTCCACCACCGACAACCTTTTCTTCTACCAAAGCAGCAGCAACAGTCAACGACGACGTCGTTCCACAAAAGGACATAAGAATAGTAAACCCGAGTAAACAGGTCGTAGATCAAGCAAAGGCGGAGATCAGACGACACCCCGATTCAGTCTCCACGAGCGCCATGGGTTTTATCAATAAAAATAGCAACGCGTGCGTTTAGGCAACATTGCACAACGATCCCTCATGGGAGAAGGAGAAGACGGAGAAGAAACCACCTCACTAAGTGAACAACTACTCGACTCACGAAGACGAAGAAGAGGAAGAACACAATAGTGGTAAGAAGAAGAAGAGGAATTCGACATCACGCACGTAAAAGTGGAAGAGAACCATTGATGACATTTTAGGATATTAACCAAAATAAGAAAACGAACACAACTAGATGAAGTTTTTCACCGAAACGCAACCACCGGAACTATCCTTATTCGACCTACCACCAACGCAAGCAGCTGTTGAAAGGACCTACAACACTGCCGCCCAGTATCACCTTTATCCGCGTCTGCACCCATAGAGTTTCACTTCAATGGTCAAAATGGATTGGAATGCAGGAGGTCGTCCCTATATATGTCAAATGTAAGATAACTCACATCTAGCTGGAGACGACAGTGCGGTCCTACATTCCCTTTTTGTGCAAGTAAACGTATGGCTGCAAGGGCGTTTAGTTAAATGGACGACCAATCACTATCCATTCAAGGTTATCATTCAAACGCTTTTGAACACCAATTACATCGACAACAAGACAAAAATGTAGGCACAACTGTTTTTCAAGGACACAGCAGTGAGACAGTTAGACGTAACCGACCCGAATGGGACTAGCATAGGCATGTTCAACAGGTATGAGTTCACTTCCGAGAATAAAACCTTCGACCTCGAGTCCCCGCTGATGCATGACCTCTTTCAGATGAAACGCTGCATACTGAGCCAAGTTTACATGCAGGTGAAAGTATACAGATCCTCTCCCCAGTTCCTGCCCATGACAACCAAAACGGACACTGCGTACGTCGTTCACATTCAGGACATCGTTGTGAAGGTTTTGAAGGTGTGCATGAATCCGGGTGTCATATGGGGAATACAAGGAATCACTATCGAAGACACCAGCCAAATACCCGTATCGCAGGACGAAAGTGAAGATGTTTTCTATTGTCAAGGGTCAAACCAGCTTCGCATGGGACAATATATTTCAACGGATTCACCCCAACGAGATTGTAGTAGGCTTCGTCTCCGCCAAGGCCCCGGGAATGGGCAACTACCACAAGAATCCATGTAACTTCGCTAATTGGGACTTATCGCAAAAAGTGTTTTTCTGAGACGGTGGGAAGTCCGGTCCTATGAAACTACAGTTCGGAGAAAACAGTGCAGGAGAGTTAGGACGAACAATCATCCCGGCGTATGTCAATCTATTCCGCACTACTGGAGTTTTGTAACCGTGTTGACATTTCTCGGGCCGAGTTCCACAGTGGTTACGCGCTATATATCTTCTCATTGGATCCTGTTTTCGGTCAAAACAATGATGGAACATACCTACGCCTTCAAAAACAGGGAACTCTTAGACTCGAAGCGTAGTTTACAAAACCACTTCCCGAGACAGTGTCGTGCGTCATTTATGGGGCATTCGAAGACATTTTCCAAGTAGAAAAAACAGACGACGGAGAAACACATAAAGGAGAGCTAGCGGACAAGAGGTTATGAGTACTTATCAATACGTTATACAGTGCGACCCCGTGCTTAGACAGTACGGTTTAGGAGTGTTCGCCCTGAATCATTTAACAAAAGATCTGACAAACCGTATGAGAGAGGGACCCGTGCAACCATCTGCTGTTATAGTTCATATACTTCATGAACCGGGTCAACACTGGTTTGCTGTCTGCATAAACGCCAACAATATTGAGTAGTATATACAATGGGGGTTCTGGACCACTTTCAAAAAAAGTCTCTACAAAGCCTTATTTAGTAAATAAGGCTTTGGTTGGGCCCTTAGCTCTTGCTACTATTATCCCTACTACTTAACGTGTGTTGGAGGTAACACTGTGCCGTACGGTACGATCAATAATTCTTCTCTTACAAACCCCCTGTCACGTTTATATCGATGAAACAGTTTAACGTGAACCGCCTACGATCACTTTGGTGTTCGTAATAAAGGCTTGCTGGGCTTTTTGTATCCCCTGTTCTATGTACTTTTTTTTCTCGTCCTCGCTGATAGCAGACTTACGAGACTTGGACCAAATATCTTGTTTCATTCCGTTATATTTTGTGAGTTCAGAGAGGATTGAACGAAACTCCTCTTCTGAGATCTTACTATCAGAGAGTGCCGTGGAAATACGCTCACTCACTGTGTTCAGCTTTGCTTCGGCCAGAACCCTGATCTCGTCGTGTTTCAATACCTTACGATGCAGTCTGCGTGATACTAACTTAAGCGCCAACCCTAACACCCCTGCCATCCCAGCCGTTATTTCAATACCTAGCACTATAGGTGCAGCCACGATGGTAGCTAACAACCCAACACCTGCCGCCCCTAGTCCCATGCTGGTTGCCATAAGGGTAGTGTCAGCCCCGTCCACGATATTGAAAGCTCTATGGTACTTTTTATATAGTGCTTTCCGCGTGTCACGGTCTTGTTCTAGTTGGCGTTTCACGTCACATAACTGCCTCAAGCGGAACCCATCTACGGTTTCCAGTGTCTTCGCTACTTCATCTACGACTGGGTACAGGCCCATCCTATAATATATATTATGAAAAATATTTTAATTGGGTTTCAGTTAATACTCTATAAATTAATTTTAAGTCTACAAGTTCTATACTACTACTCAGGGTAATAGGTGAGAGGCTAATAGACTTTCCTGTTGTAATAAAAACCCCACTGAGGTTTATTAAGCGGTTTATAGAACCCCCGTGGGTATCCCGTTGTGTAACAATACGACAATATTGGTCCATGTGTTCGTCAAACCAGTGTATTGACACCCCGGGTAAAATTTGGTGTACTCTTGAGGTGTTTTCATTGCCTAAATAGAAAAAGAAGACTTCTATGATGAGTGTGAAAGGGGAGAATATATCAAGACTTATGTTAAAAGAATAATTGATAAATGTTAATATATTTTTTACTACAGTCTTTAACCTATTTTTTTCGGTATCAGTAGTTGCAATGGGTATCCTGTCCGGAATGAAATCCCCGGCCCAGATACCGTTGTTCCTAATCTTAGAGATATACCCCGTATCTGCGTCTATTGTGATATAAGGTGAGGCGAGTGTTAAGTTGATCAGCCATTTGGGCTCTTTTAAATCTGATAACGACACCAGTCTGTACACGTTGTCTTTGAAGTGCAGGATGTATAATTCATCTTCCTCACCAGGCTGATCGAATCCCTCCGTATCTCCTAGGTCGTTAAGCGTAGTGTTGGGATGATGACTGGTCATTATTATACTATTACGATATAATTTCCAACTGGTTTTCTGATAATAATTCAGGGGTGAACTTCATACCCATGAAGTGTATGTTGTCAGGCAGGAAGATCTTGGTTAGTGATATCTTGTTTTCCACGATCACGTTGACCCCCTGCAGACTGGTGTTGGAGCCGACACCCACCCGCACGTAAACGTTGCAAACTTGATACTGGTGTTGTTTCCCCCACCCGAGTTTGATCCCCTTCACGATCTCGACATCATTCCCCGATGGTTCCCCTAGGTAGACTTTGATGATCAGTGTTGAGTTTGCCGGTAGACTCTCTAGTATACTGACCACGCCTTCGAATTCAGACACCAACTGTAATGTCACGTTTTGTATGGCCGGTTTACTCGATAGCATGTGGGCTGCCATAGTGTCGAGTGGGCTGACGACTACGCTACGTCTCTGAGTTGGGACGTAAGCCACGAGCAGGGTTCCATTGTTCACGACTTTGTTTAGGTGGTTGTCTTTGTTATCCGTGAATACGTAGGGGGAGCCGAGCCTAATATTGAGAAACCAGTCGTTATCGGGTAACAACACCCACTTGTCATCTTCGGTGAAGACGAGCATATATGGCTTGTTTCGGGCGACGGTAGTGCTCTCAACATCGTCTAAGTCGAACAGTTTACCCCCGAACGATGGGTATATTATCCAGTTATTACCGGTGTTGACAAGGGCGTACTTAGTGTTGATTGTTGCTCTTGTGGTATCTACTATATCACTTAGGGTTCCACCGGAGGGGACTTCAACGCGTTTGTAAATGTTGTTTTTCAGTTGCAAGGCGTACGATTTACCATCTACTCCGGGAGCGTCGAAACCGCGCGTGTCTCCGAGGTCGGAGATCCCGATATTGACGCATTTTTTCACTCCGGGCCCTTGTGCGCTGGTCATTTTACGTGAAGCGTTAAGCTGAGGTATCCTATATTTACAGGATTATGATTTATATCTAACACCGATATTATCAGCTCAGGTATGTTGCCCTGGGTTAATCTCTTATACTGCCGTGGTGAAAACGACTCGGTTCTACCGTCGTTGTATTTCTCAGTTTTCACCGGTACTGCTCTCAGTATAGTGGAAGGGTGACCTCCTTGAATGTTGTACGTTGTGCTCACCTGACCGAGATGAATGTACAGCTCTCGGTACGGTACTAGGTCGGGTAACTTCGTGCCTGTGACGGTTGTTGTTGGTTTTATTTCGTCAGGAGACATACCGAGTATCCTCGCTAATGGTCGGCCGAGCCTCAAGGGGTTTCTTCCGTTGTTGATTAACACCACTGTACCGTTTGAGTCGTTCATCTTGAGTTCGGCTCCCAGGGGTTTGAAGACCTCGTCGTTTAGAGAGCACACGCTGTAGTAGCCGTCAGTTATCTGACTGCGAGTTCCACTGACGAACAGCTTATTGTTGCTGGCGTTGATGTTAGTCCATTGCGGTAGGTAGGTGATATCGCAGAGTGCGACTTCGAGTTGGCCTGACGTGTTATCGATCGCGTTCGTCACCTGAACGGCCTCACCGCTCGTTATTCCTGGAAGTGTTATGTACATATTATAATATATAAATTATATATTATAATATGGACTTAGCACACTTGAAAATCGTGGTGGTAGGTAGTACGGGGTTTAAAACAACCTTTATTAATATCTTTGAAAACTATATCGTGACCGTTAATAACGCGCAGGCGGTGGTAAACTGGAATCAAAACCCAATGCAGTTTTGGCAGAACCAACTCAACTTTGCTGTGTGGTGTGCGACGACAGGGTCGGTTGTGACACTAGACTACGGTATAGACGAACTGAGTAAGGCAGTCATTTTGTTTCATATTTATTATCAAACGAGACGAATATTGAAGGAAATAAGTGCTCCTCTTCCCCAAGATAAAGCGTGGAGTATGACGAATAACCCCTATGATAAACGCGCTTATGAACGTGTTTGTGGGGAGTTTGAGATTCCAACGAATAAAGACTTTCGCCTTCCTGGTGTGAACCATGGTCTCGGTATAGTTTACGTGTACTTCTACAGGTCCGGAACATATATGGCCGGTTCTGCAGATGGTACATACAACCCACACCGTCATACATTTACAGGCCCCACAACGAATGAACAGATCCATGTCAGCTACATAAAGCAAACCAATCCTGATGCAGTCACAGCCTGGACTAAAATGATCTCAAAAACATCGAAAGGATTCACTCGTGCTGGTACAATACGCTTGAACGACTCGATTCGAACGTACGTGTGGGCGCTGTTGGGTGCGCAGTCGATGACGCGTTCCAACATCCTCGGTAAGGGAACTGCTTACGACGCTCAGAAACAGTTCGTTGCCAACGTTGAGGATGCTATCAATTCTCCAGTTGATCTCCTGCGGGCCATCGAACGCTACCAAAACGTGTTAGAATACGCCAGATCGAAAGTCAATTACGTGTTCGGCGTGGGGCTGTACATGGCTCCGAGTGATATGCAACTGAGAGTAAAAAAAGTGGTGGGTTATAACAACAAAATAGTCATAGCCACGGCAGATCAAAAGTTGGGTATCAACCCCGATATTAACACCCCCTATATCCCACACATCCCACCACGTGAAACGGGTATAGTGGCGCCACCCCCGGAGTCTAAAGTTCATGTGGGGGTACCCCCCACACACCCCCATATTCAGGCCTCCAATCAGCAGCATATTGATAGTAAAACGGCCCTGGTGGTTGGTGGGGTAGCTTTGGGACTTATTTGGTTAAAAATTTCTTAGCCACTACGTACACCAGACCCGCCACGGCGACGATGGCTGCCCACAGGTTTTGACTGAGCCACGTGACAGTTTTAGCCAGAGCACCCAACAACCACGAGACGATGCTACCCAGGATGCCGGGAAGGGCTTCGGCGGCTTTACCAGCCAGTTTAGCTAGACCTTCCCCGAGTTTTTTTATCCAGTCTTTAACACCACTTGAGGTTCCGCCACTAGGGGTTCCGCCGCCGGCAGGCCCCACAGTACCCCCTGTCAGTGACACCACCAAGGTTGATATGATGAAACCCAATGCAGTCAGAATGCTGGCGATGGTGATCCCTTGCTCCCGGAACAATATCCGAATCCTGTCTGCTAACGTGGTGTCTCGGTAGAGGACTTGATTGATGGTTTCCCGTATACGGCTGACCTGGGATCGAAGCTTTTCTTTGAAGCCGGACGCTGTCTCCAGCCAGGTCTGCCTTTCCTCTTCCAAATTACGTATTCGTTTCTTGATGGTGGCTTTCAGAGCCTCGTCCTCAGTTTCACCGAGTTTGTCCTTTTCATGGGCGATGTGGTCGTCTATCACGCTAATTTTGGCCGTGCTTTTCGCGAGATGTCCGCTAATGGTTTGCATCGTCAGATCCAACCCCCGCAGTTCCCGAAAGGTAAATTCGAGACCCGGGAAGGGCTTGTTCTCATAGTCGGCCAACACCTTTTTAATATCATAAGTCATGTTTTGAACCGATGTGGCGTCCCTGATGTCTTGCAGGCCTTGACGGACCTTCGGAGGATACTGCTTAGGCCGCGCGCCACCGTAATCTATGAAACCTAGTTCATCGCGGATCAAGTCACTCCCATGTTTACTGCCCAATGTTGATAAGGCAAGCGGTTCTCTCGTGCGTTTATTCACGAGATCGATCTCCGGGCGAGCCTTCAAACGCAGCTTGCCATTGCTATCGATGGTAAACTTGGAATAGTCTCGCCACAGCGGCTTGAGTTTGGATTTATTTTCAACTGCGTTGTAATAATCGTCGACGGCCTGCCATGTGAGTGCGCCACCTTGCGAGAATGAGGTCTCCTGGTCATCATCGAATGCCTGGGCACTATCGCCCCGCATATCATCCATAGGTATGTCTTCATCCATTAGTATTAAAAATATATTTCCTTTATATAACAATGTACGGCAGAAAATTAGATCCTTTCAGAAGATTGAGAGAGCCACTAGGTGCCAGAGCCGTGCGCCAGTCGGTGACCATCACCAACAATCCCAGCAAGATAGACCAGAATCAAACTCTGCTGGTTAGATTTCCAAACCTTGGTGAGAATGACCTCATTGTACCAGGTACTGTTCGACTGGCGTTCAATATCACGTTGACCTCCGACAACAACAAACGCGAGCTAGTGCGGAACGTGGGTCGAGCTATCATCAAGAAAACGACCGTCAAGATCAGCGGTAACGAGGTGCTGAGTATCGACGACAGCGACGTGTTTCACTGCTACGGGGATCTCTGGAAAAGCGAGGGAGAACGAGTCAATGATGTGTACCAGGGCATCAGCAAATCAACCCGGTCGCGCATAGGGTATGCCTTCACGCAAGACCAGCTAGACAAGCTATCGGACGGTGAAAAAGCCATCGCTCGAGCATACGGGAATCGATTCTGCGTGCCGCTCGACTTCGAGTTGCTCACGGGACACGCGCCGTTTTACCAGGCCGCGCTGGGTGATAGGCTCGAATACGAGCTCACGTTTAACGACTATAGCAAAGTAATGCGTACGCCGAACGGTGATGAGGCCAGTTATGCCATAGACAACATCTCTCTGGAGTTCGACATGGTCACTAGCCCGGAGCTGGCCAGGCAGGTTCGAAGCCAGTACTCTGGGAAGATGGCTATCCTGTACGATCGCGTACTGAGGCATAGATCAGTCGTGCGAGATAAGAGCGACACTGTGTGGAATATCAACCTGAACGTGCCGGCGCGATCGATGAAAGGTATCCTGGTCGTCCCCGTGGAGGATTACGAGCCATTCCGGAGGGACAGCGAGAAGTTTTTCAACCCCGAGATTGAAAAGGTGGAAGTGACCATCGAAGGCGTGCCCAACCAGCTGTTCAGTCATGGTATGAGACCACACCAGCAGTGGGATGAGATAAAAAAGCTACCAGTGGGGACCCCACATTATATAACAAAGGACCTGGACCTCGGCTCCGTGCAGATCGGTGAATACCTGACCACCAAGTACGCCCTATGGTTGGACATGCGATCCACGGATGATGATAAACTGCACGGTAGCGGGCGCCGTATAGATAACGGCAGCGAAGGGATAACCATCCAGATTACTAAGAAGGCTCAACCCGCTGGTAAGTTGAAATTATATCTGTACGTTATTATGGACGCGCAACTTAATATAGACAATGGGAGATTCGTGCAAGCCATCTGCTAAGTGGGGGACAACCCCACACCCCCAACTACCCACTGACCCACACTGCGCCATAGTGTGCGGGCAGACTGGCTGTGGGAAGACCGTTTTCGTGTTGGATATGTTGGAGGGTTACTACAAGGATGTGTTCGATAACATCGTTATCATGTGCCCTACTCTGAGCATGAATAAAACGTACGCGCGACCTTGGGTGATGACGGACCCGGACGTACACAAAATCGACCCTGGAACACGCCTGCAGGACTGGTTGAAAGCTCTTCACGAGAAATTTAAAGGGGAACCGACGCTGTTTATACTGGACGACTGCAGCGCTAATCGCGAGATAACAAAAAAGAGAGACATGCTATCGTACCTGGCCTTCTCCGGACGGCATGCAAATCACAGGGTCTGGGTGCTAACGCAGAAGTTCAACTCGGTGTTGAAAGACCTCAGGCAGCAGACGCGATGGGTGGCCTTATTTCACTGCAAGGACAGGGATTCGTTCGAGGAGTGTTTGAGAGAGAACGATGTGATGAGCAAATTAGAACGGGAACGGGTGAAGAAACAGCTCGCTGAAACTAAACACGCTAAGCTCGTGCTCAAGACCGACCAACCAGTAGCATATAGGGTGTGCTAAAGCTAAGCAAAGCTAAGCAAAGCTAAGCAAAGCTAAGCAAAGCTAAGCAAAGCTAAGCTAAAGCTAAGCAAATGCTAAGTATAGCTATGATATTTGAAGTGTTTGTCGTGTGCAACTTAACCTTCATTTCTCTGTGTTTTGTCTGCATCGGGTATTATATAGTTAAAACTAAATCTTACTTGTTATATTATAAGATGGAGTGTGAGGAATTGCTCGAACAATTGTTGGTACCTGAGGGTGTGGGGGTCTCCCCCACTGATGACAAGCGAGAGAAACTGGTGGCGTTGGCTGTTGGCGGCAAAGCCAAACATTACTTTGGAGACTACACTCCGGATAAAATTCACAAAATGTCAGCCGAAGAAATCGATAAGCTGTACGCTAGATACGAGTCCCGGCTCGGAGCAGAAATGACAAAGACAATAGGATCGGCTATGACCCAGATATACACCGGTATTGTGTCATACTTCCTTCCCATTCCACCAGAGCGCCGACTTTACCTGTGGGAGGACCTCGAGAAAGACCCTTTTATCGAACACGCCGTGAGCTCTATCAGCTGCGAGCTGTACCACAAATATGGTATGTTGTTGGCTCCAGTGACGGCGGCGATTATCACGGCAAAGCATTGTCAATTTGAGAGAAAAAATAATAATAATAGTATAGATGGATGCTGCACAGGAAACCCCTCCCGAGGTGACGGTGGAGACCAGGGAACCAGTGGGGGAAGTGACCCCTTCACAGGAACCTCCAACAGTAACCAGGCAGAAGAATCCTGAGAGAGTAGCTGCCGGTAAAAAACGGTGGTGTAACCAACATAAAATTATCAACCCCCGACTGTTGTTGGCTGTAGGTGCTGCCGTGGTTATAACATGGTTATACGTGGGAGTACCCCCCAACAGTGAGGTGGTACCCCCCAACAGTGAGGTAACCCCCACTGTCGACCCGCATATCATGTTATAATTTTAATATTTTTATATCATATACATAATGTCTGAGGGGAAAACGTTCGTCAACGACGCATACCACGCCACAGTGGTCGCCAGTCTAGCCGTAGGGTACGCTCGGTTGACTAAAATGGTGCTTAAACAACCAACTATCAAGCTAGATTTCAACCTGCAGGATATGGGTATGCTCATAATGAACCTTGGTATGGCGATGGCTACAAAAGACATCCTAGTAAAACAAGGGATAATACCTGAAAATATAATGAAATAAATATAGGATGGCCACAATAGCTATGATGGTCGGTGGGGCGTTAGTGAATGCCCTGGCATTTTCCGGGAGTAATTTCCTCTTCTCGAAACTACGAGATGATCACGCGGCTGAAATACAGGAAGAAAGGAAGCGGCACGATCTCGCTACTGAGAAATTACAAAAGGCACAGGCCGAGTACGCTAAAAAACGCCTCCAGAGGATCGATTTCATTAACGAACAACTCCAGCGTGAAAACCATGCCGTTCAAACATTCAACGATGTCGATGAAGCAATGAAAGAATACTACCTACTAACTGGTAAACGATTGGAACCGCTCAATAAACCCACACTCGCTCAGTACTACACACCATCCAAGGGACAAATGAATCGTGAACTGGGCTTCATAGTGTTGGGTATAGCAGCTACTGCGTTGGTTGCGAAGCAATTAAACTAAATACCCATATAAGTAAACATGAGACCCGCTCCATACCGATGCGAATACATACTTATGGGGAAGACCGAGGCCTGTGGTAGGAAATGCAGGAATCAGGGGTTCTGTTGTTTCCATATGGGAAGTCCTAACTACACGTGTTCTGTGTGTGGTATCAGGGTTAAAGGACACTACTGTCTATGTAAAGCTCACGGAGCGAACGTAGTCAGACATCAACTCATCTACGAGAATAAAAAGGGCTACATAAAAGAACGTAGGCGACTGCTCAAGATAGACTCCAATTAGACAGTGCGAGTACTGGATTCACTATATTTTTTATCAATGTGACCCAATTAGACATTGGTTCTCTTAGGTGTAAACACTATGACTACTGTACGCGAGCTTAAGCGGGTCGCAAAACAGAGAGGTGTGATCGGGTATTCTCGAATGCGGAAGTCAGCATTGTTGAGATTACTAGGTTTAGAAGCCCCTACGGTAAAACAATTAAAAGCTCAAGCAAAACAGCTTGGATACACGGGTTATTCAAACCTGGGGAGAGCCGGGTTAACCGCATTGTTATCACATGCCCCCGTAGCAAAACCTCCCACTGTAAAACAGCTGAAAGCCGAGGCACACGATTTGGGTTTAGGCGGGTATTCCCGTATGAGAAAACCACAGCTTGTAGAATTATTACGACAGAATAGAGCTATTGACCTACAGTTCGTGCGCACTGAGCGCGCTGTAGGCAACTATTTGAGAGGTTGGCGCATACACGTTGATAGAAACATAGACATTACAGATATCAAGCCTCTGATAGCTGATAAGGTCAACCAGGAACTAAATAACCTAGGAAGTATCAAGTTTCAGATCACAGTGAAAATGTCGCTCGATAAGCAGGTTGGGAGTACCACTGAGTATGTTCAGCCTTACTTCCGAGGTAAACAAGAGGTCGTCACACATACAGAGACCATTGACACATCAATCGATACCAGTTTTCAGCAGATACGAGAATACCTAGAACGCTACACACACTTGGGGTCCGGGTGGGCTGTAGATAAAATCGATAATGTCTATCTAGACATAGCTAACTACGTGCCTTTCAGAGGCGGGTCATACCTAGCCTTGCCCCCCTACTATAGGAACAAACATGCCATAGTAAACGTTAAGAATAGAGGAAACGATTGCCTGAGGTTAGCTATCAGGTCAGCCTTATTTCCAGCTAACACTCATTCAGATAGGCTTTCTAGCTATCCCCAAGATGATGGGCTCAACTGGGATGGTATAGATGAACCCACCCCCATATCCCAGATCACTAAAGTAGAAAAACAGAATAATCTGGCTATAAATGTCTTTGGGCACGAAGGTAACACAACAATAGTACACAGGGTCAGCGGGGTGAAGGATCGCCAAGTTATCAATATATTCATGATCCAGCGAGGTGACAAGTATCACTACACATGGATAAAACACTTTAGCAGGCTGTTGTATGACCAATCGGCACACAGAGAAAAGACCCACTTCTGTGAACGATGCCTACATGGCTTCACACGAGCTGATTTATTAGAATCCCACCGGGATGATTGTCAAGGTGTGGGGCAGACGGCCATACGAGTCGACATGCCTAAGGAAGGTGATAATATCCTAAAATTCGGTAACCACAAGAACCAAATGTCTGTGCCTTATATCATATACGCCGACTTCGAAGCCTTGGTCACCCACAAAACACAAGAGCATAAAGCCTGTGGGTTTGGATACATTGTCGTCCGTTGTGACGGGGAAACGAAAGCTCCGGTAGTGTATAGGGGCCCTGACGCGGCTGAAAGGTTTCTAAAGTGTTTGCAGGAGGAAGAAAAAATTATTAGGAATACATTGTATAGAATCGCTCCCATGCGTATGACCCGAGTCGACAGGCTAGCTCACGCTAGTAGTACTAACTGTCACGTGTGTGACTCACCACTTAACGGTGATTCGGTGAGAGATCACTGCCACATAACTGGTAAGTATAGAGGCGCCGCTCACAGCGCGTGCAACCTCAAGCTTAAAATCAACCCTAAGACAATAAACATCCCCGTTGTCTTTCACAACTTGAGAGGGTACGACTCACACTTGATCATGCAGGCCATCGCGAAAATCGATGGTAATATAACGTGCATCCCCAACAACATGGAGAGATACATCTCCTTCAGCTTAAACGGACTTAGGTTCATTGACTCGTTTCAGTTCCTCCTGTCGTCACTCGACAGTCTGGTCAAGGCCAACAATACCTTCCCTATCACCGATCGATACACAGACGCCGAGACTAGACCCCTGCTTATGAGGAAGTGTGTGTACCCCTATGAGTACATGGATAGTTGGGTCAAGTTCACCGAGACCAGACTACCCCCTATTGACTGCTTTTATAGCAAGCTGAATGAGGCGTCCGTCTCACGAGATGATTACTCGCACGCGACTAACGTATGGAATAAACTGGGTTGTAAGAACCTGGGTGATTATCACGACCTGTACTTGAGGACAGATGTACTGCTGTTAGCCGACGTGTTTGAGACGTTTAGGCGAACGTTGAGAAAGGCTTGCGAGGTGGGATTTCCATGGCATCCAAACGATACGCGAAAGCAAATAGTCAATACGTGAAAGGTTACGATCCTAACAAGCCAACCAATCACATTCTCTACCTCGACGCAAACAACCTGTACGGCTGGGCCATGAGCCAGTATCTACCTACAGGGGGATTCGAATGGGTACCCCACGTTGATGTTATGGAGGTTGCACCAGATTCGAACAAAGGTTATATCCTCGAGGTTGACTTAGAGTATACCAAGGAATTACACACATCACACAACAGCTACCCCCTGGCCCCCGAACGTATGAGGGTTAACCCAGACTGGATGTCTGAGTACCAACATAACTTGTTAGGTGGGCGTGTGACAGACGTTGAAAAACTCGTTCCTAACTTAATGAATAAGACCAAGTACATCGTTCACTATCGCAACCTACAGCTGTACCTGTCGTTGGGTATGAGGCTGACCAAAATACACAAGGTGCTCATGTTCGACCAGAGCCCATGGATGGAGCCCTACATCAGAATGAACACAGACCTACGAAAAAAAGCCACCAGTGATTTTGAGAAAAATCTCTACAAGCTCATGAACAACTCGGTGTTTGGTAAGACTATGGAGAACCTGAGGAAACGCGTGACCGTGAAGCTGGTTCGGTCGAGTGAGGAAGACAAGCTCAGGAGATTGATAGCCAGTCCGGCATTCAACCGTAGTAAGATATTCACAGACAACCTGGTTGCCCTACACATGAAGAAAAGCCACATAAAATTCAACCGGCCTGTTTACGTGGGGATGAGCATCCTCGATTTATCCAAACACCTGATGTACGACTTTTACTACAACGAGCTCAAGAAACAGTACGGCGACAGGTGTGAAGTGCTGTACACTGACACGGATTCCCTGCTGTTAGAAATTCGAACCGAGGACGTGTACGAGGACATGAAAAAACACCTCGATTTATACGACACCAGCGACTACCCTAAGACCCATACCATACACAGTACGGTAAATATAAAGGTCCTAGGTAAGATGAAGGACGAGTGTGCTGGCACGCCCATAGCCGAGTACATAGGTTTGAGACCTAAGATGTACTCCATACTGAAAGCCGACAATAGTGAGATCCGGAAGGCTAAGGGGGTTAAG
Organism: Haliotis asinina; assembly: GCF_037392515.1. Lineage (NCBI taxonomy): Eukaryota > Metazoa > Mollusca > Gastropoda > Lepetellida > Haliotidae > Haliotis > Haliotis asinina. The sequence continues at coordinate 78,780,843 of NC_090284.1, read as the reverse complement.
AAGTATGTGGTGAAACAACACATCAAACACGCCAGATTCAAGGAAGCCCTGTTCAAGACCCGTACCTTTAGACATAAAATGAACACACTTAGAAGTGATGGACATAAGATATACGGACTGACTATAAACAAGACATCCCTGTCGCCTATGGACACGAAACGTTGGATAGCTATTGATGGGATAAACACATACGCGTATGGACATGAAAAAATTTGAGGCTATTTACTACAGCCCGCGTGGGTACTGGAAAGGAGCTAGCACAGTAGATAAGCTAGCTAAAATAGCGCGAGTACCCCCGGAGGAAGCCAAAGCGTGGCTTGAAAAACAAGCCCTGTGGCAGATCTATTTACCGGCACCACGCTACGTGCCTAGAAGGAGGTTCGGTATTAACATACCTAATAGCGTTCACCAGGCAGACCTACTGTTCCTACCCCACGACAAGAGGTACAAGTATGCCTTAACCGTAGTGGACGTAGCCAGTCGTTACAAGGAAGCCGAACCCTTGACCACGAAAGATTCGGCCCAGGTAGCCAGAGGATTCGAACGCATATACAAACGCAGCCTGCTGACGTTGCCAACAGAGCTGCAAGTTGACCCCGGACGGGAGTTCATGGGTGCCGTGTCACAACTGCTAGCCAAACACGATACAAAGGTCAGGCGTGGCACGGCTGGAGCCCATCGCAGCCAAGCCATAGTTGAAAGATTTAATAGGACTTTGGCTGAGCGCTTGTTCGGCCATCAGTATGCTAGGGAGATGGCCACCCCTGGAAAACGATCGACTGAATGGGTCACGAGGTTACCCAAGGTGGTGTCGGCAATCAACCATGAAGTCACCCGTCTCACCGGTAAGAAACCGGCAGACGCTATCAAACTAAAATCAATAGTTGCAGAGTCGGCCGCTCCATTGCGTGGGAAGGAGAAACAGATACCAGATAGGGCCCTAGTGAGGTATCTATACCAGCCGGGGGAACACGAGGGTGATAGCCGTAAGCGGGCCACCGATCCTATATGGTCAGTCAAAACTTACAACATAGATAAAGTGGATATGAAAGCCGACGAACCTAACTTGTACTACTTGAGGGATGGGCTGGGTAGGGGGTTTGTAAGAGAAGAATTATTGATCGTACCGTACGGCACAGTGTTACCTCCAACACACGTTAAGTAGTAGGGATAATAGTAGCAAGAGCTAAGGGCCCAACCCTTTGTAGAGACTTTTTTTGAAAGTGGTCCAGAACCCCCATTGTATATACTACTTATTGACATTTTCGACAGCCTTGGGTTCGATCATGGAATAGTCCACCGACTAAAAGAGGTACAAGACTTGTGGAGGACATAACAATACCCAACGTCGTCTTGTGGACGACATAAACAACAGCAACGACCGACACCATCGTCGCAAAAGAGGAAGAAGAAGCAGAGCGCTTATTTGGAACCACACCCGTGTCCAGAGCCAGTGGGGGAAAACGTGTGTGTCACACATATACTCCTGTTCCGCCTGAGAGGGTGGTGTTTGAGAGACATGCTCGAGCACTTTTCCAGAAACAACCATATCGGTAATGACCAGTATGTGTACGACTACATAACGAAGCGCTATCCCTGGTGGGTCTCTTCATCCGGAGGAGTGCTGTAGTTCTCGGTAGGCATGGGTGATATAGTCCGGGTCCCGCAGGTGTTAATGTAATATCCGTATGTTCTTCTGGTGGGTGTCACTGGTAGATGATGTATCGATGTTGTTTATCTTTGCAATAGTGCTTATTGTGTTTGTGTAGTAATGAAATGCATTAAACGCTCAGTGTATTTTATTTGTTTATTTTGAACATAGATATATGTTAGTATATACCGTACAGAAATATTAAATTTGTAATACTGTTCCCTTAAAACATTGTGTAATGTGTCAGGCCAATATCATGATCTGTATGTTGTATTGAAACATATATATTCAATAAAATAAAATCGACTCTCACGCTTAAATGTCTGCTGTGTCTATGTTTTATCCCTGGGTGCAGCACAAAAAGACTACGCACACACATGCATGTTCCTATGCACAGACACACACACACACACTAATATACGTGTGGCATGGCACACGCACACACACACACACACACACATGCACGCACGTGCATTCGCGACCACATGTATGATGTTCATGTACGATATAATTGTGAATAGTTGAGAATAAAATCGATATTAATATGCATTGGTTGTCTGTGCAGAGTCTTATTTCTTGGTGTTGTTATAAACACAGTTTGGCTCGAAGTATAGATATCATTGAGACGTCACCAACGACAGGAGTAAGAGCTTGTTTGTTTTGGTTTTCCCAGGATCATGACTAGGTACGTGTTGAAACATTACGACTCTTTACGGTTCATGTTGATGTTTCAAGACGTTGAATAGATTGGAGTTGCGGCAACACAGCCTCTTACGCTGCACTGTAGAGGTGCAGCAACACGCCCTGTAATACTGCACTGTAGAGGTGCAGCAACACGCCCTGCAAAACTGCACTGTGGAGTTACACCCTGTAATACTGCAACACGCCCTGTAATACTGCAACACGCCCTGTAATACTGCAACAGGCCCTGTAACACTGCAACATTCACTGTAATACTGCGCTGTGGCGTTGCGGCAACACTCCCTGTAATACTGCAACACGCCCTGTAATACTGCACTGTGGAGGTGCGGCAACACGCTCTGTAATACTGCACTGTGGAGGTGCGGCAACACGCCCTGTAATACTGCACTGTGGAGGTGCAGCAACACGCCCTGTAATACTGCACTGTGGAGGTGTGGCAACACGCCCTGTAATACTGCACTGTGGAGGTGCAGCAACACGCCCTGTAACACTGCACAGTGGAGGTGTGGCAACACGCCCTGTAATACTGCACTGTGGAGGTGTGGCAACACGCCCTGTAATACTGCACTGTGGAGGTGTGGCAACACGCCCTGTAATACTGCACTGTGGAGGTGTGGCAACACGCCCTGTAATACTGCACTGTGGAGGTGCGGCAACACGCCCTGTAAAACTGCACTGTGGAGGTGTGGCAACACGCCCTGTAATACTGCACTGTGGAGGTGTGGCAACACGTCCTGTAATACTGCACTGTGGAGGTGTGGCAACACGCCCTCTAATACTGCACTGTGGAGGTGTGGCAACACGCCCTGTAATACTGCACTGTGGAGGTGTGGCAACACGCTCTGTAATACTGCATTGTGGAGATGCAGCAACACGCCCTGTAATACTGCACTGTGGAGGTGTGGCAACACGCCCTGTAATACTGCACAGTGGAGGTGCGGCAACACGCCCTCTAATACTGCACTGTGGAGGTGCAGCAACACGCCCTGTAATACTGCACTGCGGAGGTGTGGCAACACGCCCTGTAATACTGCACTGTGGAGGTGCGGCAACACGCCCTGTAATACTGCACTGTGGAGGTGCAGCAACACGCTCTGTAATACTGCTCTGTGGAGTTGCGGCAACACGCCCTGTAATACTGCACTGTGGAGGTGTGGCAACACGCCCTGTAATACTGCACTGTGGAGTTGCGGCAACACGCCCTGAAATACTGCACTGTGGAGGTGCAGCAACACGCCCTGTAATACTGCACTGTGGAGGTGTGGCAACACGCCCTGTAATACTGCACTGTGGAGTTGCGGCAACACGCCCTGTAATACTGCACTGTGGAGTTGCAGCAACACGGCCTGTAATACTGCACTGTGGAGGTGCAGCAACACACTCTGTAATACTGCACTGTGAAGGTGTGGCAACACGCCCTGTAATACTCCAACACGCCCTGTAATACTGCACTGTGGAGGTGCGGCAACACGTTCTGTAATACTGCACTGTGGAGGTGCGGCAACACTCCCTGTAATACTGCATTGTCGAGGTGCAGCAACACGCCCTGTAATACTGCACTGTGGAGTTGCGGCAACACGCCCTGTAATACTGCACTGTGGAGTTGCGGCAACACGCCCTGTAATATTGCACTGTGGAGTTGCGGCAACACGCCCTGTAATACTGCACTGTGGAGGTGCGGCAACACGCCCTCTAATACTGCACTGTGGAGTTGCGGCAACACGCCCTGTAATACTGCACTGTGGAGGTGCAGCAACACGCCCTGTAATACTGCACTGTGGAGTTGCGGCAACACGCCCTGTAATACTGCACTGTGGAGGTGCAGCAACACGCCCTGTAATACTGCACTGTGGAGGTGCAGCAACACGCCCTGTAATACTGCACTGTGGAGGTGCGGCAACACGCCCTGTAATACTGCACTGTGGAGGTGCGGCAACACGCCCTGTAATACTGCACTGTGGAGGTGCAGCAACACGCCCTGTAATACTGCACTGTGGAGTTGCGGCAACACTCCCTGTAATACTGCACTGTGGAGGTGCAGCAAAACGCCCTGTAATACTGCACAGTGCAGTATAACATGGCGTGTTGCCGCACCTCCACACTGCAGTCATGAAACTGTCACTATTACTTGCAAATACCTTTGAACTAAAGGTATGTTCTCCTTCTAAAAATTTTACGAATGTGTGAAAGACGTTTTTATCGGCACAATTTAGTCTGACCTCACGGTGAATCGAGAATAGAAGCCAGTGAGCTATAACTTACCAACTTGAAACTTTACTACAAATCTTTTGTCCTAATACCGACACTAATACCAATTATTTCACTTAAACTGAAGTGACAAAATAGTTAACCTATCTTCTACATGTTGGATTTCAGTTGTTACAACACTCAGCGAACTTATTCAGCCGTTGTAAACAAACCGGGCTCAATCTTAAATACCACGCTGCCACCATATTGGCTACACTGGTTACGTAAAGACCCGAGACATACGTTCAGCGGCTTTTCGAGGAGTTTCTTCCCCTCCTCTGTATAGGCTCCCTGGTAACATGCAATGATATCCCCTGCCTGGGGCTAAGCATTAACCGGTACAGACAGGACTTATCGGCTCACAGTCAGCATTAGGCTAAATGACAAAGGTGAAATGTTTTTCGGGCATCGGCACATCACTTTTATTTGTGCTCGTAACAATTTTATATTGCCATTGCCGCACAAAGATCATAAAATTTTCTACTCAATAATGAGTGTCTGTAAGAACAAGTCTGACTGAATCTACAACTCATTAACCCGTGCTTAAGTTTCCAAGCTGTAAAATATAAATGTGTCGATCCCTCGTCACTTGCTTTCATTTCAAAACTTAGTTTTAAAAGAGGTCCTACCGCCCTCGTCACTTCTGAAAAATATGTGCCCGAGAAACATTACTGTTTCATGCAGCCTTATGGTGAGTTGATCTAGTGCAAGCAGCCACACACACATGCCAGACGTCATATGAGCGAAATAATTTGAAGTGCGATGTTAAACCCCATTTGACCTCACCTATAACCTATCTGTAAACTGCCGCATTCTATAGTTTTAGTTTCGATGGAAGATACGTCACAGTCGCTATTGAATGAAATGCTTTGCAGTGTGATCATTGCACTCCCCACCGCCAGTGGCCTATGTATAATGAACTATTGTTGCCCGCTGCAGGTATTAACAACGTAAAGAGTTTAACCAACTGGATGCCACAGAGACATATCTATGTCATTTCTCTACAACCCACACTTTGAAGTCCAATAAAAGTCTAAATATATCCCGCACATCTATATAATTCACAGTTTTGTATTCTCCGTTTCTTGATGCCATCCACTATTATCTCAGACCAAGCTAAAGTGCTTAAAATTACCTTTCACAAATAGTCTTCATCGTAAATGTCACCATTTTTCACACTATACAAAATCGCGATCCGGAGCGTTATTTGCTGTATGATTTGAAATTTGAAAATCGGATAAAAACTGGGAGTATTGAATTTCAAAAATAGCATATTAATGATTACTGATCTCAAACGTCTTGATGTTTTCGAAACTACACTTACACGAACGCCGAAGTGCGCTTTGCGCCATATTGGATTGTGTTCACAAAATCACATTTCGAGAAGGCCGGTATTGAGACGCCTATTCCATCACATATATTTGATAGTCTGCTGTGCAAATGTATCGTTGAATTCGCCCCACATCTTAGAATAAAATTACAAATGATTTTGTCACCAATGCCAACTGTCTAGATAAAACGAGACGAAAGAACGAACGCTGAGCTCGAAAGACTGCGCTTGTTTGAAATGTAAACAAAGAAAAAATCCGATTTTACACTGCGTGGCATTTTCGGAAAATTTCCGACATCCAGCTATCTAATCATTGCTTACAATGGCTCAGTTCGCTTAGAATATTCAGGGGAGGAGTATCGTAGCAAGAAATAGCAAATCAAAAATAGATACAATTCAATCATTCGATAATTCATGAGAAACTGTCAGGGTTTCTGTGCAGCGTGACGCCATGACTGACACAAAATCAAGCAGCAAATAACGCTCAGTTTCTTTGGGATGAAGGACAGATGAACAGTAGTAAACACAATGGCCATATCATTCAGATTCCCCTTTCAGTATTGTGATTTATATTTTGAGTATCGTTCAGATAAGTTCTTCATTAAGCTAATTTCAGCATCTACATAAATCCTTGTTCAACATCATATCATATGTGGATATAGGGTATGCACTTTGTTCTTTGAAAGCTTTTGATTGTTTGAACAATATTTACATGGGAAACTGACTCAGTACGTGTACTATACCACATTTTAAGCCTCTACACAAGTGTTAGATGATCACACGTAGCCGAACATACAACATGTGCTTTAGTTCCTGTGATGCAAAACATTCAATTCTTTGGGACAATTGTTGCTGTTTCATATGAACAGGTTAATAAACAGCGATTTAATTCAACCTTATAAGTAAAACTGATATATTGTCAATGAAAATGATTTATACATTTTATGAAATGTATAGGCACACATATTCAAAGTAATTGTCTTGTTCATTGCATTTGTTTGTGTCGTTTCGTAGACAAAACAAATCTGAGTATTGATTGACCAGGATTCGTTAACCTCCGCATATCTACAGCCTACCGGAGGTCCTAAAGGCTCCGACGCAGAGCCTAAGGCCGTGATGGTGGTTTGAATTCAATTTTTCTAGATCATATTTGCAAGGTTCTACCAATGACAATGGACCCATATCTTTGAGTGAGCCAATGGTCTGTACAGGTGAAGGAGGGTAGTCTGATCGCCTTCCCTTTCTGTATTTGAAACGAATTTTAGAAAGTCAAGGGCCTTCAGGCACTTTGCTTTCAGATATTTTATGTGTGGAGAGGATGTCAAGTGACGATCGAATATGATTCCCAGGAATTTGGCCTCTTCTACAACCTTGATATGTGTACCATCTAAACATAGATCTAGATCCTTGTATTTACGGCAAAAGTGAATGCAGTTTGTTTTGCACTTTGAGAACTTAAAGCCATTTTCATTTACCTATTTTTGGATTTGTTAAGACAGAGTTGTAGCTGCCTTTCTATTGCATGCACATTCTTACCATAGCATGAAATATTGAAATCATCCACGAAAAGGGACCCATCAACATAACTACTGTTGTGATACTGTTAATTTTGATGCTGGAAAGGAGGACAGACAGGATGCTGCCATGGGGGACGCTTCCACAAAGATCATTCAAACTCGTTTAGAAGATTAGAATCTGCAAGTGATAGATCCAGAACATAAATCCAGTGATGCATAAATCACTGGTTGAGGGAGACTGTTCAAGGACCTTCAGCTTGTTGTTTGTATCAGTGCTGCCCTGTAGGGGGTCATGACCGTTCATGTCGTCCATGATTATGCAGGGCTTCGGGAGTTGATCGTACAATCTCTGAACGACTGAACAGTTGATCCTGGAGGAAGATAGAGTGAACATCGTGTAAACCCTGTGTTCAGAGTCAGTTTGTAGGTTGGTGCATAGTGGAACAGGGCTGCAGGGGATGCCCAGTCTGACCAGGATAGAAGTGTCTCCGGTAGCTTTTACAACGGGAGGAGAAAAAGAGTGGTAGGGACTGTACCGACAGATGTCAAGTTTATCAGTTCTTTTAAGTAGGTTTCTTGGAGACAAAACACAGCTCGTTTAAAATCTTGGACCAATACCTGAAGTTCAGAAAACTTGTTCGTAAGTCTTCTGCAATTCGATTGATGTGATCCTAGTAAGTTGTTGTGATCCTAGTGAGTTGTTGTGAATTACATCTGTGCAGAAACATTCAGGTAAAGATTAATCTGTGTCAGTGAATAAGCTTGAAGAAAATATAAAGACAGATGAAAAAAGATGCTTTCCTTTTCTCATCGGATGCTCATGCCTTTGCTACGAGTACAACAAATCGTGGTCTCACGCACATAGCATATTTCATATTTTGATCTTAAAAAGATTTTCACTCACAAATAATGTCCCCGCAAAGTTAAACATTATCTCTGAATTCTAAGGATTTGTTGATATCAGTGACACGTCCTCGAACCCTGACACAATACACTGGCCAGTCAAAATGGCACTGACACGAACCACACCAATGAAATCATTTATGTATGTTTAGATTGGGGAAACGTACCTGCAATGCGTACCTGCAATGTTCAACGAACAGCGTACCTTCCGAATGGAATGACATATTTAGAAAGCTCTGGTATTTTAATGATACTGCCCGTGTGCATCTGCCTGCTGTTTAGCTTGAAATGTTGAGACTCCCCCCAGCTGACAGATGCATAGCGCCATTCCCCAAACAGCGAAGGCAGAAGACACAAAAATCCTTCACTCGTACAAAAGGTTTATTCTGCTTTATGGTTACGTTCATTACTTCTTTCATTTGACTTGGTAAGGTTCATACCCACTACCACATTCAACATGGAGGAAGGGACAAGACGTGTTCTGATGAGGAGCAACACTATCAATAAGGGGAAGTAATCTGCTATTTTTGGGGAAAAATAATAAAACTTATAGCTTACCTAGACTTTATGAACTTCATCTGAACTAAATTTTACAATGAAATTTACCCCATTATTTAATAATTTGTACTCTGTAACATAAACATATAACACTTTGAAAACACAAATCTTTAATGCATGAAATTATAAACTAATTTAAACTACTTTTCTGGATCAACACTCTCATAGACTTCGTTTCCCAAATTTTCTAGCTGGTTCGTACGGTCTCGACACACTTTTTATACACGCGATGTCCACCGACCTTGCCGTATCTGACGCAGGTGAGCTGCCGTTGTTGACATGTAACTCACGGTTCTAAGCATACTTGAGATCTGTGATGATTTAAAAAAGCCTCCTAAATTTTGGAGGTCGTAGCCCACACGATCTTGTTTACGACCCTCGATCTTCCGACCTCCTTTACGACCGTTTCACAAAGACGTCGTATCTATGTCGTAACACGGGGTCCTAAATCCATGTCGCATATCGTTTAAGATGCACTTTGTTGCATAGCAACGCATACAGCGTGACCAAACAGGCACCTGCGTGTCTTGTTATTCCCAAAGTTTTTCACACTAGAAACACAGTTTCAGTAACAATGCAAATGTCATGTTTAAATTGAAGGTAAAGGCTATCTTATCATGATAATTCTCTCACTACATTCCATTGAAAATTACAAGATAAAATGTATCGAGAACCATGAACCACGGTTTTGATAACTCATCATCATCGGATGAGTCTCCCGTCATATTCATAGTAGAATCGGCGTTTGATTTGTGGCAACATGTCACTTGTCAGCATGTATGCAAGAATTGCTCTCAAATGAGCTAAGGTCACACCCATCTCCTGCCCTTCCACAGATGTATTGATCACTCAGATACAACATGTCAGACTTGGCCTTTCCACATAGTGTATCCACAGAGGTGGGAAGTATTTGTCATCTCACCTGCCTTGTCACTCTGTCCAAGTTCATGCGGACTTGATGTTAACGATTTCGGTATGTGTATCACATGTAAACTGTGAAATCAGTACGTCATGGCTGGCCTTCCCACATTGTGTATCAGAGGTGAGAAGTATTTATCTTCTCACCTGCCTTGTCACTCTGTCCAAGTTCATGCGGACTTGATGTTAACGATTTCGGTATGTGTATCACATGTAAACTGTGAAATCAGTACGTCATGGCTGGCCTTCCCACATTGTGTATCAGAGGTGAGAAGTATTTATCTTCTCACCTGCCTTGTCACTCTGTCCAAGTTCATGCGGACTTGATGTTAACGATTTCGGTATGTGTATCACATGTAAACTGTGAAATCAGTACGTCATGGCTGGCCTTCCCACATTGTGTATCAGAGGTGAGAAGTATTTATCTTCTCACCTGTCTTGTCGGTCTGTTTAAGTTCATGCGGACTTGCCGTTAACAATTATGTAAGTGAAACTCTTCAGCTTGAATGTGTACTTTATGTATGATCGCCTAAAACAACAAACACTTGATCAGACAAACCGTACATATTTGTGTTAAACTGTTCAATCCAGAGATGCCAACCCATATGATTTTATTGTATTGCTTATGAAAAAACAACACAAAATACATGACTACGGTAGCAGTAAAAGTATACGAATTAGAATAAATTATCAGATAGCATACGTACCAGACAAAATGAAATTCAAGCAGATTTTATTCAGTATCAAGCTAAATGTGGATACTTATTTCTGATTTTGGTGAGTACAGTGTTAGCAACACTTTTGAAAAGTTAATAATTTGCATCAGTTTTGGAGCAAATACTTATTGGACTATGCAAACTACACAAGTTGGATATGATGAACTGTCAACCAGGTCAGCATGCCTCCCCGTCTCTTACAGCAAGCATAGTTTGCAGAAGACCAGGCCCCGATTTCTTGAAACAACCATATTAGGTCTGAGTTTTGACTCAAGTTAAAATTTTTACTCAAATTTGAGAAAATACATTTCCCAAGTTGTACTGAAATTGATATTTAACTCAAAAATAGTAGACAGTTTGAGTTTTGTGAATATATTACTTAAGTTGTTTGGGCATTTTTTAATTTAGAAAAAATATAGCTGAGTTAAAATTTCAGCGGTTTCAAATTGTCAAACTCAGTTTAAAATTTGAGTATAAGTTTAAGTTTGTTTTGAGAAATCAGTTCTAACCCAGATCTTCAAAACATAGACAAGGCAGAAGGGTAGCCCATTGGCTAAAGCATTCACCTGTCACTCAAAAAGTCCAGGTTCGATTCCAGATACAGTTACTGTGTATGAAACCCATTTCTGGTGTCCCCCACCATGATATTGCAGGAATATTGCTGAAAGCATGCAAAACCATAATCAGACACTCACTGTAACAGATACATGCATGTCTACTGGTAACTTAATGGAGTGTACTCCCACCCTGACTAATTTGTGTTAAGGAAAGTGATAACTGACATCCTGTCTTCTGGCCAAGTGGCTGCTGTGCACTACTTTAGTCTAGCCTGTCCAGATAATATCGTTGAACATTCTGCTCAATGTCATGTCATGTTTTCTTGCCTACAAACTGCCAATTCAGGAAATGTCATATTATATATAGTCATTTTTATTTTATTTCGTAGTTTAATTGAAACCTCCACAGAGTTCAAAACTGAGTTTACGGTGTGCCCTAAATATTACTGATGTAGCATACATAAATGTTACGAAACATCACAAACAAGCTACGTCAAGCATCTCCTGCAGTTGTTAGGGAGTAGTACTTTGAAACACATTAAACTGACTGAAGTTACACAAAATATGCAGACTGCAGTCAGAATTTAGGACGAGTCAAGCGCAAGGAAGGATTGCAATATGTTTTTGTTAACAAGCCTTGCTGGCTGATAAATTTTGCAAGTAATTTGTATACCGGTTTTGGTCTGTGCTATTTTGTATCTCTGCGTTGGTGTGCTGGAAATAGTGAGTGAGTGTGGTTTTACACCAATTTTAGCAATATTTCAATTATATCTGCTAGAGACATCAAAAATGGGCTGACACACTGTGGGGAATCAAACACAGGTCTTTGGCAAGTTGAGCAATGATTTAACCGGTAGGAACTGGCATTAACAGGTCATGGCTAGTGCCGTTTTAACCTGATAGTGATCGGCTGATAATCATTGGTTTGCATGGTCCTGGCTAAGTTATAAAGAAGGTGCAGCCATACTGTTGAAATATTATTGAGTGCAACGTAAACAACGAACCAATTTCAGAAGCCCAGCCCACTCACTCGCTCTCCCTCACTGTGTCTTTCTCTCACTCTCACTGTGTCTCTGTCTTTCTCTCACTCTCACTATGTCCCTGTCTTTCTGTCACTCTCACTGTGTCCCTGTCTTTCTCTCACTCTCACTGTGTCCCTGTCTTTCTCTCACTCTCACTGTGTCCCTGTCTTTCTCTCACTCTCACTGTGTCCCTGTCTTTCTCTTACTCTCACTGTGTCCCTGTCTTTCTCTCACTCTCACTGTGTCCCTGTCTTTCTCTCACTCTCTCTTGCTCGGCCTCTGTCTTCCCATTCTCTCAATCAATCCATCAATCAGTGCTTTTAGTCATGCAGCATAATGTTAACAGTCTTTGTTGGATCACAATCTCAAATGTTCCCTTCTCATAAGTGGGTTCCCTGTGATTTTTCTTTCAAGGACGCTCATAACAAACTTGTTTCCACACATACTACTGTTCTCATCACAGTATGCCAGAGCCTTTTGAATTAAACGTAAAGGACAAAACATAGACTGTTGTCACAGATGGATGCTTGTTCATGTCTGTTGATGCAGATGACACCAAGCTTCTCATTATGATGTCATTACCTTACAAACCTAGTTTGCCTTCAGGGATAGTTAAATACTTTTAAAAATATATAAATCAAATTCACATAACATGCAAGTTGTAAGAGGGAACATGGCTCTTTCCAGACTTTGAATCTTATAGTTTATAAAGAATATGCAAGTTCAAATTCAGAGCAGACATAGGAAATCTACTGAAGCAGATATTGCCACTTGTCACTTGGGCAAGTAAAAACGCCTACAGCAGAGCAGTGAATGAGATTTCATGAACGAAATACTGAAGATAGGCACCGACTGTGGATAAAGTGATCAGTCTATATCGTACGTCATGCGGAGTGAGTGAGTGAGTTTAGTTTTACGCCGCATTCGGCAATATTGCAGCTATAGGGCGGCGGTCTGTAAATAATCGAGTCTGGACCAGACAATCCAGTGATCATCGATCTGCGCAATTGGGAACCGATGACATGTGCCAACCAAGTCAGCGAGTCTGACCACCCGATCCCGTTAGTCGCCTCTTACGACAAGCTCAGTCGCCTTTTATGGCAAGCATGGGTTGCTGAAGGCCTGTTCTACCCCGGGACCTTCACGGGTCTGCGGAACAGGATGTTTTGATGAAAATAGATCTGGTTTGTGAGACCAACATTCTTCTGTCCTCTTTGACACACCCCAGTTGATAACCTGATGTACTTTTAGGTCAGCTAGATGTGACCTCCTAGTCATTCATTCCCTTCTATGAGTGGTTTGTGTTCATACCATAGTAGATAATTATCTTTACTGAGACCTGAGACGAATTTATTTTGGCCATTTTTTTAATCTTATATACTTGAAAAGAAATCTAAAAATATGACATTTTGCTGCATTTCTTCATGTAATAATCCCAGATGGGACAACCTAAAAAAAGTAATAAATCTGTGCTTTTCTGAGAAGGTACAAACCCATAACTAAAAATCACAAATTGATCAGTTGATATACTTTTCTGTACATTTGTGCAAATTTGTTAAAACTAAAAGGGTGAATTAAACTTTAAAGTCACATTACATTTTAGCCATATTGTGACTAGAACAAGTTGCACTATGATAAATATACTCGTGGAAACAAATAAGGGAACATATGAAAGTGTTCAGTTCTTTCCACAGTTTCACCCTCAGTGCAATATATACACATATTAACTGGATTTGCGGTAACGTGAAGAGCGTTATTGTGAGGGATGACTGTACCCTGTGAAGAAGCCTGGAGACAAAAAAGAGGACACTTGTACTTTCATGTGTTCCCTTATTTCTTTCCATGAGTATTTTATTTAAATCATGAAAACCTGTTGACAAGGGACAGTAATAACAAGAAGAATTTAAAACAAGCACCTATCTCAAAAAGTGGATTTCTAAACTGTATAATACAATATATGAGCAGGCTGTACGACTGAAAGTAGACCACTATACTAGAGACCACAGTACTTTTGCTAGATGCATGGGCCTGAGCTAGATTTTATATCATTCCATGAGCTGCTGGCGATGGTAGTCAAACTTAGCCATCACTTAAAATCACGAATATGCTACGTTTAAAAAATATAATGAGCTTAAATTCATTGTGAATGTATTGGGACGCTGCAAAGACCCCAAGCATGATGACTGGTGAAAAATATGAGTTGACTGACAACATCTCATGGGAATTTATGTTGTTTTGATGCAGAACCAGGTGGTTTTGTTGAACAACTTGACTTCAGCACCATCAGTCAGAGACTAAACGATAGTCAAAATTGTGGAAACATCTAATATCTTCTGTTCCAATGAGGGCATTTGGGTAGCCTAATGGTTAGAGTGAGTGAGTGAGTTAATATTTCACGTCACATCGGCAATATTGCGGCCATATCGTGACGAGAACATACATGACAAAACAGAATATATATGGAGATTATGAAGACCCTGTCTACGAAGGACAATAAAACCACTAGACTATCACAGTTAGTATTAAAACTAGCGTGGAAACTTAAAAAATGATGTATCACTATTTGGACAGTGCAATATAAAAACAGGACATAGATCGCCAACAACAGAGGGTAGATCACCATACCAGGGACCATGAGGACTTACAGTACCTCTGCTACCTGCATGGTCCCTGGCTGGATTTACACCATCCCCTCAGCTGTTGGCGACTGTATGCAAGATTAGCCACAAATTAAAATGACACATTCTACGATTAAAAAAGTGGAAGATTAAATCTGACTTAAATCGTTTTGGGACTTACGTACCCTCTCAGGAGGACAGTAATTTTACGGTACTTCAACCCCCTTCGAGGATACAGCCACTAACAATCTTAGCTGCTAATTAAATTTCCAATCAGAAAATACTTATTTATTTACATGTCAGTCAATAGATTCAATTCTTTTAAAAATGCAATAATTAAATGAGAACGTACCTTATTAAAAAGCTCTTTCATAGTTCTTGATTTAAAATAATTGTCCCTTGTGATGGAATATTCAACACAGTCAAGCAAGACATGCTTGACCGTGATGATTTCATCACAAGGGATGCAGAACAGAGGATCCTCACCTTTCAAAAGATATCCATGCGTATACCTAGTGTGGCCAATACGACATCGTCGTATAATGACCTCTTCAAATCTGGATTGACAACCCAAGTAGGTGTAACCAACAAATGGTTTTATTTCATGTAATTTATTGATACCTACTTGGGTGTCCCACTTCTTCTGCATCAGATCACGGATATAAGATCTAATGGTAGCTTTATAATCAGTATAGGGAATATGAAATGGTGTTTAGCGCTGCCTTAGCAGCAAGGTCAGACAAAGTATTACCAGAGATTCCAACATGGCTGGGTAACCAACAGAAGACAATGTCATATTGGTCAGTCGCAAGATAGTTATAAAGTTCAATAATTTCTATTAAAAGTGGATGTTTACATGCTAGGTTTTTAATAGCCTGAAGGCACGAAAGAGAGTCGGAATAGATTATGTACTGTTTGTGTTTAGGATGTCTTTGAATATACTTCAGAGCAGTTTAATTCTGTGTCCTAGAGGTGGAACAAGAGAAGACCTCTTGTCGTACAAATTTTCATAAAGCGGACTGAACACACAGTTATAGGCAGGGTTAGATTTATTAGAATATAATTTAGTAATGTATTGTAAAGACAATTTTATACGGCGTTGTGTAAGAGATGGTTCATCGGCCTCAACATAGAGACTGGCAACAGGTGAGGTTCTAAAAGATCCAAGACAAAGTCTTAGACCTCGGTGATGGACAGAATCTAATAGTTTAAGGTTGCTTTGACAAGCTCCACCATACACAATGGAACCATAGTCAAGTTTAGATCGTACCAATGATCCGTATAAGTGAAGGAGGGTAACTTGATCCCCTCCCCACTTGGAATTTGAAACAACCTTTAACAACTCTTGTGCCTTCAGACATTTAGCTTTAAGGGATTTAATGTGTGGCAAGAAGGTTAAATGAGAATCGAAAATTAAACCCAGGAACTTAGCCTCCTTTACAACCTTGATGGGAGAAACATTTAAAGATAGTTCAGGGTCCTTATGTGGTTTATATTTCCTACAAAAATGTATGCAATTAGGTTTGGATTTAGAAAATTTGAAGCCATTTTCAAGACACCATTTATTTATTTTGTTTAAACATAACTGCAGTTGTCTTTCAATAGTGTGCATATTTTTACCACGGCAAGAAATATTAAAATCATCCACAAATAATGATCCATTAATTGAATCATTTAAAACCTTGGATAAACTGTTGATCTTGATACTAAACAAAGTCACAGACAAAATGCTACCTTGAGGGACACCCTGCTCCTGATTGTAATGATCAGTCAGAGTAGAACCCACTCGGACTTGAAATTGCCTGTCTTTTAAAAAATCTGATATAAAAAGAGGCAAACGGCCTCTCAATCCAAAGTCATGTAAATCCTTCAAAATACCATGCTTCCAGGTCGTATCATACGCTTTCTCAAGATCAAAGAAAACTGATACAGCATGTTGTTTATTTACTATTGCGTTTTTAACGAAGGATTCTAAGCGTACCAAATCATCAATGGTACTGCGATTTTTCCTGAAACCACACTGAATATTTGTAATGAGATTTGAAACCAATAATCTTACCTATTACTCACCATACGTTCCATGGTTTTACAGACACAGCTAGTGAGAGATATCGGCCTGTAATTCGACCGATCTGTATGATCCCTGCCAGGTTTTGGTATTGGGACTACAATGGCATTACGCCACGAAGGAGGAAATTTTCCAGACGTCCATATCAGTCAAATATATCTAAAGGTGTGACCAGACATGGTTCAGGCAAATGTTTCAGTAGCTGATAATGAATATTGTCATCACCTGCTACAGTGTCATGAGCTTGGTCAATAGCTGTATATAACTCATGTAATGAGAAAACTTCATTATAATCTTCACCATTATTTGATTCAAAATTCAGTTTTTCTTTTCCTGTTGTTTCTGATATTTCTGAAACTCAGGGATATAATTTGCAGATTAAGAATATTTGGCAAGTGTTTCGCCAATTTTATTTGCAATATGAGACTTGTCAGTAATTAAATTATATCCATCTTTGAGATGGTGAACTGAAGATTTTGAACCTTTACCTTTAATTCTTTGAACCATGTTCCATACCTTGGACATTGGCGTGCGCGAATTAATCCTGGAAACGTAGCTCCTCCAAGATTGCCGTTTGTTTTGTTTGAAGGTACGACGGGCTTTCGCATTCAGGATTTTAAACTTATTCAAGTTGTGGACAGTTGGATGATGGCGGAAATAATTTTCCGCCTTTTTCCTCGCTTTTCTGCCTTGCCTACAATCGGAATTGAACCATGGTTTCCGTACATGTGGAGCAGTAGAAGACCTTGGTATACACTCATCAGCTATTTCATTTAAAGTGTCAGAAAAAAGCCGAATAGGATCGGTTACATCACTGAAACACTGCAGCCGTAGTTTAGATGTGCATAATGTTTTATATAACGACCAGTCTGCCTTGGAAAAATTCCATCTTGTATAAGATGGAGAATCAGATGGATTAATTGCTGATAAGACAGTTGGAAAGTGGTCACTTCCACAGAGGTCATTGTGGACTGACCACTCAAATTCATTTAGTAGAGAAGGGTCTGCAAGAGACAGATCCAGAGAAGAGTAGGTGCCATTTGCAGGGTGCAGATAAATGCTTGAATCATCATTGTATATACACAAATCATTATTGCCTATAAAATCTTCCAGTATTTTACCTTTAGAGTTTGTATTTGTACCACCCCAAATCGGGTTATGGCCATTATAATACAAGGTTTAGGAAGCTGGTCATGTAGAGCTTGAAGATCAGACTACTGGAGTGCTGAAGAAGGTGAAATATATAAAGAGCATAGTGTAAAGGTAACGTTAAGAGTTAGTCTCACTGCAGCAGCTTGGAGACTAGTTGTAAGTATTACAGGACTATGGATAACATCCTGCTTTACAAGAATTGAAGCCCCTCCAGTGGCCCCATCACCTGGAGGTGAAAAACAATTATATTCAATGAACTGACATAAATCAAAAGTGTCTGTCTGCTTCAGATAGGTTTCCTGGAGACAGAAAGCCGATGGTGCAAAATCCTGGACAAGTAGCTGTAACTCGCTGAAATTGGTCCTTAGGCCTCTACAGTTCCACTGTACAATATTTTTGGAATGGATTATCATTTGGGCGAGTTGATTGGGGATCTACTCCGCACTTATTTTGAGGGCGACAAGCTGTGCGCCCTTGATTGGACGTTTTCGGACACGTCCATGTCCTCAAGTGATCCGTATTTGTTATAAAGCTTAATTCTGTTTTCAGACCCTTTTGGGGCTCTGCCACTATGCTTTTTTGAAGAATCAGGCATAGGTTTAGATTTTCCTTTAGGAATTTGTTGGACATTTGACTAAGATTGAGACCTTGCAGGTGGCTGTGATGATGAATCATGATCCGAAGCTGGCCCTGATTGACTTTGCGACATGCGCGGAAGTAGCTCAACGGTCTGAGTGGAAATACGGGTGAAAAAACCTCTGGGGCATCAGTGTGTACCCAAGTCAAGTTTGTTTGAGCAGCTGAAGAAGATTTAGAAACCTTAGAGGATGGTTCAGATGATGGTTTTGTTTTAGAAGCATATGTTTCTAGTGGGTCACATCTTTGAACATGTTGTTTCGCTTCGGCAAAGCTGATATTTTGAGTAAATTTTATTTTGTTTATTTCCATCTGGTACTTCCAAATCGGAAACTCTTTTGGGAAAGATGAATGGTCGCCTGAACAATTGGTGCATTTCTTGTAATTACTGTCACAATATTAATCTTCTGTTGTGTGGGTCTTCTCACCGCAGTGAGCACACACAACAGACAATGTGCTGTGCAGGAATTTACACCCTGACCATACTTTTGACACTTGAAACATCTGAGTGGATTAGGAATAAAAGTTTCCACTTTGATGTGACAGTAGCCAGCCTTTATTGATTTTGGAGCCGTTGGAGTGGAAAATGAAAATAAATAGGTGTTGGTTTGTTGGATCTGGTTGTTTCTTCGGGTTGTGAAACGTTTGATAAATAACACACCTTGGTCCTTCATCTCAGCGGCAATGTCAATTTCCAGCATATCAGCAAATAGTCTATCATGGTCTCTCACAATACCCTTACTAGTGTTTAGAGTACGGTGAGGAGAGACT
Organism: Haliotis asinina; assembly: GCF_037392515.1. NCBI lineage: Eukaryota > Metazoa > Mollusca > Gastropoda > Lepetellida > Haliotidae > Haliotis > Haliotis asinina. Next base: position 78,761,477 of record NC_090284.1, on the reverse strand, counting down.
GACACTGGAATGCCTACAAATGATTTTGTTGAAAGAAGTTTGGTTGCCTGTTGCCTCCTACTGCACTCAACAAGCAAAGAACCTGTTCGTAAACGTCTAACGTTTCTAACATCACCTGCAATGCCCTGTATGCCTTTTGATACCGCAAAAGGCTTCAGCTTTAACGGAGTGTTGTCAGTGGTCTCAGTTACAATAAACCGTGGCCAGTAGTCAATGGATGTGGACAGTCCTTAGTCTTCAACATCAGAATCACTAGTATCAAGAGGACGTTTTGTCTCCAGAGGGATAACGGGGTGTGCTTCTCGGAGGAGGACGTGGTGAAGGTCATTACACACATCAGTGCTTTTACCGACATCTCAAAGTTGGAGGAGGCTTAACGTGTGAAGGGATTAAAAAAAACCCTACGGTTTGCGATGGCACACACCTCTAAAGAATACTGTAGTATTAGTTTGCTCGTATTAATCAGATGTAAACTATGTGATACCTGGGTAAAGGGTCGTAGTGTGTTTAAGAAACATTACAGATGATGTGAGAAACGTTTCTTTGAATGTGTTAAGTGTCATTTAAGGTTCGATAATTATCAAGGGTTTGATACTCATATGAGTAGCGGTTGTGGGAATCCCAATCTCACTCTCAAAAACACAGTTTTTAAGTGTAAATCGTGTGGTTTGGTCTTTGCCCCCGAAAAGACAAATTTAACACTCACGCGAAACTGTGCGGGACTACCACCAACCAAACACCAACCCAGGCATGTGTGCACTGCGGGAAAAGGTTTGAACAAAAACGAGGTTTAAGTATACATTCCCATATTTGTAAGTTGTCTCCCGACAAATTGGGAATTAAGTGTCATCTCTGTAGGGAAAAATTCCCCAACAGACGTCTGATGTGGAACCACCATCGCACAACCCACATAAACGCACAAGTCGGAGGCCAACCAACTGACGACGAAACCTTCATTGATAACACCAATCACCCTCGTCTACAACCAGAACCTTGGAGTGCCAACGATAAACAAAGGCCTTGGACCGACGATCACGGGGAAGTTGTTGATAGACCACTCATGGAGAATTATCGTGTGCATAGAGATATAATAATTCGCCCGCATCTCATGCAGAACAGTGTTCATCACACCTACAACTTCCCTTTGAACGGATATGACGCTGAATCTATTAAGTTTTCCTCCCACCTCAACTATATATTTACAAACGTGCAACAGTCCTTCAAGGTAAATTTGGCGTTTGGTATCATTTTGGCACACATTGAAACCAGAGAATACAGGTACTTCGTCGCCTATAGAAACAACCAACTTTTCGATAGACTTCAGGCTGTTAATGATTTCAGATCACTACTCAGAGTCGTGAAAAAAATCAAGCGGAAAAGCATTGACGATCAAGTGCTGTCACAGAGATCCAACACCAAATGAATGCCGGTATTTGTGACTAATGTTGTTTATTCTGTGTTCTTGTCCTCCTACGTTCTAGGGAAGAACACCCACGCTCGGACTATCCCCTCTTGGTTAAAAAAAAATGTGTGTTATTGACAAAACAACGACACAACAACTCATTGTGTGCGTTTCGCTGCTTAGCAACCCACTTAAAATTGGTAAATAAGAAAGGACAAACCACGGGTGTTAATCATGAAAACAGGACTTTACAACTTTTCCGTCAAGGGATTCGGAATGTGAAAAAACACAAAATCTACAAATCACTAAAAGACCTTCCCGGGCTAAAAGTTCCTGATGATGTGCCGACGTTTGAGAGATTGTTTAACGTTCGCGTGAATGTGTTTGCCTTAGAGAATTTTGGGTATTCATGCACTCCGTTATATTTGTCAACGAGAGAGACTCACACACCCGGTGTTACGGATTTAAACATGAATTGTTATGATGGACACCTTTCCTACATCACAAATCTCAACTCGTACGTGCATCGCTATAAATGCAGACATTGTGATGTTTGTTTCAAGAGTTCTTCCGCTGCTCGGCGACACGAAAGAACTCCGTGTTCAAAACGAACTCTCCTGAAATTACATGAAACCAAAGCAATCGGTCTTTGAGAAGTTGCGGGATGTTCAATATTCACGAGGAAATGAGGTGTTACGATTTGTTCATCATGTTTGACATGGAAGCTTTGTTGGTGAGGAACCATCACCATGATGATGATGATGATCAAAGTAACACCCTGTGGACACAAAAACACCACCCAATATCGGTTAGTGTGTATAGTAATGTTCCGGATTATACAGAAGAGCGATGTATGGTGTGCGCGGATATGCGGACTTTATTGGGTGATATGGTGTGTTACATGACCCAGATAGCTGATGAGGCTCGAAAACGCATGGAACACAAACTTTGCACTGTTCTCGAGGAGCTTAGCGTGCATATTAAAGAGCTTGAACATCGCCGGGGAAGTGTTGAAACATTTGAAGGGTATGTTAGATCGCATGTCGAAACACAACGTTTACCACAGACTACTGAAAAAAGTGAGGGAGTCGGATGACATTCACCCCGAATACAACGAGTGGGAAGAGCTAGCAGAAGTAGATGCTGCTTCTCCCACCACAAGCGAATGGACAGGGGCGGATCAATTACACCTCAAACAATTAATTCAACTCCGCAAGTCCGTATATCGCTACTGTCAACAGGTTACGGTTTTGGGATTTAACTGATCTAACTACGACTTAAACCTCGTCAAATCACACCTAGCGCGTATCCTCGGGTTGGTTGTTGCTCAATCCAACAACTTCATTGTCCAATACATCTGCATAACAACCAAAAAGTTTAGAATACTGGACCTTTCACAATATCTTCCACCTGGGACTAGTTACGAAAACCATTTTGAAAACTATGAAAATCCGAAAAAGTAAAGGGTTCTTTCCCTATGATATTCTGGATGATGCTAAACGATTGGACGAACCAGGGCTCCCATCCATCGAGGCTTTCTGGTTGGATCTGAAAAAGATCAATACCTTATCGGATCCGAACAGAGAGTTCTTCAACCTCGACACCTGAGTGAGTGAGTGAGTTTAGTTTTACGCCGCACTCAGCAATATTACAGCTATATGGCGGCGGTCTGTAAATAATCGAGTCTGGACCAGACAATCCAGTGATCAACAACATGAGCATCGATCTGCACAATTGGGAACCGATGACATGTGCCAACCAAGTCAGCGAGTCTGACCACCCGATCCCGTTAGTCGCCTCTTACGACAAGCTGAGTCGCCTTTTATGGCAAGCATGGGTTGCTGAAGGCCTATTCTACCCCGGGACCTTCACGGGTTTCGACACCTGAGGAGCGATTGGAAAGAACCATATCACGAGAAAAGTACATCAAGACGAACGGGTACAACCTCGTTTCTGTGTGGGAATGTGACTTTTTCCGTTTGCAAAAAGACAATCCAAATTGAGGGAATTTATATTAAATAAACAGCACCAGTTCTACGTAGAGCACGAGAACAAATCCCCCATAACTGCGGAATCATTATTGAAAGGTGTGGTTAATGGTGATTTTTTTGGGATGGTTGAGGTGGACATTCATGTCCCCCAACATCTTTATGAACACTTTCCAGAGATGTCTCCTTTGTTTGTCACATGTAAAGTTCCACACTCATCAATCGGTAAACACCCTTCACGGACAAGGTCACTCACGCTCGGAGAATGGGTGACAGCGATCCTGATCTGGTTCTGCTCGGTGAGTGTTTTAAACTGATCGGGAATTCCGGATATGGTGGGATCCTGCAGGACAAATCAAAACACCAGGAGGGTGATGATAACACTAGATTGAACATAAATAACACGCGTTTTATCTCTCTGTGTCAGTTAAACGACGAGGACTTCGAGATCACTCGCGCGAAAAAAACTTTAGACCTTCCTATTGTTTTAGGATTCTATATTCTACAGCACGCTAAACAACACATGTTGGAGTTTTACTACGACTTCCTCGACGTTTTCGTGAGTAGAGCTGATTTTGAACTTTTGCAGATGGATACAGATTCTTTATACTTCGCAATTCACGGATCGTGTTTGAGCGATGTCATAAAGCCCGAAAAAAGGAACGACTATCAGCGCATGATTAGGGGGTTTTGCAACCAGGATGACATAGCAGCGGATGCTGACATTCATTTTCTCCCGAGAACGTGTTGTGAATCACCCTCCAAACGAGACAAAAGAACTACCGGGTTGTTTAAACTGGAATCACAAGGGTGCCAAATGATATCCCTTAATTCCAAGACATATGTTTTACAACAAGACAGTCCCGGACAAAGTGTTAAAATAAGTTCAAAAGGACTGAGCAAACGCAACATTAGAAATCCTGTGGAAACGTATAAAGCCGTTCTTAGAGACCAACGGAGTCATGGGTAGGAAAACGTCAGGTTCAGGAAAATACCGTGTTCACATACAGACAGCGACGTCTCGGACTTTCCTACTTTTACTGTAAACGCGAGATTAGAAAGGATGGAATATCCACAAGGCCTCTGAAACTGGTATTAAAACGAACCAGTCGGAGGTGATTGGATATGAAAAATGTTATCACAATCCTCTCAACCGTGTTTGATTCACGACACCAGAATGTGGAAGTGTAGTAATAATGTTTACCCATTTGTATATTTTGATAATATTTATATATAACCGGGAACTGGGTGTTAAAAATGTGTTAGGATATATCTTAACCAGTTCTGGTTGTGAGTGAGTGAGTGAGTTCATATTTATCGTCACAATATTGCAGCCATATCGTGACGAGAACAAGTAAGAATGACATTGTAAAATGAATGAAAGTAAAAAACTAAAACCCTGTTGACGAAGAACAGTAAAACAACTAGTAAATATCACAGACATTCATTTAAGATTAGTAATTAAATCTAAAACAGTTTAACTATAGATGACAATACAATATAAAAATGGGCTATAGATTACCAACAACTGAAGGTAGATCACCATGCTAAAGACCATGGGGACGTACATTACATTTGCTACCTGCATGAGTTCTGGTTGTGTGATTTTAGGAGGAGTTTTTGGAATGCCGCACACGCAACCCGATATTTATAGCACACACGTAACTCTGTGAAACACCACCAACCATCTGATTTTGCGCGGACAGAACACGGGTAACTTTAAACGCATCAGATTCCTCACTCATTCCTACATACCGAAGAATGTGCAGATTGTTGGGTATGCGGTGTTTAATGTTTGAACACATATTATTCTAATAAAAGTTGTATACCATTGCACAATAAATGGTGAATTTGCTCCTTCACAGTTTCCTTCTTTCATGTGTGTGTGTGTGTGTGTGTGTGTGTGTGTGTGTGTGTGTGTGTGTGTGTCTATATGGTTATTACACCAAATGATGACGTACTCACATGAACATTAAGGGTTGTGCGCGTGAGTGTTGGTGTGAAGTAATGATCACTCGTGGGGTTGTTACGACATACTATCCCCGTTCCTCCACCATCGCAAATGACGACGCACTCACAGGACATTTTAAGGTTTATTTATATGAGTAAAAAAAGCGATATAAAGTATACCACACCAAACGCAGAGCATGAAGTGGGTAGAGGATGATACAACAGTACATCAGATACTTTAGAATACATAACATAACATGTAGTTATTACACCAACGTGGTGACATATCAATACACAGTTACTACAGAGAGACATGGTGTTTTTGGTACATGACACAACATATAGTTATCCCACTAGAGACATGGTGTTCATACCACAGCTAGAGTAATGGTACATGTGACACACATCACTATACAAATCAAACGCTAGAGACATATACACACAAGTTACTACACAGAAGATATGGTGTTTGTGGCATACATGACACAACATATAGTTATACACCAACGTGATGCATCCCACCACAGAGACATGGTGTTCATACCACAGGTGTCAGTAGTGAAGCCAGCGTTGCAGAACGGAGGTGTGGGGCGTGTATCTTCGCTTTCTTTGTCTCGTGGTTGAGGAGGTGATGTTTTTGTCGATGGGGCGTGGGTTCATGCAGGTCTTGTGGGGTGGACTTTTGACATCGACGGCGTTTTCCTCTTCTCCTTCTTCTAGGTTGACATTTTTATCACCCGCAAAAGAATCCTCTTGAGGAGCTCTGTGTGTGGTTTTAGTTGTTTTGTTCAATAACTGCTCATATTTCCTCTTGGGGATAAGCACCAGTTCTTCGGTTCGTGATGAAGGCATTGTACTTCTTCTGTGTCGCTACCCTCTTCACTAGAACAGTTAGCAAACAAATGGACGTCAAGTAAAGAAATGATAAACGTATCCCTGATACCTAGTAGGAGTTTTCTGGTGACCGAGCGACTCACCGACTTGTGCACAATTCGACGCAAATACGTTTTCTTCTTTCGTAGTTTAGTTTTATGGGCCTCTGATATGGGAACGTTCCCATTCAGAATGTTCGAACAAATCTCATACAACGCATCCATCTGCTGATTGGTCATAGTTTGTAACAATAATTTCCTTTGGGTGTTGGAATGGGTGTGTGCGACTAGTTGGAGGAAGGCTGCTGAGTTAGGAAACAGTCGATGAATGTTTTGGTTGTCCACCTCGGCCGGGAATATATTGGTTCTAAACTGATAGATTTATCTCCGTGAGGTAGCAAAGCCTATCAACAAATAACCATATGGTTGATTGTCCGTTGCCTTTTCACATGCATCAAGAAAGAATGGAACTCTCCCGGGCAGAATCTGTCGTCCAATCGCTGCAACTTGTGACGTGTCTCTCCTGTTTTTGGTCGAATGCCTTGGAATATGTTATCCCAAGCGAAGCTGGTTTGGCCTTTAACGATAGAGAACATGTTCACCTCTGTTCTGCGATACGGATACTTGGCTGGGGTGGATGACAACGTCCCGTTATGACCCCATATCACCACGGGATCTACACAAATTTTCATGAATTTTAGGACTATGTCCTCAATTTGCACAACGTAAGCTGTGTCTGATTTGGTAGCCATCAACACGAATTGCGGGGTGGAACTGTACAGTTTTACTTGTACATCAACTTGGTTCAATATGTAACGCTTCATTTGAAACAGGTCGTGCATCAAAGAGGACTCGAGGTCAAAAGTCCTACTCTCCGAGGTAAACTCATACCTGGAGAACATACCAGTGTTGGTTCCGTTTGGGTCAGTTGCCTCCAATTGACCGGGAGTATCCTTGAAAAACAACTGCCCACATCTTCGTCTTGTTGTTGATTAAATTAGTATTTAAGAGTGTTTGAATCATAGCCTTGTAAGGATAGTGGTTAGTTGTAGAGTTGATGAGGCGGCCCTGCAACCACACATCCACTTGCGAGAAAAGACCATGAAGAAACAGATTAATTGGACCGCACGGTTCATTGGGAATTAGTTGTGAATTATCCGCATGAGTTATTTTACACTTAACATATAAAGACGTCCGTCTAAGGTCGATGTATTCTAACCCGTTTTGACTGTTGACGTGGAATTCGATGGGAGCTGTTGTTCCAGATAACGGTGACACAGGACGACAATCTTGAAGATAGGTTCTTTCCACTGCTGTTTGTGTGGGCGGTAAGTTGAACAGCGAGAGTTTTGGAGGTTGTGTTTCTGTAAAGAACTTAGCATCGTTAATTAAGGCCGACAAGATGTTTAACCAAAAATATCCTCTGTTGTCCTCTTCTTCTTTATATGCGGATATGATCTTTTTGAGGTTTTCTTTCTCTCGGAAACCTTCTTCACCCTGGATTGGGTACGAGTGGCAGTGATTGTCCTCTTCCGAGCGAACGATCCCCTTGAACTGCGACCTGTCTTTGTTCGCTTTGATTTTTTATTACCACGTTTCATTGCGGAGTTCTCAACCACCCTCGAAACCAACTCGGGATTCCGCCTTATCTCGGCTTTTGCTTGGTCTACAACCTGTTCACTAGGACTCACTATTCTTATATTTTCTTGTGGTATGACGTGTTCACCCTCGTTCGGCGATTTAACAAAGGTGGATGGTGGGGGATGAAGTAGGTCACCCGGTGGGTGATGTTGACTTGGGGTGATCATGCTCGATCCATGTTTAAGGCTAAATGTATTAACTCGGTATTGATGGTTATGTTCGGTTGCATTGTTGTGGTGAAACAATTCGGTGGTGTTGACCTTTCCCTTCGCAACATCCGCGTAGTATATAGGGAGATGATGTGTAGTATTGCTTCCTAAACCAGGAACGGATATCGCCAAACTTGAAGTGTTAGTGAAGACACGTCGATTAAGAATGCGGCTGGGTCATTGTTGATGTCAGTTATGTACACATCGATTTGATGAATCGTGTTGTTAACAAGGTGAACGGCCACAGTGTACGGTTCTTGTACTTTAATGTTCCATGATAAATACCCAGAGCCTGATGTTGACTTTACCCGTCGCAGCAGAGGTCGTCGTTCACCGTCTATCTACGATTATGGGTTCGCACACAGAACAGTATATGTAAAGCATGTCGTCTGTGACTTTCTTCTTTGTTCCTCCTCTGCCTCGTTTAGCATAAAATTCACGAAGAGCAATTGTCCAATGACCTTCCAAACGAAGTGGTTGTTGTAAATACAGTGAAAACTTATGTGGTTGATTGTCTGGGAAAAATAATAATCTGTTGTTACTGTGAGCAACAATCCATACATCTTTCATTGCCAGTAGTGCGAGGGAGAAATTGAATATCCGCAACCCTTGATTTATGTTATCTGGTCGGTGTCTATCCACGAATTAAACTTATTGGAAAACCATACCACTTAACGAGGGCTTGTTTGATCCTCCCCTTTCCGCTTTTATCACCCCTCATAGTTCTATACTTCAAAATTCTCTCGTATATTACGCCAAAGCGCTTCGTCCAGATCTTTGTGAAATTTGTTCATTTCAGCTTGATAAAGCACACCGGTAATGGGTTCTGATTGTAAATCTTCGACTTTGTATATAGGGATGCCGTCCCTGCGCTCGCGACAACTCTAAAAACTTCCTGTGTCCATTTTTCTTCATACTCCTTTTCAAATGCTCTCTTGTTTGTAGAAAGTCGCACGAGGTCACCTATTTTAAACGCGTTGGGTTTGAGGTGCTGGTGCGTTGATGAGGACGTAAGTTCGCTCTTCACACGCGGTGAAGTGTTGTAAATAACTAACCAAATCTCGGCTTCATTCTTGTGATTAACTTCAGCCGGTGCCCTCCCTTTCAGCGAGGTGTGAGGACGGTGGTTATAGTTATATACCATGTCTTGTAAAATGTCCACAAAACGATAAGTTCTCTTATAAGTGAAATACCCAAACAACATGATTCTCAGCGTTCGTGTGAAACGTTCGGCATAATTAGCTTTAATATCACTATTCTGTGTTACAAAATGTTTAATGTGATATTGACTATAGACTCGTTTCACCGCATTATTTTGGAATTCCGCCCCCTTGTCAGTTCGGAGTGTGAATGGAACCTTCCTCATAGACTGAAATATAGTTTTCATTGCTGATGCTATGGTATCTGACCTTTTATTCTTAACAAGGTTAATCCACACGAACCTTGAAAAACAGTCAATAACGATAAGCAGGTATTTTATACCGTTGTTAGCGTCGGCTTGCACATTGACACCACCAACGATAACACGGTTTCTCTTGAATCTCCTGCGTGGTCCTTTGTGAAGATTATAAGCGTCTTGAGCATTAAGCCACCTTTTAACGGTGGATGGGTTGATGTTTGGATCGTTCCGTCGCAGCGTGTGTATAAACTTTTGAAATCCACTGAACGGGTTTCCTTGGGTCATAATAATCACGAAGTAGCGTTTGTGTCATTGTTACCAACGATAGATGTGAGTGCTTCGCCGAGCATGTGATAAAGCTCTTCCGTCCAGCAATCCGACTTAAAAGACGTATCCCGAAAATCTTTGCACTGATACTTAAGATAATTACAACGGTGATATGGCTCACATTCCGGGTATCTTGCTTATATAAGCTCGCCACTTTTGTATCACAATTTCCTGATTCGTTGACTTCAAATCTTTAGAGATTACAAAAATTACGCCAGCGTGAGAAGATATTCCAACATGTGTGTGATAAGGTCCGAGTCAGTTTCGTCGATGCTATGCAGCATATTGCAGTGTGTGTGTGTGTAACTCCTCGCGCTAACCCGGTTTACCAGAAGGAACCGAACCCCGCACACACACTCTCTCTCACACACCGTGGTTTAGAAGTAGTAAATATACACTACCCGTGTTCTGGTCTGATTATTGTTAGTGGAATGTGTCACACCTGGATGATTCGTGTTTGAGTCAAAGCTCTGAGTATACTCATACATCAAGGTTTGACCTCAATTTTACAAAACAAAGTCACTGGAGTGAAAGTTCTGGTATGATTAAGGCTAAGCGAATGTATAACGCGTGATTGAGTCGTAGCTCTGAGTATAGGTATGACGTCAAAATTGTCCTCATTTACATAAGTAAGTCGGGGTATGACAGGTCCCTATAAGGAATTGTCAGCATAGAGAAGCACATAACACTACTATCGTTTGAACATAAATATGATATGTAAGTAATCAGAATGACTCTGATTATCTGTGTGAGAGTGTGAGTGAGTGAGTTAATATTAAACGTCACATCGGCAATGTTTCAGCCATATCGTGACAAGAACATGTAATTCTGAAATGAAATGTATGTATAGTATAAAAACCTGTCAACGAAGGACAGTAAAACAATTAGAATATCACAATTAAATCGAATTAAAACTAGCGTGGAAAGTTAATAAAACTAATATCCCTATTCGGACAATACAATATAACATCAGGCTATAGATTGCCAACAACTAAAGGTAGATAACCATACTAGGGACCATGGGGACTTTCAATGCATTTGCTACCTGCATGGACCCTAGTTGGATTTACATCATCCCCTCAGCTGTTAGCAATTTAGACACATCTAACCAAAAATTAAAAATACACATATACTACGACTAAGAACAGTGGAAAGTTTAAATTGACTGTGAATGCTTTTGGACTTATGTTCCCTCTCAGGAGGACAATAACTTTACAATACTTCAACCCCCTTTGAGGGTACATCCACCAACAATTCAAGTTACTAATCCAAACTTCCAATAATTAAAATACATCTATTTACACAACAAGTTTTGGCACCCATGAAGCGCCACCTCCTCGTGGTGGGTGCTGGGTCACGCCAAGTGGTCTTCTCCCGTGTGGACCCGGGGCAGAATGTGTCCACAGCACCCCATTACTGATCGTAAGAGGCGACTAAATTGGGCAACCTGTTTGCCGTGGGTTGCGTCCCGTGTCGGTGGAGGACGGGATCCTGGTGGTTGAGGGCAACTGGGCTTTTAACTGCGTTCCATGTGCCCAACACACCACTTCGGCCCTTACTGCACCTAGACGGGTGGTTGAACTGGCCCGGTTCAACCAATCGGCTGGTCATGCCAAGCCCTGTGCACAGATTTTATATGATTGCACAACCTTTTCACTTGAACTTTTTGAAAATATGGTGTTGGCACTTTGTGATACGTTTTTCAAAAGCTTTGCCGAGAGTCTTATGCCCAGAAGGCGGTGACTCATGGGCCAATCTGGTGGAATGATTATACTTGTAATTTTTCTGCTGGAGTATATCATCCGGGTTTCCTTGGTGCTGCAAGCTGGAGATCCGCTTGTTTATAGCATTGTCCTTGTGATACTCCGTGGTGGGTGGGGAGCTCGGATGATGAAACAATTATAAACTCACTATGGCTTACCAAACTCCCTCGAAAAAGACCAAACGTCAACTCGATAATGACAATGAAGAGAATGAATCCACTGTAAGAGAAAATTGGCCACGTTTCGTTGTTCTTGACACTGTTGACAAGATTCCACTGAAGTTGAACAACATTCCTCCAACCTGTTATCAATGCAAACATTGGCTGGCATTCCTGTCTCAGTCACTGCCCATAGAACCTTGAACACCTGCAAAGGCATCATAAGAGATAAAGACCGCTTGTTAGCTGACATGTCAGAACTGGACATTGCGTCTGAAATGAAAGATCAAGGTGTGACATATGTTAAACGATTTACTACCCGGAAAAACAATGAACTGATATCCACAAACACATATCTTTTTTCATTCAAGTCTCCCTCAGTCAGTTAAAGTGGGTTACTGTAATATGGCAGTTGCAGTATACATCCCAAATCCATTGAGGTGTTTTCGATGCCAAAAATTTGGTCATGGAGTTAATACCTGTACGCAGCCAGTGACATGTGCTCATTGTAGTGAAACGTCTCATGTAACGGAAGACTGCACTAGCACTGTCAAAAAATGCACAAATTGTTCAGGCACTCATTCATCTTTTTCCAAAGAATGTAAAATATGGCAAAAGCAAATGAAAATAAACAAAGTGAAATTCACTCAAAATGTTAGTTTTGCAGATGCTAAAAAGTTGTGGAATCAACACTAGCTAATACGACTTATGCATCAGTCATCAGATTACCTTCTGAAACCATGACCAAAAAAGTATCCACTTCATCAAGTGTGACTCAAACAGACTTGAGTTAAAACTGATAACCCAAAACTGTTCACGCCTGAACAAACTACTCAGACTACAGAAACAAATGTGAACGTCCGTGTGCCATCTACAGTTCAGGGTGAAGAACACAGATTGTCGCAATCTACCGAACATCCTCGATCTGAAATAAATTCAAAGTCTAAAAGTACTGCCAAACCGAGAACAGCTAATGGGGAAAAAGACAGATAGACCACCCAAGGGTTCAGTGAATCGTATAAAATTATTCAATAAATATGGTTCACTCGAAGAGATGGATGTGTCAGAAAACATCCACCACAGGACACAGAGCTTGTCGCCCTCCAGGAAAGTGAGGGGTAGATCCCCAATCAACCTACCTAAAAGACAATGTCTTCAAAACATATAGTACAATGTAACTGTAGAGGATTGAAAACTAATTATATATAATGAATTACATCTGTTAGTCCAAGATCTGGCACCATCATCATTTGTCTGCAAGAAACTCATCTGAAACAGACAGATACTTTACTTTACGTCAGTACTATGCATATCACTATTTCTCACCTTCGGGTGATAGGGCCTCTGGTGGATCATCAATCCTTGTTAAGCAGAATGTTATCCACAGCCATGTATCACTTTCAACTAATCTCCAAGCCGTTGCAGTGAGACTTACACTTCATGTTGTCCTTACATTATGCTCACTGTATATTCCGCCTTCTTCAACACTTCAATTAACTGATCTCCAAGCTCTCTATGATCAACTTCCGAAACCATGCATTATAATGGGTGATCTTAATGGTCACAATCCACACTGGAGTGGTACAAATTCTAACACTAAAGGTAAAATACTGAAAGATTTTATCTCAAATAATGACCTGTGCATTTTTAACTATGATTCAAGCACTTATCTGCATCCTGCAACCGGCACCTACTCTTCTCTGGATTTGTCTCTTGCAGACTCTAATTTACTTAATGAATTTGATTGGTCAGTTCACAACGATCTCTGTGGAAGTGATCACTTTCCAACGATATTATCTGAATCTTCTCCGACTGATTCTTTATCTTATACAAGATGGAATTTTTCTAAGGCGGACTGGTCCTAACTCAGTGCACATCTAAACTAAAACCCGAATATTTTAGTGATATTGCTGATCCTATTCAAGTATTTTCTGACGTTTTAAATGTAATTGCTGATGAGTGCATACCAAGATCCTCTACAACTCCACGTGTACGAAAGCCATGGTTTACGACAGACTGTAAAAATGCTATAAAAGCAAGGAAAAATGTAGAGAAATATTTCCGCCATCACCCAACTGTCCATAACCTCAACAGATTTAAAATACTGAATGCAAAGGCGCGTCGTACCTTTAAACAAACTAAGCGACAATCTTGGAGGAACCATATCTCCAAAATTAATTCACGGACGCCAGTGTCCAAAGTATGGAACATGGTTCAAAGAATTAAAGGCAAAGGTTCAAAATCTGCTGTTCACCATCTCAAATATAGTGATAATTTAATTACTGACAAATGTCAAATTGCAAATAAAATTGGCGAAACTCTTGCCAAAAATTCGTCATCAGCAAATTACGTCCCTGAGTTTCAGAGATATCAGAAACAACAGGAGAAGACAAAACTCAATTTTAATTTAAATAAGGTGAGGACTATAATGAAGTGTTTTCATTACATGAGCTATATACTGCTCTTGAGCAAGCTCATGACACAGCGGCAGGTGATGACAACATTCATTAATAAAGTAGCAAGATTATTGTACAATTCAATAATGTCAATTAAAAGTGGATGTTTACAAGAAATATTTTTAATAACCTGAAGGCAAGAAAGAGAGTCGGAATAGATTATATATTGTTTACGTTTAGGGTGTCTTTGAATATATTTAAGAGCTGTTAATGCGGCGTTAACTTCAGCGGTAAAAATAGAACTGTTGTCTGGTAATCTAGAAGATATTGTTCTGGATCCAATGACAGTGGCACAAGCTACTGCGCCACCGTCCTTGGACCCATCTGTAAATAAGGATTTATAATTGCTATATTTATGGTTCAATTGATTATATTCTTGTTTATACTGTAATTCATTCGTTTATGATTTTCTAAATGTCGTTAATGTTAGGCCAACTTGTGGTCTAACCAACTGCCAAGGAGGAGAAGAAAGAAGACGGGAAGGAGCCATGTTTTCCAGCTCAATGCTGGCAGCAGAAATAAGTGGTTTTATTCTTAAACCAAGAGGCGGAACAAGAGAACATTTCTTATTGTATAAATCCTCATACAGAGGATTGAAAATACAGTTATATGCAGGGCTTGACTCATTTGAATATAGTTTTGTTTCATACTGTAAAACTAATTTTATACGTCGCTGCTCAAGAGATGGTTCATCAGCCTCGACATACAGGCTGTCAACAGGTGAAGTTCTAAAGGAGCCAAGACAAAGTCTTAGACCTTGATGATGGACTGAATCTAATAGTTTTAAGTTGGTTTTGCAGGCTCCACCATAGACGATGGAGCCATAATCAAGTTTAGAACGCACGAGGGATCGCACGATATAGGTGGAGAAGGGTAGCTTGATCCCCTCTCCATTTAGAATTTGAAACCACTTTCAACAAGTCAAGTGCTTTCAGGCATTTAGTTTTAAGTGACTTAATATGCGGTAAAAACGTTAAGTGTGAGTCAAAAATGAGACCCAAGAACTTAGCTTCCTTCACAACTTTAATTGGTGTGCCATCTAGAGATAGTTCAGGGTCTTTATGTGGTTTATATGTACGACACAAATGTATGCAGTTAGTTTTCGATTTTGAAACTTTAAAGCCGTTTTCAAGACACCATTTATTAATCTTGTTTTAACACAACTGCAGTTGCCGCTCAATGGTATGCATATTTTTACCACGACAAGAAATATTAAAATCATCCACAAATAACGATCCATCAATTGAATCGTTTAAAACTTTGGATAAACTGTTTATCTTTATACTAAAAAGTGTGACAGACAAAATATTGCCTTGTGGAACACCCTGATCCTGATTGTAATGATCAGACAGGGTAGAACCCACGCGGACTTGAAATTGTCTGTAATTTAAGAATTTGGCTAGGAATTCATTCAAACTACCTGCCATGCCATATTTCCAGTTTGTGTCACATGTCTTCTCAAGATCAAGATCAAGACACAGCGTGCTGTTTATTAATCAGCGCATTTTTCACCAAACGCACTAAGTGATCGGCAGTACTTCTGTTTTTCCGGAAACCACATTGTATATCTGTTATAAGATTATTTGTTTCCAACTACCAAACAAGTCGATTATTTATCATGCGTTCCATGGTCTTGCAAACACAGCTAGTTAGTGAAATAGGTCGATAATTGGATGGATCTATATGATCACGTTCAGGTTTAGGTATTGGTACTACTGTGGCATCACGCCATGAAGGAGGAAATTTCCCGGAAGTCCAAATATCATCAAAAATTGATAAGAACGTCTCTAAACAGGATTCTGGTAAGTGCTTCAGGAGTTGATAATGTATGTTATCAGCTCCTGTAGCAGTGTCATGCGTTTGATCAAGGGCAGTATGGAGTTCATGAATAGAAAACGTTTCATTATATATAATCTTCCCCATTATCAGAATTGAAATTAATAGTTTTCTTTTCTTGTTGTCTTTGATACTGCTGAAATATCTGTGTGTTGTTATAACTTTTTCATCGTTTTCATTGTAAGTAAGAGAAGAAGCCAGAAACACTGATAATTACCGTTTTTTCCTGTGTGATTTTGCTTCTGTAATGGCGTCACGCTGCACGGAAATTTTGACAATCACTTATGAAGACAAATCTTTGAATTGTATCTGTTTTTAGATTCCTCTTTCCTGCTATGAGACTCTTTCTATGCATGCAGGTATTGAGCCATTCAAAGAAATGGAGAGCCGGTTGGATGTCGGAATTTGTTTATAAAGTGCTACACAACGTAAAATCGGAATTTTTGTTTGTTTACCTTTCAAACTAGTGCAGGCTTTGTTTTAACCCCCAGAATGTTTCGTTTTATTTTTTCTAGACTGTTGATATTGTCGGCAAAGACCAGATGTAATATCATGGTAACGTGTATCGGTAATTTATTGATGCATTTGTCACAGCTGACTATGGAATATTCGTGATGTAGACGCCTCAATACAGTCCTTCGCGAGAGGAGATTTTGTAAACACAATCCAATATGGCGGAAAGCGCACTTAGGCTTTCGTGTGAGTTTCGCAAACATCCCAACCGGTTCTAGGTTCATTGGCTGCTTTTCAGATTTATCATGGGTAATAACATGAAAAACTGATATCAGTGATCGTTAGCATGTTATTTTGAAATTAAATAATCATAGCAATTATCCGACTTTCGCGTTTGAAATTATGCTGTACACCAAATAATGCTGTGAATCATGATCTCAAAATTTCTCAGGCCTTATGAGTTAGCGAAAACGTTCACAGATTTTTTAATAACCTCCATTTACCAAGCCTGAGTTCTAAGTAGAGCTCGAAACCGGATTTGAGAATAAGATCGTAGTCAAGAAAATTTTATAACCATTTCGGGAAACACCGACAACGCCGCCTGCGATTGTTTTCAATGTGCGGAGCAGTTGTTTACATATTACATATCTCAAGTGTTCTTGACTTGGATGTCATCGGTTTCCAGTCGCGCAGATCGATGCTTATGATGTTGGTCACTGTTTTGTACTCCATCATTTTACATATCGCCGCCATATGGCTGGAATATTGTTGAGTGCGGTGTAAAACTGAACTCATTTATTTACTCGCTCTGTTTGGAAACTGTTCGCCTCGAAGTTTCAATTATCGATTTCAAGCAGGTCGTAAGGGATAACAAGGGATAATGCGTCAGTAGGAAGCATAAGTGAGTGCATATGCACCTGTTTATGGACTAGAGGCCCACAAATTGTCATCAGTGTGTGACACTGTGCCATGAAATGAACGCGCGACTCGACAACAGCAAAGGTACTGGTATCTTTAACTTTCTTTCGAGCTTTTGTCCTTGCAATATTTTCTTTGAGCGAGATTTGTAATGAGAAATGAGATACGGGCACTTTTATAGCTTGTGTCGGAGGTACAGGCCTCACCTTCCACAACATGCCTGATTTTCGGTTAAATTTTCGGAGAGGATACAAGGGAGAGAACTCGTATGACTTTATCTATATGGAAGACCGTGCTAGCCTTGACCCGACGTGTGTATTGGATTTTAAATTTTCACAGGACAACACAGCTTTATCCAAACAGCGATAACATATTCTCAAATGCTGTGTTCCGACTCTCCGAATATGATAATGAGTCACTTATATTTACTCCATGGCAGTTACGGCAATCGTATCGGTAAACAGTGCTTCAAGAACTACCACTGGTTATGAAATATTAAAGTCGGATACATTTCTAAACTGTTTGAGAGGCATTCTAGAAGTTGCTGAGATAAAGATGACAAGAATTTTTTTATGGATGATCAACTTCTTTATTGCAGGGTAGCGACGTTTCGGTATAGATTCTTATACCGTTTTCAAGCGTGTGGGGAATGGCAGGGGGAGTACAATATATATACAGCTAATACATCTAATATCCCGCTCCCATACGCATCTCACTACCATACACCGGCAAAACATCACACCACATCAGTCGCCTACTCAAGCAACAAGCAGGCATTGACACCTACTTTACAACAGGAACACCCCTCAAAACAATCATTAAGGCCAACGGTAGGAAACACAGTACACAACAACAACACCCTAAAGGCGTCATCTACAACATCAGCTGCAGCTGCGGCAGCAACTACATTGGGGAAACATCCAGACCACTCAACATACGCATCAAAGAACACAAAACCTCCACAAACAAAGGTGACACAAAATCAGCCATTTCGGAACACATCACCAAATTTCCTGACCACAACATCAACTGGGACACTGTCACAACACTTGCTAGCAACAAACATGACTTCAAACAACGCAAACTTGCTGAAGCAGTACAAATCCGCAGACACAACCCAACAATCAACAGGGATCAAGGCGTCTTTGTCTCTCCGGCATTCAACTGCATCATTAACACTAATTAATCAACCCACTCTGGCCCCCAGTCTCAATTTATCCACTCAACTCACCCTGGCTTCCACCAATTAATCCACTCATCCCACTCTGGCTTCTGTCAACTCACCCTCTTCCCCCCCACCCCCCCACCCCCATCTCTACATCTATACAGCTCATCTCTGCTGTATATATATTGTACTCCCCCTGCCATTCCCCACACGCTTGAAAACGGTATAAGAATCTATACTGAAACGTCGCTACCCTGCAATAAAGAAGTTGATCATCCATAAAAAATTCTTGTCATCCGGATACATTTCTGAACTCAGAGTACATCTTTGTGATACTGGGACTTCTGGTCGACATGTACTTAGATTGTCCACCACAAGCGATCAACAGGTGCGAGATATTGAGGCTTCTTGCTGACATGTACTTAGACTGTCCACCATAAGCTACTAACAGGTGCGAGATACTGGGACTTCAGGCCGACATGCACTCAGATTGTCCATATGGGAAGTAAAGTCGGACAATTCGTCTACGTAAGAAGTCCTTATCACCAGCCTTCGTCTTGGACAGTGTGGTTAAACGTTTTCACACACTGCCACTGATAAAGAGGTTGCTCCTATGTGTTCATATTGTGACGGAGAAACTGCGAAGACAATGAAACATTCTCTAATTGAAAGCCTACGCTGCAACCATATCAGATACAATTTAAGACGTGTTATACTTTAGATGGAAAGTTCGTTGTCTCTATGTACACTCTTGGAACCATATGTTATGTTTCGATTCAGCGAGCAGTATTAGACTTTCGTGTCTGCATCGGAAAATTTTGAAATGTTAAAAATCTGATAAACACATTCACTTGCATATTGACTTTTAAACCATTTTATCAGTTTCTCTATTTCTAAGATAGTTTTGTCATTGAATGAGATCCTACTTTTCCGAAATAAAGTAGTAAGTACTTGCTGGTTTAAAATATGAACTATGTTATGAAGCAGGTTGGTTAATCATCTCATTTTCATTATTGGCTTTCTTCTTGTTTTAAGTCATTTTAAGGGTTAGGCGCAATTTCACTAAATGCCAGAAGAAACGTTGCCCTCCTACCTTTATGAATTACGGCAAAACTATCAAAGATATGTTAGAAGGTTACAAAAAAGAGAACAACACAGTTTATACAAATAACGAAAACTGCCGTAATTTCGACCGAAACAAATCAGTAACAGTGAGTTTGGGTTAGGGTTAGTGAGTTACAGGCCCAAAAGAAAGGTTGTAATAAAAGTTTGTCGTGAGACATAGATAAACCATTTAAAGTCACAATTTTCAACTGTTACAACTTAAAAGAACGGATTTCAGTCTTTTAAAACAATTTCTGCTAATTTGCATTAGTGAAAACAAGTACAACATGTCTTCGATATTCAGAAAAAAATGTCTTTTTTAATATTTTGCTTGCATAGTGACATTTCTCCAATTTCCGCTCACACAGAGCAATACCATCAGTCCAAACGGAGCAATATTCAAGCACTACGAGGAGATGTCAAAACGTAGAGAGCCTCACCACTACAATGGTATAAATGCATCTGTTTTAGGTTTTAGGTTTCAACATGATATCTGTCAGCATCAAACAAATTGGTTTGCTACGTACCAGCCTCATGATCCCCATTTTGTAGGGGTTTTGATAGGGTTGTAAAGGTTCCAAGATAATAACATTACAGTTTAACTGAAAGAAATGTTTATGTTTCAGTACAAACTTAAAGGTTATCTTGTAATGGCTAATAATTCTGCCTCATTCTGGTACACTTAGTTTTATAGATAGTCGGCCATCTTGCCAGAGAAGACACTGGTGTGTTGTCGTGAATTCCAGCTGTACAAAGTCATCAGAGGGAAAACTTCTTCAGGTTTCCGACCATCAATCAACACGTGGCGACACAGGTTATTTTCTCTTTTGTTATCTATTAGGGGATTGTCAGTGCCTGTTGACATACTTTAGCATATACTTGCGCACGCATTTCCAGGACATGCATCAACTGTCAGTGTCTGTTAACATGCTTTAGCATATACTTGTACTCATATTTCCCGGATACGCACCAGCTGTCAGTGTTTGTGGACATGCATCATCATACACTTGTTCACATGTTTCCCTGACACACCATCAGTTGTCAGTGTTTGTGGACATTCATCAACACATACTTGTACACATGTTTCCCTGACACACCATCAGCTGTCAGTATTTGTGGACATGCATCAACACACACTTGTACACATGTTTCCCCGACACACCATCTACCCGTGAAGGTCCCGGGGTAGAATAGGCCTTCAGCAACCCATGCTTGCAATAAAAGGCGACTATGCTTGTCGTAAGAGGCAACTAAAGGGGATCGGGTGGTCAGTCTTCCTGACTTGGTTGACACATGTCATCAGCTCCCAATTGCGCAGATCGATGTTCATGTTGTTGATCACTGGATTGTCTGGTCCAGACTCGATTATTTACGACCGCCGCCATATAGCTGGAATATTGCTGAGTGCGGCACAAAACTGAACTCACTCACTCACTCACTCACTCACTGACACACCATCAGCTGTCAGTGTTTGTGGGCCTACTTTATCACAAACTGTTACTCACATTTCTCTGACATGCCACCAACTGTCAGTGTTTGTGGACATACTTACATACAATAGCCTCCTGTAACAAAGAGGGAAGGTGGACGTATGGATGATGCATACACGTACGTTCAGTTTTAAGTTATGAAAGGTAGCGTGTTCTTGATTGGGAGATAAATTATATTTTTGCCAAAATGTTTGGAATGAACAACTATTTTAACATAATCTACAACGTTTGTTTGATATATGTACGCAGGATTGACACGGTAATATTTCTTCATCCAAATATCTGACATTTTATACAAATATTAAATCAGTAATATCTGATAACCACATGTGATAAATCTTTAAGAAGAATATGTAAATTCATTACATTTTATAAAAATTAATGGATATTTTCCATTTAGATCACGTGACGGCAATATTGTGGATATAGTAGGAAAAAAATGAGAATTCCTTGAATTCCCCTTCCTCGGGGGAAGTGCCATGTATTTTTTGCTTGCCAAAAGTATACTCAGATTCGGGACCACTGTTATACAATGTACATCCTAGTAAGCAAATTTTGTAACTCACGTGACTAAGAGATTTAAAATGGTATAGTAATTTGTTATGGTAAAAAATTTCTCATGACAAAAGGCATAAGAAATCCCTTCAGAACCAGCAACATATACAATGTTCCCAGAAATTATTGAGAAAATCTTTGTTTTTTTTCTAATGATGCTAAGATTGGAAAAAGGGCTTTCACTATGCACTAAGCATACTAAATAAGGGAGACAACTCTTGAAGGCTTAGAAGGCAGCTCATTACGTCAAGAGTTATCTCCCTTGTCTGAGCAGACGGCTTTCTGTGTTGACATGGTAGAATTTACAGCAAGAGAGAAAAGAAAGCTCATTCTAGATGATTTTGAAAGGGGTGAGGCTGATGCTAAAGTGTTAGCTTGTAGACATGGTATTCCTCTGTCTACAGTATACAGAACTTTGAAGAATATTCAAACAGGAACCGGGGTAGAGCACAAAGCAGGGGCAGGTCGGCCTAGGAAATTCAGTGTTCGGATCGCCGAAGACTTGGGCAGATTGTGAGTAGGGGCAAATTGAAAAGTGTTGAGAACATCAGAAATGAAATGATTAGCAGAGGAAGTCCTCAGGTATGCAATGAAACAGTTAGGCAGGACTTACAGAGACTTAATTGGGTCAAAAAACGTGGAATTCCCTCGCCGTTGATGAAAGATGCACAAAAGGAAAACCGTTTAAACTGGTGTCGGGCTCATGAAAATCAAGATTGGGATAATGTTTTCTTTTCGGATGAAAGTTCTGTTTGGCTTTTCCCTAATTGTGTGAAAATTTGGACCAAAGATACTGTCAAACCTATCTACCAGCGACCAAAACATAGCCCGAAGTTTCACATGTGGGGTGGCATATCGGCTCGCGGAGTGACGCCATTGTGTGTTTTCATGGGAAACTTGACAAAAGAAAGATACGTTGACATTCTAAATGGTCACCTTCTTCCGACAGGACAAACATTGTATGAAGATGATTGGATTTTCCAGCATGATAATGACCCAAAACACACTGCGCGCTACACAAAACAGTGGTTGTCGGGCGAAAATGTTCAAGTTTTAGACTGGCCCAGTTACAGCCCAGACCTAAACCCAATTGAGAATGTGTGGGGAGTCATGAAGGACAGAATAAACCAAAAGGGACTGAGAAATATTGAAGATATGAAGGCAGAGGTTGTCCAATATTGGGATACCCTGTCACACGATTACCTACAAACTTTGATGGGTAGTGTGCCTAGGCGTATTCAGGCATGCATTGCTGAGCGAGAAGGTCTAACAAAGTACTAAAAGAAGACTGAGACTGTAAAAGGATGATGTTTTAACATGTTTATGTAAGTAAAACGCCAGAAGTTAATAAACGTAATGAGTTACATGACGCAACATGATTCTCAATAATTTCTGGGAATACTATAACATTGAGAAGTCTAAATATTTTGTACTGAGCCAAAATGCAAGATACAAAGATTCAGAATAGAGGTTTTATGTACAATGCAGTCAAATCTAAAGAAATGGGTCACAAATATAATGTCAACTCACCAAAGTCTTGGTTTGAGAGTGAGAAACAGTAATACTGAATGTAACATGGCGAGCGGTCATGCAACAGTTATGTAGGTCAAGTGTTGAAGGAGAGGCAGGCAGATTGACGCCAGTAAATCTTTATGTGTCCATGTGTCAACACACCAAGCCGCCTTTACAGTCACTGATTCCTGAATATTCCAACGAAGCATGGAACCTTTGCCATGTTTTGAGATCGACAGGTCAAACACACCAAAGGGAGGTAACGCTAAGGTGCTACTTTAAAGGTCTGATGCTAAAATACTAATAGCACTGAACATTAATGATACGAAATGTGACCCATAATATCTATCACTCAGAGCATTAAACGCTGTCACCCAATAATAAATATTACTTAATCAGTAATACAACACTTAATACAGAAAATACACTCTCATAACACTCCCCCGCCCCCTTAAGGAAAATTGAGTTTCACAGAAACGTTCTATTGCAATCATAGCAATACAACTAACATAATTACATGACATGATCTAATGTAAATAACATGAGAAACATCTTGCAAGAATTACTGTGATATAATGCCAATACATTCATACAGCATCATCAAGTCATAATGCATTTACAACCTGGAAAGTGCATCGGCACATTGCCATTGCCTTAATGTGTCTGATCACAGGATTGGACCCTTGCATGGTTAGACTCCACCTCATAAGTCTTTGGTTCTTCATTTTATGAAGAAAAGTCAAGGGGTTGTGATCAGTAAACACTTCAGTTGGCAAGGTAGTGGCACGTAGGTATACTTCAAAATGCTGTGAAGCTAACAAAAGACCCAGTGTCTCATTCTAAATGGTAGAATAATTTCTTTGATGCTTTCCAGATTTCTTTGAAAAATAACAAACTGGATGTTCAATTCACGAATCATCCTCTTGAATCAGGACAGCACCTACACATACATCACTTGCATCAATTTGCAACTTAAATGCTTTCTCAAAATGTGGTGCCTGCAATGCTGGAGAAATCATGAGTATGGCTTTCACTTTTTCAAATGCAGTCTGACAACTGCTATACCACTGAAAGTTTACCTTTTTCACCAAAACGTTGGTAAGTGGTGATACAACATTTGATAAATTTTGACAGAAATTGGCTATAATAGCCTGCCATACCTAAGCATCTCATGAATTCTCTCTTAGATAGAGGTACTGGAAAATGTACAGTTGCTTCAACCTTAACATTAACTGGCTGTACCTGAATGTGCCCTACAACATGGCCTAAAATTCAACTTGTGCCTTCCCAAATTCACACTTGGCTAGATTCACTGTCAATTTTGCTCAAGACAGACTTTCAAAGAAAGCATAAGTTCTTTTCAGATGATCTTCCCACTCCATGTCGTAACTGATGACATCATCCATGTAAGCCTCAAGACTATCAAGATCAGACGTCACATTGTTGACGAGTCTCTGGAACGTCGCTGGTGTATTCTTTAGACCAAACGGCATCACTTTGTATTGATACAGTCCATCTGGTGTACCAAATGCCGATATTTTCTTTTCACGGTCTGTGAATGAAACCTGCCAGAAGCCAACCACATGTGGTGAACTCCACTCACTGGGCTCAAAAATGTCATTGTCTGACATGTACTTTTACTTCCTTCTATAGGATTTTACGTTTCACTGGATTCATCAGATATGAGTGTTGTTTTACAGGCACAGCATCACCTACATCTATATCATGGCTAACAACATCAGTTCGACCAGGCACATCAGGAAATAAGTGAGAGAATTCATACACCAAATCTGACATCTGAACTTTCTGCTCAGGCGATAGATGTGATAGTTTCTCATCAAGGTTAGCTAACACATCAGAATGTCTCAACTTTGTTGAAATATTATCACTGAGGTCATCAAACTTCACATTGCCAACACCATCATCAATGTTGTCAATATGTTCACCGGCACCCATGAAGAGCCACCTCCTCGTGGTGGGTGCTGGGTAACGCCAAGTGGTCTTCTCCCGTGTGGACCCGGGGCAGAATGTGTCCACAGCTACCCATTGCTTGTCGTAAGAGGCGACTAAATTGGGCAACCTGTTTGCCGTGGGTTGCGTCCCGTGTCGGTGGAGGACGGTAGTCTGGTGGTTGAGGGCAGTAGGAGACTGAACCATTTTGCTCCCATTGCTCAACACACCACTTTGGCCCTTACTTCACCTAGACGGGTGGTAGAACTGGCCCAGTTCTATCAATCGGCTGGTCACGCCAAGCCCTGAGCTACAACTATGTAATGCTCAAAATTTATAAAACTGTTGCTTTGATTTTTCATGCTTGGCTATTTTGAAATTGTTAGTTCAAACCCATCATTTTATGTATGTTTTTGCCTAGAGTCGTATGCCCAGAAGGCGGTGGCTCATGGGCCAATCTGGTGGAACTATTAATCTTTTAATTTTTCTGCTGGAGTATATCATCCGGGTATCCTTGGTGCTGCAAGCTGGAGATCCGCTTGTTTTTAGCATTGTCCTTGTGATACTCCGTGGTGGGTGGGGAGCTCGGATGACGAATCATTACCACTTAGCATGGAATACGAAACCCCCAACAAAAAAACGAAACGTCCACTTGACATTGATTATGATGAACAGCGACCTTCCAAATCTGTTGATTATTGGCCACGTTTCTTACTTCGTGAGACTCTTGATCAAACTCCATTAAAGCTGAATCCGTTTGCTATATCAAAAAGTATCCACGGAATAGCAGGAGAAATTAAAGATGTGAAACGCCTGCGTTCAGGATCTCTGTTGCTTGAATGTAATAGAAAGCAACAAGCAACCAATCTATCCACTGAAATGTTTGTTGGAGTTCCGGTTAAGGTGTCTGCACATAGAACTCTGAACACCAGCAAAAAAATTGTAAGAGATCGAGACCGTCTATTTGCAGATATGACTGACTTTGACATTGTATCGGAAATGAAGAATCAAGGAGTGATAGATGTAAAACGATTTTCAAGCCGGAAGAATAATGAGGTTGTTCCAACTAACACGTACCTGTTTTCGTTCTCTGCACCAAATGCACCCAAATCAATCAAGGCAGGTTACTGCAATGGTAACGTTGATTTGTACATCCCCAACCCTTTGCGGTGTTTTAAATGCCAGAAATATGGACATGGTGTGAACACTTGCACATTGTCTGTTGTGTGTGCTCACTGTGGTGAGAAAACACACACAACAAAAGATTGTGACAGTGATTTTAAAAAATGCACCAACTGCTCAGGCGACCATTCGTCATTTTCTAAACAGTGTCCTATTTGGAAAGAACAAATGCAGATAAACAGAATAAAGTTTACTCAAAATATCTCCTTTTCTGAGGCAAAAAACTGGTACAGAGATCTGATCTTCAAGAAAGTTACAGTACAGCTACAGTAGCAAAAACACCATCTGAGTCTAGCTCTAAAAGAACAAAATCATCAACAGGCTGCCAAACTACCTTGACTTGGGTAAATTGCAACTCTCCACAGATGCTGTACCCTGCTATATCATCACAGACTGAGGAATCAGTTCCTAGTACATCCAAGTCTTCTTCTGATCACAAATCATCATCATCTCAGTCACATTCAAAGTCTCAACCAACAGCTGGTAGTCAACACACTGTTAAAAGTAAACCTAAGCCTAAGTCTGGTGCTTCAAAACACCAAAGTGGCAGAGCTCCAAAAGGGTCACAAAATAAAATTCAATTGTTCAATAAATATGGGTCTCTTGAAGACATGGACGTTTCTGAAAACGTCCATTCTAGGGCACATAGCTTGTCGCCCTCCAAAGGAGTACGGGGTAGATCCCCAATAAATCCCCCTAAAAGATTTTTTATTTAAGTTTATTCCAACAATATTCTACAGTGGAACTGCAGAGGACTGAGGACTAACTTACATGAATTACAGCTATTAGTCCAAGATTTTACACCTTCAGCGATCTGTCTGCAGGAGACTTATTTAAAACAGACAGATACTTTGGATCTTCGTCATTACAAAGCATATCATTGCTTTTCACCTCCAGGTGATAAGGCCACGAGGACTTTTGTTCTGACAATGATTTATGTATTTATAATGATGGTTCCAACACATATTTACACCCTGGTACAGGGACCTATTCTGCTCTTGACTTGTCATTGACAAATTCAGAACTACTAAATGAATTTGAATGGTCAGTCCACGATGACCTCTGTGGAAGTGACCATTTTCCTACTGTATTAAAAGCTGTAACTCCATCCGATGTTCCTCCATCATCAAGACGAAATTTTAAAAAAGGCTAACTGGGCTTTATATGAAACACTGTGTGCTGAAAAAACTTAAACCTGAACGTTTTATTGACGTTCCTGATGCTATTAAATGCTTTTCTGAAGAACCTAACTCCATTGCTGATGAGTGTATACCAAAGTCCTCTGCAGTTCCACACATAAGAAAACCATGGTTCAACGATGAGTGCAAACAAGCTAGGAAGGCAAGGAAAAAAGCAGAACATTATTTCCGTCGCCATCCTATGGTGCATAATTTCAATAAATTTAAGATTTTAAATGCTAAAGCACGGCGTACTTTTAAACAGAACAAACGCCAATCTTGGCAAAATTATCTATCCAAAATAAATTCTCGGACACCCATGTCCAAGGTATGGAACATGGTCCAGAAAATCAAAGGTAAAGGTACTAAATCTACTGTCCATCATCTTAAACATGGAGATCACTGATAAATCAGATATTGCTAATAAACTAAGTGAAACCCTTGCTAAACACTCTTCCTCTTCAAATTATGTGCCAAAATCCCAGCAATATCACAAACAACAAGAAAAGAAAAGTATTAATTTCAATTCTGATAATGGGGAAGATTATAATGAAACTTTTTCTATTCATGAGCTCCATACTGCTCTTGATCAAGCTCACGACACTGCTACAGGAGCTGATAACATACATTATCAACTCCTGAAGCACTTACCAGAATCCTGTTTAGAGACGCTCTTGTATATATTTGATGATATTTGGACTTCCGGGAAATTTCCTTCTTCATGGCGTCATGCTATAGTAGTACCAATACCTAAACCTGGACGTGATCATACAGATCCGTCCAATTATCATCCGATTTCATTGACAAGCTGTGTTTGCAAGACCATGGAACGCATGATAAATAATCGACTTGTTTGGTATTTGAAAAAGCATATGACACAACTTGGAAATATGGCATTTTACGAGATTTACATGACTTCGGTTTGCGAGGTCGTTTGCCTGAATTGATAGCCAGGTTTTTAAATAACAGACAATTCCAGGTCCGTGTGGGTTCTACCCTGTCTGATCATTACAATCAGGGTCAGGGTGTTCCACAAGGCAGTATTTTGTCTGTCACTTTTTTTAGCATCAAGATCAACAGTTTATCTAAAGTTTTAAACGATTCAATTGATGGATCGTTATTTGTGGATGATTTTAATATTTCTTGTCGTGGTACAAATATGCATACCATTGAACGGCAATTGCAGTTGTGTTTAAACAAGATTAATAAATGGTGTCTTGAAAACGGCTTTAAAGTTTCTAAATCGAAAACTAACTGCATACATTTTTGTCGAAAATACAAACCACATAAAGACCCTGAACTATCTCTAGATGGGACGGCCATTAAAGTTGTGAAGGAAGCCAAGTTCTTGGGTCTTATCTTTGATTCACATTTAACCTTTTTACCTCATATTAAATCACTTAAAATTAAATGCCTAAAAGCACTTGACTTGTTGAAAGTGGTTTCAAATTCTAAATGGGGAGGGGATCAAGCTACCCTTATCCATCTATATCGATCTCTCGTGCGTTCTAAACTTGACTATGGCTCCATTGTCTATGGTGGAGCCTGCAAAACCAACTTAAAACTATTAGATTCAGTCCATCATCAAGGTCTAAGACTTTGTCTTGGCTCCTTTAGAACTTCACCTGTTGACAGCCTGTATGTCGAGGCTGATGAACCATCTCTTGGGCAGCGACGTATAAAATTAGTTTTACAGTATGTAACAAAACTATATTCAAATGAGTCAAACCCTGCATACAACTGTGTTTTCAATCCTCTGTATGAGGATTTATACAATAAGAAGTCTTCTCTTATTCCGCCTCTTGGTTTAAGAATAAAACCACTTATTTCTGCTGCCAGCATTGAGCTGGAAAATATAGCTCCCTCCCGTCTTCTTTCTTCTCCTCCTTGGCAGTTGGTTAGGCCACAAGTTGACCTAACATTAACGACTTTTAAAAAATCAGAAACGAATGAATTACAGTATTAACAAGAATATAATGAATTGAACCATAAATATAAGCCCTTATTTACAGATGGGTCCAAGGACGGTGGCGCAGTAGCTTGTGCCACTATCATTGGATCCAGAACAATATCTTCTCGATTACCAGATAACAGTTCTATTTTTACAGCTGAAGTTAACGCCGCATTAACAGCTCTTAAATATATTCAAAGACACCCTAAACGTAAACAATATATAATCTATTCCGACTCTCTTTCTTGCCTTCAGGCTATTAAAAATCTTTCTTGTAAACATCCACTTTTAATTGAAATTATTGAATTGTATAATAATCTTGCCACTGGCCAATACGACATCTTCTTTTGTTGGTTACCCAGCCACGTAGGTATTTCCGGTAACGCAATGGCCGATCTTGCTGCCAAGGCGGCACTCAACAAATCTGTGACTCCACTTCTTATTCCATACTCTGATTACAAAGCGAGCATTAGAACTTACATCCGCGATCTGATGCAGAAGAAGTGGGACACCCAATTAGGTATCAATAAACTACATGAAATAAAACCCTACATTGGTTATACCCACTTGGGTTGTCAGTCCAGATTTGAAGAGGTAATCATGCGACGATGTCGTATTGGCCATACAAGATATACCCATAAGTGTCTGTTAAAAGGTGAGGATCCTCCGTTTTGTATCCCTTGTGATGAGAGAGTTACGGTCAAGCATATTCTGCTTGACTGTGTTGAATTCTCCATCACAAGGGATAAGTATTTCAATGTCAAAACTATCAAGCATCTTTTTACAACTGTTAGTTCTCATTTAATCATTGTTTTTTTAAAGGAAATTGATTTCATGGTAGAAATTTAAGCACTGCGATTCTGTAGATATATGTATTTTAATAATTGGTAGTTTAGATCAGTAACTAGAATTGTTAGTGGCTGTATCCTGAAAGGGGGTTGAAGTGCTGTAAAACTATTGTCCTCCTGAGAGGGTACGTAAGTCCACAAACATTCAAAGTAAATTCTGAATTTCCAGGTTTTTAATCGTAGTATAAGTGTGTTTTTTTATTGTATGGCTAGATTTCCCAAATGGCTGGTGGCTGAGAGGATGATGTAAATCCAACTAGGGTCCATGAAGGTAGCAAAGGTACTGTAAGTCCCCATGGTCCCTAGTATGGTGATCTACCATCAGTTGTTGGCAATCTATAGCCCAGTTTTATATTGTATTGTCCTCTATAGATCAATTGTTTTAGGCATAGCTACTAGTTTTACATTCTTTTCTGTGATGTTCTAGTTGTTTTACTGTCCTTCGTCGACATGTGTTTATAATACTCATATATTCCATTTTAATGTTACGTTCCCGTCACGATATGGCTGAAATATAGCCGATGTGACGTTAAATTTTAACTCACTCACTCCAAAAACTCCAACATCAATAAAGTGATTCAAAACAGCTTTCAAAATGCGAGATTTCCTCATAGCAGGTTTGGCTTCAAGTTAGAAATTTGCAACAAATCTGATTTGCACAATTCACTAACTGTTTCAGGGTCAGGGACTCATGCCAAAATTGCAAAGTAAAAAATGAAAAAGATTTCACAAATGGTCTCAAATGTCAAATGAATTCTATCCCGGAGGGGTCCCTAATCGTGTTACAGTTAAAAATTGGCCGTGACAAAAGGCATAAGAAATCCCTTCAGAACGAGCAAAATATAACACTGAGTCTAAGCTTTTCGATATTTTCTATTGAGCAAAAACAACGACAAGGTACAAAGATTCACAATAGAGGTCTCACGTACAAGGAAACTGAGTCAAATCTATAGTAATGGGTCACAAATATGATGTCAACTCACCAAAGCCTTGGTTTGAGAGTGAGAAACAGTAATACTGAATGTAACATGGCGTGCGGTCAGGCACCAGTTATGTAGGTCAAGCGTTGAAGGAGAGGCAGACAGACTGACTCCAGTAAATCTATATGTGTCCATGTGTCAACACACCAGCCAGCCTTTACAGTCACTGATTCCTGAATATTCCAACGAAGCATGGAACCTTTGCCATGTTTTGAGATCGACAGGTCAAACACACCACAGGAACATTTATGATGTGACCCATAATAACTACCACTCAAAACACTAAACGTTGTGACCCAACGATAATTACACTCTTCAAAAAACAAATGCAAAAACCAAATATCAATGAAAATTTGGTGTTATTCAAGGACGTGTAGATCAGCGGAAAACAAAGATACAGGAATGAAATTTTTGAGGGCAATGCTTTGCAGTCTTGTCCATATTTCATGAGAATAACAGTCATCACAGTCATTACTGCTGTCTGCCAGGTGGTGTTGAAGTCAGTATCTCTTATGACCACCTCCGTTGGCCTGTTGGAAGAGGTGCCATTGGTGGTCAACAAGGTGAAGGACGTGCGGATGGAGAATCTGGTCGATGTATCAATTGGCCATCAGATTGCCTTGGACAAACACAAGTTCCGATCTGTGGGTTTATGAGATTTCCACCTACACCATAACACTTTCACGACCGAATCTGTCCACCTGGCTAATGCAGTTATGGGGAAAATGTTCATGACGTCCTGTGTAGACACAGTTTCTACCATCACGTCGCCTGATGAGATAACATGATTCATCGCTAAACCATACGCGCCTCCAGTTTGCCACGTTCAACACCTTCTCACTTGTCGACATCGATGTAGTTATATGAAGAAGGGGGCAACTTTGGACGTTTGGCATGCATTCCTACTTCTCGGAGACGGTCCTGATCGGACACTCTTTGGGCTCCAAACTGTTCTTGTGCCGAATTTGTTTGACGAAATAGATGGGATGAACGTTGAATATCCTTGCAACCCCATTTTCTTATTCCAATTGCCTGATTTCGATCAGCAGAGTTGAGATGTCCCATTTTCGTGTGCAGTGCTTGCAAAGATCGTGGATGAAATTGTGAGATTCATATGGGTCTTCCATAGTCACATGCTGTACTCATGTTTTGCATGTGAGAAACAATCATTGTGCTTGATATTTGTGCTGCATGACATCCACGCACATCATGACAATCCTGATTGATAAAACCGTTCAAAATCAATTTTGGTTGCGTGTGGTCAAGCATGATCTTCTAAAACATTGCAGAAGAAATGTGGAACCCTAAAATATGTTTGAGTCTACATATGTTTACAAGTTTGTAGGTATTTTTGAATTTCATTTTGCGTTTTTTAAAGAGTGTATTATCTTATACTACGGTTGTTCTACTGATAATATATTTAGTCAAAATGTATGGTCTGTTAGTATTTAATTGTCCATCTGAATAATACAACTGAATTATTTAGCTTTGTACAAATGCAATTCGTCTAACGTTTATAAAGCTATCAACTATTTTCATATTTTCAACTCATCTGAAATTTGACCAACCATTCTGGCCTACTATCAACTACCCCTGCAGTCAAAAGATCCTGCATCGAATTATGCAAGCAATATGTTAAGGTTGTGCTTAAACGTCTCTTACAAATATGTAAAACTTTACGTGCTATTGAGCAGCATGCAGTAATTACTAGTCCATTAGTGTTTCAGCTGACATTTTTAGTTGTGATAATTCATGGCAGTGGTAGGAAATGTCACAGATGCTTGCGCTGTAGTGTGACAAACACTCAGCTACATAGAGTGCTGTAGTAAGTGAGACGATCACAGACATTGATTGTTGAACTGATTCTGGTAATCAAATACACAGAGGACACTAGTGAAGTAAGAGACATATCCATTTTTATCGCTGCTGAAGGTTCTAAATTTGTGAAGATACCTATAATGAACAATTTTTAATGGTTGACAGTAAATATGATACCAAATTGGTTGTTCAAGCGATGGTTGGGATACATTATCTCTTGCCATCTCTTGAGACTCATTAAGAGGAAGATAGAGGCTGTCATCGTTTATACTTTCATAAATGCTTTCGTCATCGCTATCGGCATACTCAAACTTCGGATGAGTATACAGGAGTAAAATGAATATAACGTCTGTAGATATGTTTAACCTAGACGACAGTAGTTTCTCGATCAGGGACGTTAGGGCAGTAACGAGAGACAATCCAGAAAATGGGACACTGTAGTGAGAGAAACAATCATGGAATGGCGCTTCCAGTAAGACACAGACAACCATGAGCATCAGGGACGTATAGAGAGACAATCATAGACAATATAGAAGTTTTATGCTTCTCTCGAGGGTAATACAGTCTGATGTTCGCCTCTTTCCAGTGTTACCAGAGCCGCGAGGCGTGGGATGACACCGCTACAAAAAGGCGTTCATCAGACCGTATTGCCCTAGAGAGAAGCATACAACGTACTTATCCTACCGCAATGTTAAACGTAGAAAATATAATTATATCTTATTTGGAAGATCGTTGCCGACTATATGACACATAAACAAACTGGCATCTGTCTCGACTGGACTTTTTGAATCAGTGAAACATATTCTGACAAGTTTAAAACTCCTATGAAAATGGTTAATTGTGTAAATGGTTAAATGGTTTCAGTGCGCAAATGATTCAATGTATAGACTAGTGTAAATACAACAGCGGAAGTCGGGGAATTACCTGTTTACATGGTGACCTCAGTATCAGCTAATGGGACGGTTGTTGATGTCCGGGTACTGCATGTGCCATGTTATGACGTCGCACGATTGTTAGGGATGCAACTTCACTGTGGAGAGTTTAGCGTTACCGTGTCAGTTGTCACCCACTGAGAGGGATGACTCGGAAACTTGTTCAAGTGTCAATGACCAATGTATTCTACATGAAGGTAAAATAAGGGAGACTGTTGTGAGAGAAACAGTCACGGACATGGGGGTTGTACAAGAGAGACATGGGGACGTGTAGTGAGACAGACACAGAGACGTGTAGCAAGAGAGACATGAAGACATGAAGCAAAAGAGACACACAGACGTGAAGTGAGATTGACTGTTTGATTGATTGATAGATATACTGAAAGCCATTGAAAATGCAAATTGACATTCACACTTGCTTTGCTCACACGAATGTCAACATATAGAGATGTAACTTGCAGATACGTTTTAGATAGACATCTGTGGATATTTAATCGGAAAATGTCCAATCAAAAACAACATCAGTGGCGCAACAACGACATCAAACAAAGGAGGGGTCACCTGCAGTCAATATCGTGTGTGCCCACCGTGCACTGCAAGGAAGTCATTGAAAGACACATATTTCTCAGAAACAACTGTGGGGTGGTCGGCCAGTGATGTGGAAGGGCCGTGTCATTTCAGCACTTGGTCATGGCTCCACCAATTCCAAAATGACCATGTCTTTCTGCAAATGGTATGTTAAACCTGCATTAAGGCGTCTTGGCACCTTATAGGCGCGGACATGACGTTGTCTTGTCCCAGCTGTCCTCTTTGCAGTATCGAGTGCTGTTTTGAACCGATTTCGCAAGTGTGAGACTCGGATAGTGCGGTCCTGTTGTCAAAGGTGGTGCACCAGGTCGCGGACAAACGCATCACTTCCGGTGGCCCGAAAACGTTGTCTGACCAACAGTGGATGGCTGCACACTACTGTGTCTGACAATCATCACATGTGAAGAAACGCTGATAACCATAGCGAGAACCTGATTCTTGTCGTCTTGTGTCAAGCGTGACATTTCTCAACGTGATTCAGTTTCACAATTCCTTGTGCTTTTATAGGGTCTGGGTGCAGGTAATGCACGTGCACAACGTGTTTTTGAATGTGATTGTGGTTACGAAGCATCGAAGTTCATAAAAGAGGAATTCTCTGGGCTTCAGACTGGGCCTTTATCCCTACATTCTCTGTATCACACCAAAACATCTTCAACCGAAGTTTTGTAAGTTCCAGGACAACAAATACTAATTGCGGTTTAATTGCTTTCAGTATATTCTTTAAAAATTAAGAAACGGATTGGGCACAAATTATCCAACTTAAATAAGCCCTCTCCACACAGTTACAACAGTATATTACAACAAAGTTCAACAAGAGGCAGACAAAGGGTAACGATATGTACTTGTTATTTAAATCATTTAGTGTTATGGATGTATGTACCGATTTAAAAACATTCTTTTTTCTGTAAGCGAGAGACCTGCATTGCCATTTGAGATGAAATTAATATCAATACATGCTCTATAATTCACAAACAATTCTAAAGAAGATAACATTTGTCCTCTTTGAATTATATGTAATGGACATTCATGAAAATAATGATTTCTAGCATGCAATATCCAGTGACTAGACAAGATCTAGCTATCAGATCCAGTGACTGGACAAGAACAGTGATCAGATCCAGTGACTGGACAAGATCTAGTGGCAATATCCAGTTTCCTTAAAAGATCTAGTGGTCAGGTCCAGTGACTGGACAAGATCTAGTGGTCAGATCCAGTGACTGGATAATAATAGTGATCAGAACCAATGACTAGACAAGATCTAGTGATCAGATCCAATCACTAAACAAGATCTAGTGATCACATCCAGTGACTGGACAAGATCTAGTAGCAAAATCTATCTAATGGCAATATCCAGTGACTGAACACGATCTAGTGATCAGAACCAGTGACTGAACAAGATCTGGAGGCAATATACAGTGACTGGGCAGGGTCTAGGGGCAACGTCCTGGACAATATCTAGTTGCAATTTGCAGTGACTGGACAAGATCTAGTGATCATATCCAGTAACTTGACAAGATCTAGTGATCAGATTCGGTGACTGGGAAAGAAGTAGTGGCAATATCCAGTGCCTGGACAAAATCTAGAGATCAGATCCAGTGAGTGGAGAAGATCTAGTTGCAATATCCAGTGAGCTGACAATATCTAGTTGCAATATCCAGTGACTGGACAAGATCTAGTGGTCAGATCCGGTGATTGGATAAGAATAGTGATCAGATCCAGTGCCTGGACAAGATCTAGTGATTAGATCCAATCACTAAACAAGATCTAGTGATCATATCCAGTGACTGGACAAGATCTGATGGCAATATCCAGTGATTGGACAATATCTAGTGGCAATGATCAGTGATTGGACAATATCCAGTTGCAATTTGCAGTGACTGGACAAGATCTAGTGATCAGATCCAGTGACTGGACAAGATCTAATGGTGCCAAATCTATCTAGTGGCAATATCCAATGACAGAACACGACCTAGTGATCAGAACCAGTGACTGGACAAGATCTAGAGGCAATACCTGGTGGCCAGATGTACTGATAAGATAGTAATGTAAGATGTAGTAAGTGGACAAGATTTAGTGGCAATGTCTTGTAACTGGACAAGATCTAGCGGCACGATCCAGTGGCTGGATAATATCTAGTGGCAATTTGCATTGACTGGACAAGACCTAATGGCAACATCCAGTGACCGGGCAAGATCTAGAGGCAACATCCGGTGACTAGACAAGATGTAGTGATAGGATTCAGTAAGTGGACAAGATTTAGTGGCAATGTCCTGTAACTGGACAAGATCTAGCGGCACGATCCAGTGAGTGGACAAGATCTAGTGGCAATTTGCAGTGACTGGATAAGATCTAGTGGCAATTTGCAGTGACTGGATAAAATCTAGTGGCAATATCCAGCGAGTTGACAATATCTTGTTGTAATATCCAGTGACTGGACAATACCTGGTGGCAACATCCAGAGACTGGACAAGATCTAGTGGTCAGATCCAGTGACTGGACAAGAAAAGTGATCAGATCCAGTGAGTGGACAAAATCTAGTGGCATTATCCAGATCTATTTTTTATGCTACATATTGCCTTTACAATATCTTACAGTGCCCTGCTTTATATTGCTCCTACAATATCGTACAGCGTTCTTCTACAATTTGCACAATCATATTTTACAGTGCTCTGCTTCAGATTTCTACCACAGTATCGTACAGGGTTTTCTACATATTGCCCTTATAATATCTTACAGTGTTCTGCTACATATTGCTCCTATGATATCTTACAGCGTTCTACTTGTAATAGTAGGTGTGACTGAGTCATACCGAGTGTGGTAGTGAACGATATGAATAACCACGACCTTGTGACGACTAACCTCGCGAATAAGCTTTCTTTGTCCAATTCTTCCTAAATGGATTAAAGAACAATCTGATCAATCGCCATATTCAAAGACGTTATCGCATGATAACAGTAAAGCCAGGAAAAAAGCCTTCAGTGCATTTAAATCACGGTTTTTTCCGGGTTTCGGAATGCGTGTTGACAGAAGACCTGCCCTGGCGGTCAGGATGTAGGACATTTGAAAGTTAAATTTCACTTGATTGATATGGCTGTCTTCACGGGCGTTGATGTACGCCTTCCTTGCACTGGTTCCCAGTTGGCTCTCGCTGTACACAACATCAGACACAAAACATGCCGAACACGTTCCAACGTCACTGTGTGGAAATGATGATTACATCTTGTGATGATTCTTGAATAAATATACACGTGAACGAATGCAAACATATTTCAACACGAATAGGATCACCAAATACTCACTAGCCACCATCTGAAGGCTCCAGTCACATTGTACTCAATGAAATTTGCTCCTAACCCTACTTGACTTC
Source organism: Haliotis asinina (assembly GCF_037392515.1). Taxonomy (NCBI): domain Eukaryota; kingdom Metazoa; phylum Mollusca; class Gastropoda; order Lepetellida; family Haliotidae; genus Haliotis; species Haliotis asinina. The sequence continues at coordinate 78,723,485 of NC_090284.1, read as the reverse complement.
TATAAACTTAATATTTCGTGACGTACTCCCATTTTTGATTAAACTGTCCCTATTTGCGTAAGGTAAATTACACCAGTAACATGTTTGACCTTCAAAGTAACATTAACAGCAATTTATGATGATTAGTTTACAAAAATCGCCCAAGGGAGTTATTGATTGTGTGTTTTGTAAATAATCTAATAGTGAGTCCGCCATTATGTCACACAGCGCTGGTTGTGCCTCCAGCATCCAGGCATAATTGATTCCTACCATTTGTGCGTGTCAGCCATACTAAGCCATCCTAACACACACACATCCCAACACACATATTTCAGACATCTTATTTTCTTGTTGAGATATCTTAGCGTGGACTGATGCTCAGAGAAGAGGCATTGACACTGTGCCTTTGCTTGAATTTTCGTCTTCAGTACTGCCTGCACTCGGGTCTTGGAGGTCCATCCATCCATTGATCTCAGCCGAATATGTATTCTAATGTGTTGCGCCAGTCTATTTCTCAGTCGAGGCGTGGTTCTCTCTAGTGATTGACGATGTGTTTATAGATGCACATTTACCCTTTGTCTGTGTTCTCTCGAAGCCGTTGTCCGATGGTGTCGGACATGGGTGAAGGGATCTGACCAGTTTGTGCTGGCAAAATCATCTCCGGTACACCGTAACACACTGTAGCAGCATGCCAAATATTGGCGTGGTTGTAACTTGACAGGAAATATAGGGACTACAAAATATTCTATATACATCCTCAGGTGTAATGTTCTGTATATTGCAACATATGCAATATCCTGTATGTTGTCACAGATGTAATACTCTGTATATTGAAACAGATGTATTAGTTTGTATATTGCCACACATGTAATATTCCATAATTTGCAACAGATGTTATTTTCTGTATGTTGCCACGGATGTAATATTCTGTATATGAGAAGAGTATAATATTTTATGGATAACAACTTGCTTATTTCTAACAACTAGTTTGTTTCGACGTTTCGGTGTAGCTTCCAATACCGTTATCAAGAGTGTTGGTGGTCTTGATTGCCACGTCTCCATGTAGACGGAGGATGATCTGTTTGATTGGCATTTTAGAAGCCGATGGATAATAGAAAAGTAAAATACGTTATAGATAACTACTTATTTATTATTTCTTGCTTGATAACGATATAAGAAACGTATATACCATATAAACGCTATACGAAACTTTGCGTCATAGAAATAAAGTTGTTATCCATAAATTATTAGCCTTTTCTATCATTCATCAACTTCTAAAATACCAATCAAACAGATTATTCTGAATATTGCTACAGATGTAATATTCTGTATATCGCTATATATTGCCGCAGATGTAGTATTCTATATGTCGTCATATAATATTTCATAGATTGTCAGAGTTGTCAAATCATTCACGAAAGCAACGGGGAGAAAGGTTAAGGTTTTAGTGTCATTGATGTCAAGGGATGCTGAGAAACAGTTTCAGTAAAATGTCAATGACAATATAATTTAAAAATAGTTCAAGTCCTCTTTTACTGTCTGTAATGATCTTGTACGTTAACACGAGAAGGCTGCCACAAGCATGCTTTAAAAATGGCTCCTACATGCAGCAGACAGGTATGCCTTAACAATGGTCCTTCATATGGTAGGGGTCACCTTCGCTTAGCCAGTCTAACGGTCTAGCTAAAACAAAATGGCAGTGTCGCTTGGTGAGAGATGCGAGCCAAGTCATGGGCATTAGCCACTGGAGCGTGAGCGATTGTTCAAAGGCTGTGGTCTATATGCAACACAATTTATGGGGACCGATTTAAGATGAATGCAAGTGTATGTGCGTTTGTTTGTAATATTAAAATTCGGTTTAAACATATCTACTTCTGATATATTTCTCAGAAAATGGATCGTCAAACAAGCAAAAAGTTTATATTAATGCTTTTCCAGATAAAACAGCATTTATTGGTGATTGTATAAGTCTCAGTTCTTCAAGCAAAGAATTTCTAAAGTTCAGTAGTACTGGATAAAAGTGAATTTTGTTGAAAATCGGCATTTGTATCTCCTTCAACAATTCATCACTGGGGAGACTTTATCAAGTACAGATTTTTATCAGTGCAGTCCAAATTGCGGCTTCTTAAAATCAGAAGCTCGGAATATTTTTTTCATAAATAATCTTGGTCTAGTTAGAGTCATTTTACTAGCATCACCTAATTTAGCATTTCCCGGAATCCTCCAAAAGACTTAAAATTATACCATATCAATATATCTATCTTTAATACGAATTTCACAAATCTAAAAAATCTCACTAATTGAGTATTTTGTTGAAAGAAACTATGGCTAATCTGGACTAAGTGTTATCAAAACACTAACCCCAGTCAGACAAATCTCACACTGGATGTTTGAGAGACCAGTTTTGACAGAATCTGGCTAAGTGAGAGGACACCTGTGGTAGACACAGACAGGGATGCCTTAACAATCGTCCCGACAAGTGATTGACAAGAATGCCTTAACAATGCTGTCTATATGTGATTGACAAGAATGCCTTAACAATGCTGTCTATATGTGGTTGACAGGAATGCCTTAACAATGGCCCCTACGTGTGGTAGACAGGAATGCCTTAACAATAGTTCCTACATATGTTGACTAGGGTTTGTGTACGATACACGCCAGACCTGAAACAGAGAATCTTCAATCCTGATGGAGAGTGAAATGTAGTGATGTAAGTTTCACATTGTGAAGTTTTGAATAGTTGTAGTCAACAATGCAGCAAAATGGTGAACGTGTGAAAGTGGCTATTCGCTTAATGGAGAGACATTTGAAGAACGTGATCTCTAGCTGAGCCCATAGCGTTGCTATTTTCTGGAGGTGTATACGCCATGGCTGTTCGTTACCAAACTTCGTGTAACTGTATGCAGATAGTCTTATAACTGTCACACCGACAAATAGTCGGTTGATGAACGAGACAACGTATCCGTTTTGCTCCATCACAGTGTCTATCACAGTGTTCATGCAGGTCTACACAACAACACTAATCCAGTACAATACAGGTGACATCGGTCAGGTGACATCGGTCAGGTGACATCGGTCAGCTGACAGGCGATGACGTAATCCAGTACAGCACAGGTCACATCGGTCACTAAATGCCAAGTCATATACTTCATGGCACCATGGTTACCATTGTCGACTAGTCAGTACGCACATCCACAGGTAAATCCGATTTTTGACAAATGGCTTCGTCGCTAGGTAATGATTTTTCCGCCACTTGAACAATGCGTGATGCTCGTTTCTCATGTCCGCAGCTCGGACGTATATGGAGTATTGAATCCTCACTCTCTAACTTTCTAATCTTAAGGTATCCTTGAAGCAAAAGTGTTTTACATGTGCTAACAGCCTGTATGAGTGACCCTGCCATGGACATAGGGCAAGCTCAGTGGCTGCAACACCAAGGATACTCATCAGTGACTGACTTGGTCCCTAATAGCCTCTTCCCGAAACAGCGGAGTCCAGGTCGATGAGGACGGACCCAGGGGCACGCAGCTTCCTTTCAGTGGCTGCTGGTTTCAAGGCCGCCACATCAGGAGCTATCCTGTTACTCTGGGTCATGTGCTTGTCAAACACGGAAAAAAAAATCCATTTGGCATCTCTGTCCATCAGCTCTTTAGACGTTGATGAGATACGGATTACAGATGGTTGGTACAGTAGTGTCTTTTGATGTTGTTTTGCGAAGGTTGTATGATACATGTTGCTGTATAAAAGAACAAAAGGGCTGGTAACTTGTTAGGCCATAATCACTCATATAACTGTTCTAATGATGGACATTGTATAGTCATAATCACTGACCCACATTGTATAGTCATAATCACTGACCCACATTGTATAGTCATAATCACTGACCCACATTGTATAGTCATAATCACTGACCCACATTGTGTAGTCATAATCACTGACCCACATTGTATAGTCATAATCACTGACCCACACTGTATAGTCATAATCACTGACCCACACTGTATCGTCATAATCACTGACCCACATTGTATAGTCATAATCACTGACCCACACTGTATCGTCATAATCACTGACCCACATTGTATGGTCATAATCACTGACCCACATTGTATGGTCATAATCACTGACCCACACTGTATGGTCATAATCACTGACCCACATTGTATAGTCATAATCACTGACCCACATTGTATAGTCATAATCACTGACCCACATTGTATAGTCATAATCACTGACCCACACTGTATAGTCATAATCACTGACCCACACTGTATCGTCATAATCACTGACCCACATTGTGTAGTCATAATCACTGACCCACACTGTATAGTCATAATCACTGACCCACACTGTATAGTCATAATCACTGACCCACATTGTATAGTCATAATCACTGACCCACATTGTATAGTCATAATCACTGACCCACACTGTATGGTCATAATCACTGACCCACATTGTATGGTCATAATCACTGACCCACATTGTATGGTCATAATCACTGACCCACACTGTATGGTCATAATCACTGACCCACACTGTATGGTCATAATCACTGACCCACATTGTATAGTCATAATCACTGACCCACATTGTATAGTCATAATCACTGACCCACATTGTATAGTCATAATCACTGACCCACACTGTATGGTCATAATCACTGACCCACATTGTATGGTCATAATCACTGATCCACATTGTATGGTCATAATCACTGACCCACATTGTATGGTCATAATCACTGACCCACACTGTATGGTCATAATCACTGACCCACATTGTATAGTCATAATCACTGACCCACATTGTATAGTCATAATCACTGACCCATGCTACCTCATAGTTACAGTCGCCTGGTATAGACCACAACTGTTTCCGGAACCTTTCACTGGCATCCAATGGAGGTCGTTTATCTTGCTAGAAGTGCTTTTCATTATGTCTAAAAAGTTTATTTTGTATGATGAATTTGTTCTTCTTTTCGCATTTTGTCTTTCTTGCAGTCTAAAGTTGTATTTTTGTCTTAAGGGAATTTTGGAGAAGTACCGTTTCTTTTGTAGTCTTTAATGCAATTTCAATTTTTTGTCGTTTAGACATGGGACTCCCTGGTGATCTTAACTTCAGGCACAGCTCTATCCAGGAAATGTACTTTCTAGTTTCTGTTAGTTTTACTTGAAACAGGTTTCTCTTTGGTGTTTTGTTCTTAGTATTGGAAACTATGTACGTTCCTCCATGGTTCGAGCGTCAGCATAGCCACAGCAATTAATAGTCATGCAATGTACAGTCCGCAGAAAGTTTCATAGAAATGATCATTTAGTAAATTAATCTCATGTTTTGGAAACGATACATGTGTGTATGCAATACAGTGAAAGAAAGATGTGCAACTGATCAAGTGGAAGAGTGTATTATTATTTGGGGATATTTGTATAGCGCACATATCCTGGCAACCTGTACATGCTCAAGGCGCTGGTTTCAAAGGTTGTCTTCCTATATTTGTCCGTATTATGGTCTTATTTTATTCTTTTGTTTTAATTCAGCATTACATTTGACTGCTTGCGTCCATGCGTACGTGTGGCATATTATCCAAGTGATGGGTAACCCGACCCTGTCGCTAGTTCCACTAGCAGGGTGTGTATCAGGGCCGAGCAAATGCAACACTTGTCCATCTGTGTGGCTCACTGATGCCGATCGCGCCGATCTGAAGGTCATCAATCGTAGCTAATTTTTTCTGATTATTTAAACACCATTGCTGCACTGGGACAACTGACGCCGCGACTCGAGTACACAGCGGTTGTCGGTCAATAGCAATTTCCACGGAATGGAGTTATCGTATGTACTTTGCCCATGCTTATGCCTAAGTCCCTTTCTATGTAATTTTACAAGCGATTAAACACTGTGTTTTCTTCGTCCTGAGTTAGAATTATAGGAAATAGATGAGATATGGTATTTCTTGAGAGATAATCGACCGGCTTGTCAAGATCCTCGCTGAAGCAAACTGTCTTAGGAGCAAGGCGGATGAGGAAATCATTCGAGTCGATGTATTACTGGAAGTATTCAGCGCTTCTCAGCCGAGCCCAGCGATAACTGGAGGCTCTTGACACTTACAGTCAATCATATAGATCGCCTCTTCATTGCCACCACCTTAAGGCCGGCTAATAAACCTGTAAGGCCTTCCGTAACGCCATCTCTGTGGCAACGAACGGCACTCCCGGTGTGTTTGAATGAGCACGTTAGCTACTATTGCAGTACCATATCTATTACAGATTCAAAGCCCTTCTACTAAATATTTGTCGTACTAAACGACACAGGGAAAGTGTTAAAAAGGTTTGTTTAAACAACTATAGGCTATTCACTCATGGACATCACATTTAATCACGACAGGTACCACACTGGTTTTGAAAAATGCAAACATCCAAATACATATTATGTTCAGCTGTAGAGGGCACTCGGTGGCAGCAAGTATTCATCTTTCTCAGTTACATCATTGACATGACAGACTTGCAGTAATACAGAGATGAAGCGGCGACATTACCTACTTACGGCAATGACATTACAAAATTACAGCGATAACATTACATAGTTACAGTGATGACATGACAGTGACAGCGATGATATTACAGAGTTACAGTGACGACACTGCAGAGTTACATCGATGACATTACATCGTTACAGCAATAACATTACATAATTACAGTGATGGCATTACATAGAAACAACAATGACATTGCAGAATTACAGAGATTATGCTACCACCATGACAGCGATTATTCGATCTGAATACACTGTATGTTTTTATTTGCTTAAATATACACTGGAATATGTTTGTCGGTGAACGCGAAATAGTGTTCAACACAAAATATAACATGATTAGCTAGAAATTCAAATTCATTCGCTGAGACAATATATCATTTGGCGTATGGCGCATTAATATAACATGGAAATTGTGATTTCCCACCACAAATGATCTATCGGATCCGTGACAGTAGCCAACTAAAAGGAAACGAGTGTCAATATCGCGGGTATATAGTACAGAATCCCTTGATGGATGATTCAAATCTGTCTGGTGGTCCTGGGTGCCGGAACATATTGAGATGTTGGTTTGGGTCAGGAGACAGTTCATCTTTATTTATCAGTGAAGACGTTGATTGTGTAAAGATTCAAGGATGGACTGTGGTTTGCTTAACAGTAGCACCTAAATGCCGCGGGCATTCAATATCGCCAAGGTTCCGTGGCTTTTTCGTCTGCATTCAATAATTTCCAATTTTACGCTTAAGCAATGGGACATGTCACATGTAATAGCTAACATGGCGGCAGAAGCTGGTAAGAGAGTTGACCAAGTTCACGTAACTCAATAACACTGGTTCACTAAGCGGCAAGATCGCCACAGGCACATATTTGGGAAACACGGATGTCCATTGGTATTTAATCAACATAGACAGCTGATTGATTAGCTTCTGAGGTCAATATAAGGGTCTATAGTGCCAGTGCTTCCAGCAGAAAAGGGGTTTCTGTCTTCATTACGGAGGGAAAGCAGGTTTCCCACTCGCCGCTGTAAACTGAATGAACCAGTAAAGAGATATCTGCTAACCAGTAGGGCAACCGCTGATTGATTTCCAAGTGGGGGCACACGCTGGCCAACTTGATATGTGGTCAAGACTGGGAGGACCACTGCGCAAACCGGACCCTTCTACACCAAAGTGGTGGATTCCTGGGTAAAAGTAATGGTCGGTAGTTTCTGCTGCCCTAGGGAATCCGTGCATACAATGGCACAGCGGCTTTTGCCAAAAGGGACATAACATTGTGTGCACATGTTAAATGACACATCGGATGAAATACAAAGCATGGCTGGTGGAGTTTGTGTATATTTTACCCGCAGTAGATATCGTGGGTACTGACTGGCCTTGCATTCTTAAAGGTTGTGACAGACAGGAAAAGACAAGGTGGGCGATATTGATGGACGTCCGGCTGGGCCGGGGTTGCACACGGTGAATAGTATAGATATCTGGACCCCGAAGCTAATGGTTATATATCTGTAAGAAAGGATACCTCATCAGTGAAAAGTTACGTTACAGCTCATCTTTCCCAGACACCGAATTCACCCATTAGGACCAGCTACATATATTTGCAAAAGTTGGGAAACGAAACAAGATACATCTGCCGGATGACCCGCTGGGAGACTGCTGCTAAGGGTTGGAAGTTTCTCTTGAAGTCAGATCAGCAAATCAGGTAAGTGATGCGGTGCCTTCCTGCTGCTGGCTGTCACCATGTTACTAGTGTATAATGCTGACCCATGATGCTGGAATACAGCATAGCATACGTGATTAATTGTAACATCTGAATAAATCATCTATTTGAGTCCTGTACTGTCCTCTCCCTCTGTGTGCTGTACTGTCCTATGTGACCTGTACTGTTCTCGTCCTCTATGTCCTGTACTGTCCTCTGTGTCCTGTACTGTCCTCGTGTTTCTGTTGTGTTGTGTGTCACACGTGATGTTGCTGGTCCTTCCACTCCTGTTGTGTCGATGTGTATTTCCCACACTATCCCTCCTGTCCTTATTGCTTCGACGGGTATTTCCCATGTTGGTCTTTCTGCTCCGGCTGTGTCGAGGGGTATTTTTTCATACGCTGGTTAGTTTGCTCTCACTGCTTAGTAGAGTATTTCACCTGCAGTGTGTGTATCTCCAGCAGATTGTGCTAGTCCCTAGTGTCTCGATTTGTTGTTATGTTTGTGTGAGATGTTGACTTTAAAAGATCACTGACAGCCATCACTGATGCGTGTGCTCACTGTAGGACTGAGTGAGTGAGTTTAGTTTTACGCCGCACTCAGCAATATTCTCACTGTAGGAACATTGTGATGGAATATTCAAGTGACTGATAAATGTGGTCAGTGTGTTACAATAGAATTGTATACTTGTCAGGCCAACTTCTTTGTATTCAATACCATGATGAGTTTTCCTCTTTGCAATAGATGACGTCTTTTCGTATGGTGTTTTTTTTCTGTGATGCTTCATTTTGGTGTGAGATGTCTCACATTTGTTTTTGAAGACCCATGTCTGTATCATGTAAGTATTAGTTGCCTTTGATTGCCTACTGTGTCTTATGCTATTCTGCGATGTCTCATGTGAGTTTGAGGTGCCTGTTGTTAGTCTCACGTATGTTAGTCTCAGGTGTCACTTGTTAGTCTTACGTATGTCAGTTTGTGGTGTCTCTTGTTGGTCGTACTCATATCAGTGTCTCTGGTTGGTCTGACTGATATCAGTGTCTCTGGTTGGTCTGACTGATATCAGTGTCTCTGGTTGGTCTGACTGATATCAGTGTCTCTGATTGGTCTGACTCATATCGGTGTCTCTTGTTGGTCTTACTCATGTCAGTGTCTCTTGTTGGTCTGACTCATATCAGTGTCTCTTGTTGATCTTGCTCATGCCTGTGTATCTTGTTGATCTGGCTCATATCAGTGTCTCTTGTTGGTCTGACTCATATCAGTGTCCCTTGTTGGTCTGACTCATATCAGTGTCTCTTGTTGGTCTGACTCATATCAGTGTCTCTTGTTGGTCTTACGTATGTCAGTTTGTGGTGTCTCTTGTTGGTCTGACTGATATCAGTGTCTCTGCTTGGTCTGACTGATATCAGTGTCTCTGCTTGGTCTGACTGATATCAGTGTCTCTGCTTGGTCTGACTGATATCAGTGTCTCTGGTTGGTCTGACTGATATCAGTGTCTCTGCTTGGTCTGACTGATATCAGTGTCTCTGGTTGGTCTGACTGATATCAGTGTCTCTTGTTGGTCTGACTCATATCAGTGTCTCTTGTTGGTCTTACGTATGTCAGTTTGTGGTGTCTCTTGTTGGTCTGACTCATATCAGTGTCTCTTGTTGGTCTGAGTCATATCAGTGTCCCTTGTTGGTCTGACTCATATCAGTGTCTCTTGTTGGTCTGACTCATATCAGTGTCTCTTGTTGGTCTTACGTATGTCAGTTTGTGGTGTCTCTTGTTGGTCTGACTCATATCAGTGTCTCTTGTTGGTCCGACTCATATCCGTGTTGGTCTTACTCATATCCGTGTTGGTCTTACTCATATCCGCGTTGGTCTGACTCATATCAGTGTCTCTTGTTGGTCTGACTCATATCAGTGTTGGTCTGACTCATATCCGTGTTGGTCTTACTCATATCCGCGTTGGTCTGACTCATATCAGTGTCTCTTGTTGGTCTGACTCATATCAGTGTTGGTCTGACTCATATCCGTGTTAGTCTGACTCATATCAGTGTTGGTCTTACTCATATCCGTGTTGGTCTTACTCATATCAGTGTTGGTCTTACTCATATCAGTGTTGATCTGACTCATATCAGTGTTGGTCTGACTCATATCCGTGTTGGTCTTACTCATATCCGTGTTGGTCTTACTCATATCAGTGTTGGTCTGACTCATATCCGTGTTGGTCTGACTCATATCAGTGTTGGTCTGACTCATATCCGTGTTGGTCTGACTCATATCCGTGTTGGTCTGACTCATATCCGTGTTGGTCTGACTTTTGCCAGTTTGATTATGCTCATGTGATAACTACGTTTGGGTTGATTCTAAAACATGAAGACATGTCCTTTCCGACAAGATTTCATTGTACCGGATCAAACCACCACATAAACATACTTACAAAGAGAGATATAATACTAGGTCCAGCTGTTGTACCACCAGATCTGTCACAGAGAATAACCGTAATCCTTTATACAATCACGGGGGGAATTTGAGGGAAGGGCTGAACACCTGAAAGGGGAGTGGAACTCGTCACGTTCCTTTCTTGGAGTATCCCACCAGCTTCCATTTTCCTTCTTTCTAGTTGCCATGAAAACTAACTGGTGATAAATCCATGACTAATGTTTGTTAGTTTTGGAAGTTTATTATGATCTGCCACTTTGTCACAAAAATACCATAAATCATGCATAACGGTTTTGCTTATTTTATAGACTAACTATATTTTGACCTGGAGGGGTTCGCTTCAAAGTTATCCAGAAATCATATGTTTGGTGTTGAATTTCAAAAACCTGCTGCCAATTTGAGAAATTCTAAAGGAACACAACCCTGTGCACTGAAAAGAACCCTCGAATCCGTTGGTATATGACCAGATAGTGGCCACATGAACACGTGCATACACCTAGTTGCGGGAACAGCAACGTACAGTAAACTTGGGCAAAGTACTGTGACTATGTGTTCCAGTCCACCCAGCTGTCAACCGGGTACCTCGTTAGGATGAGAGAGCCACAATAATCTCTGCGCGCCTAGCAGGAGCAAGAGTTGTATACTCCCCTGGGAGTTGAGAGTGAAATATGATGTGCTGTTGAGAATGACATCCAGTGTTCGAGGGAAAAATACCAGTGCCTTGAGCATGCACTAGTGCGTGGCTATGTGCGCTATATAAATATCCTATATCTATACTGACACAGTCAAACAGCCACAATATGGTCTGTCTTGTGTAACCCAATGTCCTTGCAATATAGCTGTTAGAAGTACCCATTTGTTACATTCCTGTGGTCCATTCTCGAGGCGCCCATGTCAATATTGGAATTTTCGCGTGAGATCTTTGTCGTGATTGTTCAGTCTTCACGACAAACTTGATTTATACCCACTGTACAAACATTACTCGTGCATGGAACAATAATTACAATTGTGAAACTTCGTGCAAAACACGTTCAAATGTTTTGGGTTGCATTTTGACAAAAAGGAACATGATGGTTGCGTTCTATACCATCAATGCTCTTCAATAATGTTACTAGTTAGAATGCATGTTTGGGATTACAGCAACAATTATGCATGTGTACTTTCTTTTGCTCGTGAGTTTTACTCTCCATAAACATGTGAGAAAATAAAGATCATCCATGCATCTAAGGGATTAACAAAACCAAGAATTGAATTGTTATAGAGTAACAATGTGGAATATGTTTTGTACAGTTTTTACATTCTATATTGTTTGAAATAAAGACCATTTATACATTTCATTTACTGTATACTAAATGTTACTGTAGAAAATTCATCTGGCAAAGGTAAACACACCTCAGATAAGCTCCTTTCAATAACCATAAATTAAACCCTATCGCTTCCCTCTCGGCTTGTCAAAACAACTACCGCTGTATACCCTTCAGTATAGCCTCCGGCCATGACTTCCTGGTTAGTATCCCATTATCTTCTGGCTAAGCTCGTGAGCACTGCTCACTCCATTGTTTTAAGTTTTCTGAATTACCTTTGCCAGTCTCTGTGACATTACACAAGCCTACGGCGTAAATATGCCACACTACTGCATTGTTCATTTAGCTTTAACCAAAAGAGTTATTGTGAAACATTGCCGCGGGTCTTACCCCAACAGGTTTGACTGCATGTTCCCTGCACATAAATACAGGGTATCGTCCCCTCATCTTCACTCTTGAACTGCAGTCAGACTTGTTGGTCATATTTTGATATTGTTCAGGTAAGACCATGCATTCTGTATTTTGTGTATGTATTACTTGACTTACGTTTCATTTATGAAACGTTACTAAGTCGATGTTGGATTTACTATTTTGTACTTGAATTATTTTGAACTTATATCTGATTAAATTTATAACTCTCATTGTATTACTTGAATACGTATGATTAAAACATTCACTGGTAACATTTATGTAACGTGTACGCTTAATAAAGTTATATCCTATTCTATTGTAAGTCATGATATGAAATATTAGACCCTATATTGTATATATAACTTACTATCATTTTACTCTTGATGTTATTCAGGTACTTCTATCTATATAATAGTAAAACATACAGACATAAAAGTAATCTACAACGATGTTATCATTTCTGATATCTGTTGCAGACGATATTAATAATCCACTGATCCACTGAAATTTCATGTATAGCCTATCTACCCGAGTACACACTTGTGTTTGTACATCACCAACCCTCATGTAAACATGCTCACCCCCTATCGTGTGTTAAGTACATCATCCTATCATGCGTAATGTATCACCATTGGCTTCCATCCTTATCCCCAATCATGTTATGTAAACATATCCAATCAACTGTAATGCATTACCGTTGGCTTCCATCATTGTTATCTTAACTATCGGCTTCCTATCAGTGCTTGTTTATACTAGCTTTCGTTAACTGATTCCACTTGTTACTTTGTTATTGTTTTACCTGTACATATAAATACACCTCTGTATCCCTTTCTCAATCACCTGATGAAGGAGTAAGCATTAACTCCGAAACGGTGTGTTCTCTCATAAAGAAGTTGATATCCATAAAATCTTCATTCTTATGTATTTACACTTCTAAATGACATTCAAAGACTTGTATACTAAATGTTACTGTAGAAAATATATTCCACATTGTTACTCTATAACAGAATCACAGAATATCAAATCAAAATCTAAGCCAAACACTGAATATTGGTATTTCAGTAACAACTGGATCAAGCGACCTGTACGTTGTTTGTCGTAAAAATATACAGTGTCGATTCGGTAATTAATTAGTAATTAATTAGAGTTAAAAGCCTGGGTGTCCTGTTGCTTGATTAGTTTTGTGTTACCAGACCTGATGAGGTCGCCGTGATCTTTGTTGATTTTGGGCTTGTGTCCGCGGACTGGAAGGTTTTTACCTCACTTTGCCACTACCCTGGATGTTGTCTTAAGGAAAATCTGGCTATTGTCTGTTATCAATACACTAGCTACAGTGGACGATGTCTTCACAGTGTGGGATCACGTCATCGTCCACACGTGACAATACTAGCAGTCGGTTTTTGCAATGCTGACAATCCACTGGTTGTGAATATATTTGTCATTGCATCTTCTGTGGCATTGTAGAAGTTGCTTGGTACAATGCTTACAATGTTAGCGATAAATATTTTGTTTCATTTTTTTTTTTTTTTTTTTTTTTTTTAGTGCGAAGTTTCCTATAACTTGTTTGAGTGGCATTTTAGAAGTTAAGGTGTACAAATAGGACAAATTGTTATGGATAACAACTTCTTTATTTCGATACAGATTCTTGTACCTTTGTCAAGCATCATAAGTGCTATCCATAACAATTTGTCCTATTTATAAGTTTCTTATAGATTCTTGTACATAATGTCCTTGATGTCTACCACAGTCCTTTACTGTGATGAAGTGTCCCTGATGTCTACTATTTTCTTGTAGTGTAATGAAGTGTCCTTGATGTCTACTATTGTCCCGTAGTGTCATGAAGTGTCCCCGATGTCTACTATTGTCATATTGCGATGTAGTGTCCCTCATGTGTACTATTGTCCTACATTGTAATGAAGTGTCCCTGATGTCTACTATTGTCCTGCATTGTAACGAAGTGTCCTTGAGTCTATTACTGTCATGTAGTAGAATGAAGTGTCCCGTTGTAATGAATACATGGACTTAAGTTGAGTCGTTGTACATGCATCCAGGTGTGTGTGTGTGCGGGCGTCCGGGCCGACTGGAGCGCGAGCGTGAGCGTGAACGTGTGTGTATGTAGTTGGCTTGGGGGTGGATCGGCTTCGGGTGGTGTGGAGAACCATAAAAAATGTTTCCGCTGTACATGACAGTGGTCCCTCCTCCACCAACACCGTTCCCCAGTCTTCTGCTTTACGTCATCGTTGTACTAGCGCTTTAAATTTTGTCAAAATTCAGTTTTCATATTTCTTTAATACTGAACAACAGGGAACATGTTTTATGACTCAGTGTGAAGAGCGGACAATCGGATGCCGTTTCCTCTCTCTGGTTTATGATAACTCCGAAAATAAAAAAAAATGTCTTCATGTTATTCCATGGCGTTGCATTGGCCCTTTTCAACATGAGCTACGCGTCAAAAAATACAACGTATTATCCTTTCTATCCATATTTACCTGAAGTGTACGCACAGATTAATCCGTACATCCTCCTTACGCCAGAGCTAACAATGATAGATGGGTCTGGAGTAGAAACGAGGACGTAGTGGTTGATGCATATGAACAGTATGTGGATTTATGCATTTGCAACACGCGCGTGTGACGAGGCTTCATTAGCACCGGCTGTATGATTAATGGGAAGAATGAGCTAGGTTGAGGACACACAAACTCTCCTCCACACCGCATGGATCTGTGCTTCAACAGGGGAACTGGAGGGCACACAAGCTCTCCTCCACACCGCATGGATCTGTGCTTCAACAGAGGAACAGGAGGACACACAAGCTCTCCTCCATACAGCTCGGATCAGTGCTTTATCAGAGGAACGGGAGGACACACAAACTCTCCTCCATACAGCTCGGATCTGTGCTTTATCAGAGGACAAGGAGGGCACAGAAGCTCTCCTCCACACTGTAATCTGTGCTTCAACAGAGGGACAGGAGGACACAAGCTCTCCTCCACACTGTAATCTGTGCTTCAACAGAGGGACAGGAGGACACAAGCTCTCCTCCACACTGTAATCTGTGCTTCAACAGAGGGACAGGAGGACACAAGCTCTCCTCCACACTGTAATCTGTGCTTCAACAGAGGGACAGGAGGACACAAGCTCTCCTCCACACTGTAATCTGTGCTTCAACAGAGGGACAGGAGGACACAAGCTCTCCTCCATACAGCTTGGATCTGTGCTTTATCAGAGGAACAGGAGGACACACAAGCTCTCCTCCATACAGCTCGGATCAGTGCTTTATCAGAGGGACAGGAGGACACAAGCTCTCCTCCACACTGTAATCTGTGCTTCAACAGAGGGACAGGAGGACACACAAGCTCTCCTCCACACTGTAATCTGTGCTTCAACAGAGGGACAGGAGGACACAAGCTCTCCTCCACACTGTAATCTGTGCTTCAACAGAGGGACAGGAGGACACACAAGCTCTCCTCCACACTGTAATCTGTGCTTCAACAGAGGGACAGGAGGACACACAAGCTCTCCTCCACACTGTAATCTGTGCTTCAACAGAGGGACAGGAGGACACAAGCTCTCCTCCACACTGTAATCTGTGCTTCAACAGAGGGACAGGACATATCTCCCGATGTTACACAACTCCCATTTATATCGCCTGTAACGAGAACAACAAGTATGAAGGTAACAAGTATGAAGGTAACAAGTATGAAGTGAATGAAGCAATAAAATAGAGATAGCTTGGGTTCGTGAGAGGCATTTAGAAGTTGGTATTCAGGTACCAACAACATGATGCTTATCTCAGTTATTGTATACACAACGTTTCCGGGCTTTTCATCTTTGAAGGGACAAGGAAAGTGTAATGTATATAATCAAAAGAAGTTGGAATCCATGATACGTTGTTGTCCACCAGTTACAGTAGATATGTACAGACCGTGATCCACCAGTTACAATAGATATACACAGACCCTGATCTACCAGGTATAATAGATATATACAGACCGTGATCCACCAGTTACAGTAGATATATACAGACCGTGATCCACCAGTTACAGTAGATATATACAGACCTTGATCCACCAGTTACAGTAGATATATACAGACCGTGATCCACCAGTTACAGTAGATATATACAGACCATGATCCACCAGTTACAGTAGATATATACAGACCGTGATCCACCAGTTACAGTAGATATATACAGACCGTGATCCACCAGTTACAGTAGATATGAACAGACCGTGATCCACCAGTTACAGTAGATATACACAGACCCTGATCTACCAGGTATAATAGATATATACAGACCGTGATCCACCAGTTACAGTAGATATATACAGACCGTGATCGACCAGTTACAGTAGATGTATACAGACCGTGATCCACCAGTTACAGTAGATATATACAGACCGTGATCCACCAGTTACAGTAGATATATACAGACCGTGATCCACCAGTTACAGTAGATATATACAGACCTTGATCCACCAGTTACAGTAGATATATACAGACCTTGATCCACCAGTTACAGTAGATATGAACAGACCGTGATCCACCAGTTACAATAGATATACACAGACCCTGATCTACCAGGTATAATAGATATATACAGACCGTGATCCACCAGTTACAGTAGATATAGACAGACCGTGATCCACCAGTTACAGTAGATATATACAGACCTTGATCCACCAGTTACAGTAGATATATACAGACCTTGATCCACCAGTTACAGTAGATATGAACAGTCCTTGATCCACCAGTTACAGTAGATATATACAGACCGTGATCCACCAGTTACAGTAGATATGTACAGACCATGATCCACCAGTTACAACAGATATACACAGACCCTGATCTACCTGTTACAATAATATACAGATTGTGCTCCACGAGGTACAATCGATCTATACAGATCCTGATCCACCAGTTACTGTCGATACATTCAGTTCCTGATGCACCTGATAAATCGATATATCCCAAGCCATCCTTTACAACAGATATATACAGACCGTGTTGATGTATACAGTTGATGTATACAGACCGTGATCCATCTGTAACGATGCATGCAAACAAATCCCGATGAACCTGTTACAATCGATATATACACCTGGAAATTAATCAAGCAACACCCCAATTTTTTCTATTGGAGCAACTTTGAAGTGTTCTGACAATCAAAATATGCCGGGTTGATATAGTTTGACACTTTTTTATTCAACAGACGATCTCTGACAAACAACTTAAAGGGAAAAAGTATCAAGACTTTGCTTTATTGCAACGAAATCCAAATTCTTAAAACTGTCTTAAATTCATGAAAAAATGGACACAATTTACTATTCATCCACAGACGTTGTTGTCAGGTGTATTAACACAAATGTCACATGGAAAGAAAGAACAGTCATCTGAGAGTCTGCACACCGACTTTCATCAATATCTAGTGTGTCCTCCCTGCGCACGCACCACCGATTCCAGACGCCTCCTCATTCCTTGGATGAGTCTCCGGATCTGATTCTGGGGGATCCTGTTCCACTCCTCATGCAGGGCAGCCGTCAATTCGTTGAGATTATGGACTGGTGGGTCTCTCTGCCTCACACGACGGCCAATAAAGTCCCACAAATGTTCAATGGGGTTGAGGTCAGGGCTCATGGCAGGCCATGGAATTCTGTCAATTGCATTTTGCCGCAAAAAATCATTTACAGCATGCGCCCTGTGAGGTCTAGCATTGTCGTCCATAAATATGGGTCTCGTTGCCAGAGGATGGTTCTCAAAATGAGGTACCACAGCCCTGTCAAGAACCTCCTGTTGGTAACGAACACCGTTAAGGTTGCCACGGATGGTAATGATATCCAACTTGCAGTTCATGGAAATGCACCCCCATACCATAACGGAACCTCCCCCAAAGGCCACAGTCTCCTGGATGTTCCGTGGAGAGATTTGCTGTGTTCCTCTGCCTCCAGACCCGAGTACGACCGTCCACCATGTGCAGCAAGAACCGGCTCTCATCTGAGAAATGGACCTTCCTCCAAGAGGCAATGTTCCAGTGCAAACGGTCATTACACCAGGCCAGTCGGGCTGCCTTATGGGCTGGAGACAGTCTGGGTCGCTTGATTGGCCTCCTTGCCCGGTATCCTGCAGCTTTCAGACGATTCCGAACAGTCCTGTTCGAGATGGGTCTCCCTGGAAGCCACTCCTGTCTCAACCGAGAGCTCGAGTCGAAGGACCTGCGCCGTACAAGTCTCAGTAAAGCTCTGTCCTCCCGGACTGTGGTCTTCCTGGGTCTTCCTGGTCTAGGCAGGTCTTTAACTTCATTAGTGGCCCGGTATTTTTTCAAAAGTTTTGAAATTATGGAATGATGTCGTCCGATTTGAGTCCCGATTTGTCTTAGAGACATACCAGCATTCCTCATGCCGATTATTTGCCAACGAGTGGCCTCTGATAATTTCCTACGTGCCATGACATTGAAATGAATGAAAAACCGAATGCAATCGACAACCTGCGCTTGTAAACACCCCAGGGAAAAAGTGCATTTTTCGAAAGTTGAGGTTAAAGCAATGCACGTGCGCTGTGCAAGCTTCACGCGCGTCATATCAACCCATGAAAAGCTCATGCTGTATGTCAATACATCAAAATTGAATAATCAATCATCAAAATTACTTCGTTAAACTTTGTTAAGTTTTTATGTGTCTTTGAATTTGGTGTTGCTTAATTAATTTCCATATGTATATATACAGATTCTGGCCCCACCTGTTACGGTCGATATATGCAGACCGTCATCCACCTGTTACAGTCGATATATATGTATAGTCTGGTTCATAATTATTGAGAATTTTTCTTCTTACTTTGAGCTATCCTAACACCTCAACTGATTCACTGATACTTAAAACTAAGTAATGGTATAAGGGAGGTAACTCATCTTGGCCTACTGAGTATAGTACAATTAGAGTTACCTCCCCTGAATTTGTAGCAGACGTCATTTTCCTCAGCACTGTCAACAATGTCTGCTGAAGATAAAAGAAGGTTGATTTTTGAGTTGTGTAATCAAGGAACTGATGATGTAAATACACTGGCAGAGAGAACAGGAACTCCTCTTTCTACTGTGTATAGGATTAGGAGGAATTTTAAAGAGGGACAGGATTTTGGGCATCAGAAAGGAGCAGGGAGACCCAGAAAATTGGACTTCTCAGATCGCGTCCGGCTGGGAATTTTAGCGTCTAAAAAGCAAAGGGCAAGCATCTCCAACATCAGGTATGAAATGATAGAAAGGGGATCAACAGTTGTATCAAAATCTACAGTTAGAAGAAATTTGATTGATCTTGGATGGGAGAAAAAGACTGGAATTCTTTCTCCTCTCATGAAACAAGAACATAAAGACAGGCGTGTTGAGTGGTGTTTGGCACATGAAAACTTTGACTGGGAAAATGTCATTTTTACTGATGAAAGCTCAATATGGGTATATCCCAATAATGTGAAAATATTGACAAAGTCTGCGTCAGCACCGTTGTATCGACGACCTAAATACAGCCCAAAGTTTCATGTATGGGGAGGGATATCCTTATTAGGAACGACCCCGCTGTGTGTGTTTGAGGGAAATCCGACAAGTCAACGCTACACTAACATATTAGATAATTTTCTCCTTCCAAGTGCACATGTGTTTTATGGAAATGACTGGATTTTGCAGCAAGATAATGATCCTAAACACACCGCAAAACATGCCAAGCAGTGGTTTCAGGAGAAAAATGTGACTGCATTACCATTTCCTGCATATAGTCCTGACTTAAATCCCATTGAGAACATTTGGGGCATGAAGAAGGAATGTGTGAATCAAAAGGGGTTGACAAAAATTGAAGACATGAAGAGAGAAGTGGTCCGATACTGGGTCAGCATAACTCACGAGACACTAACCTCTCTGATAGGAAGTATGCCTACCCGTCTTAGACTGTGCCGTGAAGCTCAAGGAGACTTGATAAAATATTAAATTGTTACCTACACAACATGAAAAGGTCAGTTCACTTTCACAATACATTCAATTTTATCTGATTTGTTCTCGTTTAATAATATGAAATGCTTTAGCTATTCTCAATAATTTTGAACCATACTGTATATATATATAGAGAGAGAGAGAGAGAGAGAGAGCGAGAGAGAGAGAGAGAGAGAGAGAGAGAGAGAGAGATGTAACATATGCTATATGCGTGAAGTCCCATCACCTAGTCACCAGCACACAAAATCAGCCGCCTAACCTGCTCAGCTACCGCGTCTTCCACAAAAACTGTTAGTCTAGAATGCGAGCATTGTGTATCTCTCTGACAAGCGTTAATTGGCACGGCTCCCACGGTATGGTATGGCATTGTGTAATGCTGTATACAGATCCTGGACCGGACATTATTATGTTATCAGGTGTTGTTCCACAATATCCATAACTGAGATGTTTCTATGCGTAGCTTGACCCTGATTAAAAACCTTAACAGAGATGTGGTCATGTAACGATTCTTACTCTTTAAGAAAAACAAATAAATAACGTTACACTGGTTGCAGAATTTCTGCAATTCACTTCAAATGGTATCTGGTAATAACCGGAAAGTTGTGAGAGGTACGTCACTTGAAAACGTACGTCCGGTCGTGTGCATGAAACGTTTTGTTTTCTGTAACGCATACAGTGCGGGATACACTTTTCAAGGTGTGAATTGATTCTGTTGTGTTTGGCCATTATCAAAACTACATCAACATGTCAGGACTGAATTGTCTGATGGAATTTGGGATCTTAACAGTATGAAAGACACACTATGAAACACGCAGCGCCATGGAAAAATTGAACGTATAAGATTCAAGTCACTGGTAAGTTGAAGGCATTTAGTTAGGATTTAGTGTTGTGATAGACGAGACTGTTGTGCTGAAGCCGAAGGTAGGATATAAAGCTGTTCTTTCTTTTCTCAGTATGCTTGATCATCATACTGCTAGATAATCCAAAACATACGTTAATACGTCGTGAAGAACATAAACTGATACAGTACTGGCACTGATGTACCCCGCACATGGTTGTACTGACACAGATACTTCCCACCTCACTGTGGTGAATTCTAAGGACACTACTACAACCCATCAATGTGAGATGTGAGGTGTCTGTGTGTGACTACTACCAATCAAAGTGGGGTGTGAGGTATATGTGTGAGGTAACACTACAACCCATCGGTGTGAGGTGTCTGTGTGAGGTGTGAGATGTGAGATGTGAGGTGTGAGGTGTCTGTGTGAGATGTGAGGTGTCTGTGTGTCAGCTGCGACTACGACCAATCAAAGTGAGGTGTGAGGTATTTGTGTGAGGTTTCACTACATTCTATCTGTCTGAAGTCTGAGGTTTCTTCGTTGTATGGGTCGATAACATATTTAATTTCCAGATTTTGTATCATATTACAATGACATGGACTTTGTGTGCTGAAATATATGGTGCTTCGTAAAATGTTATATTTGCTTATCCTGATGATTTTAAGATCTGGATAAAACAGAATATGACTCATGTGTAATAACAGAATGCCTCTTGTGTTGTCCGCCATGCAACTGGGTTTGAAGTTATATGCTGTTTTTGTTGCAATGTAACTGTGCTGTGATACACTACAATCACAATGGTCTCACTCTGCCACGCGCGATGTATGAACGTTTCCTTCATTGTCAGAGCAAACACCAACACTGCACAACGGATGATAAACATTTCATATCGGGTTCCAGGCAATACATGCTGCTCGCAGACACGCCTTTTATGGTTCTCCTCACCAGATGTAGACATCGTTGCCCAAATAAGGAATGCACAGGTAGATAAAGAAATTAAGATCTGCGAATCTATAACACGATGTTTTAAAACATTTTCATATTGGAAATGTTTAGATTTCATATGTTGTGTAAGCGTGACAACGACTGGGACTGTGAGCACCAGGCTGCCCATCAGGTTTGGTTACTTCCATCATTTATACCTACAGTGTATGTTGGTAGTTATCTGCAAATGTCACTAGCTTATAAATCTAAATTTGTCAAACGAGGTATGCTCTTCTGTATACCGAGAACATGTCTGCCGCTTTCAGCATGGCAGACTACAGTAGCCTGGCAGAGGTTCGAGTCGATGTGTGCCTCTCAAATATGGATATAGGTAGCCTAGATGTTCCTCTTCCTAAAGATAAAAGGCATTGGAATGGCCCGGTAAAGAATTTGGTTTGATATTTAAGAGCAGTCTGCTTTGATTTAGGGCGTTTTCTATGCATACCGACACATGTTGTTCCGTGCTAATTGTTTTTGTGCTATCCACAATGATAGCTAATTCTACAAATAGTGCTTGTTCTGTCGTTTGAACGAGAATGATACCTCTCTTTGTGTTTATTTGTGTGTGTGTGTGTGTGTTTGTTTGTGCGTGTCTGTGTGTGGGTGTCTGTGTGTGTGTCTCTGTGTGTGTGTCTGTGTGTGTGTGTGTCTGTGTGTGTGTCTGTGTCTGAGCGATGAATGCCGAAAGTTATCATGTACATAGCTGTATGATTAGATTAGGCGGGTCCATTGAAGGTATGATTGACTGATGCTGACTCAGGCAGTCAGATCGATTTGCGACTAAAATATTGCAAGTGTTTTCTACTGTGATACATGACAACTGTCTCTTTGGTTCCTCCTGGTCAGTCTGTTGTCTAGCACTAGATGGCAGTCGAAACATACTGACGTCCTCGATCCTCCTGGCCAGTTTGTTGCCGAACGCCTGCTGACAGTCCCACCATTCCGACCTCTCAGTGTCCTCCTGGCCAGTGAGCTGCTGAGCACTAGATCACAGCCACACAATATTGACCTCTTGATGTCCTCCTGGCCAGTCTATTGTCGACCACTAGATGACAGCCCCACCATACTGAGCACACCATGTTAGAAGACAGTTCTCTTCTACTGACCTCTTGGTGCCATGCTAACCAGCCGAGGCTCGAAGACAGTTCCATTACACTGCCTTCCTGCTGGTCCCTGATTGCGATATGAATCTGGCTCATTTGGGTCACTCTTTTTGTGTTGATGTTGGAATATTCAAGAATGTTTTGGTAATTTTCCACTCCAATCTGTTGGGATCTGGATTTTATGTTGGGCAACACTTTTTCACAATCCGTTGATGATGAAATGCTCTGACACATATGTCATTCGTCTTCTGCGGATGTGGTAATTTTCTGCAGGTCACTGGTTAGCCCAAGCCGGTTTATCTTCCAATTATTATTGCTGTGCGGTACGGCTCGGACACTTAATCCAGTGTTACTGCATGTCATTATGTTACAGTATAGCCAGTAGAACGTTGCTAAGGGAACCGAAATGTGTAAAGTCTATGTAGGGGCCACCAGCGACACACAAGACACACATAATTATCCGATTGCACATATGATGCCGAACGTGTCATTTCACCATTACACACATGATGATCACTGTGTCCTCATTAGATATCACACGCATGATGACGAATGCATGCTCTCTCTATCACACTAATGATCTCGAACGTGCCTGGTGGTTCTTGTCATGACAAGACCTGGTTTCCATTGCCTGCATGGGTGCGAGGTGTTAAATCTGATGGTTGCAGTCAAAGTTCTCATTGTTGACACTCGATCCCAGTTGTGTTTGCCTTCGTTCACACTCGATCCCACTTGTGTTTGTTTTCGTTGACATTCGACCCCAGTTGTGTTTGTGCTCGCTGACACAGGATTCCAGTTGAATTTGTCTTCGTTCATACTCGATCCCACTTGTGTTTGTCTTCGTTGACACTCGATCCCAGTTGTGTTTGTCTTCGGTGACTCTCGATCCCAGTTGTGTTTGTTTTCGGGAACATTCGATCCCAGTTGTGTGTGTGCTCGCTGACAGCCGATATGCCACTTGTGTTTGTCTTCGTTCACGCTCGATCCCACTTGAGTTTGCTTTAGTTGATACTTGATCCAAGTTGTGTTTATCTTCGTTGACGCTCAATCCCAGTTGTATTTGTCTTCATTGACATTAGATCCCACTTGTGTATGTGCTCACTGACACTCGATGCCAATTGTGTTTGTGCTCGCTGACACTCGATGCCAGGTATGTTTGCCTTCACTGGCACTCGACAGTGTCGTTCGTGCCGTGACTTCGTTGACACTCGTTTACGGTTGTGTTTGTCTTCGGTGACACATGATGAAAAGTACATCATGTACCTCGTTTTAACAATAAACGTACCTGTTTTGAAACCAAGGTGTTAGTGTAAACATTCTTTTTTCCACATTAAAGCAGAGAGAATATTGGAATGTGTACGCTAGCTCTAGGGAATATTGCAAGTGCAAAGATGAAATATAATCTTTTCAGGTAATATGATAATGTTAATCGGCGTTAAGTTAGGGTCTGCTAGTTAAAAAAAAATTAAATGTAGAGTTTACTTACTTTTTGACAACTGGAGACTGTTGTACAATTCCATGTTCCCGTCATTTAATAGACGGTAACACACACCTGATCATGGAAGCAGTGTATATCTAAATTTAGACCTGGTATCCATCTTCTCGTGGTAGCGAGCAAAGTCTTTCTACTCAGAATAACCTAACTATATCAGCATTAAATCTTGCGTCAATTTCCGAATCAGCAGGATCTGGAATTGAATTGAACTTTTTGCATTCATCAGGATAGTTATCAGACAAGTTGCTCAGGTCTAATTTTGTACGACATAATTACACGGGGATGTCCTCTGTGGGTAGCCCTGATCGTCATCTAGAGAGAACAAAGAGGATATCCGGAGGGGTGCTCCCTCAGACATCTCAGAATCAGGCAGTACTGAACAGCATAGACGGGAGGTGATGCTAGAGACGAGGGAATACAGGCACTGGCAGACGTGCTGCCATACGTGACGTAAGAAACTCACATCCATGCTCTGGCACACAGTCATACATCGTGTTACAGAGAAAGATACATCGTGTTACAGACAAAGATACATGGTGTTACAGACAGGGATATATGTCGTTACTGACAGGGATACATGGTGTAACAGACAAAGATACATGGTGTTGCAGGCGGGGATATTTGGTGTTAGAGACGGGGATACATGGTGTTACAGACAAAGATACATGGTGTTGCAGACGGGGATACATGGTGCTGGAGACAGGGATACATGGTGTAACAGACAAAGATACATGGTGTTGCAGACAGGGATATTTGGTGTTAGAGACGGGGATACATGGTGTTACAGACAAAGATACATGGTGTTGCAGACGGGGATACATGGTGCTGGAGACAGGGATACATGGTGTAACAGACAAAGATACATGGTGTTGCAGACGGGGATACATGGTGTTAGAGACAGGGATACATGGTGTAACAGACAAAGATACATGGTGTTGCAGACAGGGATACATGGTGCAAGAGAGGGATATATGGTGTAAGAGACGGGGATACATGGTGTTACTGACAGGGATACATGGTGTTAGAGACAGGGATACATGGTGTTAGAGACGGGGATACATGGTGTTACAGACAAAGATACATGGTGTTGCAGACGGGGATACATGGTGCAAGAGAGGGATATATGGTGTTAGAGACGGGGATACATGGTGTTACAGACAAAGATACATGGTGTTGCAGACGGGGATACATGGTGCTGGAGACAGGGATACATGGTGTAACAGACAAAGATACATGGTGTTGCAGACAGGGATACATGGTGCAAGAGAGGGATATATGGTGTAAGAGACGGGGATACATGGTGTTAGAGATAGGGATACATGGTGTTAGAGACAGGGATACATGATGTTGCAGACGGGGATACATGGTGCAAGAGAGGGATATATGGTGTTAGAGACAGGGATACATGGTGTACGAGACGGGGATACATGGTGTTAGAGACAGGGAGACATGGTGTTAGAGACAGAGATACATGGTGTTACAAAGATACATGATGTTGCAGACGGGGATACATGGTGCAAGAGAGGGATATATGGTGTTAGAGACAGGGATACATGATGTTACTGATAGGGATACATGGTGTAAGAGACGGGGATACATGGTGCTGGAGACAGGGATACATGGTGTAACAGACAAAGATACATGGTGTTGCAGACAGGGATACATGGTGCAAGAGAGGGATATATGGTGTAAGAGACGGGGATACATGGTGTTACTGACAGGGATACATGGTGTTAGAGACAGGGATACATGGTGTTAGAGACGGGGATACATGGTGTTACAGACAAAGATACATGGTGTTGCAGACGGGGATACATGGTGCAAGAGAGGGATATATGGTGTTAGAGACGGGGATACATGGTGTTACAGACAAAGATACATGGTGTTGCAGACGGGGATACATGGTGCTGGAGACAGGGATACATGGTGTAACAGACAAAGATACATGGTGTTGCAGACAGGGATACATGGTGCAAGAGAGGGATATATGGTGTAAGAGACGGGGATACATGGTGTTAGAGATAGGGATACATGGTGTTAGAGACAGGGATACATGGTGTTGCAGACGGGGATACATGGTGCAAGAGAGGGATATATGGTGTTAGAGACAGGGATACATGGTGTTACTGACAGGGATACATGGTGTAAGAGACGGGGATACATGGTGTTAGAGACAGGGAGACATGGTGTTAGAGACAGGGATACATGGTGTTACAAAGATACATGATGTTGCAGACGGGGATACATGGTGCAAGAGAGGGATATATGGTGTTGGAGACAGGGATACATGATGTTACTGATAGGGATACATGGTGTAAGAGACGGGGATACATTTTGTAAGAGACGGGGATACATGGTGTTAGAGACAGGGATACATGGTGTTAGAGACAGGGATACATGGTGTTAGAGACAGGGAGACATGGTGTTAGAGACGGGGATACATGACGTAAGAGACGTCATGGGGTGGATTGAAGGGTAGATTGAAAACTATTTTAAGGGCACTGTCATGGGGTGGATTGAAGTGCACTGTAGGTGCAGTGTCACAGGGTTCATTGAACTATATTTGAGGTGTAGTGTAACCGGGTTGACTGAAGTTTATTATAGGTGCACTGTCACAGGATTTGAGCGAAGTGTGTAACTGGGTTGACTGAAGTGTATTATAGGTCCACTGTCACAGGATTTGAGCGAAGTGTGTAACTGGGTTGACTGAAGTGTATTATAGGTCCACTGTCACAGGATTTGAGCGAAGTGTGTAACTGGGTTGACTGAAGTGTATTATAGGTCCACTGTCACAGGATTTGAGCGAAGTGTGTAACTGGGTTGACTGAAGTGTATTATAGGTCCACTGTCACAGGATTTGAGCGAAGTGTGTAACTGGGTTGACTGAAGTGTATTATAGGTCCACTGTCACAGGATTTGAGCGAAGTGTGTAACTGGGTTGACTGAAGTGTATTATAGGTCCACTGTCACAGGATTTGAGCGAAGTGTGTAACTGGGTTGACTGAAGTGTATTATAGGTCCACTGTCACAGGATTTGAGCGAAGTGTGTAACTGGGTTGACTGAAGTGTATTATAGGTCCACTGTCACAGGATTTGAGCGAAGTGTGTAACTGGGTTGACTGAAGTGTATTATAGGTCCACTGTCACAGGATTTGAGCGAAGTGTGTAACTGGGTTGACTGAAGTGTATTATAGGTCCACTGTCACAGGATTTGAGCGAAGTGTGTAACTGGGTTGACTGAAGTGTATTATAGGTCCACTGTCACAGGATTTGAGCGAAGTGTGTAACTGGGTTGACTGAAGTGTATTATAGGTCCACTGTCACAGGATTTGAGCGAAGTGTGTAACTGGGTTGACTGAAGTGTATTATAGGTCCACTGTCACAGGATTTGAGCGAAGTGTGTAACTGGGTTGACTGAAGTGTATTATAGGTCCACTGTCACAGGATTTGAGCGAAGTGTGTAACTGGGTTGACTGAAGTGTATTATAGGTCCACTGTCACAGGATTTGAGCGAAGTGTGTAACTGGGTTGACTGAAGTGTATTATAGGTCCACTGTCACAGGATTTGAGCGAAGTGTGTAACTGGGTTGACTGAAGTTTATGATAGGTACACTGTGACCGGGTTGATTGAAGTTTAATACAGATGCAGTGTCACAGGGTTGGTTGAAGTTTATTAAAGGTGCACTGTCACAGGGCTGATTGAGATTTATTATAGGTGCAGTGGCACAGGGTAGACTGAGATTTATTATAGGTGCACAATCACATGGTTGATTGAAGCTTACTATAGGTGCACTGTCACAGGGTTGAATGAGGTTTATCATAGGTGCAGTGTCACGCGGTTCATGGAAGTTTAATGTGGGTGCAGTGTCATAGGGCTGATTGAAGTTTCTTATAGATGCACTATCACAGGGTTGATTGAAGCTCACTATAGGTGCAGTGTCAAGTGGCTGAATGAGGTTTATTATAGGTGCAGTGTCACAGGATTGATAGAAGTTTATTCTAGTTACACCGTCACAGGGTTTATTGAAGTTTACTGTAGGTGCAGTATCACAAAATTGACTGATGTTTATTATAGATGCAGTGTCACAGGGTTGACGCAGTTTGTTATAGGTGGAGTGTCACAGGGTTGATTTAAGTCTATGATAGATGTAATGTTACAGGGTTGAGGACTGTCTAATGTGGGTGCACTTTAACGGTTTTCATGGAATCTGAATGAGTGGGCACTCGCGCGGTATTGCGTGAAGTTTATGAGTTATTTACTCACGCACATGATACGTTCACAGGGAGGTTGCAGGAGAGGTAGAAGTAGTTATGATACGTTCACAGGGAGGTTGTAGGAGAGGTAGAAGTAGTTATGATACGTTCACAGGGAGGTTGTAGGAGAGGTAGAAGTAGTTATGATACGTTCACAGGGAGGTTGCAGGAGAGGTAGAAGTAGTTATGATACGTTCACAGGGAGGTTGCAGGAGAGGTAGAAGTAGTTATGATACGTTCACAGGGAGGTTGTAGGAGAGGTAGAAGTAGCCATGATACGTTCACAGGGAGGTTGTAGGAGAGGTAGAAGTAGCTATGATACGTTCACAGGGAGGTTGTAGGAGAGGTAGAAGTAGTTATGATACGTTCACAGGGAGGTTGTAGGAGAGGTAGAAGTAGTTATGATACGTTCACAGGGAGGTTGTAGGAGAGGTAGAAGTAGTTATGATACGTTCACAGGGAGGTTGTAGGAGAGGTAGAAGTAGTTATGATACGTTCACAGGGAGGTTGTAGGAGAGGTAGAAGTAGTTATGATACGTTCACAGGGAGGTTGCAGGAGAAGTAGAAGTAGTTATGATACGTTCACAGGGAGGTTGCAGGAGAGGTAGAAGTAGTTATGATACGTTCACAGGGAGGTTGCAGGAGAGGTAGAAGTAGTTATGATACGTTCACAGGGAGGTTGTAGGAGAGGTAGAAGTAGTTATGATACGTTCACAGGGAGGTTGCAGGAGAGGTAGAAGTAGTTATGATACGTTCACAGGGAGGTTGCAGGAGAGGTAGAAGTAGTTATGATACGTTCACAGGGAGGTTGCAGGAGAGGTAGAAGTAGTTATGATACGTTCACAGGGAGGTTGTAGGAGAGGTAGAAGTAGTTATGATACGTTCACAGGGAGGTTGCAGGAGAGGTAGAAGTAGTTATGATACGTTCACAGGGAGGTTGCAGGAGAGGTAGAAGTAGTTATGATACGTTCACAGGGAGGTTGTAGGAGAGGTAGAAGTAGTTATGATACGTTCACAGGGAGGTTGCAGGAGAGGTAGAAGTAGTTATGATACGTTCACAGGGAGGTTGCAGGAGAGGTAGAAGTAGTTATGATACGTTCACAGGGAGGTTGCAGGAGAGGTAGAAGTAGTTATGATACGTTCACAGGGAGGTTGTAGGAGAGGTAGAAGTAGTTATGATACGTTCACAGGGAGGTTGTAGGAGAGGTAGAAGTAGCTATACGTTCACAGGGAGGTTGTAGGAGAGGTAGAAGTAGTTATGATACGTTCACAGGGAGGTTGCAGGAGAGGTAGAAGTAGTTATGATACGTTCACAGGGAGGTTGTAGGAGAGGTAGAAGTAGTTATGATACGTTCACAGGGAGGTTGTAGGAGAGGTAGAAGTAGTTATACGTTCACAGGGAGGTTGTAGGAGAGGTAGAAGTAGTTATGATACGTTCACAGGGAGGTTGCAGGAGAGGTAGAAGTAGTTATACGTTCACAGGGAGGTTGTAGGAGAGGTAGAAGTAGTTATGATACGTTCACAGGGAGGTTGCAGGAGAGGTAGAAGTAGTTATACGTTCACAGGGAGGTTGCAGGAGAGGTAGAAGTAGTTATGATACGTTCACAGGGAGGTTGTAGGAGAGGTAGAAGTAGTTATACGTTCACAGGGAGGTTGTAGGAGAGGTAGAAGTAGTTATGATACGTTCACAGGGAGGTTGCAGGAGAGGTAGAAGTAGTTATACGTTCACAGGGAGGTTGTAGGAGAGGTAGAAGTAGTTATACGTTCACAGGGAGGTTGCAGGAGAGGTAGAAGTAGTTATGATACGTTCACAGGGAGGTTGTAGGAGAGGTAGAAGTAGTTATGATACGTTCACAGGGAGGTTGCAGGAGAGGTAGAAGTAGTTATGATACGTTCACAGGGAGGTTGTAGGAGAGGTAGAAGTAGTTATGATACGTTCACAGGGAGGTTGTAGGAGAGGTAGAAGTAGTTATGATACGTTCACAGGGAGGTTGCAGGAGAAGTAGAAGTAGTTATGATACGTTCACAGGGAGGTTGCAGGAGAGGTAGAAGTAGTTATGATACGTTCACAGGGAGGTTGCAGGAGAGGTAGAAGTAGTTATGATACGTTCACAGGGAGGTTGTAGGAGAGGTAGAAGTAGTTATGATACGTTCACAGGGAGGTTGCAGGAGAGGTAGAAGTAGTTATGATACGTTCACAGGGAGGTTGCAGGAGAGGTAGAAGTAGTTATGATACGTTCACAGGGAGGTTGCAGGAGAGGTAGAAGTAGTTATGATACGTTCACAGGGAGGTTGTAGGAGAGGTAGAAGTAGTTATGATACGTTCACAGGGAGGTTGTAGGAGAGGTAGAAGTAGTTATACGTT
Source organism: Haliotis asinina (assembly GCF_037392515.1). NCBI lineage: Eukaryota > Metazoa > Mollusca > Gastropoda > Lepetellida > Haliotidae > Haliotis > Haliotis asinina. The sequence continues at coordinate 78,692,138 of NC_090284.1, read as the reverse complement.
CACAGGGAGGTTGTAGGAGAGGTAGAAGTAGTTATGATACGTTCACAGGGAGGTTGTAGGAGAGGTAGAAGTAGTTATGATACGTTCACGGGGAGGTTGTAGGAGAGGTAGAAGTAGTTATGATACGTTCACAGGGAGGTTGCAGGAGAGGTAGAAGTAGTTATGATACGTTCATGTTGTAAGGAGTAATCTGTGTAATTGTATTGTGGGTAAGAGATCGAACCCTTCGTTTGCTCATTGTTGACGACGCCTTCTCTATTATACACTTGCACCACGCAAAGCCCGGGGACTTCGGTATACGGAGCCATTGCTCAGTAATGGCTCCCGCGTCGACTGATGTATTCATGTACTGGCAGCCCCTTCATTGCGCGGGCTGATCAGAGGAAGGCACATCACCTCGGTGGGAGATCGCCAGGAACAAGCAAATTTCAACGTTAACAGTTTTTCTAAATTGCAAGGTTATAATTCCAGATGCTTAATCGATAGTCTGGTTAAAATGAGTTGCAGCCACTATTTGATTAAATAAACGTTTGAGAGTAATCCTAGCATTGAAACAGTGGCTTATCAGAATAAGATTGTGTGCTTGTCTCCGGCACATATTGCTCATTTGTGGGTCGATATCCAACAAATCTACACGGGTAAGTACTGCAGCAGCCTCCCTGCCACCCCCTGCCTCCACAGACGCGGCCGCCGGTGTAAACACTTGCTGTGAGAAACCAATGAGTGGCCTTCAATGCTGCTCAGCGGTGCACAAGGCTTTTGGGAAGGGGAGCCTACCTCCAGAGATGAGTCTGAGAGGTTAATAAATTGTATAGCTGTGTTGTATTGATTGTTGGGAGTGTGTGCGGTGTGAGAGGGGAAGCACATGTTGCCGTTCTGCATTGTCTGTGTCCGTCAGTCATACAGTTAGCTGACTATGTTACGAAGAGGTGGAGTAAAAACAGCTGAGGCTTAACGTACTAATACACACTAAGGATTAATAAGCTCACCCCGGCAGTTATTCTGGGGGCTGCTTGGTGTTGTTGGATGCTTCTGTGGTGAACATCAATAGTTCAGGGCTGGACGCAGGTACGGTGAAAGCATGGTAAATTATTCCTATTTCTCTAAACACCACTAGATTACAGGCAATCATTCTATTAATTACTACACACGAATTGTTCATCTGTTACCTTCAGCCTGTTGTGTTGTAATGAACTGTTCATAAACTCTACTCATTACCACCTTTGTTCCGCCTGCGGTGTGTAACACGTTGATTGTATTCTTGTGGTCAGCATGTTGTGCGTTAAATGTCGCTTGTATTATTGGGGTTTGTTAAAGGTTGCCTGTATTCTTAGCGTCAGTATTATGTGTGGTAAGTTTTGCCTGTATTCTTGACGTCAACATGGTGTGCGTCAAATAATGCTTGTATTCTTGGCGTCAGCATGTTGTGCGTCAAATGATGATTGTATTTTGGGCGTCAGCATGTTGTGCGTCAAATTTTGCCTGTATTCTTGGCGCCAGCATGCCGTGTGTTAACTGTTGCCTGTGTTCTTGGCGCCAGCATGTAGTGCGTTTGTTAAATGTTGCGTCCATTCTGGCATCCATCCGTCGCCAGATTTCTATGAGTTGAGATTGTAGTGGATAATACGTAGTATTATATTCCTCACACCTTGATGATACTGCAGTTCAGCGGGCCAGTAACCTGTAACGTCACAAGGTGTTGAACAAAGCTTAGTATGTATAAGCCTGTCATAATCATTACAACCAAGGTAAAGACAACAAGCTGTGGAATGAAACATACTAGAAGAGAGCAGGTGAACAATTCCGACACTGATTCAGACGGTCTACATTTACAAATCTTACCAGCGTGCAAGCAAATATGGCCTACGGTACCCAGACACTCTCAACACCAAACCACAGTTCACGGACACCCACAATTCCACAACAAGGTTCCCGGACACCGTCAACACCAAAACATATTATTCGAACACCCTCTACACCTCGAAAGTTGCCCAGACAAGTTCAACACCACAACAAGGTACCCGGACATCCACAAAACCACAGCACATAATCCGGACACCCTCCACAACACAAAAAGGTGACCAGATATAACGGTACTGGGTACTCTAAAAACAGCATAATGGTATCAAAACCATTCAACACAACATAATTGTACCCCGACACCCTCATGACATCATAATGATACATGGACAACCCCAACACAATTTAACACTGCCCTCAAAACAACAAAATGGTACTAGTTACCCTCAACACAAGATAATAGTACCAGAAACATCTAACATATCATAACGGTGCCTGGTATCCTCAACACAACATGCCAGTAACCCCATACAGTCGGCGTTGTATGCATGTCGTCAACATAACATAACGGTGTCTGCATACCAGTTGAGAATAGTTAGCAGAAGTCCAGGGCACGACACACACCAACTGTTGGTGCCATTTAGTTGGCATTTGTCTCACAGGTTCCAGCTGTGGTAATGGTGCATATTCAGAAGTACACAGTGTGAATGAGGTCAGCTGCTGGTTAGCTGAAACAGTGGATACAGTTTCCACATCTACCGTCCCCAAATGTGTGGTCGACATTTTGGCTGTAAACAGTTCCAGTGTCTTACTGCGAGTGTACCACATAACAACCCAGAGACACTCTAACCAATGTCTTGAAGTAACCTTTCACATTTTCAGCTGTAACTAACTTTCGTGCAATATTCTGATCTCGAGAGCATACATCTGCTATACTTTTTCAGTGTACAATCATCATCAGAACGGATATGAGCGGTATTATCTGACACTGGCAACAGCTTGATGTGATAATCAGAGAGGGAAAAACACACACTTGATCATGAGATGGCGACTTCATACTGCCCCGAATATACCAACACGCAGCTATGTTGGTTTATATACCCTGATCCTGCAACAGTAGTATCAAGTGATAAGTATATCATTGCCTTAAGGCAAACATGTCTAGTTATGTTCGTTTCGCATCAATATGATTACGTTCGGTCTACGTCAGTAGAGTTCTGTTGGTTCTATATCAGTAGAGTTCTGTTGGTTCTATATCAGTAGAGTTCTGCTGGTTCTATATCAGTAGAGTTCTGTTGGTTCTATATCAGTAGAGTTCTGTTGGTTCTATATCAGTAGAGTTCTGCTGGTTCTATATCAGTAGAGTTCTGTTGGTTCTATATCAGTAGAGTTCTGTTGGTTCTATATCAGTAGAGTTCTGTTGGTTCTATATCAGTGTATATTTCTGTTGGTTCTATATCAGTAGAGTTCTGTTGGTTCTATATCAGTGTATATTTCTGTTGGTTCTATATCAGTAGAGTTATGTTGGTTCTATATCAGTAGAGTTCTGTTGGTTCTATATCAGTAGAGTTCTGTTGGTTCTATATCAGTGAATATTTCTGTTGGTTCTATATCAGTAGAGTTCTGTTGGTTCTATATCAGTAGAGTTCTGTTGGTTCTATATCAGTATAGTTCTGTTGGTTCTATATCAGTGTATATTTCTGTTGGTTCTATATCAGTAGGGTTATGTTGGTTCTATATCAGTAGAGTTCTGTTGGTTCTATATCAGTAGAGTTCTGTTGGTTCTATATCAGTGAATATTTCTGTTGGTTCTATATCAGTAGAGTTCTGTTGGTTCTATATCAGTAGAGTTATGTTGGTTCTATATCAGTAGAGTAATGTTGGTTTTATATCAGTAGAGTTATGTTGGTTCTATATCAGTAGAGTTCTGTTGGTTCTATATCAGTGTATATTTCTGTTGGTTCTATATCAGTAGAGTTCTGTTGGTTCTATATCAGTAGAGTTCTGTTGGTTCTATATCAGTGTATATTTCTGTTGGTTCTATATCAGTAGAGTTCTGTTGGTTCTATATCAGTAGAGTTCTGTTGGTTCTATATCAGTAGAGTTCTGTTGGTTTTATATCAGAAGAGTAACGGTGGTTCTATATCAGTATAAATTTACGTTGGTTCTATATCAGCAGAGGAATGTCTGTTTCATATCAGCAGAGTAATTTTGTTTCTATGTTCGTTCTACATCGGTAGTGTTATGCTGATTCTATATCAGTATCTATAATGTTAGTTCGATATCAGCAGAGTTATGTTTGTTCTATATCAGTAGAGTAATGATGGTTCTATATCAGTATAGTTCTGTTGGTTCTATATCAGTGGAGTTCTGTTGGTTCTATATCAGTATAATTCTGTTGGTTCTATACCAGTAGAGTTCTGTTGGTCAGTATGTATTTGTGTTGGTTTTCTATCAGTAGAGTAATGTTGGTTCTATAGCATTATATATTTATGTTGGTTCTTTATCAGCGGAGCAATGTTGGTTTACTATGTTGATGTGACTAGTTAAGATTATCTAGTCAAGACATCTAACACAGTGTGACTAGTTAGTGTTGTGAGATGAAGATATCAAGCAGTGTTACTAGTCAGTGTTGTGAGATCAAGATATCTAATAGTGTTATCTATAGATATCTAATAGTTTTAGTGTTATCAGGCCAATGCATCTGACGCAGTGTGACTAATTGGAGTTGTCTAGTCAATATATCAAACACAGTGTAACCAGTGTTATGAGGTCAAGATATCTAACACAGAGTGTTTAGTCAGTGTTGTGACGTCAAGATATCGAAGTCATTGTAACTTGTTAGAATAGTCTAGTCAATATATCTAACACAGTCTGACTATTTAGTGTCAAGATATCTAAACCAAGATGACTAATTAGTTTGTCAGGACAGGATGTCTTACAGAGTGATTTCTATGTGTTTTGAAGTCTGGGGATTTGACTAGATAGAGTTGTCAGGTCAGGATATCTAACTTAGTGTGACTAGTTAGTGTTGGGAGGTCAAGATATCTGCCACAATGTGAACAGTTAGTGTTCTGAGGTCACGACATCGAATAACGTTGTGAGGACACAGAGTCACTAGTTAGTATTGTCAGGTCAGGATATCTAACATTGTTTGATTAGTTAGTGTTTTCAGCTCAAGGTATCTAATACAGTGTGACCAGTAAGTGTTGTAAGGTCAAGATATTTTAGTCAGATAACTAAATACAGTCAGATCTTGCCATCTAACGTGTTGTGACTAAATGTCTATGCTTGATGTATATTGACTAGAGTGCAGCAATGCTGGGATATATATACAGATACAGTTCCCGTGGTCAATTGTTTGTGTTGCCAAAGATGAGGGATGATTCCACGGAACACCATACATGTACCTACCTCAACTCCAGAGAGAGGACACACACATGACCTCAAGAAAAAGGAAGCATCACACTCCCAACACGAGACAAACCTCACTCCCAGACACTACTCACACCTCACCACAAGGCACAGACATGCTTCACCAATAGACACAGACACGCTTCACCAATAGACACAGACACGCTTCACCAATAGACACAGACACGTCTCACAAATAGACACAGACACGCCTCACCAATAGACACAGACATGCCTCACCAACGGACACAGACACGCTTCACCAATAGACACAGACACGAATCACCAATAGACACAGACACGCCTCACCAATAGACACAGACACGCCTCACCAATAGACACAGACACGTCTCACCAATAGACATAGACACGCCTCACCAATAGACACAGACACGTCTCACCAATAGACATAGACACGAATCACCAATAGACACAGGCGCGCTTGACCAATAGACACATACCCGTTTGACCAATAGACACAGACACGCTTTACTAGTAGACACAGACACGCTTCACCAATAGACACAGGCACACCTCATCAATAGACATAGATATGCCTCACCAATAGACACAGACATGCCTCACCAACAGACACAGACATGCTTCACCAATAGACACAGACAGACTTCACCAATAGACACATACCCGTTTGACCAATAGACACAGACACGCTTCACCAATAGACACAGACATGCTTTAACAATAGACACAGACATGTCTCACCAATAGACACAGACACGCCTCACCAAAAGGCACAGACACGCCTCACCAATAGTCACAGACTTGCCTCATAGCCAGACATTACACACACCTTACCTTCATACATGAAACACACCTGAAGACTCTAGAAACGCCTCACCTCCAGAAACTACTCACAACTCACCTCCGGACATGAGGCACACCTCACCTCCAGACACAAGACACACCTACTTAAAGACACGAGACAGACCACGACTCCAGACACAATGCACACCTCATGTCCAGACACGAGACACGCCCTACCCCCAGACACGAGACACGCCCTACCTCCAGACACAATACACACCCCACCTCCAGACACGAGACACACCCCACCTCCAGACACAAGACACGCCTCTCCTCAACACGCTAGTCATGCCTCACTTCCACACACAAGACTCACAAAACACACCTTAAGACACTAGACACGCCTCACCTCCAGTGACTACTCACACCTCAAGACACAAGACACATCTCACGTCTAGACACATGACACACATTACTTCCAGACACTTGACATACCTCACCTCAAGACCCGAGACACGCTTCATCTGCAGACACTAGACACACCTCACCTCCAGACACAATATACACATCACCTCCAGACACAATACACGGCTCATCTCCAGACATGAGACACACCTCATCTCCAGACACAAGACACGCTTCACCTCCAGACATTAAACGCGCCTCACCTCCAGACACAATACACACCTCACCTCCAGACACAAGACATGCCTCGCCTCAATACACGAGACACACTTCTCGGCCAGACACAAGACACGCCTCACCTCCAGACACTAGACACGCCTCACCTCCACACCCAAGTCATGCCTCACTTTCAGACACTAGTCATGCCTCACCTGCAGACACAAAGCATACCTCAACCCTAGACACCAAAGGCACCTCACCTCCAGACAGGAGACACACTTCACGGCCAGACACCAGGTACACCTCACCTCCAAACACCAGACACACCTGACATTATGACTCGAGACACAACTCACCTCCATACAGTATTCAGACCTCACATCCAAACACAAGACCCCAACTCCAGACACTCGACACGCCTCACCCCCAAACATCAGAGACACCTCACCCCCAGACACAAGCCAGCCCCTGCCACAACATTACTATTAAGATTGAAGGAGATGTAGCGCATCCACTCTTTTCCGAGCACAAAGACCTGAGGGTTCACTGAAAACTTATCCTGGTGGCCGCCGGTGGAGGCTTGGTCGATATGCCTTGACTCGATATAAAAGCACCACTTCTGACAACTGGCTTTAATAGTGTGGGTTTTTTTCAAGTGTCAGTGCGCCAGCTTAGATGCCAGGCTGGTCCAGCCGTATCTGTATCATATGACACACAAGCCGCCTGGTCAATATTGTAATACCATTCGGCCTCAGCTCACGACTCGAATTTCTTTGGCTTTCACTGAGATATATAAGTTTAATAGGTTGTTGTAAATTCAAATATCGCAAGCCACCAGCGGTTTTCCATGAATAATTCCGAAGGCATGTACGAGAAATGATTGGGCTCTATAAGTCAGATTATGCTGGAAATCATCCATGTGCAGAGAAAGAACGACTAAACTCCCTCTGGAGGCTATCACACTATCACACCCACAAAATCATGTTCGGCAATTAACAGCACAGGTGAAATTATAATCCCTTTTCGTTCTTATTTGTCGATTGCGTTGGGCTCGCTGTGTGGGGTGTATGGTATATGAGAAAGAGACTGGAGCGCTGGGTATATGACCGGGAGTGTGCTAGGTGCTGGGTGTAGATTCCGAGAGAGAGGTGGGCGTTGGGTGTAGGATCGGGGAGAGTGTTGAGCGCTGGGTGTAGGATCGGGAAGAGTGTTGAGTGTTGAGTGTAGGATCGGGGAGAGTGTTGGGTGCTGGGTGTAGGATCGGGGAGAGTGTTGGGTGCTGGGTGTAGGATCGGGGAGAGGGTTGGGTGCTGGGTATAGATTCGGGGAGAGTGTTGGGAGCCGGGTGTAGGATTGGGGAGAGCGTTGTGTGCTGGCTGTAGGATTGGGGAGGGTGTTGGGCGCTGAGAGTAGGATGAGGGAGGGTGTTGAGTGCTGGGTGTAGATTTGGGGAGAGCGTTGGGTTTTGGGTGTAGGGTCTAGGAGGGGGGGTGTTGGAGGGGGTGCATGCTGTTTGTAGGATCGGATGTGGATGGATCGGAGGGGGTGGTTTGTAAGGGGTTTTCGGGATTTTGGTGGACCATGCTAGGTGTGGGATAGAGTAAACGGACGCATGGGTTTAGGCAAGTAGTTTAGGGAAGTATGCGGATAGCTTAGTGTAGGAGTAGGGGGTTTGCCTGGGTTTGGGGTGTGTTTAGGAGTTAATAGTTGCTCGCGAGGTGCTTCATCACAATCTGACCTGGGAGGTATTCATCTGACTAACATCTCTGGGTTTCTCTTGAATCAAATTAAATTTGCTCAAGGAAGAGGAGTGGTTATACCTCGTCGAGTCGGGGGCTCCACTAGTAATTCAGTCAGCAGCTCCCAGTTAACAGGACGGTCGAACAGCTAACGCTATTTTGTCATTTATCTTGCAGATGGTGGTGATGAGGGCTGTCCCCGCAGGGTCGTTGTGTGACGAAGATGGGCATGCATGAGAGACAAATGCCACTCAATGTCAGCATGCTGTGAGAACTTATCATAATTGCATATTCCTCACGATCTCGTGCTGGGTGTACAAGTAACACAGACGTGCTAATACAAGTACTGCTACCTGAACTTATCCTTCTCTGGCAGTCCACAGCTGGTGACTAAACAGGCTTGTTAGCACATGGCGAAGTGTGAGTAACGTGCAGTGTGTTGAACAATAGGACTGCTAAGTTGATTTCACACCCGATTCTACCGACTCCAATATTTACTGAAAGAAAGCTGTAAAGGGCCATTAGATCCATAATGCTGTAGAGTATGTTTACATGAGTGCCTGACTCTGTCGCAGCTTTTCCCTGTGTTGAGAGGTTCCACTGAGAGCGTTGTGTGCACTCTTTTCACAGGCGTTTCCAAGGTTTGGCGCAGTGGCCCAAAACGATGACGGACACTGAACAGCGGAATCGCGTGGTTCTGCTTGGTGCTGGTGGCGTGGGGAAGAGCTCCATCCTGAAGAGATTCCTCTTTAACACATTTACGGAGGAGTACAAGGAAACGGTAGAGGACCTCTATTGCCGAGAGTATGATCTTCACGGAACTAGCATCAAAGTCGACTTCTTGGATACCGCTGGAAATTTTGCCTTCCCGGCCATGCGCAAGCTATCAATGACTACGGCACATGGTTTCATCCTTGTGTACTCCATCACGAGTCAGGCATCGTTTGACGAGCTCAAGAAGCTATGGGAACAGATCAAAGAGGAACGAGTGAACTTCCAGGAGATCCCCATCGCTATTGTGGGTAACAAGGTCGATATGGAGAACGACAGACAGATCGAGAAATTTGACACGTTAAACTGGATCTATAGTGAAGGGTTTTGTGGGGGCTTTGTTGAAGTTTCTGCAAAGGAAGATGAAAGTATATCTGATATTTTTCGAATTCTCCTTGATCAGTCACGAGGGGGAGTACACCGGCATCTTGAGCCAATCGCCAACCGTCGGGTGAGTACGAATTCCCTCGACGAGACTGAGACGGAAAAGGCCGAAGAATGGGATAGTGATGCTAAAAAGTTCAACCGTAGTCGAAGTCTCATCCGTCGTGGTAGCAAGCCCAGAATGAAAAGATCGCCGCGCCACCACGGCAAAAATGACTGTGCTATTTCCTGATGGGGTGGTACAACAGTGTGTTGCGAAGGCTGGATGTGCGCAAGTTCGCGTTGAGACGAGAACAGTACGTGGTAAGTTTGTCGTCTGGACTTTGGAGTAAATGTCTGACGAACTTGACACAAGCCAGCCTTAGCAACAGAAACGCGTTGACGCAAGAAGCGTAACAGAGAAAAAAGCTCAATGTTTTTCAGTGGATATATTCTTTGTTAACTTATGCTGGTATGATGTATTGGTCGTTACGCTCCTAGTTTCGCACCGAATTGAAGAGACAATGCGGAACCCAGACAGATATGTCTCTAGTAGTGTTAGGATAATGATAGTATTGTCTTGAAACACTACCACCTCAGTGGTAACCATCACCTCCCCCCGCGGGGTAGCTGTTCAGTATGTGTTCGGCGATGGCTGCGGCATGCATGCGCTGGGAGCTCCTTCATCTGTTCTAGGACATGGTGTTGAGGCGGTTTATCTGAAACAGGAAAGAAGCTCCACGGAGCATTTCCGAATGAAATTCTAACTGGTGAGTTAGTTTCTTTTAGTGACGTGGTATTACCGGATCTCCTTTATCTGTGATGACTCTGTTCATTAGTTTCCTTGTAGCACACCAACTATGCGTTGCCTTTAGTGTGTATATATATAATATACGAATGTGTTCGTATGACACCTATCGTATGAATCAGTACTGTGAAGATATTTACCGCCATGTCCTCCATTCCTCTAAGTACTAAGTCATGATGATGGTACTGGCTTCCTGAACAGGCGGGCAGCCTTGACAGTAGCTCACTCACTGTAGAGGATTTCTATGCACATGATGCCGACATTACGTCGTCTTTCATAGGATATGTAGCGTTTGATAGGATCTACAGCTTTCAGGATACACAGGATCACAAAATGTCGATAAAGGAGCTTTTTGCAAAGCTTGTGCGGACTTATTTTTAATAGGGTTATTTACTGAGTTTCTCAATCATTTCACAATGTCCAGTCAAATCACATTAAGCGCCACGTGTCTGCTGTGTGTTATGTGCATCCATGCCCATGTACAGAGCGGGATAGGCTGCAGGAACTATGCACATTACACGGATACATACTGTACCCCGGAACCCCGTTGACACATACAACAGGGCCAGTTAATACAAAACACCCAGACAGGCCCCGATTTCTCGAAACAAACTTAAGTCTGAGTTTTGACTTAAGTTCAAGGTTTTGCTCGAAATTGAGAAAATGCAGGAACATGCATTTTCCAGAATGAAGGGAAATTTGTATCCAACTCAAACATAGTAGACAATCTGAATTTGGTGGACAGATTTCTTTAGTTGTTTGGACCTTTTTAGTCTAAAAAATGCAGTTGAGATAAAAATTCAGCTGTTTCAAATTGTCAAACTCAGTTTGAGATTTGAGTTAAAACTTAAGTTTGTTTCGAGACATCGGGCCCAGATGTGTCTATATTTGTGTTAGGACAATAATAGATATAGCTATAGCTGTGTTAGGGCAATGATAGATTTATCTGTAGTTGTGTTAGGACAATGATATATACGTCTGTGTCTGTTAGGACAATGGTAGATACATCTGTAGTTGTGTTAGGACAATGACAGATAGGTCTGTATCAGAGTTAGAATAATGATAGATGTGTATATATCTGTGTTAGGACAATGATATATCTGTCTATATCTGTGTTAGGACAATGATATATCTGTCTATATCTGTGTTAGGACAATGATATATCTGTCTATATCTGTGTTAGGACAATGATATATCTGTCTATATCTGTGTTAGGACAATGATAGATGTGTCTATAGTTCTGTTAGGACAGTGTCAGATGTGCCTATTACTGTGTTAGGACAATGATATGTGTGTCTATAGCTATGCTAGGACAATGACAGATCTGTGTATATGTGTGTTAGAACAATGACAGATGTGTCTATAGTTGTGTGACGGGTGTGTCTGTAGTTGCGTTAGGACAATGACACGTGTATCGGCAGTTGTACTATATGCATTTAGCTCTGTCTCCTTGTCCAAATAGGAACGACATCAGTTTGACTGACTGTCATATCACGTCTAGTTTCCGATCGTCATGCCTCCGTTGTGAATGTTGCATAACCCTGATACTAACTTATGCCGATGGAACAATTCTACTCACGCACTCATTCGTTATAACAGAGCTTCATTATGTCTTATGGAAACTTTTGTTTACTGCCAACGTTTAGACTTTTAGTTGTGAGATTTGTTACCAGAATATTTTCTATCCCAATTCTGGCTTTCAGTGCAGTCGGTCCTAGGGCACCCGTTTCACCAGTCGTTCATGAAGCACAGGCACCATACAGACTGGATGATGTTGGACTTGTTAACGGGTCCAGCTACATACAGACTGTATGATGTTGGACTTGTTAACGGGTCCAGCTACATACAGACTGTATGATGTTGGACGTGTTACCGGTCCAGCTACATACAGACTGTATGATGTTGGACTTGTTAACGGGTCCAGCTACATACAGACTGGATGATGTTGGACGTGTTAACGGGTCCAGCTACATACAGGCTGTATGATGTTGGACGTGTTAACGGGTCCAGCTACATACAGACTGTATGATGTTGGACATGTTAACGGGTCCAGCTACATACAGACTGTATGATGTTGGACGTGTTACCGGTCCAGCTACATACAGACTGTATGATGTTGGACTTGTTAACGTGTCCAGCTACATACAGACTGTATGATGTTGGACTTGTTACCGGGTCCAGCTACATACAGACTGTATGATGTTGGACGTGTTACCGGTCCAGCTACATACAGACTGTATGATGTTGGACTTGTTAACGGGTCCAGCTACATACAGACTGGATGATGTTGGACGTGTTAACGGGTCCAGCTACATACAGACTGTATGATGTTGGACGTGTTAACGGGTCCAGCTACATACAGACTGGATGATGTTGGACGTGTTAACGGGTCCAGCTACATACAGACTGGATGATGTTGGACATGTTAACGGGTCCAGCTACATACAGACTGGATGATGTTGGACATGTTAACGGGTCCAGCTACATACAGACTGTATGGTGTTGGACATGTTAACGGGTCCAGCTACATACAGACTGGATGATGTTGGACATGTTAACGGGTCCAGCTACATACAGACTGTATGGTGTTGGACATGTTAACGGGTCCAGCTACATACAGACTGTATGATGTTGGACATGTTAACGGGTCCAGCTACATACAGACTGTATGATGTTGGACGTGTTAACGGATCCAGCTACATACAGACTGTATGATGTTGGGCGTGTTAACGGGTCCAGCTACATACAGACTGGATGATGTTGGACATGTTAACGGGTCCAGCTACATACAGACTGTATGATGTTGGACGTGTTAACGGGTCCAGCTACATTTAGACTGTATGATGTTGGACTTGTTAACGGGTCCAGCTACATTTAGACTATGATGTTGGACGTGTTAACGGGTCCAGCTACATTTAGACTGTATGATGTTGCACGTGTTAACGGGTCCAGCTACATACAGACTGTATGATATTGTGCTTGTCGACGGATTCAGCTACATAGAGACTGTATGATGTTGGGCGTGTTAACGGGTCCAGATATATCTGATGCCGTACTTGTATAGTTACTATTTGTTTTTGACCCATGAAATGTGATTCTGGCCACACACTGCACGCGGGCGCGCACACACGCACAAACCCTTCCACCAGACCCGCGCCAAACTCTCGTTCATATACCAGTCTCCCAGCTTTGTAGTGTGGTTAGGTACATTGTGTCAGTTACTGCATTAGCCCCCTAATTTACAAACCACCATTGGAATATCGCTAAGTACTGTGTCATAAAACAAACACAGGCTTCACGCTCCAGCAATCAGCAGGTGAACACAAGGCTGCTGGCTGTTGGTAAAATTGATCGTAATTAGGATGCTACACAGCTAGATATGTGCCAAGGGACGCTGTATTGACCATTTGTATGTGTATATGAAAACGCTGCCGGTCAGGTTGTAGTATTCAAGTAGTGGTGTTGGCGACGACTTTGTAGTTGTTCTTGTTGCACACGTGGACCCACACGTTAACTAGTATTTGTCTTTAAAACTGTAAGATATATCCCCCCATCCTCCCATCCCCCCATCCCCCAGTCCATGTACATGATCGACGTTCATTGACTGCGGCACTCCTGATTCCGACCGACGCCTTTGTTTCAATATTGATCAGGATGACGGAGGAACTATAGGCAGACAAGGGATAGTTTAAGGATGTTAAAAGGAATATCATGTCACGTGACACATGTCTATCACATTGGTTTCCTTGTTCTAGATCCCCGTCTAAGTATGAGACGTTTCGATCCAAGCCCTTTCTGCCAATAGAAACATGTCACTCACCTGACGTTGAATGGATTGATTTTGCAAGAAGTAAAAATAGATATCTTTTTATTCGTTTATCGTTTTGTGACTCTAGACGTTCTGTCAGATACTTTTATTATAATATTTTTTATGAAAATGTTTTGGTTGTTAGTTCACTTGGGGGAGTTCGTCACGTGGTTGTAGGTCGTCAGAGGGCTAGATAGCCTCACTAATGGGTTGGGTAGTTGGTCACCTGCTGTAGGTCGTCACTGTATTGGGTTAGGGAGTTCGCCATGTGCTTGCAGATCATCACTGAGCTCTAGGTCGTCATTGTATAGGGTTGGGAAGCTCGTTAGGTATCTGAAGGCCGCCACTGTGTTGCGATGGGGAGTTCGTCATGTGTCTGTAGGCTGTCACTGTATTGGGATGGGGAGTTCGTCATGTATCTGTAGGCTGTCACTGTATTGGGATGGGGAGTTCGTCATGTATCTGTAGGCTGTCACTGTATTGGGATGGGGAGTTCGTCATGTGTCTGTAGGCTGTCGCTGTATTGGGATGGGGAGTTCGTCATGTGTCTGTAGGCTGTCACTGTACTAGGTTGTGAATTCGTCACATATCTGTAGGTCTTCACTGGATTGTAGGTCATCACTGTATTGGGTTGGGGATGTATGTAAGTCTTGTTTGTAAGTCTTCACGTGACAGCAGCTCGTCACTGTACTGAATTGAGGAGTTTGTAACTTTTCTTTAAGTCGTCACAAAGTTGGGTTTCGGAATTCGTCAAGTGTCTGTAGGTCGTCACGGGGCTGTAGGTCGTTACTATTGTGTGTGAGAGTTTGTCACGTGTCTGTAGGTCGTCAGCTGTATCTATCATAGGTCTCTATTGTGTTGGTGATGTGTTACGTGTTCGTAAGCCGTCACAAATGAATTGGGAAATGAATTGGCGTGTCTGTACGCCGTCAGTAGGTTGTGGGGCGCCTATGGGCATGTGGAGTATTTGACCAACTATTACTGCAGCACGCCATTTCTGGTGGATGTTCGGCTCATATCTATTTCTGTTTCTGTTTCTTGTTTCCTATGCAATGGGATGTCGCATGCTGTGGCCTGAGGTCGCGTGTACGTTAATATTGCCAGTCATGTGCCGTATTTCCCCCTTCAGCCAGTCAGCATGTTGTCATGCCCAGGGAGAGTGATCGTTCACAACCACACACACGCGTGGACAACTTCAGCGTTCATTCCCAAATAAACTATAGTTTTACAACAGAAATTTCCAAAGGTCTATGCATGTAGTCATTTGATATATGAGTAAAGCTTTAAAAGCTATCGTCACAAAGGTGAAGATGACTTACTGGTTACCTCACAAAAGATATATGCATTTAGACTCATACCCTGTTGTGACATGAGACCTGTGGCAATGCAAACAATTTAGTTCGAATCGTGACGTATTCAGTCAAACCAGGCCATGATGTGTGAAGCATTTTGGGCAGATCCCTAATATCTGCTTGTTTGGAAGGCAGACTCTGTCCTGCTGACGACAGGTCTCAAAACAGAGAGTCTCTCTAAAGAGTGTCTGTATACCGTGTGTCTGTATACCGAGCGTCTGTATTACGGGTGTCTGTATACCGTGACTGTATAACGAGAGTCTCTCTAAAGAGTGTCTGTATACCGTTTGTCTGTATAACGAGAGTCTCTCTACCGAGTGTCTGTATACCGTGTGTCTGTATACCGAGCGTCTCTCTACCGAGTTTCTGTATACCGTTTGTCTGTATAGCGAGAGTCTCTCTACCGAGTGTCTGTATACCGTTTGTCTGTATAACGAGAGTCTCTCTACCGAGTGTCTGTATACCGTTTGTCTGTATACCGAACGTCTGCATGACGAGTGTCTGTATACCGTGACTGTATAACGAGAGTACATGTCTCCGTACATCAGTTGGATGTATGCACTGTATATACCTCCATACATCAGCTGAATGTATACAGTGTCTATGCCTCTACACATAAGCTGTATGTATACAGAGTATATGCTTCTATACATCAGCTGAATGTATACAGAGTATATACCTCGATACTTTAGCTAAATGTATACAGGGTATATGCCTCCACACATAAGCTGAATGTATACAGATTATATACCTCCACACATAAGCTGAATGTATACAGATTATATACCTCCACGCATAAGCTGAATGTATACAGTGTATATACATCCACGCATCAGCTGAATGTGTACAATGTGTATAATCTAAGGGGCAAAAGAAACCTTCCCCTGGTACAATTTGATAGCTTTGAAAAACGATAAGAATAAAGTGAAATTTGAATGTTGTAATTTGTTGGCAATGACATAGGCACATGTACAAACATTTCAGCTTTAACAGAGACTTTGACTTATTAAACACATTTTGGTCGACGTGGGGTGAAAATAGAGATTTTACCGTCAGACGGTCCAAACGTGACACACAGCAATCTGGGATTTGAAGTCACTAATAGCGAGTACGTCCACCTCTGGTTTGAATACACGCAAACACGTGTCTTCTCATTGAAGTTGTGAGGCGTCTGGTGAGGTCAGCCTCCATTTTTCGACACGTGCTTGAACTATATGTTGAACTGTAACTGGTGGGTTCTGTCTCCGTGGAATCTGTTGATAGAGGTGATCCCACAAGTGTTCAGTGGGCGACATGTCAGGAGAGTGTGGAAGGACGTTTATGTTGCTGACATAAAAATAAGTTCTGCACACCTACAGCAATGTGCGATCGAGCGTTGTCCTGTTGGGACAATATCCCCTGTCGTTGTTGTTGAAGGAATGGTAGAACTGCAGGTCGAAGAACCTGATCAATGTATCGCCGGTCGGTCAGATTACAGTTGATGGCCACCAATTGTCTTTTGGTCCCCGCAATTGCCAAGCCATACCATAACGCGTCCCTCACCATATGGCTCTGCTTCCTGGACGCAGCAGCTGTCCTTTCACCTCTTCTCCTGCATACCAGTTACTCGAGACTTTCCATCGTCTCTAGATATACAGAACCTGCTTTCGTCAGAAAACAGAATTCACGCCAGTCACGGAGTTGCCAACGTCTAACTCTTATCGCCCACTGCACCCTCAGATGACAATGTCTGTCAGTCAGCAGCGTTGCTCGGTACGTTCGGTAGGCCCTGATACCAGCTGCAGGGGCACCTATTCTTTTTGTTAGCGTCCGTCGACTAACTGGGTGGCCGGGAACTGTTGCCTTTGATGACGTCACCGTTAAGAAGCGGTTTCTCAGGTGCAGTAATATCAGATGGCGATCTTTTTGTGCAGTTGTCACCCTTGGCCTGCCTGTCCTGGGTCTGTCTGAGGTCTGGCTAGTCTGTTGATAACGCCGACGTTCTTGCAACGTCACCCGTAGTGGCGCCCATTTGCAGCAATCCGATGGCCTTCCCTCGGTCTTCTGGAGATAACCTTAACATTGTTAAGTGCGATCTGTTCGGCACTGTGGGGTGGTTAAATAACTTACATGCGCGTGCATTGTACCCTTACATGTACAACACGTGCACTTTGTTGTTTTTCGTCCAAAGTGGTAAAGAGGTGCGTTTAGGCGCTCTTGTTAGTGGTAATCAAACACATGTTTGAGTCAATAGCGACGGAACAATTTGCATTTGATAATATATTCTCATGTTGACATTATGATACATTTTGCAACAGAAAGGTTATTGCTTTGGATTGTATACAGTGGATATATCTTCATCAGCTGGAGTGTGTGTGTGTGTGTGTGTGTGTGTGTGTGTGTGTGTGTGTGTGTGTGTGTGTGTGTGTGTGTGTGAGTGTGTGTGTGAGTGTGTGTGTGAGTGTGTGTGTGTGTGCGTGTTACAGAGATGCTGATGAGGCTGTAGATGTGGACCTGGCATATAATGGCAGTAACTGAACCATTCATTCCTTATAAAGGCTGTTCATCATGTTCATCATGTTGTGTACGGTGTCCTCTTGTTTTTATGCAACAGTGGACGTTCTCATTTGCCACTTGTACAGTTGATACTTGCCGTTGCTGTGACGTTGCTACTTGCCGTTTATAAACCTGATACTTGCCGTATTTAGAAATAGTACTTTCCTTAAGTGCACATAGAAGGCTATATTTCCAGCTTGCGCAATCACCATTTAACTATCCATTATAGCACTAATGTTCATATAGGATTGTATATTTCGTGAAACAATGTTGGATTGCGCGAAATAAATATACAAGTAAATTTTCAAGAAAATTGTTTGTATTTATTGATGAGAGTGTGACACTGACAAAACGATAGTTCCTTCTAGGAACCAAACAGAGGTAGAAAGAATATTACCTTCAGGAATACAGTAATGAGAATAGTAGTAGAGAGTTTATTGCCTCCAACTAGGAACGAGGTCACAGAATTTATGGTTTCCTGCCAGGACCGAGATGAGAGGTAGAGAGTGTATAGTTTCTTACTAGGAACAAAATCAGAGGTATAGAGTTCGTGGTTTCCTGCCAGGACCGAGGTAGGAGGTAGGGAGTGTATGGTGACGTAGTAGGAACAAGGTCAGAGATAGAGTTTATGGTTTCCTGCCAGGACCGAGATCTGAGGTAGAGAGTTTATGGTTTCCTGCCAGTAACGAGGTCATAAGTAGAAATTATATGACTAATTTCTGGAAACGAGGTGAGAGGTAGATACCTTGCGGTTTTCTGCTGGGAAGGAGGGTCAGAGTGTATGGTTTCCTACTATGGCCGAGGTCAGAGATAGAGAGTGTGTGGTTTGCTACCATGGCCGAGGTCAGAGATAGAGAATGTGTGGTTTCCTACCATGGCCGAGGTCAGAGATAGAGAATGTGTGGTTTCCTACCATGGCCGAGGTCAGAGATAGAGAATGTGTGGTTTCCTACTATGGCCGAGGTCAGAGATAGAGAATGTGTGGTTTGCTACCATGGCCGAGGTCAGAGATAGAGAATGTGTGGTTTCCTACCATGGCCGAGGTCAGAGATAGAGAATGTGTGGTTTCCTACTATGGCCGAGGTCAGAGATAGAGAATGTGTGGTTTCCTACCATGGCCGAGATCAGAGATAAAGAGTGTGTGGTTTCCTGCAATGGCCGAGATCAGAGATAGAGAATGTGTGGTTTCCTACCATGGCCGAGGTCAGAGATAGAGAGTGTGTGGTTTGTTACTATGGCCGAGATCAGAGATAAAGAGTGTGTGGTTTGCTACTATGGCCGAGGTCAGAGATAAAGAGTGTGTGGTTTCCTACCATGGCCGAGGTCAGAGATAGAGAATGTGTGGTTTCCTACCATGGCCGAGGTCAGAGATAGAGAGTGTGTGGTTTCCTACCATGGCGGAGGTCAGAGATAAAGAGTGTGTGGTTTGCTACCATGGCCGAGGTCAGAGATAAAGAGTGTGTGGTTTCCTACCATGGCCGAGGTCAGAGATAAAGAGTGTGTGGTTTCCTACCATGGCCGAGGTCAGAGATAGAGAATGTGTGGTTTGTTACTATGGCCGAGATCAGAGATAAAGAGTGTGTGGTTTGCTACTATGGCCGAGGTCAGAGATAAAGAGTGTGTGGTTTCCTACTATGGCCGAGGTCAGAGATAGAGAATGTGTGGTTTCCTACCATGGCCGAGGTCAGAGATAAAGAGTGTGTGGTTTGTTACTATGGCCGAGATCAGAGATAAAGAGTGTGTGGTTTGCTACTATGGGTGAGGTCAGAGATAAAGAGTGTGTGGTTTCCTACTATGGCCGAGGTCAGAGATAGAGAATGTGTGGTTTCCTACCATGGCCGAGGTCAGAGATAGAGAATGTGTGGTTTCCTACCATGGGTGAGGTCAGAGATAAAGAGTGTGTGGTTTGCTACCATGGCCGAGGTCAGAGATAAAGAGTGTGTGGTTTGCTACCATGGCCGAGGTCAGAGATAGAGAATGTGTGGTTTGCTACCATGGCCGAGGTCAGAGATAGAGAATGTGTGGTTTCCTACCATGGCCGAGGTCAGAGATAGAGAATGTGTGGTTTCCTACTATGGCCGAGGTCAGAGATAGAGAATGTGTGGTTTGCTACCATGGCCGAGGTCAGAGATAGAGAATGTGTGGTTTCCTACTATGGCCGAGGTCAGAGATAGAGAATGTGTGGTTTCCTACTATGGCCGAGGTCAGAGATAGAGAATGTGTGGTTTCCTACCATGGCCGAGGTCAGAGATAAAGAGTGTGTGGTTTCCTACCATGGCCGAGATCAGAGATAGAGAATGTGTGGTTTCCTACCATGGCCGAGGTCAGAGATAGAGAGTGTGTGGTTTGTTACTATGGCCGAGATCAGAGATAACGAGTGTGTGGTTTGCTACTATGGCCGAGGTCAGAGATAAAGAGTGTGTGGTTTCCTACTATTGCCGAGGTCAGAGATAGAGAATGTGTGGTTTCCTACTATGGCCGAGGTCAGAGATAGAGAGTGTGTGGTTTCCTACCATGGCCGAGGTCAGAGATAAAGAGTGTGTGGTTTGCTACCATGGCCGAGGTCAGAGATAAAGAGTGTGTGGTTTCCTACCATGGCCGAGGTCAGAGATAAAGAGTGTGTGGTTTCCTACCATGGCCAAGGTCAGAGATAGAGAATGTGTGGTTTCCTACCATGGCCGAGGTCAGAGATAGAGAGTGTGTGGTTTCCTACCATGGCCGAGGTCAGAGATAAAGAGTGTGTGGTTTGCTACTATGGCCGAGGTCAGAGATAAAGAGTGTGTGGTTTGCTACTATGGCCGAGGTCAGAGATAGAGAGTGTGTGGTTTGCTACCATGGCCGAGGTCAGAGATAAAGAGTGTGTGGTTTCCTACCATGGCCGAGGTCAGAGATAAAGAGTGTGTGGTTTCCTACCATGGCCGAGGTCAGAGATAAAGAGTGTGTGGTTTGCTGCTATGGCCGAGGTCAGAGATAAAGAGTGTGTGGTTTCCTACCATGGCCGAGATCAGAGATAAAGAGTGTGTGGTTTGCTACTATGGCCGAGGTCAGAAATAAAGAGTGTGTGGTTTCCTACCATGGCCGAGGTCAGAGATAGAGAGTGTGTGGTTTCCTACCATGGCCGAGGTCAGAGATAAAGAGTGTGTGGTTTGCTACTATGGCCGAGGTCAGAGATAAAGAGTGTGTGGTTTGCTATTATGGCCGAGGTCAGAGATAGAGAATGTGTGTGGTTTCCTACCATGGCCGAGGTCAGAGATAGAGAATGTGTGGTTTCCTACCATGGCCGAGGTCAGAGATAAAGAGTGTGTGGTTTCCTACTATGGCCGAGGTCAGAGATAAAGAGTGTGTGGTTTTCTACGATGGCCGAGGTCAGAGATAGAGAGTGTGTGGTTTCCTACCATGGCCGAGGTCAGAGATAAAGAGTGTGTGGTTTCCTACCATGGCCGAGATCAGAGATAGAGAATGTGTGGTTTCCTACCATGGCCGAGGTCAGAGATAGAGAGTGTGTGGTTTGTTACTATGGCCGAGATCAGAGATAACGAGTGTGTGGTTTGCTACTATGGCCGAGGTCAGAGATAAAGAGTGTGTGGTTTCCTACTATTGCCGAGGTCAGAGATAGAGAATGTGTGGTTTCCTACTATGGCCGAGGTCAGAGATAGAGAGTGTGTGGTTTCCTACCATGGCCGAGGTCAGAGATAAAGAGTGTGTGGTTTGCTACCATGGCCGAGGTCAGAGATAAAGAGTGTGTGGTTTCCTACCATGGCCGAGGTCAGAGATAAAGAGTGTGTGGTTTCCTACCATGGCCAAGGTCAGAGATAGAGAATGTGTGGTTTCCTACCATGGCCGAGGTCAGAGATAGAGAGTGTGTGGTTTCCTACCATGGCCGAGGTCAGAGATAAAGAGTGTGTGGTTTGCTACTATGGCCGAGGTCAGAGATAAAGAGTGTGTGGTTTGCTACTATGGCCGAGGTCAGAGATAGAGAGTGTGTGGTTTGCTACCATGGCCGAGGTCAGAGATAAAGAGTGTGTGGTTTCCTACCATGGCCGAGGTCAGAGATAAAGAGTGTGTGGTTTCCTACCATGGCCGAGGTCAGAGATAAAGAGTGTGTGGTTTGCTGCTATGGCCGAGGTCAGAGATAAAGAGTGTGTGGTTTCCTACCATGGCCGAGATCAGAGATAAAGAGTGTGTGGTTTGCTACTATGGCCGAGGTCAGAAATAAAGAGTGTGTGGTTTCCTACCATGGCCGAGGTCAGAGATAGAGAGTGTGTGGTTTCCTACCATGGCCGAGGTCAGAGATAAAGAGTGTGTGGTTTGCTACTATGGCCGAGGTCAGAGATAAAGAGTGTGTGGTTTGCTATTATGGCCGAGGTCAGAGATAGAGAATGTGTGTGGTTTCCTACCATGGCCGAGGTCAGAGATAGAGAATGTGTGGTTTCCTACCATGGCCGAGGTCAGAGATAAAGAGTGTGTGGTTTCCTACTATGGCCGAGGTCAGAGATAAAGAGTGTGTGGTTTTCTACGATGGCCGAGGGCAGAGATAAAGAGTGTGTGGTTTCCTACCATGGCCGAGGTCAAAGATAGAGAGTGTGTGGTTTCCTACCATGGCCGAGGTCTGACGTAGAGAGTGTATGGTTTCCTGCTAGGAACGAAGTCAGAGGGTTTTTTTCCTGGTAGTCACATTTCTGACATTGTCGCAGATATTGACACTTCCACTTGAGGAATGGCATCCATCGACTGACTTCAACCCGGCGTGGTGGACCAGGGAGAGGTCACTGACAACTGAAGGTGTGGAAGGTTTCACTAAGCCTGGGCGGCTTCTCTGACAGTCATGGCGTGACACCGATAATCACAGCACCGACAGCAGTAGCAGCACTCTCTCGTGCCAAAAAAACATACTTCAACGTAATTACACTTCATTTCATGGTATCGCACGTCGCATAACTACCATTGCCCTTATCAAAGTGATGATCTCTTATTGACTGCAGCCGCTGATGTTGGTCCAGCTTCACCTGCAGCTCAAACATTGTCCAATATCAGCTGGACACTTTACATCGCGTGACATATGTCATATGTCTTAGCATTAATCAGATATATAATAAAGTAAATCTTACCTAGTATCCGCAATATAGGATAATTACAACACACTGGATGGTCGTTCTTCCCTTCAATATGCATTGTTATCTTGGTGTTCTTTACATAATCATGACTGGTGTGAAACAGCGGCTGTGTGTGGAGCCTGAGTGGGACAGGCCGTAGTGACCATGTGGATGTGGCGATTGTGGATGTAGCGACTTCTGGATGTAGGGACTGTGTGGATGTAGATTTCCTGTGGATGTAGAGAATGTGTGGATGTAGACGGACTGTGGATGTAGCTAACGACTGTGTGGGTTCCTATGGATGTGGTGCGTTCCTATGGATGAAGAGACTATGTGGATGTAGCGATTTGTGGTTCTGGAACCCCTGTGGATGTAGCGACTGTGTTGATGTAGGGACTGTGTGGATATAGCGACTGTGTTGATGTAGGGACTGTGTGGATGTAGCGACTGTGTGGATGTAGGGACTGTGTGGATGTAGGGACTGTGTGGATGTAGTGACTGTGTGGATGTAGAGCTCCCGTGGATGTAAGAACTGTGTGGATGTAGCGACTGTGTGGATGTAGAGTTCCCGTGGATGTAAGAACAGTGTCGCTGTAGCGACTTGTGGGTCTAGAGCTAATGTGGATGCAGCACTTGTGTGGATGTAGAGTTCCTATGGATGTAGTGACTGTGTGGGTGTGGCGACTTGTGGATGTAGAGTTCCTACGGATGTAGTGACTGTGTGTTTGTGGCGACTTGTGGATGTAGAGCTCCTACGGATGTAGTGACTGTGTGGGTATGGCGACTTGTGCATGTAGAGTTCCTATGAATGTAGTGACTGTGTGAGTGTGGCGACTTCTTGATGTAGAGTTCCTACGGATGTAGTGACTGTGTGGGTGTGGCGACTTGTGGATGTAGAGATCCTATGAATGTAGTGACTGTGTGAGTGTGGCGACTTGTGGATGTAGAGCTCCTATGGATGTAGTGACTGTGTGGGTGTGTCGACTTGTGCATGTAGAGTTCCTATGAATGTAGTGACTGTGTGAGTGTGGCGACTTGTGGATGTAGAGTTCCTATGGATGTAGTGACTGTGTGGGTGTGGCGACTTGTGGATGTAGAGTTCCTACGGATGTAGTGACTGTGTGTTTGTGGCGACCTGTGGATGTAGAGCTCCTACGAATGTAGTGACTGTGTGGGTGTGGCGACTTGTGGATGTAGAGTTCCTATGAATGTAGTGACTGTGTGAGTGTGGCGACTTGTGGATGTAGAGTTCCTACGGATGTAGTGACTGTGTGGGTGTGGCGACTTGTGGATGTAGAGATCCTATGAATGTAGTGACTTGTGAGTGTGGCGACTTGTGGATGTAGAGCTCCTATGGATTTAGTGACTGTGTGGGTGTGTCGACTTGTGGATGTAGAGTTCCTATGGATGTAGTGACTGTGTGGGTGTGGCGACTTGTGGATGTAGAGTTCCGATGGATGTAGCGACTGTGTGGGTGTGGCGACATGTGGATGTAGAGTTCCTATGGATGTAGTGACTGTGTGGGTGTGGCGACTGGTGGATGTAGAGTTCCTATGGATGTAGTGACTGTGTGGGTGTGGCGACTTGTGCATGTAGAGCTCCTACGGATGTAGTGACTGTGTGGGTGTGGCGACTTGTGGATGTAGAGATCCTATGAATGTAGTGACTGTGTGAGTGTGGCGACTTGTGGATGTAGAGCTCCTATGGATATAGTGACTGTGTGGGTGTGTCGACATGTGCATGTAGAGTTCCTGTGAATGTAGTGACTGTGTGAGTGTGGCGACTTGTGGATGTAGAGCTCCTATGGATGTAGTGACTGTGTGGGTGTGGCGACTGGTGGATGTAGAGTTCCTACGGATGTAGTGACTGTGTGGGTGTGGCGACTTGTGGATGTAGAGTTCCTATGGATGTAGTGACTGTGTGGGTGTGGCGACTGGTGGATGTAGAGCTCCTATGGATGTAGTGACGGTGTGAGTGTGTCGACTTGTGGATGTAGAGTTCCTATGGATGTAGTGACTGTGTGGGTGTGGCGACTTGTGGATGTAGAGGTCCTATGGATGTAGTGACTGTGTGGGTGTGGCGACTTGTGGATGTAGAGGTCCTATGGATGTAGTGACTGTGTGGGTGTGGCGACTGGTGGATGTAGAGGTCCTATGGATGTAGTGACTGTGTGGGTGTGGCGACTTGTGGATGTAGAGATCCTATGAATGTAGTGACTTGTGAGTGTGGCGACTTGTGGATGTAGAGCTCCTATGGATTTAGTGACTGTGTGGGTGTGTCGACTTGTGCATGTAGAGTTCCTGTGAATGTAGTGACTGTGTGAGTGTGGCGACTTGTGGATGTAGAGTTCCTATGGATGTAGTGACTGTGTGGGTGTGGCGACTTGTGGATGTAGAGTTCCGATGGATGTAGCGACTGTGTGGGTGTGGCGACATGTGGATGTAGAGTTCCTATGGATGTAGTGACTGTGTGGGTGTGGCGACTGGTGGATGTAGAGTTCCTATGGATGTAGTGACTGTGTGGGTGTGGCGACTTGTGCATGTAGAGCTCCTACGGATGTAGTGACTGTGTGGGTGTGGCGACTTGTGGATGTAGAGATCCTATGAATGTAGTGACTGTGTGAGTGTGGCGACTTGTGGATGTAGAGCTCCTATGGATATAGTGACTGTGTGGGTGTGTCGACATGTGCATGTAGAGTTCCTGTGAATGTAGTGACTGTGTGAGTGTGGCGACTTGTGGATGTAGAGCTCCTATGGATGTAGTGACTGTGTGGGTGTGGCGACTGGTGGATGTAGAGTTCCTACGGATGTAGTGACTGTGTGGGTGTGGCGACTTGTGGATGTAGAGTTCCTATGGATGTAGTGACTGTGTGGGTGTGGCGACTGGTGGATGTAGAGCTCCTATGGATGTAGTGACGGTGTGAGTGTGTCGACTTGTGGATGTAGAGTTCCTATGGATGTAGTGACTGTGTGGGTGTGGCGACTTGTGGATGTAGAGGTCCTATGGATGTAGTGACTGTGTGGGTGTGGCGACTTGTGGATGTAGAGGTCCTATGGATGTAGTGACTGTGTGGGTGTGGCTACTGGTGGATGTAGAGGTCCTATGGATGTAGTGACTGTGTGGGTGTGGCGACTTGTGGATGTAGAGCTCCTATGGATGTAGTGACTGTGTGGGTGTGGCGACTGATGGATGTAAAGCTCCTATGGATGTAGTGACTGTGTGGGTGTGGCGACTTGTGGATGTAGAGCTCCTATGGATGTAGTGACTGTGTGAGTGTGTCGATTTGTGGATGTAGAGTTCCTACGGATGTAGTGACTGTGTGGGTGTGGCGACTTGTGGATGTAGAGCTCCTATGGATGTAGTGACGGTGTGAGTGTGGCGACTTGTGGATGTAGAGCTCCTATGGATGTAGTGACGGTGTGAGTGTGTCGACTTGTGGATGTAGAGTTCCTATGGATGTAGTGACTGTGTGAGTGTGTCGACTTGTGGATGTAGAGCTCCTATGGATGTAGTGACTGTGTGGGTGTGGCGACTTCTGGATGTAGAGCTCCTATGGATGTAGTGACTGTGTGGGTGTGGCGACTGGTGGAAATAGAGCTCCTATGGATGTAGTGACGGTGTGAGTGTGTCGACTTGTGGATGTAGACTTCCTATGGATGTAGTGACTGTGTGGGTGTGGCGACTTGTGGATGTAGAGGTCCTATGGATGTAGTGACTGTGTGAGTGTGGCGACTTGTGGATGTAGAGTTCCTATGGATGTAGTGACTGTGTGGGTGTGGCGACTGGTGGATGTAGAGGTCCTATGGATGTAGTGACTGTGTGGGTGTGGCGACTTGTGGATGTAGAGCTCCTATGGATGTAGTGACTGTGTGAGTGTGGCGACTTGTGGATGTAGAGCTCCTATGGATGTAGTGACTGTGTGGGTGTGGCGACTGGTGGATGTAGAGCTCCTATGGATGTAGTGACTGTGTGAGTGTATCGACTTGTGGATGTAGAGGTCCTACGGATGTAGTGACTGTGTGGGTGTGGCGACTTGTGGATGTAGAGCTCCTATGGATGTAGTGACTGTGTGGGTGTGGCGACTTGTGGATGTAGAGCTCCTATGGATGTAGTGACTGTGTGGGTGTGGCGACTTGTGGATGTAGAGCTCCTATGGATGTAGTGACTGTGTGGGTGTGGCGACTGGTGGATGTAGAGCTCCTATGGATGTAGTGACGGTGTGAGTGTGTCGACTTGTGGATGTAGAGTTCCTATGGATGTAGTGACTGTGTGGGTGTGGCGACTGGTGGATGTAGAGGTCCTATGGATGTAGTGACTGTGTGAGTGTGGCGACTTGTGGATGTAGAGCTCCTATGGATGTAGTGACTGTGTGGGTGTAGCGACTGGTGGATGTAGAGCTCCTATGGATGTAGTGACTGTGTGGGTGTGGCGACTTGTGGATGTAGAGCTCCTATGGATGTAGTGACTGTGTGGGTGTGGCGACTGGTGGATGTAGAGCTCCTATGGATGTAGTGACTGTGTGGGTGTGTCGACATGTGCATGTAGAGTTCCTATGGATGTAGTGACTGTGTAGGTGTGGCGACTGGTGGATGTAGAGGTCCTATGGATGTAGTGACTGTGTGAGTGTGGCGACTGGTGGATGTAGAGGTCCTATGGATGTAGTGACTGTGTGGGTGTGGCGACTTGTGGATGTAGAGCTCCTATGGATGTAGTGACGGTGTGAGTGTGGCGACTTGTGGATGTAGAGGTCCTATGGATGTAGTGACTGTGTGGGTGTGGCGACTTGTGGATGTAGAGCTCCTATGGATGTAGTGACGGTGTGAGTGTGTCGACTTGTGGATGTAGAGCTCCTATTGATTTAGTGACTGTGTGGGTGTGGCGACTTGTGCATGTAGAGTTCCTGTGAATGTAGTGACTGTGTGAGTGTGGCGACTTGTGGATGTAGAGTTCCTATGGATGTAGTGACTGTGTGGGTGTGGCGACTGGTGGATATAGAGTTGCTATGGTTGTAGCGACTGTGTGGGTGTGGCGACATGTGGATGTAGAGTTCCTATGGATGTAGTGACTGTGTGGGTGTGGCGACTGGTGGATGTAGAGTTCCTATGGATGTAGTGACTGTGTGGGTGTGGCGACTTGTGGATGTAGAGCTCCTATGGATGTAGTGACTGTGTGGGTGTGGCGACTTGTGGATGTAGAGCTCCTACGGATGTAGTGACTGTGTGAGTGTGGCGACTTGTTGATGTAGAGCTCCTATGGATGTAGTGACTGTGTGGGTGTGGGGACTTGTGGATGTAGAGCTCCTATGGATGTAGTGACGGTGTGAGTGTGTCGACTTGTTGATGTAGAGTTCCTATGGATGTAGTGACTGTGTGGGTGTGGCGACTTGTGGATGTAGAGTTCCTATGGATGTAGTGACTGTGTGGGTGTGGCGACTTGTTGATGTAGAGTTCCTATGGATGTAGTGACTGTGTGGGTGTGGCGACTTCTGGATGTAGAGATCCTATGAATGTAGTGACTGTTTGAGTGTGGCGACTTGTGGATGTAGAGCTCCTATGGATGTAGTGACTGTGTGGGTGTGTCGACTTGTGCATGTAGAGTTCCTGTGAATGTAGTGACTGTGTGAGTGTGGCGACTTGTGGATGTAGAGTTCCTATGGATGTAGTGACTGTGTGGGTGTGGCGACTTGTGGATGTAGAGCTCCTACGGATGTAGTGACTGTGTGTTTGTGGCGACTTGTGGATGTAGAGCTCCTACGGATGTAGTGACTGTGTGGGTGTGGCAACTTGTTGATGTAGAGTTCCTATGAATGTAGTGACTGTGTGAGTGTGGCGACTTGTGGATGTAGAGCTCCTACGGATGTAGTGACTGTGTGGGTGTGGCGACTTGTGGATGTAGAGCTCCTATGGATGTAGTGACTGTGTGAGTGTGGCGACTTGTGGATGTAGAGCTCCTATGGATGTAGTGACTGTGTGGGTGTGGCGACTTGTGGATGTAGAGCTCCTATGGATGTAGTGACTGTGTGAGTGTGGCGACTTGTGGATGTAGAGCTCCTACGGATGTAGTGACTGTGTGTTTGTGGCGACTTGTGGATGTAGAGCTCCTACGGATGTAGTGACTGTGTGGGTGTGGCGACTTGTTGATGTAGAGTTCCTATGGATGTAGTGACTGTGTGGGTGTGGAGACTTGTGGATGTAGAGTTCCTATGGATGTAGTGACTGTGTGGGTGTGGCGACTTGTTGATGTAGAGTTCCTATGGATGTAGTGACTGTGTGGGTGTGGCGACTGGTGGATGTAGAGCTCCTATGGATGTAGTGACTGTGTGAGTGTGGCGACTTGTGGATGTAGAGTTCCTATGGATGTAGTGACTGTGTGGGTGTGGCGACTTGTGGATGTAGAGTTCCTATGGATGTAGTGACTGCGTGGGTGTGGCGACTTGTGGATGTAGAGTTCCTATGGATGTAGTGACTGGGTGGGTGTGGCGACTTGTGGATGTAGAGCTCCTATGGATGTAGTGACTGTGTGAGTGTGTCGACTTGTGGATGTAGAGTTCCTATGGATGTAGCGACTGTGTGGGTGTGTCGACTTGTGGATGTAGAGTTCCTATGGATGTAGCGACTGTGTGGGTGTGGCGACTTGTGGATGTAGAGTTCCTATGGATGTAGTGACTGTGTGGGTGTGGCGACTTGTTGATGTAGAGTTCCTATGAATGTAGTGACTGTGTGAGTGTGGCGACTTGTGGATGTAGAGCTCCTACGGATGTAGTGACTGTGTGGGTGTGGCGACTTGTGGATGTAGAGCTCCTATGGATGTAGTGACTGTGTGAGTGTGGCGACTTGTGGATGTAGAGCTCCTATGGATGTAGTGACTGTGTGGGTGTGGCGACTTGTGGATGTAGAGCTCCTATGGATGTAGTGACTGTGTGAGTGTGGCGACTTGTGGATGTAGAGCTCCTATGGATGTAGTGACTGTGTGGGTGTGGCGACTTGTGGATGTAGAGTTCCTATGGATGTAGTGACTGTGTGGGTGTGGCGACTTGTTGATGTAGAGTTCCTATGGATGTAGTGACTGTGTGGGTGTGGCGACTGGTGGATGTAGAGCTCCTATGGATGTAGTGACTGTGTGGGTGTGTCGACATGTGCATGTAGAGTTCCTATGGATGTAGTGACTGTGTAGGTGTGGCGACTGGTGGATGTAGAGGTCCTATGGATGTAGTGACTGTGTGAGTGTGGCGACTGGTGGATGTAGAGGTCCTATGGATGTAGTGACTGTGTGGGTGTGGCGACTTGTGGATGTAGAGCTCCTATGGATGTAGTGACGGTGTGAGTGTGGCGACTTGTGGATGTAGAGGTCCTATGGATGTAGTGACTGTGTGGGTGTGGCGACTTGTGGATGTAGAGCTCCTATGGATGTAGTGACGGTGTGAGTGTGTCGACTTGTGGATGTAGAGCTCCTATGGATTTAGTGACTGTGTGGGTGTGGCGACTTGTGCATGTAGAGTTCCTGTGAATGTAGTGACTGTGTGAGTGTGGCGACTTGTGGATGTAGAGTTCCTATGGATGTAGTGACTGTGTGGGTGTGGCGACTGGTGGATATAGAGTTGCTATGGTTGTAGCGACTGTGTGGGTGTGGCGACATGTGGATGTAGAGTTCCTATGGATGTAGTGACTGTGTGGGTGTGGCGACTGGTGGATGTAGAGTTCCTATGGATGTAGTGACTGTGTGGGTGTGGCGACTTGTGGATGTAGAGCTCCTATGGATGTAGTGACTGTGTGGGTGTGGCGACTTGTGGATGTAGAGCTCCTATGGATGTAGTGACTGTGTGAGTGTGGCGACTTGTTGATGTAGAGCTCCTATGGATGTAGTGACTGTGTGGGTGTGGGGACTTGTGGATGTAGAGCTCCTATGGATGTAGTGACGGTGTGAGTGTGTCGACTTGTTGATGTAGAGTTCCTATGGATGTAGTGACTGTGTGGGTGTGGCGACTTGTGGATGTAGAGTTCCTATGGATGTAGTGACTGTGTGGGTGTGGCGACTTGTTGATGTAGAGTTCCTATGGATGTAGTGACTGTGTGGGTGTGGCGACTTCTGGATGTAGAGATCCTATGAATGTAGTGACTGTTTGAGTGTGGCGACTTGTGGATGTAGAGCTCCTATGGATGTAGTGACTGTGTGGGTGTGTCGACTTGTGCATGTAGAGTTCCTGTGAATGTAGTGACTGTGTGAGTGTGGCGACTTGTGGATGTAGAGTTCCTATGGATGTAGTGACTGTGTGGGTGTGGCGACTTGTGGATGTAGAGCTCCTACGGATGTAGTGACTGTGTGTTTGTGGCGACTTGTGGATGTAGAGCTCCTACGGATGTAGTGACTGTGTGGGTGTGGCAACTTGTTGATGTAGAGTTCCTATGAATGTAGTGACTGTGTGAGTGTGGCGACTTGTGGATGTAGAGCTCCTACGGATGTAGTGACTGTGTGGGTGTGGCGACTTGTGGATGTAGAGCTCCTATGGATGTAGTGACTGTGTGAGTGTGGCGACTTGTGGATGTAGAGCTCCTATGGATGTAGTGACTGTGTGGGTGTGGCGACTTGTGGATGTAGAGCTCCTATGGATGTAGTGACTGTGTGAGTGTGGCGACTTGTGGATGTAGAGCTCCTACGGATGTAGTGACTGTGTGTTTGTGGCGACTTGTGGATGTAGAGCTCCTACGGATGTAGTGACTGTGTGGGTGTGGCGACTTGTTGATGTAGAGTTCCTATGGATGTAGTGACTGTGTGGGTGTGGCGACTTGTGGATGTAGAGTTCCTATGGATGTAGTGACTGTGTGGGTGTGGCGACTTGTTGATGTAGAGTTCCTATGGATGTAGTGACTGTGTGGGTGTGG
This sequence comes from Haliotis asinina, assembly GCF_037392515.1. Lineage (NCBI taxonomy): Eukaryota > Metazoa > Mollusca > Gastropoda > Lepetellida > Haliotidae > Haliotis > Haliotis asinina. The sequence goes on along the minus strand of NC_090284.1, from coordinate 78,660,187 downwards.
CGACTGGTGGATGTAGAGCTCCTATGGATGTAGTGACTGTGTGAGTGTGGCGACTTGTGGATGTAGAGTTCCTATGGATGTAGTGACTGTGTGGGTGTGGCGACTTGTGGATGTAGAGTTCCTATGGATGTAGTGACTGCGTGGGTGTGGCGACTTGTGGATGTAGAGTTCCTATGGATGTAGTGACTGGGTGGGTGTGGCGACTTGTGGATGTAGAGCTCCTATGGATGTAGTGACTGTGTGAGTGTGTCGACTTGTGGATGTAGAGTTCCTATGGATGTAGCGACTGTGTGGGTGTGTCGACTTGTGGATGTAGAGTTCCTATGGATGTAGCGACTGTGTGGGTGTGGCGACTTGTGGATGTAGAGTTCCTATGGATGTAGTGACTGTGTGGGTGTGGCGACTTGTTGATGTAGAGTTCCTATGAATGTAGTGACTGTGTGAGTGTGGCGACTTGTGGATGTAGAGCTCCTACGGATGTAGTGACTGTGTGGGTGTGGCGACTTGTGGATGTAGAGCTCCTATGGATGTAGTGACTGTGTGAGTGTGGCGACTTGTGGATGTAGAGCTCCTATGGATGTAGTGACTGTGTGGGTGTGGCGACTTGTGGATGTAGAGCTCCTATGGATGTAGTGACTGTGTGAGTGTGGCGACTTGTGGATGTAGAGCTCCTATGGATGTAGTGACTGTGTGGGTGTGGCGACTTGTGGATGTAGAGTTCCTATGGATGTAGTGACTGTGTGGGTGTGGCGACTTGTTGATGTAGAGTTCCTATGGATGTAGTGACTGTGTGGGTGTGGCGACTGGTGGATGTAGAGCTCCTATGGATGTAGTGACTGTGTGAGTGTGGCGACTTGTGGATGTAGAGTTCCTATGGATGTAGTGACTGTGTGGGTGTGGCGACTTGTGGATGTAGAGTTCCTATGGATGTAGTGACTGCGTGGGTGTGGCGACTTGTGGATGTAGAGTTCCTATGGATGTAGTGACTGGGTGGGTGTGGCGACTTGTGGATGTAGAGCTCCTATGGATGTAGTGACTGTGTGAGTGTGTCGACTTGTGGATGTAGAGTTCCTATGGATGTAGCGACTGTGTGGGTGTGTCGACTTGTGGATGTAGAGTTCCTATGGATGTAGCGACTGTGTGGGTGTGGCGACTTGTGGATGTAGAGTTCCTATGGATGTAGTGACTGTGTGGGTGTGGCGACTTGTTGATGTAGAGTTCCTATGAATGTAGTGACTGTGTGAGTGTGGCGACTTGTGGATGTAGAGCTCCTACGGATGTAGTGACTGTGTGGGTGTGGCGACTTGTGGATGTAGAGCTCCTATGGATGTAGTGACTGTGTGAGTGTGGCGACTTGTGGATGTAGAGCTCCTATGGATGTAGTGACTGTGTGGGTGTGGCGACTTGTGGATGTAGAGCTCCTATGGATGTAGTGACTGTGTGAGTGTGGCGACTTGTGGATGTAGAGCTCCTACGGATGTAGTGACTGTGTGTTTGTGGCGACTTGTGGATGTAGAGCTCCTATGGATGTAGTGACTGTGTGGGTGTGGCGACTTGTTGATGTAGAGTTCCTACGGATGTAGTGACTGTGTGGGTGTGGCGACTTGTGGATGTAGAGTTCCTATGGATGTAGTGACTGTGTGGGTGTGGCGACTTGTTGATGTAGAGTTCCTATGGATGTAGTGACTGTGTGGGTGTGGCGACTGGTGGATGTAGAGCTCCTATGGATGTAGTGACTGTGTGAGTGTGGCGACTTGTGGATGTAGAGTTCCTATGGATGTAGTGACTGTGTGGGTGTGGCGACTTGTGGATGTAGAGTTCCTATGGATGTAGTGACTGCGTGGGTGTGGCGACTTGTGGATGTAGAGTTCCTATGGATGTAGTGACTGGGTGGGTGTGGCGACTTGTGGATGTAGAGCTCCTATGGATGTAGTGACTGTGTGAGTGTGTCGACTTGTGGATGTAGAGTTCCTATGGATGTAGCGACTGTGTGGGTGTGTCGACTTGTGGATGTAGAGTTCCTATGGATGTAGCGACTGTGTTGGTGTGGCGACTGGTGGATGTAGAGCTCCTATGGATGTAGTGACTGTGTGAGTGTGGCGACTTGTGGATGTAGAGCTCCTATGGATGTAGTGACTGTGTGGGTGTGGCGACTTGTGGATGTAGAGCTCCTATGGATGTAGTGACGGTGTGAGTGTGTCGACTTGTGGATGTAGAGTTCCTATGGATGTAGTGACTGTGTGGGTGTGGCGACTTGTGGATGTAGAGTTCCTATGGATGTAGTGACTGTGTGGGTGTGGCGACTTGTGGATGTAGAGATCCTATGAATGTAGTGAATGTGTGAGTGTGGCGACTTGTGGATGTAGAGCTCCTACGGATTTAATGACTGTGTGGGTGTGTCGACTTGTGGATGTAGAGCTCCTATGGATGTAGTGACTGTGTGAGTGTGGCGACTTGTGGATGTAGAGCTCCTATGGATGTAGTGACTGTGTGAGTGTGGCGACTTGTGGATGTAGAGTTCCTACGGATGTAGTGACTGTGTGGGTGTGGCGACTTGTGGATGTAGAGGTCCTATGGATGTAGTGACGGTGTGAGTGTGTCGACTTGTTGATGTAGAGTTCCTATGGATGTAGTGACTGTGTGGGTGTGGCGACTTGTATATGTAGAGTTCCTATGGATGTAGTGACTGTGTGGGTGTGGCGACTTGTGGATGTAGAGTTCCTATGGATGTAGTGACTGTGTGGGTGTGGCGACTTGTGGATGTAGAGCTCCTATGGATGTAGTGACTGTGTGAGTGTGGCGACTTGTGGATGTAGAGTTCCTATGGATGTAGTGACTGTGTGGGTGTGGCGACTTGTGGATGTAGAGTTCCTATGGATGTAGTGACTGTGTGGGTGTGGCGACTTGTGGATGTAGAGCTCCTATGGATCTAGTGACTGTGTGGGTGTGTCGACTTGTGGATGTAGAGTTCCTATGGATGTAGTGACTGTGTGGGTGTGGCGACTTGTGGATGTAGAGCTCCTATGGATGTAGTGACTGTGTGAGTGTGGCGACTTGTGGATGTAGAGTTCCTATGGATGTAGTGACTGTGTGGGTGTGGCGACTTGTGGATGTAGAGTTCCTATGGATGTAGTGACTGTGTGGGTGTGGCGACTTGTGGATGTAGAGTTCCTATGGATGTAGTGACTGTGTGGGTGTGTCGACTTGTGGATGTAGAGTTCCTATGGATGTAGTGACTGTGTTGGTGTGGCGACTGGTGGATGTAGAGTTCCTATGGATGTAGTGACTGTGTGGGTGTTCCGACTTGTGGATGTAGAGCTCCTATGGATGTAGTGACTGTGTGAGTGTGGCGACTTGTGGATGTAGAGTTCCTATGGATGTAGTGACTGTGTGGGTGTGGCGACTTGTGGATGTAGAGTTCCTATGGATGTAGTGACTGTGTGGGTGTGGCGACTTGTGGATGTAGAGTTCCTATGGATGTAGTGACTGTGTGGGTGTGGCGACTTGTGGATGTAGAGTTCCTATGGATGTAGTGACTGTGTGAGTGTGGCGACTTGTGGATGTAGAGCTCCTATGGATGTAGTGACTGTGTGAGTGTGGCGACTTGTGGATGTAGAGCTCCTATGGATGTAGTGACTGTGTGGGTGTGTCGACTTGTGGATGTAGAGTTCCTATGGATGTAGTGACTGTGTGGGTGTGTCGACTTGTGGATGTAGAGTTCCTATGGGTGTAGTGACTGTGTTGGTGTGGCGACTGGTGGATGTAGAGTTCCTATGGATGCAGTGACTGTGTGGGTGTGGCGACTTGTGGATGTAGAGATCCTATGAATGTAGTGACTGTGTAAGTGTGGCGACTTGTGGATGTAGAGCTCCTACGGATTTAATGACTGTGTGGGTGTGTCGACTTGTGGATGTAGAGCTCCTATGGATGTAGTGACTGTGTGAGTGTGGCGACTTGTGGATGTAGAGCTCCTATGGATGTAGTGACTGTGTGAGTGTGTCGACTTGTGGATGTAGAGTTCCTACGGATGTAGTGACTGTGTGGGTGTGGCGACTTGTGGATGTAGAGCTCCTATGGATGTAGTGACGGTGTGAGTGTGTCGACTTGTTGATGTAGAGTTCCTATGGATGTAGTGACTGTGTGGGTGTGGCGACTTGTGGATGTAGAGTTGCTATGGATGTAGTGACTGTGTGGGTGTGGCGACTTGTGGATGTAGAGTTCCTATGGATGTAGTGACTGTGTGGGTGTGGCGACTTGTGGATGTAGAGCTCCTATGGATGTAGTGACTGTGTGAGTGTGGCGACTTGTGGATGTAGAGTTCCTATGGATGTAGTGACTGTGTGGGTGTGGCGACTTGTGGATGTAGAGTTCCTATGGATGTAGTGACTGTGTGGGTGTGGCGACTTGTGGATGTAGAGTTCCTATGGATGTAGTGACTGTGTGAGTGTGGCGACTTGTGGATGTAGAGCTCCTATGGATGTAGTGACTGTGTGAGTGTGGCGACTTGTGGATGTAGAGCTCCTATGGATGTAGTGACTGTGTGGGTGTGTCGACTTGTGGATGTAGAGTTCCTATGGATGTAGTGACTGTGTGGGTGTGTCGACTTGTGGATGTAGAGTTCCTATGGATGTAGTGACTGTGTGGGTGTGGCGACTGGTGGATGTAGAGTTCCTATGGATGTAGTGACTGTGTGGGTGTGGCGACTTGTGGATGTAGAGATCCTATGAATGTAGTGACTGTGTGAGTGTGGCGACTTTTTTGATGTAGAGCTCCTACGGATTTAATGACTGTGTGGGTGTGTCGACTTGTGGATGTAGAGCTCCTATGGATGTAGTGACTGTGTGGGTGTGGCGACTTGTGGATGTAGAGCTCCTATGGATGTAGTGACTGTGTGAGTGTGTCGACTTGTGGATGTAGAGCTCCTACGGATGTAGTGACTGTGTGGGTGTGGCGACTTGTGGATGTAGAGCTCCTATGGATGTAGTGACGGTGTGAGTGTGTCGACTTGTTGATGTAGAGTTCCTATGGATGTAGTGACTGTGTGGGTGTGGCGACTTGTGGATGTAGAGTTCCTATGGATGTAGTGACTGTGTGGGTGTGGCGACTTGTGGATGTAGAGTTCCTATGGATGTAGTGAATGTGTGGGTGTGGCGACTTGTGGATGTAGAGCTCCTATGGATGTAGTGACTGTGTGAGTGTGGCGACTTGTGGATGTAGAGTTCCTATGGATGTAGTGACTGTGTGGGTGTGGCGACTTGTGGATGTAGAGTTCCTATGGATGTAGTGACTGCGTGGGTGTGGCGACTTGTGGATGTAGAGTTCCTATGGATGTAGTGACTGTGTGGGTGTGGCGACTTGTGGATGTAGAGCTCCTATGAATGTAGTGACTGTGTGAGTGTGGCGACTTGTGGATGTAGAGCTCCTATGGATGTAGTGACTGTGTGGGTGTGGCGACTTGTGGATGTAGAGTTCCTATGGATGTAGTGACTGTGTGGGTGTGGAGACTTGAGGATGTAGAGTTCCTATGGATGTAGTGACTGTGTGGGTGTGGCGACTTGTGGATGTAGAGCTCCTATGGATGTAGTGACTGTGTGAGTGTGGCGACTTGTGGATGTAGAGTTCCTATGGATGTAGTGACTGTGTGGGTGTGGCGACTTGTGGATGTAGAGTTCCTATGGATGTAGTGACTGTGTGGGTGTGGCGACTTGTGGATGTAGAGTTCCTATGGATGTAGTGACTGTGTGGGTGTGGCGACTTGTGGATGTAGAGTTCCTATGGATGTAGTGACTGTGTGAGTGTGGCGACTTGTGGATGTAGAGCTCCTATGGATGTAGTGACTGTGTGAGTGTGGCGACTGGTGGATGTAAAGCTCCTATGGATGTAGTGACTGTGTGGGTGTGTCGACTTGTGGATGTAGAGTTCCTATGGATGTAGTGACTGTGTGGGTGTGTCGACTTGTGGATGTAGAGTTCCTATGGATGTAGCGACTGTGTTGGTGTGGCGACTGGTGGATGTAGAGTTCCTATGGATGTAGTGACTGTGTGGGTGTGGCGACTTGTGGATGTAGAGATCCTATGAATGTAGTGACTGTGTGAGTGTGGCGACTTGTGGATGTAGAGCTCCTACGGATTTAATGACTGTGTGGGTGTGTCGACTTGTGGATGTAGAGCTCCTATGGATGTAGTGACTGTGTGGGTGTGGCGACTTGTGGATGTAGAGCTCCTATGGATGTAGTGACTGTGTGAGTGTGTCGACTTGTGGATGTAGAGCTCCTACGGATGTAGTGACTGTGTGGGTGTGGCGACTTGTGGATGTAGAGCTCCTATGGATGTAGTGACGGTGTGAGTGTGTCGACTTGTTGATGTAGAGTTCCTATGGATGTAGTGACTGTGTGGGTGTGGCGACTTGTGGATGTAGAGTTCCTATGGATGTAGTGACTGTGTGGGTGTGGCGACTTGTGGATGTAGAGTTCCTATGGATGTAGTGACTGTGTGGGTGTGGCGACTTGTGGATGTAGAGCTCCTATGGATGTAGTGACTGTGTGAGTGTGGCGACTTGTGGATGTAGAGTTCCTATGGATGTAGTGACTGTGTGGGTGTGGCGACTTGTGGATGTAGAGTTCCTATGGATGTAGTGACTGCGTGGGTGTGGCGACTTGTGGATGTAGAGTTCCTATGGATGTAGTGACTGTGTGGGTGTGGCGACTTGTGGATGTAGAGCTCCTATGGATGTAGTGACTGTGTGAGTGTGGCGACTTGTGGATGTAGAGCTCCTATGGATCTAGTGACTGTGTGGGTGTGGCGACTTGTGGATGTAGAGTTCCTATGGATGTAGTGACTGTGTGGGCGTGGAGACTTGTGCATGTAGAGTTCCTATGGATGTAGTGACTGTGTGGGTGTGGCGACTTGTGGATGTAGAGCTCCTATGGATGTAGTGACTGTGTGAGTGTGGCGACTTGTGGATGTAGAGTTCCTATGGATGTAGTGACTGTGTGGGTGTGGCGACTTGTGGATGTAGAGTTCCTATGGATGTAGTGACTGTGTGGGTGTGGCGACTTGTGGATGTAGAGATCCTATGAATGTAGTGACTGTGTGAGTGTGGCGACTTGTGGATGTAGAGCTCCTACGGATTTAATGACTGTGTGGGTGTGTCGACTTGTGGATGTAGAGCTCCTATGGATGTAGTGACTGTGTGGGTGTGGCGACTTGTGGATGTAGAGCTCCTATGGATGTAGTGACTGTGTGAGTGTGTCGACTTGTGGATGTAGAGCTCCTACGGATGTAGTGACTGTGTGGGTGTGGCGACTTGTGGATGTAGAGCTCCTATGGATGTAGTGACGGTGTGAGTGTGTCGACTTGTTGATGTAGAGTTCCTATGGATGTAGTGACTGTGTGGGTGTGGCGACTTGTGGATGTAGAGTTCCTATGGATGTAGTGACTGTGTGGGTGTGGCGACTTGTGGATGTAGAGTTCCTATGGATGTAGTGACTGTGTGGGTGTGGCGACTTGTGGATGTAGAGCTCCTATGGATGTAGTGACTGTGTGAGTGTGGCGACTTGTGGATGTAGAGTTCCTATGGATGTAGTGACTGTGTGGGTGTGGCGACTTGTGGATGTAGAGTTCCTATGGATGTAGTGACTGTGTGAGTGTGGCGACTTGTGGATGTAGAGCTCCTATGGATGTAGTGACTGTGTGAGTGTGGCGACTGGTGGATGTAAAGCTCCTATGGATGTAGTGACTGTGTGGGTGTGGCGACTTGTGGATGTAGAGTTCCTATGGATGTAGTGACTGTGTGGGTGTGTCGACTTGTGGATGTAGAGTTCCTATGGATGTAGCGACTGTGTTGGTGTGGCGACTGGTGGATGTAGAGTTCCTATGGATGTAGTGACTGTGTGGGTGTGGCGACTTGTGGATGTACAGATCCTATGAATGTAGTGACTGTGTGAGTGTGGCGACTTGTGGATGTAGAGCTCCTACGGATTTAATGACTGTGTGGGTGTGTCGACTTGTGGATGTAGAGCTCCTATGGATGTAGTGACTGTGTGGGTGTGGCGACTTGTGGATGTAGAGCTCCTATGGATGTAGTGACTGTGTGAGTGTGTCGACTTGTGGATGTAGAGCTCCTACGGATGTAGTGACTGTGTGGGTGTGGCGACTTGTGGATGTAGAGCTCCTATGGATGTAGTGACGGTGTGAGTGTGTCGACTTGTTGATGTAGAGTTCCTATGGATGTAGTGACTGTGTGGGTGTGGCGACTTGTGGATGTAGAGTTCCTATGGATGTAGTGACTGTGTGGGTGTGGCGACTTGTGGATGTAGAGTTCCTATGGATGTAGTGACTGTGTGGGTGTGGCGACTTGTGGATGTAGAGCTCCTATGGATGTAGTGACTGTGTGAGTGTGGCGACTTGTGGATGTAGAGTTCCTATGGATGTAGTGACTGTGTGGGTGTGGCGACTTGTGGATGTAGAGTTCCTATGGATGTAGTGACTGTGTGGGTGTGGCGACTTGTGGATGTAGAGCTCCTATGGATGTAGTGACTGTGTGAGTGTGGCGACTTGTGGATGTAGAGCTCCTATGGATCTAGTGACTGTGTGGGTGTGGCGACTTGTGGATGTAGAGTTCCTATGGATGTAGTGACTGTGTGGGCGTGGAGACTTGTGGATGTAGAGTTCCTATGGATGTAGTGACTGTGTGGGTGTGGCGACTTGTGGATGTAGAGCTCCTATGGATGTAGTGACTGTGTGAGTGTGGCGACTTGTGGATGTAGAGTTCCTATGGATGTAGTGACTGTGTGGGTGTGGCGACTTGTGGATGTAGAGTTCCTATGGATGTAGTGACTGTGTGGGTGTGGCGACTTGTGGATGTAGAGATCCTATGAATGTAGTGACTGTGTGAGTGTGGCGACTTGTGGATGTAGAGCTCCTACGGATTTAATGACTGTGTGGGTGTGTCGACTTGTGGATGTAGAGCTCCTATGGATGTAGTGACTGTGTGGGTGTGGCGACTTGTGGATGTAGAGCTCCTATGGATGTAGTGACTGTGTGAGTGTGTCGACTTGTGGATGTAGAGCTCCTACGGATGTAGTGACTGTGTGGGTGTGGCGACTTGTGGATGTAGAGCTCCTATGGATGTAGTGACGGTGTGAGTGTGTCGACTTGTTGATGTAGAGTTCCTATGGATGTAGTGACTGTGTGGGTGTGGCGACTTGTGGATGTAGAGTTCCTATGGATGTAGTGACTGTGTGGGTGTGGCGACTTGTGGATGTAGAGTTCCTATGGATGTAGTGACTGTGTGGGTGTGGCGACTTGTGGATGTAGAGCTCCTATGGATGTAGTGACTGTGTGAGTGTGGCGACTTGTGGATGTAGAGTTCCTATGGATGTAGTGACTGTGTGGGTGTGGCGACTTGTGGATGTAGAGTTCCTATGGATGTAGTGACTGCGTGGGTGTGGCGACTTGTGGATGTAGAGTTCCTATGGATGTAGTGACTGTGTGGGTGTGGCGACTTGTGGATGTAGAGCTCCTATGGATGTAGTGACTGTGTGAGTGTGGCGACTTGTGGATGTAGAGCTCCTATGGATCTAGTGACTGTGTGGGTGTGGCGACTTGTGGATGTAGAGTTCCTATGGATGTAGTGACTGTGTGGGTGTGGAGACTTGTGGATGTAGAGTTCCTATGGATGTAGTGACTGTGTGGGTGTGGCGACTTGTGGATGTAGAGCTCCTATGGATGTAGTGACTGTGTGAGTGTGGCGACTTGTGGATGTAGAGTTCCTATGGATGTAGTGACTGTGTGGGTGTGGCGACTTGTGGATGTAGAGTTCCTATGGATGTAGTGACTGTGTGGGTGTGGCGACTTGTGGATGTAGAGCTCCTATGGATGTAGTGACTGTGTGGGTGTGGCGACTTGTGGATGTAGAGTTCCTATGGATGTAGTGACTGTGTGAGTGTGGCGACTTGTGGATGTAGAGCTCCTATGGATGTAGTGACTGTGTGAGTGTGGCGACTGGTGGATGTAGAGCTCCTATGGATGTAGTGACTGTGTGGGTGTGTCGACTTGTGGATGTAGAGTTCCTATGGATGTAGTGACTGTGTGGGTGTGTCGACTTGTGGATGTAGAGTTCCTATGGATGTAGCGACTGTGTTGGTGTGGCGACTGGTGGATGTAGAGTTCCTATGGATGTAGTGACTGTGTGGGTGTGGCGACTTGTGGATGTAGAGATCCTATGAATGTAGTGACTGTGTGAGTGTGGCGACTTGTGGATGTAGAGCTCCTACGGATTTAATGACTGTGTGGGTGTGTCGACTTGTGGATGTAGAGCTCCTATGGATGTAGTTACTGTGTGGGTGTGGCGACTTGTGGATGTAGAGCTCCTATGGATGTAGTGACTGTGTGAGTGTGTCGACTTGTGGATGTAGAGTTCCTACGGATGTAGTGACTGTGTGGGTGTGGCGACTTGTGGATGTACAGCTCCTATGGATGTAGTGACGGTGTGAGTGTGTCGACTTGTGGATGTAGAGCTCCTATGGATGTAGTGACTGTGTGAGTGTGGCGACTTGTGGATGTAGAGATCCTATGAATGTAGTGACTGTGTGAGTGTGGCGACTTGTGGATGTAGAGCTCCTACGGATTTAATGACTGTGTGGGTGTGTCGACTTGTGGATGTAGAGCTCCTATGGATGTAGTGACTGTGTGGGTGTGGCGACTTGTGGATGTAGAGCTCCTATGGATGTAGTGACTGTGTGAGTGTGTCGACTTGTGGATGTAGAGCTCCTACGGATGTAGTGACTGTGTGGGTGTGGCGACTTGTGGATGTAGAGCTCCTATGGATGTAGTGACGGTGTGAGTGTGTCGACTTGTTGATGTAGAGTTCCTATGGATGTAGTGACTGTGTGGGTGTGGCGACTTGTGGATGTAGAGTTCCTATGGATGTAGTGACTGTGTGGGTGTGGCGACTTGTGGATGTAGAGTTCCTATGGATGTAGTGACTGTGTGGGTGTGGCGACTTGTGGATGTAGAGCTCCTATGGATGTAGTGACTGTGTGGGTGTGGCGACTTGTGGATGTAGAGTTCCTATGGATGTAGTGACTGTGTGGGTGTGGCGACTTGTGGATGTAGAGTTCCTATGGATGTAGTGACTGCGTGGGTGTGGCGACTTGTGGATGTAGAGTTCCTATGGATGTAGTGACTGTGTGGGTGTGGCGACTTGTGGATGTAGAGCTCCTATGGATGTAGTGACTGTGTGAGTGTGGCGACTTGTGGATGTAGAGCTCCTATGGATCTAGTGACTGTGTGGGTGTGGCGACTTGTGGATGTAGAGTTCCTATGGATGTAGTGACTGTGTGGGTGTGGAGACTTGTGGATGTAGAGTTCCTATGGATGTAGTGACTGTGTGGGTGTGGCGACTTGTGGATGTAGAGCTCCTATGGATGTAGTGACTGTGTGAGTGTGGCGACTTGTGGATGTAGAGTTCCTATGGATGTAGTGACTGTGTGGGTGTGGCGACTTGTGGATGTAGAGTTCCTATGGATGTAGTGACTGTGTGGGTGTGGCGACTTGTGGATGTAGAGATCCTATGAATGTAGTGACTGTGTGAGTGTGGCGACTTGTGGATGTAGAGCTCCTACGGATTTAATGACTGTGTGGGTGTGTCGACTTGTGGATGTAGAGCTCCTATGGATGTAGTGACTGTGTGGGTGTGGCGACTTGTGGATGTAGAGCTCCTATGGATGTAGTGACTGTGTGAGTGTGTCGACTTGTGGATGTAGAGCTCCTACGGATGTAGTGACTGTGTGGGTGTGGCGACTTGTGGATGTAGAGCTCCTATGGATGTAGTGACGGTGTGAGTGTGTCGACTTGTTGATGTAGAGTTCCTATGGATGTAGTGACTGTGTGGGTGTGGCGACTTGTGGATGTAGAGTTCCTATGGATGTAGTGACTGTGTGGGTGTGGCGACTTGTGGATGTAGAGTTCCTATGGATGTAGTGACTGTGTGGGTGTGGCGATTTGTGGATGTAGAGCTCCTATGGATTTAGTGACTGTGTGAGTGTGGCGACTTGTGGATGTAGAGTTCCTATGGATGTAGTGACTGTGTGGGTGTGGCGACTTGTGGATGTAGAGTTCCTATGGATGTAGTGACTGCGTGGGTGTGGCGACTTGTGGATGTAGAGTTCCTATGGATGTAGTGACTGTGTGGGTGTGGCGACTTGTGGATGTAGAGCTCCTATGGATGTAGTGACTGTGTGAGTGTGGCGACTTGTGGATGTAGAGCTCCTATGGATCTAGTGACTGTGTGGGTGTGGCGACTTGTGGATGTAGAGTTCCTATGGATGTAGTGACTGTGTGGGTGTGGAGACTTGTGGATGTAGAGTTCCTATGGATGTAGTGACTGTGTGGGTGTGGCGACTTGTGGATGTAGAGCTCCTATGGATGTAGTGACTGTGTGAGTGTGGCGACTTGTGGATGTAGAGTTCCTATGGATGTAGTGACTGTGTGGGTGTGGCGACTTGTGGATGTAGAGTTCCTATGGATGTAGTGACTGTGTGGGTGTGGCGACTTGTGGATGTAGAGCTCCTATGGATGTAGTGACTGTGTGGGTGTGGCGACTTGTGGATGTAGAGTTCCTATGGATGTAGTGACTGTGTGAGTGTGGCGACTTGTGGATGTAGAGCTCCTATGGATGTAGTGACTGTGTGAGTGTGGCGACTGGTGGATGTAGAGCTCCTATGGATGTAGTGACTGTGTGGGTGTGTCGACTTGTGGATGTAGAGTTCCTATGGATGTAGTGACTGTGTGGGTGTGTCGACTTGTGGATGTAGAGTTCCTATGGATGTAGCGACTGTGTTGGTGTGGCGACTGGTGGATGTAGAGTTCCTATGGATGTAGTGACTGTGTGGGTGTGGCGACTTGTGGATGTAGAGATCCTATGAATGTAGTGACTGTGTGAGTGTGGCGACTTGTGGATGTAGAGCTCCTACGGATTTAATGACTGTGTGGGTGTGTCGACTTGTGGATGTAGAGCTCCTATGGATGTAGTGACTGTGTGGGTGTGGCGACTTGTGGATGTAGAGCTCCTATGGATGTAGTGACTGTGTGAGTGTGTCGACTTGTGGATGTAGAGTTCCTACGGATGTAGTGACTGTGTGGGTGTGGCGACTTGTGGATGTACAGCTCCTATGGATGTAGTGACGGTGTGAGTGTGTCGACTTGTTGATGTAGAGTTCCTATGGATGTAGTGACTGTGTGAGTGTGGCGACTTGTGGATGTAGAGTTCCTATGGATGTAGTGACTGTGTGGGTGTGGCGACTTGTGGATGTAGAGTTCCTATGGATGTAGTGACTGTGTGGGTGTGGCGACTTGTGGATGTAGAGCTCCTATGGATGTAGTGACTGTGTGAGTGTGGCGACTTGTGGATGTAGAGTTCCTATGGATGTAGTGACTGTGTGGGTGTGTCGACTTGTGGATGTAGAGTTCCTATGGATGTAGTGACTGTGTGGGTGTGGCGACTTGTGGATGTAGAGTTCCTATGGATGTAGTGACTGTGTGGGTGTGGCGACTTGTGGATGTAGAGTTCCTATGGATGTAGTGACTGTGTGAGTGTGGCGACTTGTGGATGTAGAGCTCCTATGGATGTAGTGACTGTGTGAGTGTGGCAACTTGTGGATGTAGAGCTCCTATGGATGTAGTGACTGTGTGGGTGTGTCGACTTGTGGATGTAGAGTTCCTATGGATGTAGTGACTGTGTGGGTGTGTCGACTTGTGGATGTAGAGCTCCTATGGATGTAGCGACTGTGTTGGTGTGGCGACTGGTGGATGTAGAGTTCCTATGGATGTAGTGACTGTGTGGGTGTGGCGACTTGTGGATGTAGAGATCCTATGAATGTAGTGACTGTGTGAGTGTGGCGACTTGTGGATGTAGAGCTCCTACGGATTTAATGACTGTGTGGGTGTGTCGACTTGTGGATGTAGAGTTCCTACGGATGTAGTGACTGTGTGGGTGTGGCGACGTGTGGATGTAAAGCTCCTATGGATGTAGTGACTGTGTGAGTGTGTCGACTTGTGGATGTAGAGTTCCTACGGATGTAGTGACTGTGTGGGTGTGGCAAAATGTGGATGTAGAGCTCCTATGGATGTAGTGACGGTGTGAGTGTGGCGACTTGTGGATGTAGAGCTCCTATGGATGTAGTGACGGTGTGAGTGTGTCGACTTGTGGATGTAGAGTTCCTACGGATGTAGTGACTGTATGGGTGTGGCGACTTGTGGATGTAGAGCTCCTATGGATGTAGTGACTGTGTGGGTGTGGCGACTTGTGGATGTAGAGCTCCTATGGATGTAGTGACTGTGTGGGTGTGGAGACTGGTGGATGTAGAGCTCCTATGGATGTAGTGACGGTGTGAGTGTGTCGACTTGTGGATGTAGAGTTCCTATGGATGTAGTGACTGTGTGGGTGTGGCGACTTGTGGATGTAGAGGTCCTATGGTAGTAATGACTGTGTGAGTGTGGCGACTTGTGGATGTAGAGCTCCTATGGATTTAGTGACTGTGTGGGTGTGTCGACTTGTGCATGTAGAGTTCCTGTGAATGTAGTGACTGTGTGAGTGTGGCGACTTGTGGATGTAGAGTTCCCATGGATGTAGTGACTGTGTGGGTGTGGCGACTTGTTTATATAGAGTTCCTATGGATGTAGCGACTGTGTGGGTGTGGCGACATGTGGATGTAGAGTTCCTATGGATGTAGTGACTGTGTGGGTGTGGCGACTGGTGGATGTAGAGTTCCTATGGATGTAGTGACTGTGTGGGTGTGGCGACTTGTGGATGTAGAGCTCCTATGGATGTAGTGACGGTGTGAGTGTGGCGACTTGTTGATGTAGAGTTCCTACGGATGTAGTGACTGTGTGGGTGTGTCGACTTGTGGATGTAGAGTTCCTATGGATGTAGTGACTGTGTGGGTGTGGCGACTGGTGGATGTAGAGTTCCTATGGATGTAGTGACTGTGTGGGTGTGGCGACTTGTGGATGTAGAGCTCCTACGGATGTAGCGACTGTGTGGGTGTGGCGACTGGTGGATGTAGAGTTCCTATGGATGTAGTGACTGTGTGGGTGTGGCGACTTGTGGATGTAGAGTTCCTATGGATGTAGTGACTGTGTGGGTGTGGCGACTTGTGGATGTAGAGATCCTATGGATGTAGTGACTGTGTGGGTGTGGCGACTTGTGGATGTAGAGCTCCTATGGATGTAGTGACTGTGTGGGTGTGTCGACTTGTGCATGTAGAGTTCCTGTGAATGTAGTGACTGTGTGAGTGTGGCGACTTGTGGATGTAGAGTTCCTATGGATGTAGTGACTGTGTGGGTGTGACGACTTGTGGATGTAGAGTTCCTATCAATGTAGTGACTGTGTGAGTGTGGCGACTTGTTGATGTAGAGCTCCTACGGATGTAGTGACTGTGTGGGTGTGGCGACTTGTGGATGTAGAGTTCCTATGAATGTAGTGACTGTGTGAGTGTGGCGACTTGTTGATGTAGAGCTCCTACGGATGTAGTGACTGTGTGGGTGTGGCGACTTGTGGATGTAGAGATCCTATGAATGTAGTGACTGTGTGAGTGTGGCGACTTGTGGATGTAGAGCTCCTACGGATTTAATGACTGTGTGGGTGTGGCGACATGTGCATGTAGAGTTCCTGTCAATGTAGTGACTGTGTGAGTGTGGCGACTTTTGGATGTAGAGAACCTATGGATGTAGTGACTGTGTGGGTGTGTCGACTTGTGGATGTAGAGTTCCTTTGGATATAGTGACTGTGTGGGTGTGGCGATTTGTGGATGTAGAGCTCCTACGGATTTAATGACTGTGTGGGTGTGTCGACATGTGCATGTAGAGCTCCTGTCAATGTAGTGACTGTGTGGGTGTGGCGACTGGTGGATGTAGAGATCCTATGAATGTAGTGACTGTGTGAGTGTGGCGACTTGTGGATGTAGAGCTCCTACGGATTTAATGACTGTGTGGGTGTGTCGACATGTGCATGTAGAGTTCCTGTCAATGTAGTGACTGTGTGAGTGTGGCGACTTGTGGATGTAGAGATCCTATGGATGTAGTGACTGTGTGGGTGTGGCGACTGGTGGATGTAGAGTTCCTACGGATGTAGCGACGGTGTGGGTGTGGCGACTGGTGGATGTAGAGTTCCTATGGATGTAGTGACTGTGTGGGTGTGGCGACTTGTGGATGTAGAGCTCCTATGGATGTAGTGACGGTGTGAGTGTGTCGACTTGTGGATGTAGAGTTCCTATGGATGTAGTGACTGTGTGGGTGTGGCGACTTGTGGATGTAGAGATCTTATGAATGTAGTGACTGTGTGGGTGTGGCGACTTGTGGATGTAGAGCTCCTATGGATGTAGTGAATGTGTGGGTGTGTCGACTTGTGGATGTAGAGTTCCTATGGATGTAGTGACTGTGTGGGTGTGGCGACTTGTGGATGTAGAGCTCCTATGGATGTAGTGACTGTGTGGGTTTGTCGACTTGTTGATGTAGAGTTCCTATGGATGTAGTGACTGTGTGAGTGTGTCGACTTGTGGATGTAGAGCTTCTACGGATGTAGCGACTGTGTGGGTGTGGCGACTGGTTGATGTAGAGTTCCTATGGATGTAGTGACTGTGTGGGTGTGGCCACTTGTGGATGTAGAGCTCCTATGGATGTAGTGACTGTGTGGGTGTGGCGAGTGGTGGATGTAGAGGTCGTTTGGATGTAGTGACTGTGTGAGTGTGTCGACTTGTGGATGTAGAGGTCCTATGGATGTAGTGACTGTGTGAGTGTGGCGACTTGTGGATGTAGAGGTCCTATGGATGTAGTGACTGTGTGAGTGTGGCGACTTGTGGATGTAGAGTTCCTATGGATGTAGTGACTGTGTGAGTGTGGCGACTTGTGGATGTAGAGTTCCTATGGATGTAGTGACTGTGTGAGTGCGGCGACTTGTGGATGTAGAGTTCCTATGGATGTAGTGACTGTGTGAGTGTGTCGACTTGTGGATGTAGAGTTCCTACGGATGTAGTGACTGTGTGAGTGTGGCGACTTGCGGATGTAGAGTTCCTACGGATGTAGTGACTGTGTGGGTGTGGCGACTTGTGGATGTAGAGTTCTTGCGGATGTAGTGACTGTGTGAGTGTGGCGACTTGTGCATGTAGAGTTCCTACGGATGTAGTGACTGTGTGGGTGTGGCGACTTGTGGATGTAGAGCTCCTATGGATGTAGTGACTGTGTGGGTGTGGCGACTTGTTGATGTAGAGTTCCTATGGATGTAGTGACTGTGTGGGTGTGTCGACTTGTGGATGTAGAGCTCCTATGGATGTAGTGACTGTGTGGGTGTGGCGACTTGTGGATGTAGAGTTCCTATGGATGTAGTGACTGTGTGGGTGTGGCGACTTGTTGATGTAGAGTTCCTATGGATGTAGTGACTGTGTGGGTGTGTCGACTCGTGGATGTAGAGCTCCTATGGATGTAGTGACTGTGTGGGTGTGGCGACTTGTGGATGTAGAGCTCCTATGGATGTAGTGACTGTGTGAGTGTGGCGACTTGTGGATGTAGAGCTCCTACGGATGTAGTGACTTTGTGTTTGTGGCGACTTGTGGATGTAGAGCTCCTACGGATGTAGTGACTGTGTGGGTGTGGCGACTTGTTGATGTAGAATTCCTATGAATGTAGTGACTGTGTGAGTGTGGCGACTTGTTGATGTAGAGCTCCTACGGATGTAGTGACTGTGTGGGTGTTGGGACTTGTGGATGTAGAGCTCCTATGGATGTAGTGACTGTGTGAGTGTGGCGACTTGTGGATGTAGAGGTCCTATGGATGTAGTGACTGTGTGAGTGTGGCGACTTGTGGATGTAGAGGTCCTATGGATGTAGTGACTGTGTGAGTGTGTCGACTTGTGGATGTAGAGTTCCTACGGATGTAGTGACTGTGTGAATGTGGCGACTTGCGGATGTAGAGTTCCTACGGATGTAGTGACTGTGTGGGTATGGCGACTTGTGGATGTAAAGTTCTTACGGATGTAGTGACTGTGTGAGTGTGGCGACTTGTGCATGTAGAGTTCCTACGGATGTAGTGACTGTGTGGGTGTGGCGACTTGTGGATGTAGAGCTCCTATGGATGTAGTGACTGTGTGGGTGTGGCGACTTGTGGATGTAGAGTTCCTATGGATGTAGTGACGGTGTGGGTGTGGCGACTTGTGGATGTATAGTTCCTATGGATGTAGTGACTGTGTGAGTGTGTCGACTTGTGGATGTAGAGGTCCTATGGATGTAGTGACTGTGTGAGTGTGGCGACTTGCGGATGTAGAGTTGCTATGGATGTAGTAACTGTGTGGGTGTGTCGACTTGTGGATGTAGAGTTCCTATGGATGTAGTGACTGTGTGGGTGTGGCGAGTGGTGGATGTAGAGGTCGTTTGGATGTAGTGACTGTGTGAGTGTGTCGACTTGTGGATGTAGAGGTCCTATGGATGTAGTGACTGTGTGAGTGTGGCGACTTGTGGATGTAGAGGTCCTATGGATGTAGTGACTGTGTGAGTGTGGCGACTTGTGGATGTAGAGTTCCTATGGATGTAGTGACTGTGTGAGTGTGGCGACTTGTGTATGTAGAGTTCCTACGGATGTAGTGACTGTGTGGGTGTGGCGACTTGTGGATGTAGAGCTCCTATGGATGTAGTGACTGTGTGGGTGTGGCGACTTGTGGATGTAGAGCTCCTATGGATGTAGTGACGGTGTGGGTGTGGCGACTTGTGGATGTAGAGTTCCTATGGATGTAGTGACTGTGTGAGTGTGTCGACTTGTGGATGTAGAGGTCCTATGGATGTAGTGACTGTGTGAGTGTGGCGACTTGCGGATGTAGAGTTGCTATGGATGTAGTAACTGTGTGGGTGTGTCGACTTGTGGATGTAGAGTTCCTATGGATGTAGTGACTGTGTGGGTGTGGCGAGTGGTGGATGTAGAGGTCGTTTGGATGTAGTGACTGTGTGAGTGTGTCGACTTGTGGATGTAGAGGTCCTATGGATGTAGTGACTGTGTGAGTGTGGCGACTTGTGGATGTAGAGGTCCTATGGATGTAGTGACTGTGTGAGTGTGGCGACTTGTGGATGTAGAGTTCCTATGGATGTAGTGACTGTGTGAGT
The DNA here is from genome assembly GCF_037392515.1 of Haliotis asinina. Taxonomy (NCBI): domain Eukaryota; kingdom Metazoa; phylum Mollusca; class Gastropoda; order Lepetellida; family Haliotidae; genus Haliotis; species Haliotis asinina. The sequence goes on along the minus strand of NC_090284.1, from coordinate 78,641,040 downwards.
GTGGCGACTTGTGTATGTAGAGTTCCTATGGATGTAGTGACTGTGTGAGTGCGGCGACTTGTGGATGTAGAGCTCCTATGGATGTAGTGACTGTGTGAGTGTGTCGACTTGTGGATGTAGAGTTCCTACGGATGTAGTGACTGTGTGAGTGTGGCGACTTGCGGATGTAGAGTTCCTACGGATGTAGTGACTGTGTGGGTGTGGCGACTTGTGGATGTAAAGTTCTTACGGATGTAGTGACTGTGTGAGTGTGGCGACTTGTGCATGTAGAGTTCCTACGGATGTAGTGACTGTGTGGGTGTGGCGACTTGTGGATGTAGAGCTCCTATGGATGTAGTGACTGTGTGGGTGTGGCGACTTGTGGATGTAGAGTTCCTATGGATGTAGTGACGGTGTGGGTGTGGCGACTTGTGGATGTAGAGTTCCTATGGATGTAGTGACTGTGTGAGTGTGTCGACTGGTGGATGTAGAGGTCCTATGGATGTAGTGACTGTGTGAGTGTGGCGACTTGCGGATGTAGAGTTGCTATGGATGTAGTAACTGTGTGGGTGTGTCGACTTGTGGATGTAGAGTTCCTATGGATGTAGTGACTGTGTGGGTGTGGCGAGTGGTGGATGTAGAGGTCGTTTGGATGTAGTGACTGTGTGAGTGTGTCGACTTGTGGATGTAGAGGTCCTATGGATGTAGTGACTGTGTGAGTGTGGCGACTTGTGGATGTAGAGGTCCTATGGATGTAGTGACTGTGTGAGTGTGGCGACTTGTGGATGTAGAGCTCCTATGGATGTAGTGACTGTGTGAGTGTGGCGACTTGTGTATGTAGAGTTCCTACGGATGTAGTGACTGTGTGGGTGTGGCGACTTGTGGATGTAGAGCTCCTATGGATGTAGTGACTGTGTGGGTGTGGCGACTTGTGGATGTAGAGCTCCTATGGATGTAGTGACGGTGTGGGTGTGGCGACTTGTGGATGTAGAGTTCCTATGGATGTAGTGACTGTGTGAGTGTGTCGACTTGTGGATGTAGAGGTCCTATGGATGTAGTGACTGTGTGAGTGTGGCGACTTGCGGATGTAGAGTTGCTATGGATGTAGTAACTGTGTGGGTGTGTCGACTTGTGGATGTAGAGTTCCTATGGATGTAGTGACTGTGTGGGTGTGGCGAGTGGTGGATGTAGAGGTCGTTTGGATGTAGTGACTGTGTGAGTGTGTCGACTTGTGGATGTAGAGGTCCTATGGATGTAGTGACTGTGTGAGTGTGGCGACTTGTGGATGTAGAGGTCCTATGGATGTAGTGACTGTGTGAGTGTGGCGACTTGTGGATGTAGAGTTCCTATGGATGTAGTGACTGTGTGAGTGTGGCGACTTGTGTATGTAGAGTTCCTATGGATGTAGTGACTGTGTGAGTGCGGCGACTTGTGGATGTAGAGCTCCTATGGATGTAGTGACTGTGTGAGTGTGTCGACTTGTGGATGTAGAGTTCCTACGGATGTAGTGACTGTGTGAGTGTGGCGACTTGCGGATGTAGAGTTCCTACGGATGCAGTGACTGTGTGGGTGTGGCGACTTGTGGATGTAGAGTTCTTACGGATGTAGTGACTGTGTGAGTGTGGCGACTTGTGCATGTAGAGTTCCTACGGATGTAGTGACTGTGTGGGTGTGGCGACTTGTGGATGTAGAGCTCCTATGGATGTAGTGACTGTGTGGGTGTGGCGACTTGTTGATGTAGAGTTCCTATGGATGTAGTGACTGTGTGGGTGTGTCGACTTGTGGATGTAGAGCTCCTATGGATGTAGTGACTGTGTGGGTGTGGCGACTTGTGGATGTAGAGTTCCTATGGATGTAGTGACTGTGTGGGTGTGGCGACTTGTTGATGTAGAGTTCCTATGGATGTAGTGACTGTGTGGGTGTGTCGACTTGTGGATGTAGAGCTCCTATGGATGTAGTGACTGTGTGGGTGTGGCGACTTGTGGATGTAGAGCTCCTATGGATGTAGTGACTGTGTGAGTGTGGCGACTTGTGGATGTAGAGCTCCTACGGATGTAGTGACTTTGTGTTTGTGGCGACTTGTGGATGTAGAGCTCCTACGGATGTAGTGACTGTGTGGGTGTGGCGACTTGTTGATGTAGAGTTCCTATGAATGTAGTGACTGTGTGAGTGTGGCGACTTGTTGATGTAGAGCTCCTACGGATGTAGTGACTGTGTGGGTGTTGGGACTTGTGGATGTAGAGCTCCTATGGATGTAGTGACTGTGTGAGTGTGGCGACTTGTGGATGTAGAGGTCCTATGGATGTAGTGACTGTGTGAGTGTGGCGACTTGTGGATGTAGAGCTCCTATGGATGTAGTGACTGTGTGAGTGTGTCGACTTGTGGATGTAGAGTTCCTACGGATGTAGTGACTGTGTGAATGTGGCGACTTCCGGATGTAGAGCTCCTACGGATGTAGTGACTGTGTGGGTATGGCGACTTGTGGATGTAAAGTTCTTACGGATGTAGTGACTGTGTGAGTGTGGCGACTTGTGCATGTAGAGTTCCTACGGATGTAGTGACTGTGTGGGTGTGGCGACTTGTGGATGTAGAGCTCCTATGGATGTAGTGACTGTGTGGGTGTGGCGACTTGTGGATGTAGAGCTCCTATGGATGTAGTGACGGTGTGGGTGTGGCGACTTGTGGATGTAGAGTTCCTATGGATGTAGTGACTGTGTGAGTGTGTCGACTTGTGGATGTAGAGGTCCTATGGATGTAGTGACTGTGTGAGTGTGGCGACTTGCGGATGTAGAGTTGCTATGGATGTAGTGACTGTGTGGGTGTGTCGACTTGTGGATGTAGAGTTCCTATGGATGTAGTGACTGTGTGGGTGTGGCGAGTGGTGGATGTAGAGGTCGTTTGGATGTAGTGACTGTGTGAGTGTGTCGACTTGTGGATGTAGAGGTCCTATGGATGTAGTGACTGTGTGAGTGTGGCGACTTGTGGATGTAGAGGTCCTATGGATGTAGTGACTGTGTGAGTGTGGCGACTTGTGGATGTAGAGGTCCTATGGATGTAGTGACTGTGTGAGTGTGGCGACTTGTGTATGTAGAGTTCCTATGGATGTAGTGACTGTGTGAGTGCGGCGACTTGTGGATGTAGAGCTCCTATGGATGTAGTGACTGTGTGAGTGTGTCGACTTGTGGATGTAGAGTTCCTACGGATGTAGTGACTGTGTGAGTGTGGCGACTTGCGGATGTAGAGTTCCTACGGATGTAGCGACTGTGTGGGTGTGGCGACTTGTGGATGTAGAGTTCTTACGGATGTAGTGACTGTGTGAGTGTGGCGACTTGTGCATGTAGAGTTCCTACGGATGTAGTGACTGTGTGGGTGTGGCGACTTGTGGATGTAGAGCTCCTATGGATGTAGTGACTGTGTGGGTGTGGCGACTTGTTGATGTAGAGTTCCTATGGATGTAGTGACTGTGTGGGTGTGTCGACTTGTGGATGTAGAGCTCCTATGGATGTAGTGACTGTGTGGGTGTGGCGACTTGTGGATGTAGAGTTCCTATGGATGTAGTGACTGTGTGGGTGTGGCGACTTGTTGATGTAGAGTTCCTATGGATGTAGTGACTGTGTGGGTGTGTCGACTTGTGGATGTAGAGCTCCTATGGATGTAGTGACTGTGTGGGTGTGGCGACTTGTGGATGTAGAGCTCCTATGGATGTAGTGACTGTGTGAGTGTGGCGACTTGTGGATGTAGAGCTCCTACGGATGTAGTGACTTTGTGTTTGTGGCGACTTGTGGATGTAGAGCTCCTACGGATGTAGTGACTGTGTGGGTGTGGCGACTTGTTGATGTAGAGTTCCTATGAATGTAGTGACTGTGTGAGTGTGGCGACTTGTTGATGTAGAGCTCCTACGGATGTAGTGACTGTGTGGGTGTTGGGACTTGTGGATGTAGAGCTCCTATGGATGTAGTGACTGTGTGAGTGTGGCGACTTGTGGATGTAGAGGTCCTATGGATGTAGTGACTGTGTGAGTGTGGCGACTTGTGGATGTAGAGCTCCTATGGATGTAGTGACTGTGTGAGTGTGTCGACTTGTGGATGTAGAGTTCCTACGGATGTAGTGACTGTGTGAATGTGGCGACTTGCGGATGTAGAGTTCCTACGGATGTAGTGACTGTGTGGGTATGGCGACTTGTGGATGTAAAGTTCTTACGGATGTAGTGACTGTGTGAGTGTGGCGACTTGTGCATGTAGAGTTCCTACGGATGTAGTGACTGTGTGGGTGTGGCGACTTGTGGATGTAGAACTCCTATGGATGTAGTGACTGTGTGGGTGTGGCGACTTGTGGATGTAGAGCTCCTATGGATGTAGTGACGGTGTGGGTGTGGCGACTTGTGAATGTAGAGTTCCTATGGATGTAGTGACTGTGTGAGTGTGTCGACTTGTGGATGTAGAGGTCCTATGGATGTAGTGACTGTGTGAGTGTGGCGACTTGCGGATGTAGAGTTGCTATGGATGTAGTGACTGTGTGGGTGTGTCGACTTGTGGATGTAGAGTTCCTATGGATGTAGTGACTGTGTGGGTGTGGCGAGTGGTGGATGTAGAGGTCGTTTGGATGTAGTGACTGTGTGAGTGTGTCGACTTGTGGATGTAGAGGTCCTATGGATGTAGTGACTGTGTGAGTGTGGCGACTTGTGGATGTAGAGGTCCTATGGATGTAGTGACTGTGTGAGTGTGGCGACTTGTGGATGTAGAGTTCCTATGGATGTAGTGACTGTGTGAGTGTGGCGACTTGTGTATGTAGAGTTCCTATGGATGTAGTGACTGTGTGAGTGCGGCGACTTGTGGATGTAGAGCTCCTATGGATGTAGTGACTGTGTGAGTGTGTCGACTTGTGGATGTAGAGTTCCTACGGATGTAGTGACTGTGTGAGTGTGGCGACTTGCGGATGTAGAGTTCCTACGGATGTAGCGACTGTGTGGGTGTGGCGACTTGTGGATGTAGAGTTCTTACGGATGTAGTGACTGTGTGAGTGTGGCGACTTGTGCATGTAGAGTTCCTACGGATGTAGTGACTGTGTGGGTGTGGCGACTTGTGGATGTAGAGCTCCTATGGATGTAGTGACTGTGTGGGTGTGGCGACTTGTTGATGTAGAGTTCCTATGGATGTAGTGACTGTGTGGGTGTGTCGACTTGTGGATGTAGAGCTCCTATGGATGTAGTGACTGTGTGGGTGTGGCGACTTGTGGATGTAGAGCTCCTATGGATGTAGTGACGGTGTGGGTGTGGCGACTTGTGGATGTAGAGTTCCTATGGATGTAGTGACTGTGTGAGTGTGTCGACTTGTGGATGTAGAGGTCCTATGGATGTAGTGACTGTGTGAGTGTGGCGACTTGCGGATGTAGAGTTGCTATGGATGTAGTGACTGTGTGGGTGTGTCGACTTGTGGATGTAGAGTTCCTATGGATGTAGTGACTGTGTGGGTGTGGCGAGTGGTGGATGTAGAGGTCGTTTGGATGTAGTGACTGTGTGAGTGTGTCGACTTGTGGATGTAGAGGTCCTATGGATGTAGTGACTGTGTGAGTGTGGCGACTTGTGGATGTAGAGGTCCTATGGATGTAGTGACTGTGTGAGTGTGGCGACTTGTGGATGTAGAGGTCCTATGGATGTAGTGACTGTGTGAGTGTGGCGACTTGTGTATGTAGAGTTCCTATGGATGTAGTGACTGTGTGAGTGCGGCGACTTGTGGATGTAGAGCTCCTATGGATGTAGTGACTGTGTGAGTGTGTCGACTTGTGGATGTAGAGTTCCTACGGATGTAGTGACTGTGTGAGTGTGGCGACTTGCGGATGTAGAGTTCCTACGGATGTAGCGACTGTGTGGGTGTGGCGACTTGTGGATGTAGAGTTCTTACGGATGTAGTGACTGTGTGAGTGTGGCGACTTGTGCATGTAGAGTTCCTACGGATGTAGTGACTGTGTGGGTGTGGCGACTTGTGGATGTAGAGCTCCTATGGATGTAGTGACTGTGTGGGTGTGGCGACTTGTTGATGTAGAGTTCCTATGGATGTAGTGACTGTGTGGGTGTGTCGACTTGTGGATGTAGAGCTCCTATGGATGTAGTGACTGTGTGGGTGTGGCGACTTGTGGATGTAGAGTTCCTATGGATGTAGTGACTGTGTGGGTGTGGCGACTTGTTGATGTAGAGTTCCTATGGATGTAGTGACTGTGTGGGTGTGTCGACTTGTGGATGTAGAGCTCCTATGGATGTAGTGACTGTGTGGGTGTGGCGACTTGTGGATGTAGAGCTCCTATGGATGTAGTGACTGTGTGAGTGTGGCGACTTGTGGATGTAGAGCTCCTACGGATGTAGTGACTTTGTGTTTGTGGCGACTTGTGGATGTAGAGCTCCTACGGATGTAGTGACTGTGTGGGTGTGGCGACTTGTTGATGTAGAGTTCCTATGAATGTAGTGACTGTGTGAGTGTGGCGACTTGTTGATGTAGAGCTCCTACGGATGTAGTGACTGTGTGGGTGTTGGGACTTGTGGATGTAGAGCTCCTATGGATGTAGTGACTGTGTGAGTGTGGCGACTTGTGGATGTAGAGGTCCTATGGATGTAGTGACTGTGTGAGTGTGGCGACTTGTGGATGTAGAGCTCCTATGGATGTAGTGACTGTGTGAGTGTGTCGACTTGTGGATGTAGAGTTCCTACGGATGTAGTGACTGTGTGAATGTGGCGACTTGCGGATGTAGAGTTCCTACGGATGTAGTGACTGTGTGGGTATGGCGACTTGTGGATGTAAAGTTCTTACGGATGTAGTGACTGTGTGAGTGTGGCGACTTGTGCATGTAGAGTTCCTACGGATGTAGTGACTGTGTGGGTGTGGCGACTTGTGGATGTAGAACTCCTATGGATGTAGTGACTGTGTGGGTGTGGCGACTTGTGGATGTAGAGCTCCTATGGATGTAGTGACGGTGTGGGTGTGGCGACTTGTGAATGTAGAGTTCCTATGGATGTAGTGACTGTGTGAGTGTGTCGACTTGTGGATGTAGAGGTCCTATGGATGTAGTGACTGTGTGAGTGTGGCGACTTGCGGATGTAGAGTTGCTATGGATGTAGTGACTGTGTGGGTGTGTCGACTTGTGGATGTAGAGTTCCTATGGATGTAGTGACTGTGTGGGTGTGGCGAGTGGTGGATGTAGAGGTCGTTTGGATGTAGTGACTGTGTGAGTGTGTCGACTTGTGGATGTAGAGGTCCTATGGATGTAGTGACTGTGTGAGTGTGGCGACTTGTGGATGTAGAGGTCCTATGGATGTAGTGACTGTGTGAGTGTGGCGACTTGTGGATGTAGAGTTCCTATGGATGTAGTGACTGTGTGAGTGTGGCGACTTGTGTATGTAGAGTTCCTATGGATGTAGTGACTGTGTGAGTGCGGCGACTTGTGGATGTAGAGCTCCTATGGATGTAGTGACTGTGTGAGTGTGTCGACTTGTGGATGTAGAGTTCCTACGGATGTAGTGACTGTGTGAGTGTGGCGACTTGCGGATGTAGAGTTCCTACGGATGTAGCGACTGTGTGGGTGTGGCGACTTGTGGATGTAGAGTTCTTACGGATGTAGTGACTGTGTGAGTGTGGCGACTTGTGCATGTAGAGTTCCTACGGATGTAGTGACTGTGTGGGTGTGGCGACTTGTGGATGTAGAGCTCCTATGGATGTAGTGACTGTGTGGGTGTGGCGACTTGTTGATGTAGAGTTCCTATGGATGTAGTGACTGTGTGGGTGTGTCGACTTGTGGATGTAGAGCTCCTATGGATGTAGTGACTGTGTGGGTGTGGCGACTTGTGGATGTAGAGTTCCTATGGATGTAGTGACTGTGTGGGTGTGGCGACTTGTTGATGTAGAGTTCCTATGGATGTAGTGACTGTGTGGGTGTGTCGACTTGTGGATGTAGAGCTCCTATGGATGTAGTGACTGTGTGGGTGTGGCGACTTGTGGATGTAGAGCTCCTATGGATGTAGTGACTGTGTGAGTGTGGCGACTTGTGGATGTAGAGCTCCTACGGATGTAGTGACTTTGTGTTTGTGGCGACTTGTGGATGTAGAGCTCCTACGGATGTAGTGACTGTGTGGGTGTGGCGACTTGTTGATGTAGAGTTCCTATGAATGTAGTGACTGTGTGAGTGTGGCGACTTGTTGATGTAGAGCTCCTACGGATGTAGTGACTGTGTGGGTGTTGGGACTTGTGGATGTAGAGCTCCTATGGATGTAGTGACTGTGTGAGTGTGGCGACTTGTGGATGTAGAGGTCCTATGGATGTAGTGACTGTGTGAGTGTGGCGACTTGTGGATGTAGAGCTCCTATGGATGAAGTGACTGTGTGAGTGTGTCGACTTGTGGATGTAGAGTTCCTACGGATGTAGTGACTGTGTGAATGTGGCGACTTGCGGATGTAGAGTTCCTACGGATGTAGTGACTGTGTGGGTATGGCGACTTGTGGATGTAAAGTTCTTACGGATGTAGTGACTGTGTGAGTGTGGCGACTTGTGCATGTAGAGTTCCTACGGATGTAGTGACTGTGTGGGTGTGGCGACTTGTGGATGTAGAGCTCCTATGGATGTAGTGACGGTGTGAGTGTGGCGACTTGTGGATGTAGAGATCCTATGAATGTAGTGACTGTGTGAGTGTGGCGACTTGTGGATGTAGATCTTCTACGGATTTAGTGACTGTGTCGGTGTGTCGACATGTGCATGTAGAGTTCCTGTGAATGTAGTGACTGTGTGAGTGTGGCGACTTGTGGATGTAGAGTTCCTATGGATGTAGTGACTGCGTGGGTGTGGCGACTTGTGGATGTTGAGATCCTACGGATGTAGCGACTGTGTGGGTGTGGCGACTTGTGGATGTAGAGTTCCTATGGATGTAGTGACTGTGTGGGTGTGGCGACTTGTGGATGTAGAGCTCCTATGGATGTAGTGACGGTGTGAGTGTGGCGACTTGTGGATGTAGAGCTCCTATGGATGTAGTGACTGTGTGGGTGTGTCGACTTGTGGATGTAGAGTTCCTATGGATGTAGTGACTGTGTGGGTGTGGCGACTTGTGGATGTAGAGCTCCTATGGATGTAGTGACTGTGTGGGTGTGTCGACTTGTGGATGTAGAGCTCCTATGGATGTAGTGACTGTGTGGGTGTGTCGACTTGTGGATGTAGAGTTCCTATGGATGTAGCGACTGTGTGGGTGTGGTGACTGGTGGATGTAGAGTTCCTATGGATGTAGTGACTGTGTGGGTGTGGCGACTTGTGGATGTAGAGCTCCTATGGATGTAGTGACTGTGTGGGTGTGGCGACTTGTGGATGTAGAGCTCCTATGGATGTAGTGACTGTGTGGGTGTGGCGACTTGTGGATGTAGAGCTCCTATGGATGTAGTGACTGTGTGGGTGTGGCGCCTTGTGGATGTAGAGCTCCTATGGATGTAGTGACTGTGTGAGTGTGGCGACTTGTGGATGTAGAGCTCCTATGGATGTAGTGACTGTGTGGGTGTGGCGACTTGTGGATGTAGAGCTCCTATGGATGTAGTGACTGTGTGAGTGTGGCGACTTGTGGATGTAGAGCTCCTATGGATGTAGTGACTGTGTGGGTGTGGCGACTTGTGGATGTAGAGCTCCTATGGATGTAGTGACGGTGTGAGTGTGTCGACTTGTGGATGTGGAGTTCCTATGGATGTAGTGACTGTGTGGGTGTGGCGACTTGTGGATGTAGAGCTCCTATGGATGTAGTGACTGTGTGAGTGTGTCGACTTGTGGATGTAGAGGTCCTATGGATGTAGTGACTGTGTGAGTGTGGCGACTTGTGGATGTAGAGGTCCTATGGATGTAGTGACTGTGTGAGTGTGGCGACTTGTGGATGTAGAGCTCCTATGGATGCAGTGACTGTGTGAGTGTGTCGACTTGTGGATGTAGAGTTCCTACGGATGTAGTGACTGTGTGCGTGTGGCGACTTGCGGATGTAGAGTTCCTACGGATGTAGTGACTGTGTGGGTGTGTCGACTTGTGGATGTAGAGTTCCTATGGATGTAGTGACTGTGTGGGTGTGGCGACTTGTGGATGTAGAGCTCCTATGGATGTAGTGACTGTGTGGGTGTGGCGACTTGTGGATGTAGAGTTCCTATGGATGTAGTGACTGTGTGGGTGTGGCGACTTGTTGATGTAGAGTTCCTATGGATGTAGTGACTGTGTGGGTGTGGCGGCTTGTGGATGTAGAGCTCCTATGGATGTCCTATGGTGTCTTCTGTCAACTATTCTTGTCTCAATGTGTCTTCACACAACTCTTCCCTTGTCAGGGTTTGTACTGCCAGTTCTTCCTATCTCCTTGTGTCTTCTGTCAAATCTTTCTATCTTAATATGTATTCTTATCATCTCTTATCATGGAGTCTTCTGTCAGCTCTTCCTATTTCAGTAAGTCTTCTGACATGTCTTCCCTTACAAGGAGTTGACAGAGGGTACCCTGACAAGGGAAAGAGTTGTCAAGGACACACTGGTAAGGGAAGAGTTGACAAAAGACACTCTGATAAGGTAAGAGTTGACCGGCATCCTGATAAGGGAAGAGTTGACAGAAGACATCCTGTTAAGGGAAGAGTTGACAGAAGACATCCTAATAAAGGAAAAGTTGACAGAAGACATCCTGTTAAGGGAAGAGTTGACAGAAGACATCCTGTTAAGGGAAGAGTTGACAGAAGACATCCTGATAAGGGAAGAGTTGACAGAAGACATCCTGTTAAGGGAAGAGCTGACAGAAGACATCCTGATAAGGGAAGAGTTGACAGAAGACATCCTAATAAAGAAAAAGTTGACAGAAGACATCCTGTTAAGGGAAGAGTTGACAGAAGACATCCTGATAAGGGAAGAGTTGACAGAAGACATCCTGTTAAGGGAAGAGTTGACAGAAGACATCCTGATAAGGGAAGAGTTGACAGAAGACATCCTAATAAGGGAAGAGTTGACAGAAGACATCCTGATAAGGGAAGAGTTGACAGAAGACATCCTAATAAGGGAAGAGTTGACAGAAGACATCCTGATAAGGGAAGAGTTGACAGAAGACATCCTGTTAAGGGAAGAGTTGACAGAAGACATCCTGTTAAGGGAAGAGTTGACAGAAGACATCCTGATAAGGGAAGAGTTGACAGAAGACATCCTGATAAGGGAAGAGTTGACAGAAGACATCCTGATAAGGGAAGAGTTGACAGAAGACATCCTAATAAAGGAAAAGTTGACAGAAGACATTCTGTTAAGGGAAGAGTTGACAGAAGACATCCTGATAAGGGAAGAGTTGACAGAAGACATGCTGATAAGGGAAGAGTTGACAGAAGACATCCTAATAAGGGAAGAGCTGACTGTAGACATCTTAATAAGGAAAGAGCTGACAGAAGACATCCTGCTAAGGGAACAGTTGACAGAAGACATCTTTATAAGGGAAGAGTTGACAGAAGACATCCTGTTAAGGGAAGAGTTGACAGAAGACATGCTGATAAGGGAAGAGCTGACAGAAGACATCCTGATAAGGGAAGAGCTGACAGAAGACATCTTAATTAGGGAAGAGCTGACAGAAGACATCCTTTTAAGGGAAGAGTTGGCAGAAGACATCCTAATAAGGGAAGAGTTGACAGAAGACATCCTGTTAAGGGAAGAGTTGACAGAAGACATCCTGTTAAGGGAAGAGTTGACAGAAGACATCCTGATAAGGGAAGAGTTGACAGAAGACATCCTGATAAGGGAAGAGTTGACAGAAGACATCCTGATAAGAGAAGAGTTGACAGAAGACATCCTAATAAAGGAAAAGTTGACAGAAGACATTCTGTTAAGGGAAGAGTTGACAGAGGACATCCTAATAAGGGAAGAGTTGTCAGGAGATATCCTGCTAAGGGAACAGTTGGCAGAAGACATCCTAATAAGGGAAGAGTTGGCAGAAGACATCCTAATAAGGGAAGAGTTGACAGAGGACATCCTAATAAGGGAAGAGCTGACAGAGGGCATCCTAATAAGGGAAGAGTTGTCATTAAGATAGGAAGAGTTGAAATAAGACACATGGATAAGGGGAGAGCGGACAGAAGATACACTGAAGTAGGAAGAGCTGACAGATGACACGATATCAGGGAAGAGTTCACAGAAGACACACAATGGATGTTTATACAGATGCCATCGTTTGCCATGTTCAAACTGTAGTCTCTCTGCAAGTTTACACAGAAGCCATCATTAGACATGTCTAACGACAATCTCCTTCGATGATAAACCAGAAGCCATGGTTTGACATATTCTAACGACAGTCTGTCCGGGTGTTCCTCGGTGTATACGTTAAGTCTGCAGGGTCATCTGATGGGAAGACAATATCATTAGTTATCCTTGGAACTCGGTGTATCTTGACAGGAGTTTAACATGCACTTCATACGCTGGCATAAGTCTGATTGTTCACCGGGTTAAGTGTTTGGTTTATACATAATATCATGCTCATCCGTTTGACAGTCTGCTGATACAGAAATTGATTTGGTTTCCTAAACCTACATACAATCTTTATATAGAAAGAGATCGTCAATGTGCCACTACTGGTATGGCAGACATTACACCCAACGCTACCCTCAGCCATGAAATCAATGATACATAATGCCCCACATCTTTCTCCTATGGGAGAAATTAGAGAAATTTTGGATTAGCGTCGGCTGTATTAAATATTGATTTTTAATAAATCCCCACTATAAAGAGAACATGAGGCGTCTAACTTGAAAGAAATAGCAAGAATTGTTAAATTTATAGTTTTATTGACGTTGATTGTAAGCCGATGGCATGTGTGGTCGCGTGACCTAGATATACTTTTGTGTGGATCATCACGTGATTGCATTGATCTGTCATCTACCAAAACATTTCTCCTCGACGACATTAAGTGAACGCATTTCAGAGCGCTTGTCCCAACTAGATTCTTAGGTGGGAAATTGTGGAGTCCAGTACCTTGGGTAATACTGTAAGTGTGGTCAGAACCTGGGTAATTGTGTACGCCTGATCCTGAACCTGGGGTAATGCTGTACGTGTGGTCAGTGCCTGGATAATATTGTACGCCTGGTGCAGTACCTGGGTAATATTGTACGTGTATTCCAGTGCTTCTGTAATACTGTCCCTGGGTAATATTGTAATGTAGTCCAGTCACTATAACAGACTGGGCATTAAGGCGCACACCGTTGTGTTGTAGTTGACCGCACCTGCGTCAATACGTCGAGATATCCCTCACTATACACTTGACATTCAAGCGGACACCGTTGTATTGTAGTTGACCGCACCGACGTGTATACCTTGGGCTATACACGACTGGATATTCAGGCGAACACAACCGTACTTACTCTAGTACATCGAGTTATCTCTCACTCTACTAAACGGGATATTCAGACAGACACCGTAATATCGTAGTTGACAGCACCGACGTCAATGTGTCGAGTTATCTCTCACTATACCAAACTGGACATACAGACAGAAACCGCTCTATTGTAGTTGACCGCACCTCCGTCAATACGTTGTGTTATCTCTCTGCCTATACTCTACTGGACACGCAGGTGGACACCCTTGTACTGTCTGCACCTACGTCAATACGTCGTTTTATCTCTCTGCCTATACTCTACTGGACACGCAGGTGGACACCCTTGTACTGTCTGCACCTGCGTCAATACGTCGTTTTATCTCTCTGCCTATACTCTACTGCCTATACTCTACTGGACACGCAGGTGGACACCCTTGTACTGTCTGCACCTACGTCAATACGTCGTTTTATCTCTCTGCCTATACTCTACTGGACACGCAGGTGGACACCCTTGTACTGTCTGCACCTACGTCAATACGTCGTTTTATCTCTCTGCCTATACACTACTGGACACGCAGGTGGACACCCTTGTACTGTCTGCACCTACGTCAGTATATCGGGTATCCCTCACTACGCCCGACTGCAAAAATAGGCAGACAACGTTCTATTGTAGTTGACCGCACGTACGTCAATACGTCGAGTTATCTCTCAGACATACCTAACTGAACTTACAGGTAGACGCCGTTCTGTTGTAGCTGAACGCACCAACTTCAATATCTTTAGCTGCTCGACTGGACATACAACCTGAAACCATTGTATTGTAGTTGAAAGCACTTAAGTTAGTATGTGGAGCTATCCCTCATTATACACGACTTGACACACATTCAGACACCGTTGTATTGCAGTTGACCGCTCCTACGTCAACACGTCGAGTTGTCTCTCACTATACCTAACTGGATATACAGGCAGGCACAGATGTATTGTAGTTGACCCCATCTACGTTAGTATGTCGAGGTCTCCGTCACTAAACACAACTGAACTTCAGGTGGACACCGTTGCATTGTAGTTGACCGCACCTACGTCAATTGGTCGAGTTAACCGATGTTCAACACAACCGCAAATAAATCTCTAAATAAGGAATACGCAGAGAACAAGCCTTACTTTGAAAAGAGCCATATGTTCGACCCATCAAGGTTCACAAACGGGTCCGTGTATACATATTCAGATATTGTAATAACAAGGAATGGCGACACGAGCAAGTATAGCGAGATGTTTGCATTCTCTACTTCGAATAGTTTTTGTCTTCAGCAATCAGTGCTTTGCATTTGTTTCAACGCTCCGGTTAAACCAAACCAAAGTATTTCAAAAGTCCAGTTTCTATCTAAGGGAGCGCGGATAATTTTAATCTCTGAAACAGTCCGAATTACCAACAATCCTGATGTCTACTGTGCAGCCAGTGCCCGATACAGTCTAAGCAGAACATCCGCTCAAATTGCAGGGCATCAAGTAATGTGATTGTACGTTGTCAACAATCGTTTCAAGTCTATTTCATACTTTTCCGAAAGCCATGTTATTAAAGGGAAGCATTCGACTGCTGAGGAGAGGGTAAGATGCGATGAGCAAGATATCGATCGGGCGGGGCATGGTGTATGTCTCCAAGTCTCTCGTTCAAGCACACACATCAAAAGTAAAGTTTCAAACGTGTGTGTGAAATGCCAGCCTGGTATATATCAGTCCAATTTAAAGTTAACCAGTCAACACATTCATTGCCCACGGACAGCATGAAGCCCATGTGGTCTGCCTGGCCGCTACCTGGCACTACATGTACACACTGCCAGATGCCTGCCTCTTGACAGCCAACCAGAGGTTATGGAAATGTGCATTCAGTTAGTTTAATAGTGATATGGAAAAATGACATCTGATGATAACAGACAAAGAAATAATGTGGATGGTAATTGCAACAATGTCTTCTACACTTTCAACATCCGTCCTCGCAGTGGAAGTCACAGACAACCCTGGGAATAAGACATGTCCATATTGAATACTTGTGCGTGTTTTGTTATGATGAAGAAAGTAACGAAACTGCCATGTATCTGGAGAAGATGAAGTGAGGATCAAAGTCTGTAGCAGATGTTGTGTACTCTGTGCACAGCCAACCTCTGGAATCTAGTACTCAGGGGCGAGTGAGGTCTCTAACCCCCTCTGCCACCACGGACTTAAACCGCGGACTTAGCGTACCTCACTGATAAGTGTAATTGGCACTGCTCCAGCGGCCTAAAGCTATGAATACTCTTATCACTTAAACATCTTCACCTGAACACCGAATTTAAATTCACAACATTGAAAAACGCTGCGTACAATAGCATTAACAGTCTGAAAGAAAACCCAGAGTTAGCTGATGACTCCTCAAGAAAGTGTAAGCTTCAAGAAAAAACAGAATCGGTAATGGGGTTAATATTGGAACTGTCGCCGCCAGCTGGCACTTACAGTTTTTCACAAACAAGAGATACATATTCCTCTCTCTCACAACAAAACACTTTGATGACTGGCCTACAAAAGTCATTCGCCAAAACCTCTTGGGGAAGAATGAGGCTTTTTAAGAGAGACCAACTTGCACTCAGAAACATATGCGGCAACTTCTACAGAACGCGTTCTGACAAACTCGGTGCAAGACATGTTAGAGAGAGAACCGGGAATGGGTGGCCTCCTGCTTGAAGTCATCGGCGACCTTAAGGCAACACCATGCATAAAATGATAATGTTCAGTAGCCTGTTCACGTATCTATTTCACTTTCTGCTGACCTACACTGGCCTACACTGCTTGAAATGCTCCAGCCAAACCAACTGACTGGACATCAGCCCATCATTTACCCTTGGATGGGCTGCACCAGCATCTCACCACAACTCTGCGACACGCCCCATGTTTATACTGTCATTCTCATTTAAGCATTGCTCCTACGATCACGTTATGTTAGCTGATATGAAATATTACCGTAGATGCCAATGTTGAACATGACTGTTAACGCATGAGGACGCCTTTTGTGTCTCAAAACTGCTAAACTAGACTGTTCCTTCTCTAAAAGTAACGTATACTTTGCCTTTATAACATTAATGAAATGGTAAGAAAGAGGTGCTAACCACCCTTCCTTGGATTAGCTGCGACAGTAAATGTGTCGTGTGTGGCCGCGAGGTAGAGATCTTAGACTATGTCTTATTTCACCGATGGCTGTTTCACGTGCTTTCTCACAACTGCCGTGGTTCAGTGTTCTGTCTTTTGAATCAGAGCAGAAGACGTTGGTGCATACACTGTAATTGATACTCCAGTATGTTTGGTAGCTGACAGCACATGAAACTGCAACCCCTTGCGCAGGAACATGTAAAACATAGCACATTAACGTGCAACACATATCACATGAATATGCAACACATAGCAAATGAACAGGCAACACACAGCGCATGAAAATATACAGCACATAGCACATGAAAATATACAGCACACAGCACACGAATATACAACAGATACCACATAAACGTAGAGGACATAGCACATGAACAGGCAACACATACCACTTGAACATTTATACAGAACCTCTGCAAACACAACCGTCATCACTCCATGCAGCACCTCTACAGGCACAACAGTCATCACTCCATGCAGCACCTCTACAGGCACAACAGTCATCACTCCATGCAACACCTCTATAGACACAGCAGTCATCACTCCATGCAGCACCTCTATAGGCAGAACAGCCATCACTCCATGCAGCACCTCTACAGGCACAACAGCCATCACTCCATGCAGCACCTCTACAGGCACAACAGTCATCACTCCATGCAACACCTCTATAGGTACAACAGTCATCACTCCATGCAACACCTCTATAGACACAGCAGCCATCACTCCATGCAGCACCTCTATAGGCACAACAGTCATCACTCCATGCAGCACCTCTACAGGCACAACAGTCATCACTCCATGCAGCACCTCTATAGACACAACAGCCATCACTCCATGCAACACCTCTATAGGCACAGCAGTCATCACTCCATGCAACACCTCTATAGACACAGCAGCCATCACTCCATGCAGTACCTCTATAGACACAACAGCCATCACTCCATGCAGCACCTCTATCGACACAACAGCCATCACTCCATGCAGCACCTCTACAGGCACAACAGTCATCACTCCATGCAGCACCTCTACAGGCACAGCAGTCATCACTCCATGCAACACCTCTATAGACACAGCAGCCATCACTCCATGCAGCACCTCTACAGGCACAGCAGTCATCACTCCATGCAACACCTCTATAGACACAGCAGCCATCACTCCATGCAGCACCTCTATAGGCACAACAGTCATCACTCCATGCAGCACCTCTATAGGCAGAACAGCCATCACTCCATGCAACACCTCTATAGACACAGCAGCCATCACTCCATGCAGCACCTCTATAGGCACAACAGTCATCACTCCATGCAGCACCTCTACAGGCACAACAGTCATCACTCCATGCAGCACCTCTATAGACACAACAGCCATCACTCCATGCAACACCTCTATAGGCACAGCAGTCATCACTCCATGCAACACCTCTATAGACACAGCAGCCATCACTCCACGCAGCACCTCTATAGGCACAACAGTCATCACTCCATGCAACACCTCTACAGGCACAACAGTCATCACTCCATGCAGCACCTCTATAGACACAACAGCCATCACTCCATCCAATACCTCTATAGGCACAACAGTCATCACTCCATGCAACACCTCTACAGGCACAACAGCCATCACTCCATGCAGCACCTCTACAGGCACAACAGTCATCACTCCATGCAGCACCTCTACAGGCACAACAGTCATCACTCCATGCAGCACCTCTATCGACACAACAGTCATCACTCCATGCAGCACCTCTACAGGCACAACAGTCATCACTCCATGCAGCACCTCTATAGACACAACAGCCATCACTCCATGCAGCACCTCTATAGACACAACAGCCATCACTCCATGCAGCACCTCTACAGGCACAGCAGTCATCACTCCATGCAACACCTCTATAGACACAACAGCCATCACTCCATGCAACACCTCTATAGGCACAACAGTCATCACTCCATGCAGCACCTCTACAGGCACAGCAGTCATCACTCCATGCAACACCTCTATAGACACAGCAGCCATCACTCCATGCAGCACCTCTACAGGCACAGCAGTCATCACTCCATGCAACACCTCTATAGACACAGCAGCCATCACTCCATGCAGCACCTCTATAGGCACAACAGTCATCACTCCATGCAGCACCTCTACAGGCACAGCAGTCATTACTCCATGCAGCACCTCTATAGACACAGCAGCCATCACTCTATGCAGCACCTCTATAGGCACAACAGTCATCACTCCATGCAACACCTCTACAGGCACAACAGTCATCACTCCATGCAGCACCTCTATAGACACAACAGCCATCACTCCATGCAGCACCTCTATCGACACAACAGTCATCACTCCATGCAGCACCTCTACAGGCACAACAGCCATCACTCCATGCAGCACCTCTACAGGCACAACAGTCATCACTCCATGCAACACCTCTACAGGCACAACAGTCATCACTCCATGCAGCACCTCTATCGACACAACAGTCATCACTCCATGCAGCACCTCTACAGGCACAACAGTCATCACTCCATGCAGCACCTCTATAGACACAACAGCCATCACTCCATGCAGCACCTCTATAGACACAACAGCCATCACTCCATGCAGCACCTCTACAGGCACAGCAGTCATTACTCCATGCAGCACCTCTACAGGCACAACAGTCATCACTCTATGCAGCACCTCTATAGACACAGCAGCCATCACTCTATGCAGCACCTCTATAGGCACAACAGTCATCACTCCATGCAGCACCTCTATAGACACAGCAGCCATCACTCTATGCAGCACCTCTACAGGCACAACAGTCATCACTCCATGCAGCACCTCTATAGACACAGCAGCCATCACTCTATGCAGCACCTCTATAGGCACAACAGTCATCACTCCATGCAACACCTCTACAGGCACAACAGTCATCACTCCATGCAGCACCTCTATAGACACAACAGCCATCACTCCATGCAGCACCTCTACAGGCACAGCAGTCATTACTCCATGCAGCACCTCTACAGGCACAGCAGTCATTACTCCATGCAGCACCTCTATAGGCACAGCAGCCATCACTCTATGCAGCACCTCTATAGGCACAACAGTCATCACTCCATGCAGCACCTCTACAGGGACAACAGTCATCACTCCATGCAGCACCTCTATAGACACAGCAGCCATCACTCTATGCAGCACCTCTATAGACACAGCAGCCATCACTCTATGCAGCACCTCTACAGGCACAACAGTCATCACTCCATGCAGCACCTCTATAGACACAACAGCCATCACTCCATGCAGCACCTCTATCGACACAACAGTCATCACTCCATGCAGCACCTCTACAGACACAACAGCCATCACTCCATGCAGCACCTCTACAGGCACAACAGTCATCACTCCATGCAGCACCTCTACAGGCACAACAGTCATCACTCCATGCAGCACCTCTATCGACACAACAGTCATCACTCCATGCAGCACCTCTACAGGCACAACAGTCATCACTCCATGCAGCACCTCTATAGACACAACAGCCATCACTCCATGCAGCACCTCTATAGACACAACAGCCATCACTCCATGCAGCACCTCTACAGGCACAGCAGTCATTACTCCATGCAGCACCTCTACAGGCACAGCAGTCATTACTCCATGCAGCACCTCTATAGGCACAGCAGCCATCACTCTATGCAGCACCTCTATAGGCACAACAGTCATCACTCCATGCAGCACCTCTACAGGGACAACAGTCATCACTCCATGCAGCACCTCTATAGACACAGCAGCCATCACTCTATGCAGCACCTCTATAGACACAGCAGCCATCACTCTATGCAGCACCTCTACAGGCACAACAGTCATCACTCCATGCAGCACCTCTATAGACACAACAGCCATCACTCCATGCAGCACCTCTATCGACACAACAGTCATCACTCCATGCAGCACCTCTACAGGCACAACAGCCATCACTCCATGCAGCACCTCTACAGGCACAACAGTCATCACTCCATGCAGCACCTCTACAGGCACAACAGTCATCACTCCATGCAGCACCTCTATCGACACAACAGTCATCACTCCATGCAGCACCTCTACAGGCACAACAGTCATCACTCCATGCAGCACCTCTATAGACACAACAGCCATCACTCCATGCAGCACCTCTATAGACACAACAGCCATCACTCCATGCAGCACCTCTACAGGCACAGCAGTCATTACTCCATGCAGCACCTCTACAGGCACAACAGTCATCACTCCATGCAGCACCTCTATAGACACAACAGCCATCACTCCATGCAGCACCTCTATCGACACAACAGTCATCACTCCATGCAGCACCTCTACAGGCACAACAGCCATCACTCCATGCAGCACCTCTACAGGCACAACAGTCATCACTCCATGCAGCACCTCTACAGGCACAACAGTCATCACTCCATGCAGCACCTCTATCGACACAACAGTCATCACTCCATGCAACACCTCTACAGGCACAACAGTCATCACTCCATGCAGCACCTCTATAGACACAACAGCCATCACTCCATGCAGCACCTCTATAGACACAACAGCCATCACTCCATGCAGCACCTCTATAGACACAACAGCCATCACTCCATGCAGCACCTCTATAGACACAACAGCCATCACTCCATGCAGCACCTCTATAGACACAACAGTCATCACTCCATGCAGCACCTCTATAGGCACAACAGCCATCACTCCATGCAACACCTCTATAGACACAACAGCCATCACTCCACGCAGCACCTCTACAGGCACAGCAGTCATCACTCCATGCAGCACCTCTATAGACACAGCAGTCATCACTCCATGCAGCACCTCTATAGGCACAACAGCCATCACTCCATGCAGCACCTCTATAGACACAACAGCCATCACTCCATGCAGCACCTCTATAGACACAACAGCCATCACTCCATGCAGCACCTCTATAGACACAACAGCCATCACTCCATGCAACACCTCTATAGACACAACAGTCATCACTCCATGCAGCACCTCTATAGACACAACAGCCATCACTCCATGCAACACCTCTATAGACACAACAGTCATCACTCCATGCAGCACCTCTATAGACACAACAGTCATCACTCCATGCAGCACCTCTATCGACACAACAGTCATCACTCCATGCAGCACCTCTATAGACACAACAGCCATCACTCCATGCAGCACCTCTATAGACACAACAGTCATCACTCCATGCAGCACCTCTATAGACACAACAGTCATCACTCCATGCAGCACCTCTATCGACACAACAGTCATCACTCCATGCAGCACCTCTATCGACACAACAGTCATCACTCCATGCAGCACCTCTATAGACACAACAGCCATCACTCCATGCAACACCTCTATAGACACAACAGTCATCACTCCATGCAGCACCTCTATAGACACAACAGCCATCACTCCATGCAGCACCTCTATCGACACAACAGTCATCACTCCATGCAGCACCTCTACAGGCACAACAGTCATCACTCCATGCAGCACCTCTACACACAAGTGTGATTGGAGTAGATAGTGTGCTGATCAATGTTAGGGCTATCACTGACGAGGATGTCATGACAAGGCGACGTTTGTAATGAGTGTATCGTATAATATTTGTCAAAAACGGTACTATGTGAATTTTACATGGATGGACCTTTTGATGTTATCTATTTAACAGTAATAATCTAAAAACATGCATGTTTTATGGGTATTCCATGGCAGAAAAGTTTATTGATTTTCAAAACTGTCACGCTGTTGCATGGTTAATGATTTCTGCAGCTTCTGTAACGTGCCCAGCGATTTCCACAGTCTTTTCTCTGATATTCCCAAGCACTGACTTGGTTCCGTTTCATGAAAAGAGACCTAGAAATAATTACAGAGATACACGTCCAGAGCTAAAAATAGTCAACACAAGTTGGTACATTTGTTTCCAACAAAATGACACTTTAAAAATGTATATATAAATTATTGTCCTGATGACATTACGTTTCTATGCAAAGCGATGTGTTAATGTAATTAATTGACGTAAGAGGGAAACACCGGCAATCTGATGCCACACATGACGACGGATCCAGGACAACAGTTACTAAACATTTTATCTTTCTGTCTTATGTCTGCTCACCACCACCACACCCCTACCCCCCTCTCTCTCTCACTCACTCACTCACTCACTCTCACTCTCCCTCACACAGCCACACACACAGCCACACACAGAGACACACACACAGCCACACACAGAGACACACACAGAGACACACACACACACACAGACACACACACACACACACACACACACACACACACACACACACAGGTAGACAGGTGTGTAGGGAGATATGGACAGACACCATGACCTGGTCCAGCAGTGGTGTGCATGGAGAGACTGTGTAGTGCTGGGAAGTGCTGGGAAGTGGTACTAGAAGGATGCTGAAGTCAAGGAATCTAATTAAGCACGGAAACAAAGGAATCAAATGCAAAAAGATTTCAAAGCATCAAATTAACATTTACACAAAAAGAAAATACAAAATTCTGAAAACAATAATGATTAACATTTAGCCAGAATGAAATCACCCACGCTATGAAACAGCGGCAGATAGTGACAGCTATTTGAGTAGGTATATAATGTGCCATCTGTCGTTGAACGTGATAGTCAGGTGACTTTCTGCGTGCGTCAGAGTGCTTTTTAAAGGTGATCGTGCTGGGTTTCACGGAAAGTAGGCCGGTAGAACCAGGGAGCCTATATAGAGGGGGAGAAGAAACTCCTCGAAAAGCCGCTGAACGTATATCTCGGATCATTACGTAACCACTGTAGCCAATATGGTGGCAGCGTAGTATTTAAGATTGAGCCCGTTTATTTTCAACAGCTGATTAAGTTCGCTGAGTGTTCTAACAACTGAAATCCAACATGTAGGAGATAGGTTAACTATTTTGTCAATTCAGTTTAGGTCAAATAATTGGTATTAGTGTCCGCATTGGGACAGTAGATTTGTAGTAATGTTTCAAGTTGGTAAGTTATAGCTCACTGGCTTCTATTCTCGATTCACCGCGAAGATAGACTAAAATGTGCCGATAAAAACGTCTTTCACACATTCGTCTAATTTTTAGAAGGAGAACATACCTTTAGTTGAAAGGTATTTGCAAGTAATTGTGACAGTTTTATGACTTAAAAATTGTTAGGGTGTAACTGAGGTGTGTGACAAATATGACATTTCGCCATTGAAATGCTATACGCCGTTGTTTGAGTATTCCTAGTTACTTCCTCAAAAACATCTTTCACATACACCTTTAATTCATATGAGGGGAATATAATATCATGTGAAATGTGTTTGCGAAGTAATAGTGATAGTTTCATAATCTCAAAAAGAATGTTAGGGTGTATTTGAGGTGTGTGAAACATGTGACATATCGCCGATCTGATCTGATTCGCCATTGATGCTTGAGGGTTATAGTTCCATAACTTCTTTCTTTCTTACTGATCTTATTATTTGACAAAAACTGTAAAGGTGTTTTAGAACGCTTTGTGAACGTTTTACACTTTATTTTTGGGGGCAGTGTGACAGTGTCAGTTAACAGTTTCTTAATGTCCATTCCATTCCCCACATGCAATAAGATATCTGAATTGATTATTAATGTAAACAAAAATGTCTCAAAGTAGATTTTTTAAAAGGACAGCTGATGCTAACACGTGTTCTCGCGATACTTTTGAGTTCTTTAACATGTTTTGGGAGGGAAGGTCGAAGTGTATCATTTATTCTTTCATTCATTCACATATGTACTTCTTTTCTTTTATTCTTTTTCTTTATTTCGTTCATTCATTCACATAATTCTTGCTGTTCTTACTATAATCCATTTTCATTGTAAAATTCCGACTGATACAATAAACTGGCTGAAGTTCTGTTAAACCATGGATAATCTACAACGTATATACTCGATATAGTCTCCCTGGTTAAACACAACTGAAGTTGCACTGGGAACGAGCCAAATCGGTGTGTGCGTTGGAGCATGACGAGGCACACGTTAATGTGTACAAATGGTAAAAAAAGCAAGCGAGTGACCTATCCCTTTTGTAGAGTATCCCTGGTAGAACTGACTCAGTGATACCTCAGAAATGCATCTCATGTCTCATTCTTACACTTCGGCACAGGAGTACATAGGAAAATTGCCTGTTGCACAGACCTGTGGACAATTTGAACAAATTGTAACGCTAATGTTCTATATATACGTGACACATTTACAGATAAAAAGAAGTCGTTACACGACAAGGAAAAATTGGTTTTCCATAAACATTCATTATAGAATAACACCTAAATCTATTCCCAAAGCACCTTCAACTTGTGTACTATATAGCCTATTTATGTCTCTTTAAAACCACATAGATATAAGTCAAACCTGCCTATTTATAACGACATAGATATACCGCCCGTCTGCCAGTTCACAACTACACGGATATATCACAGTTCTGCCTATTTACAACTACACAGATATACCTCCCATCTGCCTATTTACAAATACACAGTTATATCACCCATCTGTCTATTTACTGCTACACAAATATACATCCCATCTGCCTATCTACCACTACACAGATACACCACTCATTTGTCTATTTACTGCTACACAGATATATCGTCCATCTTCTTTTTACACTTACACAGATATATTGTCAATCTGCCGATATACAACTATACAGATATATCACCCATCTGTCTATTTACTGCTACACAGATATACCTCCCATCTGTCTATATACTGCTACACAGATATACCTCCCATCTGTCTATTTACTGCTACACAGATATACCTCCCATCTGTCTATATACTGCCAGACAGATATACCTCCCATCTGTCTATTTACTGCTACACAGATATACCTCCCATCTGTCTATTTACTGCTACACAAATATACCTCCCATCTGTCTATTTACTCTACACAGATATACCTCCCATCTGTCTATTTACTGCTACACATATATACCTCCCATCTGTCTATATACTGCTACACAGATATACCTCCCATCTGTCTATTTACTGCTACACAGATATACCTCCCATCTGTCTATTTACTCTACACAGATATACCTCCCATCTGTCTATTTACTGCTACACATATATACCTCCCATCTGTCTATATACTGCTACACAGATATACCTCCCATCTGTCTATTTACTGCTACACAGATATACCTCCCATCTGTCTATTTACTGCTACACAGATATACCTCCCATCTGTCTATATACTGCTACACAGATATACCTCCCATCTGTCTATTTCTGCTACACAGATATACCTCCCATCTGTCTATTTACTGCTACACAGATATACCTCCCATCTGTCTATTTACTCTACACAGATATACCTCCCATCTGCTTTCTTACTGCTACACAGATATACCTCCCATCTGTCTATTTACTGCTACACATATATACCTCCCATCTGTCTATTTACTGCTACACAGATATACCTCCCATCTGTCTATATACTGCTACACAGATATACCTCCCATCTGTCTATTTACTGCTACACAGATATACCTCCCATCTGTCTATTTACTGCTACACAGATATACCTCCCATCTGCTTTCTTACTGCTACACAGATATACCTCCCATCTGTCTATTTACTGCTACACATATATACCTCCCATCTGTCTATATACTGCTACACAGATATACCTCCCATCTGTCTATTTACTGCTACACAGATATACCTCCCATCTGTCTATTTACTCTACACAGATATACCTCCCATCTGCTTTCTTACTGCTACACAGATATACCTCCCATCTGTCTATTTACTGCTACACATATATACCTCCCATCTGCCTATTTACTTTACACAGATATACCGCTCATCTGCCTATTTACTTTACACAGATATACCGCTCATCTGCCTATTTATAACTACATAAATAAATTTACAGGTCTACTACTATAACAGTGCTGGAATAATTTTACTGAATTTTTATTGTGATTTTCAATATCTCATCAAATCTCAGCCACCTCAGCTTGTCTCTGATGCCTCAAATCTTCTCATCTATAGATTATCGCTCCCTACTCTCCACTGTCCTGGTACTCGTGGTGTCACTTCGGGATTTAACTTCTGTCACTCCATGTTACTGTTCTCTAGGAACTGAAAATCTAGAATATCCTGCACCCTTCGGTTCCTTTTGTGCCGTGTCATGACTCTGCCTTCTGTAGTATTGCAGCTTCACTCCAACAGATCAGGCGCCTTCACCCTGCTCTCCTGCATCACTTCTTTGATAACTCTACCCTGTCTAGAATTACCGGTGATATCTCTTTCAAAGTTTGATATTTATGGTCATGACAATTCGAATGTCTTGGCCAATGATACAAAATCTAATCTCAGTCTTAAACGTTTTGCTGAAAGTGTAAGGAAAGCACAGTCTATATTCACATCACAGAACCTCTGTTTGACGCTCAAATACTTCGGTTACTTCAATTCTCTGTATCTTTTTCTTCATTTGGATGGGTTTTTTCTTCAAAGACCACTCTCATTGCTCGTACTACTCCTGTTAAAGTTAGTAATTGAGTGAGTTAATATTTAACGTTACATCGGCAATATTTCAGCCATATCGTGACGAGAACATGCTTGATTTTGAAATGAGATGTGCATACACCACCAAAACCTGTTGTCAAATGACAGTGGTTAGAATGTCACAGATAGTGTGGAAAGTTAAAATTAATATCACTATTTGGACAATACAATATAAAATATACATCACCAACAACTGAAGGTCGATCACCATACTAGGGTCCATGGGGACGTACAGCGCATTTGCTGCATGCATGGACCCTAGCTGGATTTACACCATCCCTTCAGCTGTTAGCAGTTTAGGAAATCTAGCCATACATTAAAAGACATATATTCTACGATTAAAAATGTGGAAATTTCAATTTACTTTGAATGTTTGTGGACTTACGTACCCTCTCTGGAGGACAATAATTTTAAAGTACTTTAACCCCCTTTGTGGATACAGCCACTAACAAGCACAGTTGCGAAATTCAACTCCCAATAATAACATACTCCTGTTAAGGAAATACGGCCTTACTGCAATGCGGCCTCCAGGACTAAATTATAATCCACAAACAACTTTTAGTCCATGCTTTCTCACCGCTGATTTTACCGCTATCATATTCTCCTCCGTCTCATCTACAAATGCAATCCTGGGAATCAAATGGTCTTGTTCTCGACCTCACTACCGGTAAAGAATGTGTCACTGTTCCTATTGTAGATATCAGTCTCTGTCCTACCGACTGGAACATTCACCCTTCTTCCTTCTGTCTTGAACGTTCTTCGTTTCTTTACTGTGCGTAAACTACAGAAAATGCTTCATCACCTTTGTGCTGCCCAAATCCTAATAGTTCCTTCTAGCAGATACCAAAATATATTTATCATCCCTCTGTTTCACCAAGTATTTGAATGAGCTGCCTCAATAAAAAACATGAACCGTTTAGATGATTTTGAGATATTCACCATTGGACTCATGTAGCTGCGACAAACACAACGTTGTTTTTCCAAAACGTCATATGCGCGTGATTGTGATGAGGTTCTGTCAGAAAATCAAACCCTACCACATGTCACTTAGACCCTGTACCTACATCCGTTCTTCTTGAATACATTGATATCTTTCTGTCAGTTCTCACATCAATGCAAGTCTTTCGTCTGGACAAGTTCCTTCTGCTCTCAAAGAAGCACTCGTAAAGCCACTTTTGAAAAAGCCTGACTTAGATCAAGACACATTGAATAACTACCGTCCGGTATCAAACCTCAGCTTTCTCTCCAAGACTGTGGATCGAGCAGTTTGCACTCATCTGTCTGATCATCTTCAAGAACTAGACCTCCACGCTCACTTCCAATCAGCATATCGCAAATTTCATAGTACTGAGACTGCTTTGTTGGTCAATGATTTACGCCTTGGAATTGACAAGAAGCAGCTTGGGATTTTAGTTCTCCTAGACTTAAGCGGTGCTTTTGATACTATAGACCACAACAAACTCCTTCACCGTCTCAAACATGACTTTCACATCGGTGGGGTCGCCTTAGATTGGTTCCAATCATACCTCTCCACCAGATCTCAGTGCATGGTCATAGATGACCATCGCTCCGATCAAATTGATCTTACTTGGGGTGTGCAACAGTACTTTTTACTCTTTATGTAAAAGAGCTGGGAAGTGTCATTGATAGACACCATGTCTATCGCCACCATTATGCAGATGACTCGCAGTTATATAATCTCTTCAATCCAACCTCCACTCTGGCCAGCTCTGCTCTAACTGAACTTTCTGTGTGCTGTGAAGAAACAATGACTTGGATGCATGACAACAAGCTAAAACTCAATTGCTCAAAGACGGGGTGTATGACCCTGGGACCTGTGAAGAGGCGAACTGTCTTGAATTTGACAATGCATCGATTGCAGTCTCAGACACAGTTAAAGACCTGCGTGTTATCCTTGACTCTAGTCTTTCACTTGACAACCATGTCTTTCACATTGTCCGAGGCTGTTTCGGTCAACTCCACAACATCGGTCACTTCTCCCAGGAAACACTGCCTAGTCGAACCCAACAAGAACCTTCCGGAGAACATGGAGGCTCCCCAACACTGCAGCCTTCTACATTACCCAGATTGTCAGAAGGACTGTGCTCTCGGTGGAGAACCCGGGCACTCTCCTGATCTGCGCCAAGAGATCAGGAGGTACCAAACCAAGGGCACCGAGAACAATGGGGAGCCTGACGACAGTGTACTTGGGATGCAAGCGAAACGTTTCAAAGGCGAGGTCCGCATATTTATCATGCTTTTCCTGAATCTTGCCAATCACATTGCTGTCAAAAGGGACAGAAAATTCAATGATATAAATAATTTCATTGGTTTTATCAAAAAGGACAAGATCAGGTTTGTTGGCTGGAATTCGTCTCTGGCTGTATACTGGCCTATTCCAGAAAAGTCTGAAAGCATCATTTTCCAAGGCGCCCTGGACATGTTCATGGTCATACCATGGATGGACCTCGGGGTCAAAACCACAGGCATGGCGGAGACCATAGTAAAAGCAGCGAGCCATGCCATCATGTCTTTTAAGATATGCTGTTTGTGCCAAGAAAGGGCATCCACTGACAAGGTGTTGGACAGTCTCTGTGAATTCATTGCAAAGACGACATTTCATGTTCACATTTTGATTAAGAATCACATTTTGACGATTGCGAGTGGGAAGTGACTGGTCCTGAGCAGCAAAAAGGAAGCCCTCAGTTTCACATTTGAGACCAGCCGACTTCATCCAGGCGAAGGAGTCGGTTGGATTGCAGTTCTGTTCCACACACTGCATGTAAACACGATGCAATGGCTTCTCAGACAGCTTCTCCACAAAGGACCGACTCTGGGCAGACTTGGTGAAGGACTTCACCTGGTTTACTCCCATCGCTGTACCGTCCAGCAATACATCACCATGAGCAAAATCAACCTCCAATTTTAAATTGTGTCCAACAAACTTGGGACACGTAATATAGCTGTGGAATTCCTTGCTTACATCATGAGTCTAGACATGCATCACCAGAGGATCATCCGACAAATAAATGTGCAAAAGTACACAATAAAATTCTATCATGAAGAGCTTCCACATCAATCAAACCCCGACCTCCTGCATTGATTGGCATGTATAAACGATTAAGAGAGGAACGGGGGTGGTGTGCTCTGTTATCTGACATGATCCTTCTGGTCAGGCGGTCAAGACTCTGGATGTTTTGTTTTCTCCAATCAGCCACTCCAAAGGAATAGGAGAGGACTGGCACAGCAAATGTATTGGTGGCTTTGATCGTAGTATGCAGTTGCTCGACATTTCAATGTTCTTCAGATAAAGATATCTTGCCTTTGTGATGGTTCCTGCTGGCAAGATCCGCCCAAGATATGGTTCGAGAAGCGATACCAAACACGGACAGAACCGTTATATCCAGTTTGTGCACCTGCGTCACAGCCGTGGAGAGTGTACAACGCACGGTTTGGGAGGAATTTCCTACCAAACTGTCAGGAATTGATTCCGTTGGGATTCCACGAAGACCCGGAGTGAACATCTAGACCATAAACTGAGAACGCATAGGCGCACAGTTGGGAAGAAAACACCTGGACAGGAGAGCAACAAGGTAAGACACCTAGATCTGTCAACAACTGGGATAAATACACCTGGACAGGTGAACAACTAGGTAAGACACCTAGATCTGTCAACAACTGGGATAAATACACCTGGACAGGTGAACAACAAGGTAAGACACCTATAGATCTGTCAACAACTAGGATAAATACACCTGGACAGGTGAACAACTAGGTAAGACACCTAGCTAATATAGATCTGTCAACAACTAGGATAAATACACATGGACAGGTGAACAGCAAGGTAAGACACCTAGATCTGTCAACAACTAGGACAAATACACCTGGACAGGTCACTGCAAAGAAGATTACCTGAACAGACAAAGATATACAGTGGGGTAGAATAATTCCTAAACTCCTGGATAGAAGGTTATCTGCATGTTTGGACAAAAGAAAGTTATCTGGACCACTGGGTGGCGAGCAAATCGACAATAAGACATCTGGATTGTCTGACGACTGGGCAAACAGCTGTTTGCTCAAGGTACAACTGAAATATTTCTTTCATGTGAACTCATCAAATTGTAATGGCGGGAACTGCGAGACGAGTGGTCGGCTAACAGAATGCGGCAGACGGTCGTTGTAACGAGACTGCACAAAAGTACACAGGAGATAATGCCATTTACTGGAATAGAGATGGAATTACAAGTTGAAATGGAGCCGGATGTTTGACGTAATCTAGAGTGAGCATGTTGCAGACTCACTTAGGAAGCCAGACAATGGTAAAAGTATTCAGTTAAATGCTGTTTGGTTAAGGGAAACTATAAAACGAAATAAGATTTCACTTATAGTCTGCAAGAAATTACTTAGACTGCCATGGGGTCATTAAAACTGAGATGCATCTGGGTTTTCATCAATACAGTTTTCCCCGTGCGAGTGTTTCACGTGCATGATAAGGCTGTTGATCACGATATGTCATGTCTAGCGACTGTTCATCATGATATGTCATGTCTGATGGCCCTTCATCACGACATGTCATGTCTGGCGGCTGTTGATCACGATATGTCATGTCTAGCGACTGTTCATCATGATATATCACGTCTGGTGGCGTTTGATCACGATATGTCATGTTTGGCGGCTGTTGATCACGATATGTTATGTCTGGCGGCTGTTGATCACGATATGTCATGTCTAGCGACTGTTCATCATGATATGTCACGTCTGGTGGCGTTTGATCACGATATGTCATGTTTGGCGGCTGTTGATCACGATATGTTATGTCTGGCGGCTGTTGATCACGATATGTCATGTCTGAGGGCTGCTGATCAAGATATGTCATATTTCATGTTTTGGACGGCACATCCTGGATACTTTTCACAGAAAGATGACAAAAGCGTCACATTATGATCACATAATTCAGAAAGTGACTTTCGTCATCTCTGCACCATGACTGAATGGCTCAAAAGGACACATCTCATCTCACTCCATATATGCATTAGTCCGAATGAACTCCCCACTTGGAGCCTGAAGGAGAGTCTACACATATTAAGCATAGGCATGGTCAGCACTCATCTGGCCTGTTACGTCTCTGTCTGTGATGTCTTCTTTAAATCGGAACATGCTATACGTCCAAAAGGGTTTCGGGGATATAATCTGAATATCCCCACCTTGTAGTTGCATGATGAATTCCATTGTCACTTTAATTACTGTCATATGTACTGAAATTCATATTTTCACTTGAGTTCATTTGATTTTAAAACTCAATTTATTTTTCAGCAGGAAGTAGTCTCCACGCGATGACATTAATCTTGCTTACTTCCTAATGTCATCATCAATCTCGTGTCACTACAATCATGAAGAATGTTATAAACGACCCTAATTAATTACCTAATCTGAGTGACGACACACGGGACGACTCCAGAGATCGATACCACTACAGTGTACGCAGCTTCCTGCCTCTCTCACCAGGTTTATATTCAACATCACCATAATGACCGTACCAATTAGTTCCAATGGTTACATACCAAAGACCCATCTCCGCTTCCCGGAAAAAGTGGTCAACAGATTCTGGTTTTCAGGCCGCCGCGTTTTCAAACCATACACATCTGCATTTGTAGGCCAGTTTATACCAGCAAGAATTACAAGCATACTGAGATAAAACAGTCGACTATCAAACAACTACCACAACAAAGTACTGATGTGTATCACACGCCCACCATAAGAATGTATTGATGTGTACCATGCACACCACAATAAAGCATTAATGTGTACCACGTCCACCAACAGGAATGTATTGATATCTATCACACCCACCACAACAACGTATTGATGTGTACCACATCCACCAACAAGAATGTATTGATGTGTACCACGTCCATCAACAAGAATGTATTGATGTGTACCACGCCCACCACAACAACGTATTGATGTGTACCACATCCACCAAAAAGAATGTATTGATGTGTACCACGTCCACCAACAAGAACGTATTGATGTGTACCTCGTCCACCAAAAAGAATGCATTGATGTGTACCATGTCCACCAACAAGAATGTATTGATGTGTACCACGTCCACCACAAGAATGTATTGATGTGTACCACGTCCACCAACAAGAATGTATTGATGTGTACCACGTCCACCAACAAGAATGTATTGATGTGTACCACGTCCACCAACAAGAATGTATTGATGTGTACCACGTCCACCAACAAGAATGTATTGTTGTGCACCACGCCCACCACAACAACGTATTGATGTGTACCACGTCCACCAACAAGAATGTATTGATGTGTACCACACCCACTACAACAACGTATTGATGTGTACCACATCCACCAACAAGAATATATTGATGTGTACCACACCCACCACAACAACGTATTGATGTGTACCACGTCCACCAACAAGAATGTATTGATGTGTACCACGCCCACCAAAACAACGTATTGATGTGTACCACGTCCACAAACAAGAATGTATTGATGTGTACCACACCCACCACAACAACGTATTGGTGTGTATCCCATCCACCAACAAGAATGTATTGATGTGTATCACGTCCATTACAAAATGTACTGTTGTGCATCACGTCCATTACAATAATGTATAGGTGTGTATCACGTCCATTACAGCAATGTATTGGTGTGCATCACGTCCATTAGAGCAACGTATTGGTGTGTATCACGTCCATTACAGCAATGTATTGGTGTGTATCACGTCCATTACAGCAACGTAGTGGTGTGTATCACGTCCATTACAGCAACGTATTGGTGTGTATCACGTCCATTACAGCAATGTATTGGTGTGTATCACGTCCATTACAGCACCGTATTGGTGTGTATCACGTCCATTACAGCAACGTATTGGTGTGTATCACGTCCATTACAGCAATGTATTGGTGTGTATCACGTCCATTACAGCAACGTAGTGGTGTATATCACGTCCATTACAACGTATTGGTGTTTATCACGTCCATTACAGCAATGTATTGGTGTGTATCACGTCCATTGCAAAATGTATTGGTGTGTATCACGTCCACTACAGCAATGTATTGGTGTGTATCACGTCCATTACAGCAATGTATTGGTGTGTATCACGTCCATTACAGCAATGTATTGGTGTGTATCACGTCCATTACAGCAATGTATTGGTGTGTATCACGTCCATTACAGCAATGTATTGGTGTGTATCACGTCCATTACAGCAACGAATTGGTGTGTATCACGTCCATTACAAGAATATATTGGTGTGCATCACGTCCATTACAGGAATGTATTGGTGTGTATCACGTCCATTACAGCAACGTATTGGTGTGCATCACGTCCATTACAGCAACGGATTGGTGTGTATCACGTCCATTACAAGAATGTATTGGTGTGCATCACGTCCATTACAGCACCGTATTGGTGTGTATCACGTCTATTCCAGCAACAGATTGGTGTGTATCACGTCCATTAAAAGAATGTATTGGTGTGCATCACGTCCATTACAGCAATGTATTGATGTGCATCACGTCCATTGCAAAATGTATTGGTGTGTATCACGTCCACTACAGCAATGTATTGGTGTGTATCACGTCCATTACAAGAATTTATTGGTGTGTATCACGTCCATTACAGCAATGTATTGATGTGTATCACGTCCACTACAGCAATGCATTGGTGTGTATCACGTCAACTACAGCAATGTATTGGTGTGTATCACGTCCATTACAAGAATGTATTGGTGTGTATCACGTCCATTACAGCAATGTATTGATGTGTATCACGTCCATTGCAAAATGTATTGGTGTGTATCACGTCCACTACAGCAATGTATTGGTGTGTATCACGTCCATTACAGCAATGTATTGGTGTGTATCACGTCCATTACAGCAATGTATTGGTGTGTATCAAGTCCACTACAGCAGTGTATTGGTGTGTATCACGTCCATTACAGCAATGTATAGGTGTGTATCACGTCCATTACAACAACGTATTGGTGTGTATCACGTCCATTGCAAAATGTATTGGTGTGTATCACGTCCACTACAGCAATGTATTGGTGTGTATCACGTCCATTACAGCAATGTATTGGTGTGTATCACGTCCATTACAGCAATGTATTGGTGTGTATCACGTCCATTACAGCAATGTATTGGTGTGTATCACGTCCATTACAGCAACGGATTGGTGTGTATCACGTCCATTACAGCAACGTATTGGTGTGTATCACGTCCATTACAGGAATGTATTGGTGTGTATCTCGTCCATTACAGGAATGTATTGGTGTGTATCACGTCCATTACAGCAATGTATTGGTGTGTATCACGTCCATTACAGCAACGTATTGGTGTGTATCACGTCCATTACAGCAACGTATTGGTGTGTATCACGTCCATTACAGGAATGTATTGGTGTGTATCACGTCCATTACAGCAATGTATTGGTGTGTATCACGTCCATTACAGCAATGTATTGGTGTGTATCACGTCCATTACAGGAATGTATTGGTGTGTATCACGTCCATCACAGCAACGTATTGGTGTGTATCACGTCCATTACAGGAATGTATTGGTGTGTATCACGTCCATTACAGCAATGTATTGGTGTGTATCACGTCCATTACAGCAATGTATAGGTGTGTATCACGTCCATTACAGCAATGTATTGGTGTGTATCACGTCCATTACAGCAATGTATTGGTGTGTATCACGTCCATTACAAGAATGTATTGGTGTGTATCACGTCCATTACAAGAATGTATTGGTGTGCATCACGTCCATTACAGCACCGTATTGATGTGTATCACGTCCATTACAGCAATGTATTGGTGTGTATCACGTCCATTACAGCAATGTATTGGTGTGTATCACGTATATCACAACAACGTATTGGTGTGTATCACGTCCATTACAGCAACGTAGTGGTGTGTATCACGTCCATTACAGGAATATATTGGTGTGTATCACGTCCATTACAGCAATGTATTGGTGTGTATCACGTCCATTACAGCAATGTATTGGTGTGTATCACGTCCATTACAGGAATGTATTGGTGTGTATCACGTCCATCACAGCAACGTATTGGTGTGTATCACGTCCATTACAGGAATGTATTGGTGTGTATCACGTCCATTACAGCAATGTATTGGTGTGTATCACGTCCATTACAGCAATGTATAGGTGTGTATCACGTCCATTACAAGAATGTATTGGTGTGTATCACGTCCATTACAGCAATGTATTGGTGTGTATCACGTCCATTACAAGAATGTATTGGTGTGTATCACGTCCATTACAAGAATGTATTGGTGTGCATCACGTCCATTACAGCACCGTATTGATGTGTATCACGTCCATTACAGCAATGTATTGGTGTGTATCACGTCCATTACAGCAATGTATTGGTGTGTATCACGTATATCACAACAACGTATTGGTGTGTATCACGTCCATTACAGCAACGTAGTGGTGTGTATCACGTCCATTACAGCAATGTATTGGTGTGTATCACGTATATTACAACAACGTATTGGTGTGTATCACGTCCATTACAGCAATGTATTGGTGTGTATCACGTCCATTACAGCAATGTATTGGTGTGTATCACGTCCATTACAACAACGTATTGGTGTGTATCACGTCCATTACAGCAACGTATTGGTGTGTATCACGTCCATTACAAGAATGTATTGGTGTGCATCACGTCCATTACAGCACCGTATTGGTGTGTATCACGTCCATTACAGCAATGTATTGGTGTGTATCACGTCCATTACAGCAATGTATTGGTGTGTATCACGTATATTACAACAACGTATTGGTGTGTATCACGTCCATTACAGCAACGTATTGGTGTGTATCACGTCCATTACAAGAATGTATTGGTGTGCATCACGTCCATTACAGCACCGTATTGGTGTGTATCACGTCCATTACAGCAATGTATTGGTGTGTATCACGTCCATTACAAGAATGTATTGGTGTGCATCACGTCCATTACAGCACCGTATTGGTGTGTATCACGTCCATTACAGCAACGGATTGGTGTGTATCACGTCCATTACAAGAATGTATTGGTGTGCATCACGTCCATTACAGCAATGTATTGGTGTGTATCACGTCCACTACAGCAATGTAATCATACATATTACTTACTACAACAATGTATTGATGCTAGTACTGTAAAGATGCAACTTGTCCCACGTTTGCTTTCGTGATGTGGTTTTGCGAAATCGTGAGCCTTCGGCGATTATTAATTATTCACTACCTCTGATTGGCTCGTCAAATTGTGGCGGTCCCCTGTGACTTGTTCTCTCCCGTCAAGTCAAATACAATGACTAATTGATGAAGGGCCTAACGGCACAAGGTGTACCACGTGGATTGTCCTGCATTCAAGAGAGAGGGACTGAGACATCCAGATTTAGTATTTATTGACGGGATGAGGACAGGGTGTGCAAGAGTTATATTATCAACACTGGGGCGAGTTTAATATAGCATCGGCATGAAACACAGACCAGATGACTGGCTCGTAGGAGCCTGGTCTGTCCTCAGACCTCAGTAAAGCTGTTCGATCCCTAACAAGTGCCACCTACCTGGTAAATACACTTGCTGTACTTACATATCACCAAAAAGTGATATCTGGACGTGGGGTACTTTGGGTGCTGAATCCTAAGTGAGCCACAGACGTGGCGTGGCTTGCTTAGGGTGACGGTGATGTAATGGTTGTGGCAGTGTTAGTGATGATGTTAGTGTAGGTGATGTTAATGGTGGTAGTGGTTGTGACAGAGTACGTAGAAATTCTAAATTTTGTTTCCTTGTATTATTTTGAAATAAATTCAATATGTTCAAAAAATTCTGAATATACGAAACTTTGAACTTTGAGTAAAAATGAGTTTTACAATATAACATAGTTAATGAGTTTTGAAACTATATATTTATTGCTTAAAAGGGGGGAACAAGCCAAAAGAAATCCATTCATTTCTGATTTGCAATATAAAGTAACATGTAGCCAAAAATCTATGATGAGAATATGTATTGTATTATACTTAATACTTAGTTCAACAATGGAAGTCTGACAACTTGCAACCTACACTGCGGACTAGACTATCAGTTGTCCGACTTCTATTTTTGTACAAGTCGCGGTGGCTGAGCGGGTTAGGCGGCTGACTTTGTGCCTGACTCTGAGGGTACGGGTCCGAATCCAGCATAAGACTCAACTCAGAACAGAAAACAACATAGACCAATGACACGATAAAGGGAAGGATTCAATGGCAAATTACATTGCATCCCTGCAATCGTTTGCACAGAGCATCCCGTGACTTACTTGCTGCAAGGGAAATCTAATATCTGAACTCAAATTTCAGTCCCAGATTCTAGAGCAACCAATACCAGTCGCTGCTGTTCCTTGAAATCAAGCATGCATCTATCTGTCTTAATCATCACTATGGTTACACATAAAATGCGCGTTATGTGACAGATACACAACCGCTGATAAGATGAATGAGGGTCGGAGATAATGTCTGCTCAACACTCCCAGTCTCGCTTACTTCAGTGCAGGCAGATGGCAGTGGCCCACCAACACAAAGGAGCCCTATCTCCTAAATGTATAAATGAAGGAGCCATGGGTGCACAGTCGACATCATGGTGTTTGAGCCGAGTGAATGAACTGCTGGAAAACAGCAAGCACTTGTGTCGAGGTCAGTAAGCGCAATGTTAGCTGTCGATGTGGTCTGCATCGACATTGTAGGAGAAAATGCACCGTAACCAAGTCAGACTACAATTATCATAACATGATAATCATATGTGCGAACACATCACCATCACCAGTCATGGTGTTTACGAAACTACCCTGGCTCTCGCACGCATAGAAACCCATTAGGTGGGCCACACATTCACAGACATAACATGTAGAAACCCACACATTCACGGATAGAACATGTGGAAACCCATGAGATGAGCTACACATTCACAGAAACAATATGTAGAAACCCAGTAGGTGAGCCACACACTCACAGTAAGCATGGAAACCCATTAGGCGGGCCACATATTCACAGGCAGAACATGTGGAAACCCATTAGGTGAGCCACACATTCACAGACAGAATATGTGGAAACCCATTAGGTGGGCCACACATTCACAGTTGGCGTGGAAACCAATGGGCTGGGGCACATATTCACAGTAGAAGTGTAAAGAAGTGAGCTAAATCACACATTAACCATTCCAACCCAATCGGTTGAGCTTCGACAGAGCTAAAGGAATCACACAGTGTTATGAATCGTCTGTCTCTTTATTGAGGAGCTTATATTCTCTCAGAGATACACGAGAAGCTACAATTTGACACGTCTTTGAAGGGCATTTAGAAGTGAAATGCATAAGAATGAAGATTTTATGGATATCAACTTCTTTATATGAGAACACAACGTTTCGGAGTTAATGCTTACTCCTTCATCAGGTGATTGAGAATGGGAGTACAGAGCTATATTTATATGTACAGGTAAAACAATAAGAAAGTAACAAGTGGAATGAATTAACGAAAGCTGGAAGCCAGTATAGACAAGCGCTGATTGGAACCCGACAGTTATGAAAACAATGATAGAAGCCAATGGTAATACATTACAGATGATGGGATATGTTTACATGACACAGGTAGGGGGTAAGGACGATGTACATGATTGGGGAAAAGGATGGAAGCCAATGGTGGATGATGTTTACATAACACATAATTGGGGATTAAGGATGATGTACATGACTACATGAGGGTTGATGGGCATGTTTACATGGGGGTTGATGATGTACAAACACAAGTAGATGAGGACGTACACGGGTAGATTGGCTATACATGAATTACATAGATAGAATGTACACAGATAGATGAAATTAATTTATCAATAAGTCCCAGGCACTTGGTAGGTACACTCCTTGGTCACGGTTGATTGCTGGTTTCTGTCTCCGGATCTCGATGGCTTCTTGCAGTTTCCTTTGGCGCCAGTTGTTGTTGGTAGATAGTATCCTAGTGTCCTCCCATCGGATTGAATGTCCAGGGTTCTTGAGAATGTGTTCAGAGATGGCCAATCTACCCGTGTACGTCCTCATCTACTTGTGTTTGTACATCATCAACCCCCATGTAAACATGCCCATCAACCCTCATGTAGTCATGTACATCATCCTTAATCCCCAATTATGTGTTATGTAAACATCATCCACCATTGGCTTCCATCCTTTTCCCCAATCATGTACATCGTCCTTACCCCCTACCTGTGTCATGTAAACATATCCCATCATCTGTAATGTATTACCATTGGCTTCTATCATTGTTGTCATAACTGTCGGGTTCCAATCAGCGCTTGTTTATACTGGCTTCCAGCTTTCGTTAATTCATTTCACTTGTTACTTTCTTATTGTTTTACCTGTACATATAAATATAGCTCTGTACCCCATTCTCAATCACCTGATGAAGGAGTAAGCATTAACTCCGAAACGTTGTGTTCTCATATAAAGAAGTTGATATCCATAAAATCTTCATTCTTACAATTTGACACCTTTCGCATATCCCATTGTTTTCAACTGAACTCGCATGATAGCGAAACACACCATCAAGCAAATGCCAGAATGTCTCATTCTGAAATTTCACATGGGAAATCCTTTCCAATACCACTGTTTTTCAGGAAAACATTTCCTATTTCCTGGTTAATTAGTGACTGTGTAATGGCTTACATGTTACTTACCATCATTGTCCCAGTGAACTGTTTCAAAGAACAGTTGTCCTAGAGAACACGTTACTGAGCACCCGTTTCCTAGAAAACCAGTTATTGGACACCAACCCAGAGAACTAGTTACCTAGTTAATAGAAAATTAGCTATTGAACACCATTTTCTTTCACAACTAGTTACTGAGAATTATTGCCATAGAGAACTAGCTACTGAGAACCACTGTTCACGAGAGCGAGTTACTAAGCTCCACTGTCCTGGAGACCTAGTCAATGAGCACCTTTGTCCTCGATTAGTAGTTACTGAGCTCTACTGTCCTAGAGAACTAGTTACTGAGCACTATTGTCATAAAGAACTAATTACTGATCAACAATGAGGACTATGATTTATGGTTCATACAACTTTTTTTATTCAGTGAGTGCGACATTTCGACATAGATACTAATGTCGTTGTCAAGCAAATAGTACAGGGTATTGCATTGTGGAGGAATATATACATTAATTGTTGATACAAGGATGAGTTGTTTATACAATTAATGGGGTTGATGTACACAAGCTGATGGGAAGCCAGAAGTTAATAAGGAGTGGTGTACAGGGGATTGGAAGCCAGTAGAGTGTTGTTATAACAAAGTGGATTGAAGTACAGAATTATTTTATCAAGTGATGATATGCGAGTGGGATTTGGTAGCCCTCGTCTCTGTTGATCGCTGGTTCAATCTTCATGATGTGGAGTGTCTCTAGTAGCTTGCGGATTTTGTCGTCTGACTGGTTCTTTTCTAAGATCTTGAAGTTGTTCCAGTTGATTGGGTGGTTTGGGTGGTCTCTGATGTGGTCGGCAATGGCTGATTTGGAGTCCTGTTTAGTAACTGAGGTCTGGTGTTCCTTGAGTCTGTTGATGAGGGGTCTGGAGGTTTCACCAGCATAGAAGTCGCCACAGTCACATTCAGTGTGGTACACTACACCTGCTGGTCCTGGTTTCTGGGAAGCTACGGGCCTGCCGGTTACTTGCAGGAGGTTTTGGATGGTGTTGCCTGTTTGGAAGGTGACGTCGATGCTGGCCTGTTGTTTCAGGAGTCTGCGGATGTGCTGGCTAGTTGATCCAATGTACGGGATGCTGATGGTGAAGGGAACTGATTGCTGACTGGGGCTCTTGGTGGTTGGATGGAGGGCGCTCTTGATGGTCAGGTTGACAAAGGACGGTGGGTATTCGTTACAGGTTGTAAAGGCATGGCTGAGGTGGTCCAGCTCGATCTCGAGTAGTTCAGGTGTAGAGGAGATGGGTTTGGCACGACGGGTCAGGGTTGTGATAACGCCGCTCTTGACTTGGATGGGATGGCAGGAGGAGAAGTGGATGTATTGGTCGGTGTGCGTTGGCTTGCGGTATACGCTTGTGGTGAGGGTGTGGTTTTCTCTCTGGACCAGTACATCCAGTACATGTCTGTCTCTGTTTCCATCGTGAACTGCATCCGGGGGTTTGGGGCATTGAGATGATGGAGAAGGATGGTGGGGTCGTCAGATCGGGGAAGGATGACAAAGGTGTCGTCAACTTTTCGGTACCAGCAGGTTGGTTGGATGGGGGATGTCAGGAGTGCTGACTCTTCAAGGGGGGTCATGCAGATTTCAGTGATGAGTGGTGGTAGGGGTGAACCCATGGGGAGGCCATGGGTCTGTTGGTTGATCTTGTCTTGCCAGGTGAAATATGTAGAGCTGATGCAGGCGTTGATGAGGTCGATGATACTGTTTGGAGAAAGGTGGGTGTGAAGGGTGGAGTGGGCATCTTGTACTCTGGACTTGATTATGGTGAGGGCTTCTCCACGGGGAACATTGGTGAATAAATCCACGACGTCATAGCTGAGTAGTTGGCCGGGTTCCTGGAGGGTGCTGATCTTCTTGCAGAATTCGGTGGAGTCTGCTATGAACGATTTGGCTGTCGTTCCTAGTGGGGCGAGTAGGAAAGGGAGATCCTGAGGTAACTGAGAGCTGACCCTAAAATCACACTCGCCCCAGCCGACAAAGGAAGAGTCGCTGTCATACTTTACGCTTCAGACTTCCTGACTCTCACCAACAACATGCTGAGTGACACCTACCAGCAGCTGAACAAAGACCTTACCGCCCACCACTCCTTATTACTTCTGGCATTCCCAATTGTATAAACAACTCATCGTCTTCTCATCCTTGTACCAACAATTCATGTATATATTCCTCCACAGTGCATTACCCTGTACCATTTGCTTGACAACGACATTAGTATCTATGTCGAAACGTCGCACTCACTGAATAAAAGAAGTTGTATATCCATAAATCATAGTCCTCATTGTTCATCTACTCAACTTCTAGAATGCCTATCAAAGATGTAGTTACTGATCACTGATCTAGAGAACTAGTTACTGATCTCCACTGATCTAGAGAACTAGTTACTGATCTCCACTGATCTAGAGAACTAGTTACTGATCTCCACTGATCTTAGAGAACTAGGTACTGATCTCCACTGATCTAGAGAACTAGTTACTGATCTCCACTGGTCTAGAGAACTAGTTACTGATCTCCACTGGTCTAGAGAACTAGTTACTGATCTCCGCTGATCTTAGAGAACTAGGTACTGATCTCCACTGATCTAGAGAACTAGTTACTGATCTCCACTGGTCTAGAGAACTAGTTACTGATCTCCACTGATCTAGAAAACTAGTTACTGATCTCCACTGATCTAGAGAACTAGTTACTGATCTCCACTCATCTAGAGAACTAGTTACTGATCTACACTGATCTAGAGAACTAGTTACTGATCTACACTGGTCTTAGAGAACTAGGTACTGATCTCCACTGATCTAGAGAACTAGTTGCTGATCTCCACTGATCTTAGAGAACTAGTTCCTGATCTCCACTGATCTAGAGAACTAGTTACTAATCTACACTGATCTTAGAGGACTAGGTACTGATCTCCACTGATCTTAGAGGACTAGGTACTGATCTCCACTGATCTTAGAGAACTAGTTACTGATCTCCACTGATCTTAGAGAACTAGTTACTGATCTCCACTGATCTTAGAGAACTAGTTACTGGTCTCCACTGATCTAGAGAACTAGGTACTGATCTACACTGATCTAGAGAACTAGTTTCTGATCACTGATCTAGAGAACTAGTTACTGATCTCCACTCATCTAGAGAACTAGTTACTGATCTCCACTGATCTAGAGAACTAGTTACTGATCTACACTGATCTTAGAGAACTAGTTACTGATCTCCACTGATCTAGAGAACTAGTTACTGATCTCCACTGATCTAGAGAAC
The DNA here is from genome assembly GCF_037392515.1 of Haliotis asinina. NCBI lineage: Eukaryota > Metazoa > Mollusca > Gastropoda > Lepetellida > Haliotidae > Haliotis > Haliotis asinina. The sequence continues at coordinate 78,596,979 of NC_090284.1, read as the reverse complement.
TAGTTACTGATCTACACTGATCTAGAGAACTAGTTACTGATCTCCACTGATCTTAGAGGACTAGGTACTGATCTCCACTGATCTTAGAGGACTAGGTACTGATCTCCACTGATCTTAGAGAACTAGTTACTGATCTCCAATGATCTTAGAGAACTAGGTACTGATCTCCACTGATCTTAGAGAACTAGTTACTGGTCTCCACTGATCTAGAGAACTAGTTACTGATCTACACTGATCTAGAGAGCTAGTTTCTGATCACTGATCTAGAGAACTAGTTACTGATCTCCACTGATCTAGAGAACTAGTTACTGATCTCCACTATCCCAGAGAACTACTTAGTGAGCTCTGTTGTTCAAGAAAACTAGTTACTGAACACAATTGGCCTAAGGATATTCTTTGTGCTACTTAGGGCATCGGTTAATCGGTACGGTTGTCCTCTTACACTGCCCTATTATGTCAGTTACTGGTAACCATTACCCTGGGACTAAGATTCCCGAGACAATGGTTCCTGCAGGAAGGTACGTGTTCCTACTCCCGGAGAGATATATGACATTAAGGTTTCAATTTGCTGAGCCAACCGAATGAGATGGGTGAGAGTTAATGATCTACATGTGGGATTCCCTTTGATCTTTAACGTGAAAAACTTGCTCACATAAGAAAAACGACAAGCGAACTGGAGACAATGCGTTGTTCTAAGACAGGATAGATGACGCAGCGACAGCCTGTCTTGGCAGCCACATCTTCAACTACATAACTGACGCGTTGGAGACAGGAACTAAGTCGTATGAAAATACGTTTTCCTTGTTATCGATGTCTCTGGGCTACGAGATATTTTTGTGATTATTAAAAGTGATCGTTCTTTCTCTTGAGCGACCTCTTGGAGAGAGGTATCAGTTTCAGCCGTTAGACGGCCAACTTGATAAATATCCCTCCATATCTATGAGAATGCAGAAAAACAACCAATTATATCCCAAGTGTGATTTAGAGGGGAACTTATTGATAGAGACGTTTGAAGCTGTGTGTTTTCTGACTGTAATGTGTAAATATGATCAGTACTGTGTTGTGTGGGCTGTTCCAGCTGGCCTCTCCAGGATCAGCTAAACACAGGACTTGTATGACAACTGGAGGGATATTACTGAGGAATCAGAAACACAGGGTTCACATTACCATATGAGGGGTAGCACCGGGGCTTCAGCAATACAAGGTTCAGTTTCCAATAGTACCGGGGGGTCTGCCACACAGGGTTCACACTGTAACATGGGAGGGGCAGTGCCGTGGAATCAGCCACACACGGTTCACATTGCCATGAGAGGGACAGTGCCGGTGAATCAGTCACACGGGGTTCACATTGCCATGAGAGGGATAGTACCGAGGGATCAGCCACAAAGGGTTCACATTGCCATGGGAGGGATAGTACCGTGGGATCAGCCACACAGGGTTCACATTGTCATGGGAGGGATAGTACCGTGAGATCCGCCACACAGGGTTCACATTGCCCTGGGTGGGATAGTACCGGGAAATCAACCACAGAAGGTTCACATTGCCATGGGAAGGATATCATGACACAGTATCACGGTTGCAATGATGAGAATGATATCATGACACGGAACATTATGCTTGCAGTCCTGAGAAAAACGTCACAAGGCTTGTAATGCAGACAATGATATCACGAAACGGCACAATGCTTGTAATGCAGAGAATGATATCACGAAACGGCACAAGGCTTGTAATGCAGAGAATGATATCACAATGGAGCAATGCTTGTGGTGCTGAGGGATGACGTCTCAGATGGGGCCAATGTTACCAGCCCCCACAGTTGACGGAGGAGAAGCGCCACAATTAGTTACTGTTCTCTTCAACTAACTGCCTTCCCGGATTATTTCAGCAGCTAACAAGACAGCATGCCAGACGTGTTGAATCCCATAACTATAAACCATAGCTTAATTCTTCTTCCTTTGTGTTTCCCAAAAACATTATTTATGTCGACCAGATGGTTAGTGTGAGCTGCTTGTCTGTGATAATTCAAGTGGAGTATTTCTTCCTCAACAGCACAGATAAACTCCGCGGACTATGACCGCTGCCACAGACAGCACCGGCCGCTGATGCATTCATTCATTGATCTGTAAAGTTGATCAGAAGTATCGATCTTCCATGAGGTCAGAGGTTAGGGGTAAAGCGACGGTGATCACATCAACAAAAACACAGGTTGATGTGTACACTACAATGGGAACATATATACTGTTATCATCGCATTGCTAGAGGTTGGTATGCACACTACAAAGGATACATATATACCGTTATCATCAGATTGTCTGAGGTTGATATGAACAGTCGGGATATATGAATGCTTTCCCATCACAATTACTACTTGGTGGGAACTTGACCTCCATTACATCACAATTACTACTTGGTGGGAACTTGACCTCCATTACATCACAATTACTACTTGGTGGGAACTTGACCTCCATTACATCACAATTACTACTTGGTGGGAACTTGACCTCCATTACATCACAATTACTACTTGGTGGGAACTTGACCTCCATTACATCACAATTACTACTTGGTGGGAACTTGACCTCCATTACATCACAATTACGACTTGGTGGGAACTTGACCTCCATTACATCACAAAGACACCGAGGAATGGAATTAGATTAGTATTTCTTTCCTTAGTCCCTCCAAGATGTGGAGTGTGGCATGAGATAGATCATACTGCTCTGCAAAAGGACAGCCGTAAATAATCTCTTAATAAAACAATTTGATGCTGCAGAGCTTACGTAGGACTGTAGCTTTTTCAGTAATCATTATCCAGGGCACTCGCCTTCTTCCTGTAGCCGACACGAGACTGCCGGTTAAGGGTTTGATAGATGAGGTTGGGTTGGACTTGCGAACAACTGGGATACTTCCTTGCTTTACAGCCAAGTACAACATGCAACCAGAAGCCCTCAATATACTGTGTACATTCATTACACGTGTGTCTCTTCCTTGTCTTGCTTCCTTCTGGAGCAGCACGAACAATATCATTAGTGTTGGTAGTGGAACGACAGTGTGCAATATAGTGACATGGTGTAGTGTATTGTTTGTGTGTAGTGTGATGTCAGTGTGAACACTACAGACACTGTGCAATATAGTGACAAGGTGTAGTGTAGTGTTTGTGTGTAGTGTGATGTTAGTGTGAACACTACAGTCACTGTGCATTATAGTGACAAGGTGTAATGTAGTGTTTGTGTGTAGTGTGATGTCAGTGTGAACACTACTGGCACTGTGCAATATAGTGACAAGGTGTAGTGTAGTATTTGTGTGTAGTGTGATGTCAGTGTGAACACTACAGACACCGTGTAATATAGTGACAAGGTGTAGTGTAGTGTTTGTGTGTAGTGTGATGCCAGTGTGAACACTACAGACACTGTAATATAGTGACAAGGTGTAGTGTAGTATTTGTGTGTAGTGTGATGTCAGTGTGAACACTAGAGACACTGTGTAATATATAGTGACAAAGTGTAGTGCAGTGTTTGTGTGTAATGTGATGTCAGTGTGAACACTACAGACACTGTGTAATATAGTGACAAGGTATAGTGTAGTGTTTTTGTGTAGTGTGATGTCAGTGTGAACAGTAGAGAGACTTATGTTGCGCAGTGTTCTTTAATGTAAACACTCAACACTGTAACCAATCGATTTTCACTTTAATTCTATTTTTGTTTTGCACAAACGTATACAGCTGATACACTGTTCGCAACAGTATAGTCGGTATATATATGCCTAAAGCAACAAACTATCAATAGGCGTTGCAAATGCAGCCTACCAATTAGCGAGTTATATTTCAAATATACCGATAGTATGTCAAAAAGACAACCTCTCGACAGTCAAGTTCTAACGGGCGCCAGTCAAATCGCCCCAGCGACAAAACGCCCCAGCAAATTCGGTCAAAATACCCCAGATTTTAGGTCAAATCGCCCCAGGTTTGGTCAAATCAACATGAAAACCAAGGCAAAGCTATTCGCCTTAGCAACGCGTCACCTGCATCCACGGCAGTCGGCTTTGACTACCGTATTTACCCTAGACAAATTTATTTGTGTTCTACTTCGCTTCGCTCAAACGAACATAAGTTATTTCCCAAGTACACATACTCGTAATACAGGGAGCTGTCTACCGCGCCTCGATATAAACGAACGGGCCTGTTGATGCAAAACCAACTGCACTTTCAACATTGCCACACCAAAAACATTCAAATTCCCAAATTCGCAGACACTAGGAGATATGAATTGATATCGCCTTTCACGTAACTGTCTTTCGCTGTCACCGAGGCCCAACGGCCGTGTCTCTTAAACGGTCTGTCTGGTACACCGGCGTCAGCCGCCGCACTGGCTCCCGTTGAGCGAAACCCGTGCAGTCCGATTTTGGAAGTATCTACACCGATGAACTTTATTTTTTCCAGGAATATTTCTCTAGCTCTAGTGTAGGAGAGCGGAGATTTCCCTTTCAATTTGCATTTTGATTTACTAACACAGCTGTCTAAATATATAATCTACAATATCTGCTGCCTTTAGGTACCTCGTTAACATAGTAACTGGACATGTCGGAGAACTAGTAACAGAGATCAAAACAGTTCTCCCGTCTCTGTAAACGTCAGTTTTACTTGCACTGCTTATACAGCCATTTTTTTTATCCTTTTCACGGGTAATGTCATTTCTTTTAATAGTCACAACTTTGGAAAATCTGAAAAATCCTGAATATGAGAGCAAAGACATTGACAAGAACCTAAATCTAGCAAAGTAGCATTGCTTCCGCCAAAGGTATTTACCAACTTTAACAAAATATCAGGTGTGATTGGATCTTTCTTAACCACGGGTTTAACACGGGTGTATAAATGAAAGAAAATCTGTCGATAGCTGTTGGAAGCTCACTGGGAGTGAAGGATATTTAGTGCAGATAGTACAAGTCTCAAGGAAACTAGAATTACACATCCAGTTACGTTGCTGAAGATAAATGGCGTGAAAGTTATCATTTTCATTTTCGGAGAAAATTCTTATTAATTATTTGAAAGTGGAAATTGGTGGTGATTTGTGTACCCTCTGATGTGTGTAGTACAGGGTGATGGTGATGGTGGGTGTACTGTCTCATGTGTCTAGTACTGGGTGACGGTGCTGATGAGTGCACTGTCCGATGTGTCTAGTACTGGGTGATGATGGTAGTGTGTGTAATGTCTGATGTGTGTAGTACAGGGTGATGATGGTGGTGTGTGTACTGTCTGATGTGTGTAGTACAGGGTGATGGTGATGGTGGGTGTACTGTCTGATGTGTGTAGTGCAGGGTGATGGTGATGGTAGGTGTACTGTCTCATGTGTTTAGTACTGGGTGATGGTGATGGTGGGTGTACTGTCTGATGTGTGTAGTACAGGGTGATGGTGATGGTGGGTGTACTGTCTCATGTGTTTAGTACTGGGTGATGATGGTGGTGTGTGTTCTGACTGAAGTGTGTAGTACAGGGTGATGGTGGTGGTGGGTGTACTGTCTCATGTGTCTAGTACTGGGTGATGATGGTGGTGTGTGTTCTGACTGAAGTGTGTAGTGCAGGGTGATGGTGATGGTGGGTGTACTGTCTCATGTGTCTAGTACTGGGTGATGATGGTGGTGTGTGTTCTGACTGAAGTGTGTAGTACAGGGTGATGGTGGTGTGTGTACTGTCTGATGTGTGTAGTACAGGGTGATGGTGGTGGTGTGTGTTCTGACTGAAGTGTGTAGTGCAGGGTGATGGTGATGGTGGGTGTACTGTCTCATATGTCTAGTACTGGGTGATGATGGTGGTGTGTGTTCTGACTGAAGTGTGTAGTGCAGGGTGATGGTGATGGTGGGTGTACTGTCTCATATGTCTAGTACTGGGTGATGATGGTGGTGTGTGTTCTGACTGAAGTGTGTAGTACAGGGTGATGGTGGTGTGTGTACTGTCTCATGTGTCTAGTACTGGGTGATGATGGTGGTGTGTGTTCTGACTGAAGTGTGTAGTGCAGGGTGATGGTGATGGTGGGTGTACTGTCTCATGTGTCTAGTACTGGGTGATGATGGTGGTGTGTGTTCTGACTGAAGTGTGTAGTACAGGGTGATGGTGGTGGTGTGTGTACTGTCTGATGTGTGTAGTACAGGGTGATGGTGGTGGTGTGTGTACTGTCTCATGTGTTTAGTACTCGGTGATGATGGTAGTGTGTGTTCTGACAAGTGTGTAGTACAGGGTGATGGTGATGGTGGGTGTACTGTCTGAAGTGTGTAGTACAGGGTGATGGTGGTGGTGTGTGTACTGTCTCATGTGTCTAGTACTGGGTGATGATGGTAGTGTGTGTTCTGACTGAAGTGTGTAGTACAGGGGGATGGTGATGGTGGGTGTACTGTCTGAAGTGTGTAGTACAGGAAGATGGTGATGGTGGGTGTACTGTCTCATGTGTTTAGTACTGGGTGATGATGGTGGTGTGTGTTCTGACTGAAGTGTGTAGTACAGGGTGATGGTGATGGTGGATGTACTGTCTCATGTGTCTAGTACTGGGTGATGATGGTGGTGTGTGTTCTGACTGAAGTGTGTAGTGCAGGGTGATGGTGATGGTGGGTGTACTGTCTCATGTGTCTAGTACTGGGTGATGATGGTGGTGTGTGTTCTGACTGAAGTGTGTAGTACAGGGTGATGGTGATGGTGGGTGTACTGTCTCATGTGTCTAGTACTGGGTGATGATGGTGGTGTGTGTTCTGACTGAAGTGTGTAGTGCAGGGTGATGGTGATGGTGGGTGTACTGTCTCATGTGTCTAGTACTGGGTGATGATGGTGGTGTGTGTTCTGACTGAAGTGTGTAGTACAGGGTGATGGTGGTGGTGGGTGTAGTGTCTCATGTGTCTAGTACTGGGTGATGATGGTGGTGTGTGTTCTGACTGAAGTGTGTAGTACAGGGTGCTGGTGCTGGTGTGTGTACTGTCTGATGTGTGTAGTACAGGGTGATGGTGGTGGTGTGTGTTCTGACTGAAGTGTGTAGTACAGGGTGATGGTGGCGGTGTGTGTACTGTCTGATGTGTGTAGTACAGGGTGATGGTGGTGGTGTGTGTACTGTCTCATGTGTCTAGTACTGGGTGATGATGGTAGTGTGTGTTCTGACTGAAGTGTGTAGTACAGGGTGATGGTGATGGTGGGTGTACTGTCTGAAGTGTGTAGTACAGGGTGATGATGGTGGTGTGTGTACTGTCTCATGTGTCTAGTACTGGGTGATGATGGTAGTGTGTGTTCTGACTGAAGTGTGTAGTACAGGGTGATGGTGATGGTGGTGTACTGTCTGATGTGTGTAGTACAGGGTGATGGTGATGGTGGGTGTACTGTCTCATGTGTTTAGTACTGGGTGATAATGGTGGTGCGTTCTGACTGAAGTGTGTAGTACAGGGTGATGGTGGTGGTGTGTGTACTGTCTCATGTGTCTAGTACTGGGTGATGATGGTGGTGTGTGTTCTGACTGATGTGTGTAGTGCAGGGTGACGGTGATGGTGGGTGTACTGTCTCATGTGTCTAGTACTGGGTGATGATGGTGGTGTGTGTTCTGACTGAAGTGTGTAGTACAGGGTGATGGTGGTGTGTGTACTGTCTCATGTGTCTAGTACTGGGTGATGATGGTGGTGTGTGTTCTGACTGAAGTGTGTAGTGCAGGGTGATGGTGATGGTGGGTGTACTGTCTCATGTGTCTAGTACTGGGTGATGATGGTGGTGTGTGTTCTGACTGAAGTGTGTAGTACAGGGTGATGGTGGTGTGTGTACTGTCTCATGTGTCTAGTACTGGGTGATGATGGTGGTGTGTGTTCTGACTGAAGTGTGTAGTGCAGGGTGATGGTGATAGTGGGTGTACTGTCTCATGTGTCTAGTACTGGGTGATGATGGTGGTGTGTGTTCTGACTGAAGTGTGTAGTACAGGGTGATGGTGGTGGTGTGTGTACTGTCTCATGTGTCTAGTACTGGGTGATGATGGTGGTGTGTGTTCTGACTGAAGTGTGTAGTACAGGGTGCTGGTGCTGGTGTGTGTTCTGACTGAAGTGTGTAGTACAGGGTGATGGTGGTGGTGTGTGTACTGTCTGATGTGTCTAGTACAGGGTGATGGTGCTGGTGTGTGTACTGTCTCATGTGTCTAGTACTGGGTGATGATGGTGGTGTGTGTTCTGACTGAAGTGTGTAGTACAGGGTGATGGTGATGGTGGGTGTACTGTCTGAAGTGTGTAGTACAGGGTGATGGTGGTGGTGTGTGTACTGTCTCATGTGTCTAGTACTGGGTGATGATGGTGGTGTGTGTTCTGACTGAAGTGTGCAGTACAGGGTGCTGGTGCTGGTGTGTGTACTGTCTGATGTGTGTAGTACAGGGTGATGGTGGTGGTGTGTGTACTGTCTCATGTGTCTAGTACTGGGTGATGATGGTGGTGTGTGTTCTGACTGAAGTGTGTAGTACAGGGTGATGGTGGTGGTGGGTGTACTGTCTGAAGTGTGTAGTACAGGGTGATGGTGGGGGTGGGCGTACTGTCTGAAGTGTGTAGTACAGAGTGATGGCAGTTATGGGTGTACTGTCTGATGTGTGTAATACAGGGTGATGGTGGTGATGGGTGTACTGTCTGATGTATGTAATATGGGGTAATGGTGATGATGGGTGTACTATCTGATGTGTGTAGTACAGAGTGATGGTGGTGATGGGTGTACTGTCTGAAGTGTGTAGTACAGAAAGATGGTGGTGATGGGTGTACTGTCTGAAGTGTGCAGTACATGGTGATGGTGGTGATGGGTGTACTGTCTGAAGTGTGTAGTACAGATTGATAGTGGTGATGGCTGTACTGTCTGAAGTGTGTAGTACATGGTGATGATGGTGATGAGTGTACTGTCTGATGTGTGTAGTACAGGGTGATGGCAATTATGGGTGTACTGTCTGAAGTATGTAGTGGAGAGTGATGGTGGTGATGGGTGTACTGTCTGAAGTGTGTAGTACATGGTGATGGTGGTGATGGGTGTACTGTCTGAAGTGTGTAGTACAGAGTGATGGTGGTGATGGGTGTACTGTCTGAAGTGTGTAGTACAGAGTGATAGTGGTGATGGGTGTACTGTCTGAAGTGTGTAGTACATGGTGATGGTGGTGATGAGTGTACTGTCTGATGTATGTAGTACAGGGTGATGGCAATTATGGGTGTACTGTCTGAAGTATGTAGTGGAGAGTGATGGTGGTGATGGGTGTACTGTCTGAAGTGTGTAGTACATGGTGATGGTGGTGATGGGTGTACTGTCTGAAGTGTGTAGTACAGAGTGATGGTGGTGATGGGTGTACTGTCTGAAGTGTGTAGTACAGAATGATAGTGCTGATGGGTGTACTGTCTGAAGTATGTAGTGCTGGGTGATGGTGGTGATGGGTGTACTGTCTGAAGTGTGTAGTACAGAGTGATGGTGGTGATGGGTGTACTGTCTGAAGTATGTAGTACAGAGTGATAGTGGTGATGGGTGTACTGTCTGAAGTATGTAGTACAGAGTGATAGTGGTGATGGGTGTACTGTCTGAAGTATGTAGTACAGAGTGATGGTGGTGATGGGTGTACTGTCTGAAGTGTGTAGTACATGGTGATGGTGGTGATGGGTGTACTGTCTGAAGTATGTAGTACAGAGTGATGGTGGTGATGGGTGTACTGTCTGAAGTGTGTAGTACAGAGTGATGGCAGTTATGGGTGTACTGTCTGATGTGTGTAATACAGGGTGATGGTGGTGATGGGTGTACTGTCTGAAGTGTGTAGTACAGATTGATAGTGGTGATGGCTGTACTGTCTGAAGTGTGTAGTACATGGTGATGGTGGTGATGAGTGTACTGTCTGATGTGTGTAGTACAGGGTGATGGCAATGATGGGTGTACTGTCTGAAGTATGTAGTACAGAGTAATGGTGGTGATGGGTGTACTGTCTGAAGTGTGTAGTACATGGTGATGGTGGTGATGGGTGTACACTCTGGAGTGTGTAGTACAGAGTGATGGTGGTGATGGGTGTACTGTCTGAAGTGTGTAGTACAGAGTGATGGTGGTGATGGGTGTACTGTCTGAAGTGTGTAGTACAGAGTGCTAGTGGTGATGGGTGTACTGTCTGAAGTATGCAGTACATGGTGATGGTGGTGATGGGTGTACTGTCTGAAGTGTGTAGTACAGAAAGATGGTGGTGATGGGTGTACTGTCTGAAGTGTGCAGTACATGGTGATGGTGGTGATGGGTGTACTGTCTGAAGTGTGTAGTATAGAGTGATGGTGGTGATGGGTGTACTGTCTGAAGTGTGTAGTACAGATTGATAGTGGTGATGGCTGTACTGTCTGAAGTGTGTAGTACAGAGTGATGGTGGTGATGGGTGTACTGTCTGAAGTGTGTAGTACAGAGTGATGGTGGTGATGGGTGTACTGTCTGATGTATGTAATATGGGGTAATGGTGATGATGGGTGTACTATCTGATGTGTGTAGTACAGAGTGATGGTGGTGATGGGTGTACTGTCTGAAGTGTGTAGTACAGAGTGATGGCAGTTATGGGTGTGCTGTCTGAAGTATGTAGTACAGGGTGATGGTGGTGATGGGTGTAATGTCTGAAGTATGCAGTACATGGTAATGGTGGTGATGGGTGTACTGTCTGAAGTGTGTAGTACAGAAAGATGGTGGTGATGGGTGTACTGTCTGAAGTGTGCAGTACATGGTGATGGTGGTGATGGGTGTACTGTCTGAAGTGTGTAGTACAGAGTGATGGTGGTGATGGGTGTACTGTCTGAAGTGTGTAGTACAGATTGATAGTGGTGATGGCTGTACTGTCTGAAGTGTGTAGTACATGGTGATGATGGTGATGAGTGTACTGTCTGATGTGTGTAGTGCAGGGTGATGGCAATTATGGGTGTACTGTCTGAAGTATGTAGTGGAGAGTGATGGTGGTGATGGGTGTACTGTCTGAAGTGTGTAGTACATGGTGATGGTGGTGATGGGTGTACTGTCTGAAGTGTGTAGTACAGAGTGATGGTGGTGATGGGTGTACTGTCTGAAGTGTGTAGTACAGAGTGATAGTGGTGATGGGTGTACTGTCTGAAGTGTGTAGGACATGGTGATGGTGGTGATGAGTGTACTGTCTGATGTGTATAGTACAGGGTGATGGCAATTATGGGTGTACTGTCTGAAGTATATAGGACAGACTGATAGTGGTGATGGGTGTACTGTCTGAAGTGTGTAGTACATGGTGATGGTGGTGATGGGTGTACTGTCTGAAGTGTGTAGTACAGAGTGATGGTGGTGATGGGTGTACTGTCTGAAGTGTGTAGTACATGGTGATGGTGGTGATGGGTGTACTGTCTGAAGTGTGTAGTACAGAGTGATGGTGGTGATGGGTGTACTGTCTGAAGTGTGTAGTACAGAATGATAGTGCTGATGGGTGTACTGTCTGAAGTATGTAGTGCTGGGTGATGATGGTGATGGGTGTACTGTCTGAAGTGTGTAGTACAGAGTGATGGTGGTGATGGGTGTACTGTCTGAAGTATGTAGAACAGAGTGATAGTGGTGATGGGTGTACTGTCTGAAGTATGTAGTACAGAGTGATAGTGGTGATGGGTGTACTGTCTGAAGTATGTAGTACAGAGTGATGGTGGTGATGGGTGTACTGTCTGAAAAGTGTAGTACATGGTGATGGTGGTGATGGGTGTACTGTCTGAAGTATGTAGTACAGAGTGATAGTGGTGATGGGTGTACTGTCTGAAGTGTGTAGTACAGAGTGATGGCAGTTATGGGTGTACTGTCTGATGTGTGTAATACAGGGTGATGGTGGTGATGGGTGTACTGTCTGAAGTGTGTAGTACAGATTGATCGTGGTGATGGCTGTACTGTCTGAAGTGTGTAGTACATGGTGATGGTGGTGATGAGTGTACTGTCTGATGTGTGTAGTACAGGGTGATGGCAATTATGGGTGTACTGTCTGAAGTATGTAGTACAGAGTAATGGTGGTGATGGGTGTACTGTCTGAAGTGTGTAGTACATGGTGATGGTGGTGATGGGTGTACTGTCTGAAGTGTGTAGTACAGAGTGATGGTGGTGATGAGTGTACTGTCTGAAGTGTGTAGTACAGAGTGATGGCAGTTATGGGTGTGCTGTCTGAAGTATGTAGTACAGGGTGATGGTGGTGATGGGTGTAATGTCTGAAGTATGCAGTACATGGTGATGGTGGTGATGGGTGTACTGTCTGAAGTGTGTAGTACAGATTGATAGTGGTGATGGGTGTACTGTCTGAAGTGTGTAGTACATGGTGATGATGGTGATGAGTGTACTGTCTGATGTGTGTAGTACAGGGTGATGGCAATTATGGGTGTACTGTCTGAAGTATGTAGTACAGAGTGATGGTGGTGATGGGTGTACTGTCTGAAGTGTGTAGTACATGGTGATGGTGGTGATGGGTGTACTGTCTGAAGTGTGTAGTACAGAGTGATGGTGGTGATGGGTGTACTGTCTGAAGTGTGTAGTATATGGTGATGGTGGTGATGGGTGTACTGTCTGAAGTATGTAGTACAGAGTGATAGTGGTGATGGGTGTACTGTCTGAAGTATGTAGTACAGAGTGATAGTGGTGATGGGTGTACTGTCTGAAGTGTGTAGTACATGGTGATGGTGGTGATGGGTGTACTGTCTGAAGTATGTAGTACAGAGTGATAGTGGTGATGGGTGTACTGTCTGAAGTGTGTAGTACATGGTGATGGTGGTGATGGGTGTACTGTCTGAAGTGTGTAGTACAGAGTGATGGTGGTGATGGGTGTACTGTCTGAAGTGTGTAGTACAGAGTGATGGTGGTGATGGGTGTACTGTCTGAAGTGTGTAGTACAGGGTGATGGTGGTGATGGGTGTACTGTCTGAAGTGTGTAATACAGGGTGATGGTGGTGATGGGTGTACTGTCTGATGTATGTAATATGGGGCAATGGTGATGATGGGTGTACTATCTGATGTGTGTAGTACAGAGTGATGGTGGTGATGGGTGTACTGTCTGAAGTGTGTAGTACAGAGTGATGGCAGTTATGGGTGTGCTGTCTGAAGTATGTAGTACAGGGTGATGGTGGTGATGGGTGTAATGTCTGAAGTATGCAGTACATGGTGATGGTGGTGATGGGTGTACTGTCTGAAGTGTGTAGAACAGAAAGATGGTGGTGATGGGTGTACTGTCTGAAGTGTGCAGTACATGGTGATGGTGGTGATGGGTGCACTGTATGAAGTGTGTAGTACAGAGTGATGGTGGTGATGGGTGTACTGTCTGAAGTGTGTAGTACAGATTGATAGTGGTGATGGGTGTACTGTCTGAAGTGTGTAGTACATGGTGATGATGGTGATGAGTGTACTGTCTGATGTGTGTAGTACAGGGTGATGGCAATTATGGGTGTACTGTCTGAAGTATGTAGTACAGAGTGATGGTGGTGATGGGTGTACTGTCTGAAGTGTGTAGTACATGGTGATGGTGGTGATGGGTGTACTGTCTGAAGTGTGTAGTACAGAGTGATGGTGGTGATGGGTGTACTGTCTGAAGTGTGTAGTACATGGTGATGGTGGTGATGGGTGTACTGTCTGAAGTGTGTAGTACAGAGTGATGGTGGTGATGGGTGTACTGTCTGAAGTGTGTAGTACAGAATGATAGTGGTGATGGGTGTACTGTCTGAAGTGTGTAGTACAGAGTGATAGTGGTGATGGGTGTACTGTCTGAAGTGTGTAGTTCATGGTGATGGTGGTGATGAGTGTACTGTCTGATGTGTATAGTACAGGGTGATGGCAATTATGGGTGTACTGTCTGATGTGTGTAATACAGGGTGATGGTGGTGATGGGTGTACTGTCTGATGTATGTAATATGGGGTAATGGTGATGATGGGTGTACTATCTGATGTGTGTAGTACAGAGTGATGGTGGTGATGGGTGTACTGTCTGAAGTGTGTAGTACAGAGTGATGGCAGTTATGGGTGTGCTGTCTGAAGTATGTAGTACAGGGTGATGGTGGTGATGGGTGTAATGTCTGAAGTATGCAGTACATGGTGATGGTGGTGATGGGTGTACTGTCTGAAGTGTGTAGTACAGAAAGATGGTGGTGATGGGTGTACTGTCTGAAGTGTGCAGTACATGGTGATGGTGGTGATGGGTGCACTGTCTGAAGTGTGTAGTACAGAGTGATGGTGGTGATGGGTGTACTGTCTGAAGTGTGTAGTACAGATTGATAGTGGTGATGGGTGTACTGTCTGAAGTGTGTAGTACATGGTGATGATGGTGATGAGTGTACTGTCTGAAGTGTGTAGTACAGGGTGATGGCAATTATGAGTGTACTGTCTGAAGTATGTAGTACAGAGTGATGGTGGTGATGGGTGTACTGTCTGAAGTGTGTAGTACATGGTGATGGTGGTGATGGGTGTACTGTCTGAAGTGTGTAGTACAGAGTGATGGTGGTGATGGGTGTACTGTCTGAAGTGTGTAGTACAGAGTGATGGTGGTGATGGGTGTACTGTCTGAAGTGTGTAGTACAGAGTGATAGTGGTGATGGGTGTACTGTCTGAAGTGTGTAGTACATGGTGATGGTGGTGATGAGTGTACTGTCTGATGTGCATAGTACAGTGTGATGGCAATTATGGGTGTACTGTCTGAAGTATGTAGTACAGAGTGATAGTGGTGATGGGTGTACTGTCTGAAGTGTGCAGTACATGGTGATGGTGGTGATGGGTGTACTGTCTGAAGTGTGCAGTACATGGTGATGGTGGTGATGGGTGTACTGTCTGAAGTGTGTAGTACAGAGTGATGGTGGTGATGGGTGTACTGTCTGAAGTGTGTAGTACAGAATGATAGTGGTGATGGGTGTACTGTCTGAAGTATGTAGTGCTGGGTGATGATGGTGATGGGTGTACTGTCTGAAGTGTGTAGTACAGAGTGATGGTGGTGATGGGTGTACTGTCTGAAGTATGTAGTACAGAGTGATAGTGGTGATGGGTGTACTGTCTGAAGTATGTAGTACAGAGTGATAGTGGTGATGGGTGTACTGTCTGAAGTATGTAGTACAGAGTGATAGTGGTGATGGGTGTACTGTCTGAAGTATGTAGTACAGAGTGATAGTGGTGATGGGTGTACTTTCTGATGTGTGTAGTACATGGTGATGGTGGTGATGGGTGTACTGTCTGAAGTATGTAGTACAGAGTGATAGTGGTGATGGGTGTACTGTCTGAAGTGTGTAGTACATGGTGATGGTGGTGATGGGTGTACTGTCTGAAGTGTGTAGTACAGAGTGATGGTGGTGATGGGTGTACTGTCTGAAGTGTGTAGTACAGAATGATAGTGGTGATGGGTGTACTGTCTGAAGTGTGTAGTACAGAGTGATAGTGGTGATGGGTGTACTGTCTGAAGTATGTAGTACAGAGTGATAGTGGTGATGGGTGTACTGTCTGAAGTGTGTAGTACAGAGTGATGGTGGTGATGAGTGTACTGTCTGAAGTATGTAGTACAGAGTGATAGTGGTGATGGGTGTACTGTCTGAAGTATGTAGTACAGAGTGATAGTGGTGATGGGTGTACTGTCTGAAGTATGTAGTACAGAGTGATAGTGGTGATGGGTGTACTGTCTGAAGTGTGTAGTACATGGTGATGGTGGTAATGGGTGTACTGTCTGAAGTATGTAGTACAGAGTGATAGTGGTGATGGGTGTACTGTCTGAAGTATGTAGTACAGAGTGATGGTGGTGATGGGTGTACTGTCTGAAGTGTGTAGTACATGGTGATGGTGGTGATGGGTGTACTGTCTGAAGTATGTAGTACAGAGTGATGGTGGTGATGGGTGTACTGTCTGAAGTGTGTAGTACAGAGTTATGGTGGTGATGGGTGTACTGTCTGAAGTGTGTAGTACAGAGTGATAGTGGTGATGGGTGTACTGTCTGAAGTGTGTAGTACATGGTGATGGTGGTGATGGGTGTACTGTCTGAAGTGTGTAGTACAGAGTGATGGTGGTGATGGGTGTACTGTCTGAAGTGTGTAGTACAGGGTGATGGTGGTGATGGGTGTACTGTCTGAAGTGTGTAGTACATGGTGATGGTGGTGATGGGTGTACTGTCTGAAGTGTGTAGTACAGAATGATAGTGGTGATGGGTGTACTGTCTGAAGTATGTAGTACTGGGTGATGATGGTGATGGGTGTACTGTCTGAAGTGTGTAGTACAGAGTGATGGTGGTGATGGGTGTACTGTCTGAAGTGTGTAGTACAGAGTGATAGTGGTGATGGGTGTACTGTCTGAAGTGTGTAGTACATGGTGATGGTGGTGATGAGTGTACTGTCTGATGTGTGTAGTACAGGGTGATGGCAATTATGGGTGTACTGTCTGAAGTATGTAGTTCAGAGTGATAGTGGTGATGGGTGTACTGTCTGAAGTGTGTAGTACATGGTGATGGTGGTGATGGGTGTACTGTCTGAAGTGTGTAGTACAGAGTGATGGTGGTGATGGGTGTACTGTCTGAAGTGTGTAGTACATGGTGATGGTGGTGATGGGTGTACTGTCTGAAGTGTGTAGTACAGAGTGATGGTGGTGATGGGTGTACTGTCTGAAGTGTGTAGTACATGGTGATGGTGGTGATGGGTGTACTGTCTGAAGTGTGTAGTACAGAGTGATGGTGGTGATGGGTGTACTGTCTGAAGTGTGTAGTACAGAATGATAGTGGTGATGGGTGTACTGTCTGAAGTGTGTTGTACTTGGTGATGATGGTGATGGGTGTACTGTCTGAAGTGTGTAGTACAGAGTGATGGTGGTGATGAGTGTACTGTCTGAAGTATGTAGTACAGAGTGATAGTGGTGATGGGTGTACTGTCTGAAGTATGTAGTACAGAGTGATAGTGGTGATGGGTGTACTGTCTGAAGTATGTAGTACAGAGTGATAGTGGTGATGGGTGTACTGTCTGAAGTGTGTAGTACATGGTGATGGTGGTGATGGGTGTACTGTCTGAAGTATGTAGTACAGAGTGATAGTGGTGATGGGTGTACTGTCTGAAGTATGTAGTACAGAGTGATAGTGGTGATGGGTGTACTGTCTGAAGTGTGTAGTACATGGTGATGGTGGTGATGGGTGTACTGTCTGAAGTATGTAGTACAGAGTGATAGTGGTGATGGGTGTACTGTCTGAAGTGTGTAGTACATGGTGATGGTGGTGATGGGTGTACTGTCTGAAGTGTGTAGTACAGAGTGATGGTGGTGATGGGTGTACTGTCTGAAGTGTGTAGTACAGAATGATGGTGGTGATGGGTGTACTGTCTGAAGTATGTAGTACAGGGTGATGGTGATGATGGCTGTACTGTCTGATGCGTCTAATACAGGGTGATGATGGTGGTGTGTGTTCTGACTGATGTGTGTAGTACAGGGTGATGGTGGTGGTGTGTGTACTGTCTGACGTAAGTAGTAGAGGGTGATGGTGGTGTGTATGTTACTGTGTTACTGTGGCTCACCTGTAACACCGAAATATGTAACAAGAAATACCCACTCATTTATCCATAGAAAATGTTTCATTTCCCAGTAATAAATCCCATGCATTCAACACTTACAGTTCATGTGAAAGTGGATATATTTATTTGCTCTCAAACCTAATTATTACATGGATTGTTGGTGAATAGACAAGTATCATTACTTGTGGGTACGATTGGGTGATGGTTGTTATTGGGTCACTGTCTTTAGAGTTTTGAGTGATAGTTATTAGGGGTCACATTTCGTATCTTGTCTGGTCAATACATAATAATCAATAATCTATTCCAAATTTTAGCACTTTTGTCAGTTGTGGAACCAGCAAAATGCTGTTTGAACTTGAGAAGTTTGTATTGTCCCCTGACCTGAAACAGTCAGTCAATTGTGCAAATCAGATTGTTGCAAATATCTTCAGATCTCAAACTTGATACCAAACCTGCAATGAGAAAATTTCTTATTTTGAAAATTGTGTTGAATGACTATACTGATGAGAGAGTTTTCGAGCATGATGTTTTGGAAATGGTTCAAGAAGAATGTTCAGCTCAATTGGAAGTAAAGAAACTTGAAATTCAGTTACCAATTCAAAAAGAAGAAAATAGAAAACAGGGAGAACTGAAAAGGTTCGGTATAGAAAAAGAAATGAGAAAGATTGAAATGGAGAAATAAAAAGAAAAAGAATTGGGAAGAGACAGAGGTAGAAAGAAAAATAGAATTGAGAAAATTGGAAGTTGACAGAGAAACTGAACTGGAAAAGCTTGAAAACCCTTCTTCACCGTCAAATTCTTCCTCTTTTGATATTGCAAGGCATGCTAGACTGGTACCCCCTTTTAATGAGAAAGAAGTAGACAAAAATATTCTACATTTTGAAAAAGTTGCTGAAAATCTCAGTGGCGTTAGAACAGATTCAAGTTTTTGTCACAAGCAGTCACACACTTTTCAGTCTAAGCCTAAGACTACCAGTGGTTCTGATCCTGTTTGTGCATATCGTAAAAAGCCGGCCATCTGATTTCTGCATGTTACACACTTCCGCTTAAACATAAGACTACGGGTTCCCCAAATGATTTTGTGTCCATTGCACCTAAGCCTGTCTTTCCAGGGGGTTCTGAGGAGTTTTTTTTGTGAGAGTAAGTCCCCAGATTCTGTAGTTCGGAAGGTGTTTTCACCCTTTGTTTCTAAATATCGTTAAATATTGTTTTCATATCGTTTATGGGAGAAAATTCTACCCCACGGCCCATTATCTTGAGGAACTCAGATTTTTTTTGCTTCAGGGTATAGGTGACAATTCTTCAGCTCCTCTCCACTTTGTGAAATTGAGTTCAGATCTGATTTTAGGTGAGGTGAAAGTTGCTGTTCTTCCGGATGTTGATTGGTTGATTGGTAATGATCTTATGGGGACCTAAAGTTGATGCTGATCCAATTGTCACTGTTTCTCTGGAGGGTTCAGTTAGTACAGAAAAGTTGGAGGATGAATTTCTGGATATTTTTCCTTTTTTTGCAGTGACTCGTTCAGTGTATTTCAAGGCATTTCTCAAAGACTTCTTTGCTGAATGATTCCATTTATGATATGTCAGATACTTTCATGGATCATTCTTTGTCTGAGGTACAGATTGATGACTTATCTTCAGAGAGTAGTAACGCTTCAGGTCTTCTTGATAAGTCTGATAGTTTGTCAGGTGGTGATCACAATCTTTCCAGAGAGCAGCGTATTAGTGCGCAGGGTGGGGATGTTGAAGTGCAGAAGTTGGCCAGTAAGGCTGTTTCTTTTGAGGAGGTTAGCAAGGTTCCATTTTGTTATTACTACAAGGATGGTGTTCTGATGAGGAAATATAGGTCACCAGATGTTCCTGCAGAGGAGCATGGAAATTGTATCATCAAACTGTGGTACCCAAATTATACTTTCATTGGAACATGAAAGTCCTATGGCAGGTCATATGTGTGTAGACAAAACATGTGAGAAGATTTTGGCACATTTCTTTTGACTCATTTTGAGAGAAGATGTGGCTGCATGACCTGTCATGCATGCCAAATTAAGCAAGTTAAGTCTAGTGCTTATCATCCAGAGATGCTGGGAGCTTTAGAGAGGTTTCATCAACAACCTGTTGTTTTGAGACAGAGAAAGATTGGGATGGGATTGGGATACATTTGTTGTTGTTTGCTGTTTAGAGTTTAGCCCCTTTGAGCTTGTACTTGGTCACAGTGTGCGTGGGCCACTAAAACATGTAAAAGAACAATGGTTCAATGACCACCCTGAGATCAGTCTTTTTAGACTGTGTGTCTACATTTCGAGGCAGACTTTCAAAAACATGTGAGTTGGCCAGACAAAACTTGAAAGTTTAACAAGCAATACTGAAACAAAACTATAACAGAAAGTCAAAAGTCAACACAGTCCATATGTTGTTGACGCCTGGCCGTCACAAACGAAAGAGGTTGTGATTAAACATGATTCAGAAATATCATGACAGGTTAGAAACCAAACTGGTTAACTGTATTGCCACACCCTCCTCAGTTACTGATTGTACTAAAGACAATGGTGAACATGTTGAGAACATTGATGATAGTGTTAGCAATGTGAAGTTTGATGACCTTAATGATAATGTTTCACCAAAGTTAAGAAATTCTGATGTGTTAGCTCTCCTTGATCAGAAACTATCACATTTCCCCTGAGCAGAATGTTCAAATGTCAGATTTGATTTTTGAGTTCTTTCATTTATTTCCTGATGTGTCTGGTCAAACTGATGTTGTTAGCCATGATATAGACGTTGGTGATACTGTGCCAGTGAAACAACACCTACATCATATGAATTCTGTGAAATGTGAAATTCTTGATAGTGTCAAAGTCGTCTTGTGCTTACATGGATGATGTCTTCAATTACGACATGGAGACTGGAGCAAACTTCACTAACCAAATGTGAATTTGGGAAGGCACAAGTTGAATTTTTAGGGCATGTTGAAGGGCACGGACGGGTATTGCCAGTTCATACCATTGTGCATTTTCCAGTGCCTCAGTGTAAGAGAGGACTCATGAGATTCTTGGGTATAGCAGGCTATTATAGAAAGTCAAAATCAGATGTTGTATCACCTCTTACCAAACTTTCAGGGAAAAGATAAAGTTAAATTCCAGTGAAAAAGTCAAAGCCATACTAATTGCAGGCACCAATTTTGAGAAAGCATTTAAGTTGCAAATGATTCAATTCAAGAACTGATTACAATCGGTTGAATTTTCTTCATAAAATGAAGAACAAGACTATCTTTTTTAGCTATCTTGCTGTGATTGTAACAGAAAGTTTACTTTGAAACTTTCTTTTCCTTTAAGGGGAGAGTCTTATGAGAGTGTATTTTCTGTAATTTGTATTATTATTTATAAGGTGATGGTTGTTATTAGGTCAAAATGTTTAGAGTTTTGAGTGGTAGTTATTATGGGTCACATTTCGTATCTGATGTCAATAGTGTCTTAGCGGAATGCCTTTAAGGTAGTGCTTTAGAGTTGCCTCCCTTTGCTGTGTGTTTTTACTGTTGGTAAAAATGAGCTGATTGTGAAGCTTCGCCTTTTCTCTGGAATGATCAAGAATCAGTGACTGCATATCTAAGGCGAGGTTGTGTTGACGGGAGAAACACACACACAGATTTTACACTGGAGTTGTTTCATCAATCGACCTATAATAATCTGTCTGCCTCTTCGTCTGATTATCAGCATCGACTTACATCCAAGACCGACCGCTTGCCATGAAAGATTTAGTAGAACTGTTTCTCATTGCAAACCAAGACTTTGGTGAGTTGATATTATGCTTGTGACCCATTACTTTAGGTTTGACACTGTTGCAGTGTACTAGAAACCTCTATTGTGAATCACTGCATCTTGCTCTTGTCTGCTCAATACATAATATTAAATATTTCAGACTTGTCTATGTTATATTTTGCTAGTTTTGAGAGGATTTCTTATACCTCTTGTCACAGCAAATTATTAACCGTAACAACAGCAACACACAAAATTCACAGGACACATTTCAGATATGAATATTGTGAACCTTGTTTATTGGGATACTTGAATATTCTCTCATTTATACTATATTAATTGTTTCCGGATATCTAAATCTCAACTGTTAACCCACTTGTCCTAAATCTATGGAAGAAAAAACGTCTGCTGTATAATACTTGAAATCATGTCAGTGTTTTGTGAAGTCAAAATCTACATTATCATAATCCGTCAGTTATCCTCGGGTGTACAAACAGGTGATAACAAACTTTTAAGTGTGTTTCCTGCTTTGCTAGGCATTTTTCACAAGCAGGGATTAAGATTACCATGTGTATTTACTCAGAAACTAATCTTGAAGTATCAATCAGCTGAGCACATTTTCCCCCGATCTACGGTTGATTTACTTAGAAAGTACATATCAAGGTATGTTCAGAGCATTTCCTTCAAGGTCCAGAATAAATTGTACCTAATACTATCAATTTGTCACAAATAATACATTACATTTATCTAAAAATGACAAGTTATAAAGTTAACATGTCAGTGGTTAACAAATTCCTATTTCTTGCAGAAAGCAATGTGTCTGTACAATGTTTCAGTGCAATGTTTCAGTGCAATGTTTCAGTGCAGATTCTTGCACAACTCTTGCTATCCATGAGTTGTATGCTTTCTTCTTGACTCACCATATTACACAATGCTGATCAAGCAAATAAACATGATCATATGTGAAGGACGAAATGAATCAACCAAATGATTCCTTTTGCTGGATATTGTTTTAGCAAGGAACAATGTAATCAGTCACCATTCAGTTCACAATAAGTCATGTTGGCAAATATTATTCAGGTTATACAAATAGAAAGTTTAATACCAAAGATAATTATGATACATGTATCTATTTCTGTCAATAGACGCTCACTTGAAGGTATCAGTAGTTTCCATAAACAATATATGAATCACACAGATCAATTCAGATGTACAATGAATACTTTACATGACTGGCATATGTTACATCAGGAGCTATGTAACACTGTTATTTCATGATAACTGTTATGTCCATATGGTGGTTGCTGTCCAGAAAGTGGGACACTAAAGGGTATATATTTTGCTGTTGGTAATTGAAATTAATTTGTCCAAATAGAGAAAACAGGTTTCAGGATAAATTAAGATTCATATATACGTATGTCATACGTATTTTGTTTCATGTAAATATGGTCTGTTAGGCCAGGTTTCCAGATAGCTGGGGTCCACAAAAGTGCAACCTTTCCTTTTTATAATTTACAGTTCAAAAGAAAGAATCATTTTATATTTTCTGGTAGGAACACTTTCATCCATTACGCCATCATTCATCACTTCAGAATCCCCACCCCCATGACAGCATTCATCACTGTTTACA
This sequence comes from Haliotis asinina, assembly GCF_037392515.1. Lineage (NCBI taxonomy): Eukaryota > Metazoa > Mollusca > Gastropoda > Lepetellida > Haliotidae > Haliotis > Haliotis asinina. The sequence goes on along the minus strand of NC_090284.1, from coordinate 78,574,122 downwards.
CTCACACCTTTCAGCTGCCATTTCTCTTACTTCAGGAAGGAGAAAAGTTACTCATCAAGATGTCAAGTATAGATGGAAGTTCTATGCATGTGACATTTCACAAACTGAAATCCTATGACGTAACTGGCTCCATGCATCACAAGAAGCTAATGAACTGACACACATATGAAGACTGCCTGCACAAGTTTCACAAGGAAAATGGTAGAACCAATGTCTATGAAATCTTGTTTCACCTAAATGTCCATTCAGTGTTCACAGGAACTACAGCAAATAGCAGGGTAAACATTTCTGTAGTCCCAGGTCTCCAGGACATAATCCCTTCAGAAAACAAATGTGCTATAAAAGTTGTTAGTCTGTGTGCACACAATTGTCAGATATGACTATAAATTCAGCTCCAGATGCTGGCAATTGCTGGATCAGATTGGATGAGACTGGATATACACTTCAATTACGCCACTGTGGGTTGAGACACCAAGTAAACATGGAGACCTCAAAGTTCATGTGAGACGATCTACCGAGACACCAAGTACAGACTTCTTATGTTCTTGTTACATGAAGTCTGAACCATAATCTTGCCGCTGATGATCCCACACACTCAACACTTTCCTCAAATGTGATGAATACACAAAAATATGCCAAACATACTGTGGCTGTCACTGTGGTGAAATCACAGAGTGCAGTAGCTCAAGAGGACAGCATTGTGCTTGGCACCTCTAGGAGTTTTGTGCTGCAAAGTCCATGGCTTCTCTAAGTCTGGCATGGCTGAAACAACACAAGTATAGGTAAGACTGGAGTTTGATCTTGTCACATGGCAGTTAGTGCTGTTGTCGAAATTCCACCACAGCATACATTTTCATTGTTTCGAATATGAAGGACTGCTGTTGTATAAGAATGAAGATTTCTATGGATATCAACTTCTTTATGTGAGAACACAACGGTTCGGAGTTAATGCTTACTCCTTCATCAGGTTAATGCTTACTCCTTCATCAGGTTAATACTTACTCCTTCTTCATCAGGTTAATACTTACTCCTTCATCAGGTTAATGCTTACTCCTTCATCAGGTTAATAGTTACTCCTTCATCAGGTTAATACTTACTCCTTCATCAGGTTAATGCTTACTCCTTCATCAGGTTAATAGTTACTCCTTCATCAGGTTAATAGTTACTCCTTCATCAGGTTAATACTTACTCCTTCATCAGGTTAATACTTACTCCTTCATCAGGTTAATGCTTACACTCCTTCATCAGGTTAATGCTTACTCCTTCATCAGGTTAATGCTTACTCCTTCATCAGGTTAATACTTACTCCTTCATCAGGTTAATACTTACTCCTTCATCAGGTTAATACTTACTCCTTCATCAGGTTAATACTTACTCCTTCATCAGGTTAATACTTACTCCTTCATCAGGTTAATGCTTACACTCCTTCATCAGGTTAATGCTTACTCCTTCATCAGGTTAATGCTTACTCCTTCATCAGGTTAATGCTTACTCCTTCATCAGGTTAATGCTTACTCCTTCATCAGGTTAATGCTTACTCCTTCATCAGGTTAATGCTTACTCCTTCATCAGGTCAGTAAGCATTAACTCTGAGACGTTGTGTTCTCATAATAAAGAAGTTGATATCCATAAAAATCTTCATTCTTATGTATTTCACTTCTAAATGTCCTTCAGAGACTCGGTGTTGTATAAGTTTTCACAAACAAACCTCTTCATTTTCGGATGCATTTCCTCAAATTGCAATGCTGGCTGGAATTATATTAAGACTACAATCTTTGTTTCAACATTAAAATGCAACATCCAAGAAATGAGTGAAAAGACATGCAGCTCCACTGTGTGCCATAGATCTACAGCCTACATAGTACCAACCAGTTTTGACCCGTGAATGTCTCAGGGTAAAATAGGAATTCAGCAACCTATGCTTGCCATAAAAGGCTACTACGCTTGTCGTAAGAGGCGATCAGTGGGATTGGGTGGTCAGGCTTGCCTTGGTTGACACATGTCATTGGTTCCCAATTGCGCACACCGATGCTCATGTTGTTGATCACTGGATTGTCTGGTCCAGACTTAATTATTTACAGACCACTGACATATAGCTGGTATACTACTGGGTGCAGCGTAAAACTAAACTCACTCCCTCACTTGCCAACAAGTATATATGTCAAAATACACACACATCCAGTCAAATACAAAGATTACTTTTTCCTCATTGACTGAGGAAAAGCTTGAAGCAGAAAAAATGAACTGCTTCACCCATCAGGTACATTTATCATTCTTGCTATTTCTTCGAAACATGATTCAAATGTCATGCTTAATGCGAAGATTTCATGAACAAATAAGATTTTTTCCAATTGTAGTATGTAATTTTCTGAACAAATTTGATATTTTATACTTATCCTGACACATGCTTATTATGCTTGCCTCCTCCCTCTATGTGATGATAGTGAACACTTGAAATCCCTTGAAGTTACCTTCTTTTTGAAGTGGACATACAATAGACTCATCCACCAGACGAATCCCTTTCCCGTCACATGACCACCCCTTTCCCGTCAATACAGTCACATGACCACCCCTTTCCCGTCAATACAGTCACATGACCACCCCTTTCCCGTCAATACAGTCACATGACCACCCCTTTCCCGTCAATACAGTCACATGACCACCCATGCCTGTTACTCTCTCTGAAATCTCACAAGCAGGACATGAGAACTACTGGGAATTCAGCGTGCCAGAGAGGGGCGGCTGGGAGGCTTCGATGCCATGAGTCAAGATAAGTATAAAATATCAATTTTATTCAGAAAATTACATAGTTTTCCTTATCCTGACTCAAGCTTATTATGCGTACAGAATCCGACAGAAACAGCGGTGGGTCAGGCCATGCTAGATTCTTTTGATTGCCATCTAAGTACGTCCAGTACTTTACCCTACAGGAACTATAATGGCAGTAGTTCTGTCCCGTTCTTTCAGTGTTCATCTGCTTGACACATCCAGTCAAACTAGTCTTCTTGTGAAGCATTTGTTGCCTGGAACGTGATGAAATATAGATCAGCTAGCGTCCTGCTAGTGTCCTGCTAGTGTCTAATGCAAGTGTATGCCAAGATTTCTATCAAGACCAGTTGCAAACCTTCTTTATGTACAAGTATCCATGTAGAGCAAGTATCTACGACACCTTTGGGGGTCTGGAAGCTTACAGAGGTTCGAGTCCTGCTGCTTTGTAGGCCCTCAGTATATTGGTTCTTATCCATACTGAGATGGTGTTGCGGGATACTTCCGTAGGTGTCTCAGTAGACATGTAGTGGGATGAATAAGCGCTTGAACTTTTGTCTCCTTGACTTAGTTCCATGAAGATGTATTTTCAATGCTCTGACTGAGCATAATGATAAATCTTGTTTATCATGTCAATAATGCTGGGATGTGGAATTGTTGTACCAGTTGTCCAGGCAGTTGAGTTTTGGTGATAAATCCCCATTGCAATCCATAGTGCGTAATCTCATGATGATCAGTGAGATTGGAGTCCAGAGCATGTATTCTCATATCCATTCTGTCATAGCTATGGCGAGTAGAAACAGAATTGTCTGTGTGAACAGTTGGAAGGACGTCCAATCTAGAGGCTCATAAGTGTTCACTGGTGAGATGTTGAAGTACAACATTCAAGTCCGAAGCTGGTGCCTTAAATCTGCATTGTTAGTCTTCCAGCTTGAGAGTAGTAGGGCAAGTAAAACTGGTACATAAATCGACTTGACTCCAGATCTCCTTGTGTTGACAGAGCTGAGTGAGTGTTGCCCATGCAAATGCATCCAGCACTGGAGATACGAATGTTGGTATCTGTTGAAGCTGCTAGCAAATAGGTCTATTTGCGGTGATCCGAATGTCTGCCCGACGAGTCGAAATGTCACCTGATGTATCAACTCTGTTGGAGATAGTTGTAGAGGATGCAATATAGCGTCTGCCATGATGTGTGTTGCATGCACCTGGGATAAGTTATCGATGGTGTCTCAAGGTTGAAAGGTTAGCTGTAGCTGCCTGTGAGATCATACTGACCCTTGACTGTTTATGTAGAAAGCTACTGTGGAGTTGTCGATGAGGAGACTGTTCCTAAATGTGGTCCACCATTGACTTACTTCGTTGATCACAACTTTCATCTCCAGGTGGTTGACATGCAGAGTGCATTTGTCACTCGCCCAAATTCTTGCTGCAACTTGTTGTCCAGGTGGGCACCCCAACCTTGTGGCTACGCAAGTATGTAGAGATGACTATTGCAGTTCAGCGCTGTCAAATAAGTCTCTGCAATACTGTAACATAGTGGAAGTCTTTCCCTTCATATCAAATGCTGCACTGAGGTGAGTAGACCAAGAAAACACAGCTACTGTCGTAGTGGTAATAGAGTGTGTTGAATTTGGGGTATCATGACTTGCATCATGTCTCAACACTTTCGTGTTTCCTTCCCAGAATGTAGAACTCCAAATCTTCTGGTAATGTGATACCATTCTGTGTACGCCATGCTAGTTGCTGACGTAACGTTTCAATCAGATGAATATTCATAAAGACAGTTGGAGAGGTAGTACAAACAGGTACACACTTCAGCTGTGATGAAGTTGCTCGTACCTGAATCGCTCCTTCCTCAGAGCGCCAATGTTGATGCAGAAAACATTTTTTCTTCAATTAATTTATAATTTCATACATTAAAGATAATTGTTGACTAAAGATTATACTTTTAATGTTGCAAAGTACGAAGTATTAAAATTGTGTGGTAATTTTCAATGTAAAATTTAGTTCAGATGAGGTTCAGGAAATCTAGCTAGGCTATAACTGTTATTAGTTTTCCTAAAAGTATTATCATGATTGTAAAAACAGATTACTTCCCTTGATTGTTAGTGTTGCTCTTCAAAGCACATGGCTTGTCACTGCCTCCATGTTGTACCAAGATGTGGTTGTGGGCATGGACACAAATGTGAGTAGCATTGTTTGTTATTATAAGACATTTCAATGCATAATATGGAGATAATGTTTGAAGGTTTTGTTAATTGCATATTTTATTGATATATTTTGTAATTGTTAAGGTTGAAGTAATTTACTTAGAATTTTCATGAAGGGATGTTAGGAATCAGTTACTTAGCAACTCTTTACTTTTGATTTGTAGTTTTCTGAACCTCACCAAGCCAAAGGAAAGAAATGATGACTGTGAATACAGAATAAACTTTTGGTGCGAGTTGAGGATTTTTGTGTCTTGCATCCACAACAGTTCAGAAAACTTTTCTACCATTGTCATATGATGCTGGGGCTGAAGAACGTTGACCATGGAGAACTTTTATGTCAAGTAGCATCACTTGTACTACCCTGTGTTGCATTTAGTGAATATTTGTGGACATTTGTCTCTTGCATATTTGACCATCAGAGTATTGTGTAATGTGTAGTATGAGATGATGGCAACGGTAGGGGATAGTATGTTTTATGTGCAGGATGAAACATGTGATTTGGCATTGACTGGACAGGCTGATAATGTAATGAGCAGACTGTAGTGGCTTCTGGTGAAGATGCATCTCCTGTTGACCAGTCTGAGACTGACCACACTAAAGTTAAGGTCAGAGAGTCGGGAAGAGTCAGAACTCATACTGAGAAAGCGAAAGTTGAAAGGTAGTGACAATTTACATTCAGTGAAATTGCCTTCAGTAAACAGTATCACACTTACTTTGCTCCCTATTATGAGCAGCTTGATTCAGAGGCAAATAGAGAGTGTGAGAGAAAACGTCATGAAGAAAAGGAGATTTCCATTCTTAGCTTCAGAAAAGTAGTTGAAAGTTGGATTTCAAATGAGAGACGTTTGTTAGATACAAGTGATAGTATGTCAAATAGGGGTTCCCAAGCTTTGGGTAAAACTACAAGTAAAACTACAACAGGGATCGGCTCTAGCTAAGGAAAAGGCAAAGTTGGCAGAACTTCTTGCAGATAAGAACATGTTGGAAGAAACATGTAAAATGAAGGAGCTTCAGTTGAATATAGAAATAGCTAAGACAAGGGCAAGAGAGAAGGTTCATGCAGATATCGAATCTGAGATACAGGGTGACTCACACCTCAATGTCACTAGTCAGGGTGTAGGTTCTGTTGAACATGATGTTAACAGTGAAGAGCCTCAGACAAAATACAAGACCCAAGGTCTGAACCCAGCTGCAAGTTATTTCACTGCTTCAATACATGATAACCATCCTTTGATTATGAATACTATGGATTCAGCTGTTCAGCAAACACTGCAGTCTACCCAGATTGATGTGCTGCTGCAAACCCACAAACAGATGACAACTGCCATGTTTCTACCACAGCCTGTCAGGTACCCAAGTTTAGAGGTAACCTAACAGCATATAGCTCATTTATGATGCCATTTGATGCCAGGATAGTTCCTCACACCACAAACAGTATAGACAGATGGTACTATCTAGACCAGCAGCTGGAGGGAGAACCAAAGGAGTTAATAGCTGGATGCTTGTACATGTCAACAGTGGAGGGATATATGAAGGCTTGGGAGCTGATGGCTCAAGAATACGGTGATCCATATAAGGTGTCTACAGAGTACGTCAATCAAGTACTTTCATGGCCAGATATTAGACAAGAAGATAGTTAGAAGTTGAAACAGTTCTCATACTTTCTCACCAAATGTTCACATGCTTTGAATAATATATCTCATATGACCATCCTGAAACATGCACCCAACTTGCAGGATTTTGTACAGAAGTTGCCTACATACCTCCAGAACAAATGGCGAGATCATATTACCAAGTGTAGGATCCAAAGCAACAGGATAATTGGATTTAAAGATCTTGTGGAGTTCATTGACTTTGCAGCCAAATCAGCAAATAAGCTCATCTTCAGTAAAGAAGTTATGAGTAAAACTGAATTTACCATGGACATGCTCCAAGCAGAGAATTTAGGAAGGACAAGCTGATTTCTAGCAAACCAAGGTCCAGCACTTTCCCAACAAATGTCGAACAGAACTACACTGATCATAAGAAAGTATCCTGTCATTTCTGTTGGAAGTCTCATGACACTGACGACTGTGAAGCATTCAAGCAAAAGTCACTGAACTAAAAACATACTTACTTGAGAGAGAAACACATGTGCTATGGATGCTAAGGATATAACTACACCATCAAAGGATGTCTAAGAAAGAGAATATGTGGGAAGTGCAGAAAGCGTCATCCAACAGCACTACATGACAATAACTTTCAAATGAAACTCAGCAGTCAACATTCAACAGACACCAAGTATCAAAAAGAAAGTAAAGGCAACCAGAAGGACGTAACAGAAACAGTGTCATCTTCTTGTAACAGTACCAAGTCTGACTCCGTGCTACAGTCCATTCTACCTGTCATCGTGAGCCAGCAAGGTAACAGTAAGGCAGTGAAGACTTATGCACTCCTAGATAACGGAAGTACTGGTTGCTTTATCACAGAGACACTCAAAGATCAACTTGGTGCATCGAAAACTGCAACAACTCTGAAGCTATGACTACTGAGACTATGCATGGCAGAGAAACAGTAGAAACCTCAGCTGTAACCGGTCTCACTGTAACTGATAATCAGGGAAATCATCCAGTCTGTCTTCCAAGAACATTTGCGAAAGAAATACCAGTCAATCACAATCAGATTCCTAACTCAAAGTTTCTCGAGCAATTCTCTGATCTTGAAGATATGGCAAGTAAATTACCTGAATTTTACCTGGAACTTGAAGTTGGTCTCCTTATTGGAAGTAACTGTCCTTCAGCTTTACAGCCTCAAAAGGTGATTCCATCAGATGGGGATGGTCCATTTGCAGTGTTGTATAAACATGGCTGGACAATTAATGGCGTATGAAGTTTAGTAACGAGAGAAACACTCCTGTATGCAACAGAGTGATCCTTTGTGAAAAGAGCCCTGTGAAGGAATGTCTGGCCCCGAGTACTATAGTGAAGATCTTCGAACGTGACTTCAGTGAGCAGGATACTGGCAAAGTACAAGGTGAGAAAGGTTATTCGAGGGAAAACAGGAGGTTTATGGAGACAGCAGAGGAACAGCTGAAATATATCAATGGTCATTATGAGCTTCCATTACAATTTAGAGACCTCGATATGTCATGTCCAAACAACAGAACTCAGGCAGAGAGCAGAGCAACATGGCAAAGAAAGAAAATGCTCAAGAATGAACAGTACTACAAGGATTATATACGTTTTACTGATAATCTCCTAGAAAAGGGCTTTGCGTACAAGATACCTCAAGATCAACTGTCAGCTGAATCACAGAGTATTTGGTATCTTCAACACCATGGAATATATCATCCCCAAAAGCCAACAAAGATCCGTGTGGTTTTCGACTGCAGCGGAAAGTATGGAGGAACATGGTTGCATGACAGACTTCTGCAGGTTCCAGACCTCACAAACTCTTTGATAGGTGTTTTGACTAGATTCAGAGCTGAACAGAGTCCATGTTTTACCAGGTGCCAGTGACTCAACATGACAACCTAAGATTTCTGTGGTGGCCCAACAGTGATCTAATGCTGAATTAGAGGAATATAGAATGGGAGTACATATTTTTGGAGCAGTCTCTTCTCCCAGCAGAGACAGCAGAGAAGTGTTGAAGTCAATCCAGGTTGGTGATCATTCCAAAGAGATTCAAATCCAAGACCTGGATTATGATGAACTACCAACTGAACGTGCTCTTGGAATGAAATGGTATGTAAATACACACACATCTGGATTTTCCACTGATTTCATTGAGAAACCAGTCACACGTCGTGGCCTCCTATCAACGGTTTCATCTCTGTATGATCCCCTTGGCATTGTTGCACCTATCATTCTTCCCACCAAGCGAATACTTCAAGAATTGTGTGCTGACAATGATCTGGACTGGGATGATGCCATACCAGAAAAGTATGAAGTCTGGTGGGAAAGCTGGCTGAAGGAGCTCAAACTAACTGAAACAACGAAGATTGAACGATGCCTGAAGCCTTCTGAATTTGGTAAGGTTGTATCTAAACAGATTCATGTGTTCTCTGATGCCAGCTCAGTAGGGTACGGCTGTGTAGCTTATCTTTGGCTTTCTGATGCTGAGCAAAATGTCCTTGTCTCTTTTCTAATGGGGAAATCAAGACTGAATCCTGTGAAACCTGTCAGTATTCCACGTCTCTAACTGACCTCCGTTACTGTCTCTGTTCAAATAGCTCAACTCATGCTGAAAGAACTTGGCACAGATATAGAGAGTGTGACCTACTTCACAGACTCAACTACTGTCCTACATTATATCAGTAGTGAGAAGAAGCGATGACCAGTATTTGTTGCTAATCATGTGAGAATGATAAGAGACTACCCTGAACCAAAAGACTGTAAATATGTAGAATCTGAAGAGAACCCAGCGGATATGGCATCTCGAGGAGCAAGCACAGCACAACTACTGGGGCAACCTGACTGGTTTGAAGGACCAAAATTTCTCTGAAGGTCTGAATCGGAATGGAAGCTGACACAACCCAGTCCTGCAGAGTCCACTGAAGAGGAAAGAGCTGCAACTACATGCGTTTCACCAAGTAAGATGGAATGTGAGGGGCTTAACACTTTGATCATTTATTATTCCAGTTGGTATCGTCTGAAGCGGGTGGTAGTTATCTATCTCAAACTCATCAACAATCTCCACACTCACATCAGGAAAAGAAAAGGTGAAGTTGAATCAGATATCTGTAGCAGTAAACCTCTTTTCACAGTTGCGAGACTTGAATGTGCAGATAATATCATCTTGAAGTTTGTGCAGTCCAAAAGTTTTGATGAGGAAATCTGTGTAGTTGAACGAGGTCGAGTGCTGAAGCACAGGCCAGTCTACAAGCTGGATCCATTCATCTAGAATGGAATTCTCAAAGTAGGTGGCAGACTCAGCAGGTCACAGATTCCAAATGAAATGAAGCATCAGGTTCTTCTACCCAGCAAACATCATGTCACAAGCCTGATTGTACAAGACATACACAAATGGCTTGGCCATGTTGGACGAAATCATGTACTGTCAAAGCTCCGAGAAAAGTACTGGGTCATAAGAGCAAATGCAACATTCTGTCCCATTGTGTCACCTGTCGCAGACTGAAATGCCTCCATGTGTCACTCCCTTTCTTCGTGACGTTTTCTCTCACACTCTCTATCTGCCTCTGAATCAAGCTGCTAATAATAGGAAGCAAAGTAAGTGTAATATTGTTTACACAAATCAATCAACTTGACAAAACAAAACTTCAGTGATTGTAAATTGTCACTACCGTTGTTCAACATTAATCTGGAAAGTTCATTTCTCTTCTTAGTTATGGCTGAAAGGGCTGCAATTTCTCTATTCTTCAACACTTGTAACCTTTAAACTTTCCCTTTCTCAGTATGAGCTCTGACTCTTCCTGACTCTCTGACCTTAACTTTAGTGTGGTCAGTCTCAGACTGGTCAAAACCTTCTCTCTTGCCTTAGTCTTAGCTATTTCTATATTCAACTGAAGCTCCTTCATTTTACATGTTTCTTCCAACATGTTCTTATCTGCAAGAAGTTCTGCCAACTTTGCCTTTTCCTTAGCTAGAGCCGATCCCTGTTGTAGTTTTACTTGTAGTTTTACCCAAAGCTTGGGAACCCCTATTTGACATACTATCACTTGTATCTAACAAACGTCTCTCATTTGAAATCCAACTTTCAACTACTTTTCTGAAGCTAAGAATGGAAATCTCCTTTTCTTCATGACGTTTTCTCTCACACTCTCTATTTGCCTCTGAATCAAGCTGCTCATAATAGGGAGCAAAGTAAGTGTGATACTGTTTACTGAAGGCAATTTCACTGAATGTAAATTGTCACTACCTTTCAACTTTCGCTTTCTCAGTATGAGTTCTGACTCTTCCCGACTCTCTGACCTTAACTTTAGTGTGGTCAGTCTCAGACTGGTCAACAGGAGATGCATCTTCACCAGAAGCCACTACAGTCTGCTCATTACATTATCAGCCTGTCCAGTCAATGCCAAATCACATGTTTCATCCTGCACATAAAACATACTATCCCCTACCGTTGCCATCATCTCATACTACACATTACACAATACTCTGATGGTCAAATATGCAAGAGACAAATGTCCACAAATATTCACTAAATGCAACACAGGGTAGTACAAGTGATGCTACTTGACATAAAAGTTCTCCATGGTCAACGTTCTTCAGCCCCAGCATCATATGACAATGGTAGAAAAGTTTTCTGAACTGATGTGGATGCAAGACACAAAAATCCTCAACTCACACCAAAAGTTTATTCTATAGTCACAGTCATCATTTCTTTCCTTTGGCTTGGTGAGGTTCAGAAAACTACAAATCAAAAGTAAAGAGTTGCTAAGTAACTGATTCCTAACATCCCTTCATGAAAATTCTAAGTAAATTACTTCAACCTTAACAATTACAACAATTAGTTCTCCTAGACATTCATTATTGAGATAGAGGGGGACAAGTTAAAACTCTCCTGTTATTTCTCCTAGACATTCATTATTGAGATAGAGGGGGACAAGTTAAAACTCTCCTGTTATTTCTCCTAGACATTCATTATTGAGATAGAGGGGGACAAGTTAAAACTCTCCTGTTATTTCTCCTAGACATTCATTATTGAGATAGAGGGGGACAAGTTAAAACTCTCCTGTTATTTCTCCTAGACATTCATTATTGAGATAGAGGGGGACAAGTTAAAACTCTCCTGTTATTTCTCCTAGACATTCATTATTGAGATAGAGGGGGACAAGTTAAAACTCTCCTGTTATTTCTCCTAGACATTCATTATTGAGATAGAGGGGGACAAGTTAAAACTCTCCTGTTATTTCTCCTAGACATTCATTATTGAGATAGAGGGGGACAAGTTAAAACTCCCCTGTTATTTCTCCTAGACATTCATTATTGAGATAGAGGGGGGACAAGTTAAAACTCTCCTGTTATTTCTCCTAGACATTCATTATTGAGATAGAGGGGGACAAGTTAAAACTCTCCTGTTATTTCTCCTAGACATTCATTATTGAGATAGAGGGGGACAAGTTAAAACTCTCCTGTTATTTCTCCTAGACATTCATTATTGAGATAGAGGGGGACAAGTTAAAACTCTCCTGTTATTTCTCCTAGACATTCATTATTGAGATAGAGGGGGACAAGTTAAAACTCTCCTGTTATTTCTCCTAGACATTCATTATTGAGATAGAGGGGGACAAGTTAAAACTCTCCTGTTATTTCTCCTAGACATTCATTATTGAGATAGAGGGGGGACAAGTTAAAACTCTCCTGTTATTTCTCCTAGACATTCATTATTGAGATAGAGGGGGACAAGATAAAACTCTCCTGTTATTTCTCCTAGACATTCATTATTGAGATAGAGGGGGACAAGTTAAAACTCTCCTGTTATTTCTCCTAGACATTCATTATTGAGATAGAGGGGGACAAGTTAAAACTCTCCTGTGATTTCTCCTAGACATTCATTATTGAGATAGAGGGGGACAAGTTAAAACTCTCCTGTTATTTCTCCTAGACATTCATTATTGAGATAGAGGGGGACAAGTTAAAACTCTCCTGTTATTTCTCCTAGACATTCATTATTGAGATAGAGGGGGACAAGTTAAAACTCTCCTGTTATTTCTCCTAGACATTCACTATTGAGATAGAGGGGGACAAGTTAAAACTCTCCTGTTATTTCTCCTAGACATCCATTAGTTGAGATAGAGGGGGACAAGTTAAAACTCTCCTGTTATTTCTCCTAGACATTCATTATTGAGATAGAGGGGGACAAGTTAAAACTCTCCTGTTATTTCTCCTAGACATTCATTATTGAGATAGAGGGGGACAAGTTAAAACTCTCCTGTTATTTCTCCTAGACATTCATTATTGAGATAGAGGGGGACAAGTTAAAACTCTCCTGTTATTTCTCCTAGACATTCATTATTGAGATAGAGGGGGACAAGTTAAAACTCTCCTGTTATTTCTCCTAGACATTCATTATTGAGATAGAGGGGGACAAGTTAAAACTCTCCTGTTATTTCTCCTAGACATTCATTATTGAGATAGAGGGGGACAAGTTAAAACTCTCCTGTTATTTCTCCTAGACATTCATTATTGAGATAGAGGGGGACAAGTTAAAACTCTCCTGTTATTTCTCCTAGACATTCATTATTGAGATAGAGGGGGACAAGTTAAAACTCCCCTGTTATTTCTCCTAGACATTCATTATTGAGATAGAGGGGGGACAAGTTAAAACTCTCCTGTTATTTCTCCTAGACATTCATTATTGAGATAGAGGGGGACAAGTTAAAACTCTCCTGTTATTTCTCCTAGACATTCATTATTGAGATAGAGGGGGACAAGTTAAAACTCTCCTGTTATTTCTCCTAGACATTCATTATTGAGATAGAGGGGGACAAGTTAAAACTCTCCTGTTATTTCTCCTAGACATTCATTATTGAGATAGAGGGGGACAAGTTAAAACTCTCCTGTTATTTCTCCTAGACATTCATTATTGAGATAGAGGGGGACAAGTTAAAACTCTCCTGTTATTTCTCCTAGACATTCATTATTGAGATAGAGGGGGGACAAGTTAAAACTCTCCTGTTATTTCTCCTAGACATTCATTATTGAGATAGAGGGGGACAAGATAAAACTCTCCTGTTATTTCTCCTAGACATTCATTATTGAGATAGAGGGGGACAAGTTAAAACTCTCCTGTTATTTCTCCTAGACATTCATTATTGAGATAGAGGGGGACAAGTTAAAACTCTCCTGTTATTTCTCCTAGACATTCATTATTGAGATAGAGGGGGGACAAGTTAAAACTCTCCTGTTATTTCTCCTAGACATTCATTATTGAGATAGAGGGGGACAAGTTAAAACTCTCCTGTTATTTCTCCTAGACATTCATTATTGAGATAGAGGGGGACAAGTTAAAACTCTCCTGTTATTTCTCCTAGACATTCATTATTGAGATAGAGGAGGGACAAGTTAAAACTCTCCTGTTATTTCTCCTAGACATTCATTATTGAGATAGAGGGGGACAAGTTAAAACTCTCCTGTTATTTCTCCTAGACATTCATTATTGAGATAGAGGGGGACAAGTTAAAACTCTCCTGTGATTTCTCCTAGACATTCATTATTGAGATAGAGGGGGACAAGTTAAAACTCTCCTGTTATTTCTCCTAGACATTCATTATTGAGATAGAGGGGGACAAGTTAAAACTCTCCTGTTATTTCTCCTAGACATTCATTATTGAGATAGAGGGGGACAAGTTAAAACTCTCCTGTTATTTCTCCTAGACATTCATTATTGAGATAGAGGGGGACAAGTTAAAACTCTCCTGTTATTTCTCCTAGACATTCATTATTGAGATAGAGGGGGGACAAGTTAAAACTCTCCTGTTATTTCTCCTAGACATTCATTATTGAGATAGAGGGGGACAAGATAAAACTCTCCTGTTATTTCTCCTAGACATTCATTATTGAGATAGAGGGGGACAAGTTAAAACTCTCCTGTTATTTCTCCTAGACATTCATTATTGAGATAGAGGGGGACAAGTTAAAACTCTCCTGTTATTTCTCCTAGACATTCATTATTGAGATAGAGGGGGGACAAGTTAAAACTCTCCTGTTATTTCTCCTAGACATTCATTATTGAGATAGAGGGGGACAAGTTAAAACTCTCCTGTTATTTCTCCTAGACATTCATTATTGAGATAGAGGGGGACAAGTTAAAACTCTCCTGTTATTTCTCCTAGACATTCATTATTGAGATAGAGGAGGGACAAGTTAAAACTCTCCTGTTATTTCTCCTAGACATTCATTATTGAGATAGAGGGGGACAAGTTAAAACTCTCCTGTTATTTCTCCTAGACATTCATTATTGAGATAGAGGGGGACAAGTTAAAACTCTCCTGTTATTTCTCCTAGACATTCATTATTGAGATAGAGGGGGACAAGTTAAAACTCTCCTGTTATTTCTCCTAGACATTCATTATTGAGATAGAGGGGGACAAGTTAAAACTCTCCTGTTATTTCTCCTAGACATTCATTATTGAGATAGAGGGGGGACAAGTTAAAACTCTCCTGTTATTTCTCCTAGACATTCATTATTGAGATAGAGGGGGACAAGTTAAAACTCTCCTGTTATTTCTCCTAGACATTCATTATTGAGATAGAGGGGGACAAGTTAAAACTCTCCTGTTATTTCTCCTAGACATTCATTATTGAGATAGAGGGGGACAAGTTAAAACTCTCCTGTTATTTCTCCTAGACATTCATTATTGAGATAGAGGGGGGGCAAGTTAAAACTCTCCTGTTATTTCTCCTAGACATTCATTATTGAGATAGAGGGGGACAAGTTAAAACTCTCCTGTTATTTCTCCTAGACATTCATTATTGAGATAGAGGGGGACAAGTTAAAACTCTCCTGTTATTTCTCCTAGACATTCATTATTGAGATAGAGGAGGGACAAGTTAAAACTCTCCTGTTATTTCTCCTAGACATTCATTATTGAGATAGAGGGGGACAAGTTAAAACTCTCCTGTTATTTCTCCTAGACATTCATTATTGAGATAGAGGGGGACAAGTTAAAACTCTCCTGTTATTTCTCCTAGACATTCATTATTGAGATAGAGGGGGACAAGTTAAAACTCTCCTGTTATTTCTCCTAGACATTCATTATTGAGATAGAGGGGGACAAGTTAAAACTCTCCTGTGATTTCTCCAAGACATTCATTATTGAGATAGAGGGGGACAAGTTAAAACTCTCCTGTTATTTCTCCTAGACATTCATTATTGAGATAGAGGGGGGACAAGTTAAAACTCTCCTGTTATTTCTCCTAGACATTCATTATTGAGATAGAGGGGGACAAGTTAAAACTCTCCTGTTATTTCTCCTAGACATTCATTATTGAGATAGAGGGGGACAAGTTAAAACTCTCCTGTTATTTCTCCTAGACATCCATTAGTTGAGATAGAGGGGGACAAGTTAAAACTCTCCTGTTATTTCTCCTAGACATTCATTATTGAGATAGAGGGGGACAAGTTAAAACTCTCCTGTTATTTCTCCTAGACATTCATTATTGAGATAGAGGGGGACAAGTTAAAACTCTCCTGTTATTTCTCCTAGACATTCATTATTGAGATAGAGGGGGACAAGTTAAAACTCTCCTGTTATTTCTCCTAGACATTCATTATTGAGATAGAGGGGGACAAGTTAAAACTCTCCTGTTATTTCTCCTAGACATTCATTATTGAGATAGAGGGGGACAAGTTAAAACTCTCCTGTTATTTCTCCTAGACATTCATTATTGAGATAGAGGGGGACAAGTTAAAACTCTCCTGTTATTTCTCCTAGACATTCATTATTGAGATAGAGGGGGACAAGTTAAAACTCTCCTGTTATTTCTCCTAGACATTCATTATTGAGATAGAGGGGGACAAGTTAAAACTCTCCTGTTATTTCTCCTAGACATTCATTATTGAGATAGAGGGGGACAAGTTAAAACTCGCATGTGATTTCTCCTAGACATTCATTATTGAGATAGAGGGGGACAAGTTAAAACTCTCCTGTTATTTCTCCTAGACATTCATTATTGAGATAGAGGGGGACAAGTTAAAACTCTCCTGCTATTTCTCCTAGACATTCATTATTGAGATAGAGGGGGACAAGTTAAAACTCTCCTGTGATTTCTCCTTGACATTCATTATTGAGATAGAGGGGGGACAAGTTAAAACTCTCCTGTTATTTCTCCTAGACATTCATTATTGAGATAGAGGGGGACAAGTTAAAACTCTCCTGTTATTTCTCCTAGACATTCATTATTGAGATAGAGGGGGACAAGTTAAAACTCTCCTGTTATTTCTCCTAGACATTCATTATTGAGATAGAGGGGGACAAGTTAAAACTCTCCTGTTATTTCTCCTAGACATTCATTATTGAGATAGAGGGGGACAAGTTAAAACTCTCCTGTTATTTCTCCTAGACATTCATTATTGAGATAGAGGGGGACAAGTTAAAACTCTCCTGTTATTTCTCCTAGACATTCATTATTGAGATAGAGGGGGACAAGTTAAAACTCTCCTGTTATTTCTCCTAGACATTCATTATTGAGATAGAGGGGGGACAAGTTAAAACTCTCCTGTTATTTCTCCTAGACATTCATTATTGAGATAGAGGGGGACAAGATAAAACTCTCCTGTTATTTCTCCTAGACATTCATTATTGAGATAGAGGGGGACAAGTTAAAACTCTCCTGTTATTTCTCCTAGACATTCATTATTGAGATAGAGGGGGACAAGTTAAAACTCTCCTGTGATTTCTCCTAGACATTCATTAGTTGAGATAAAGTGTATTTCTCCTGGACATCCACTAGTTGATGTAAGTTATGACCGAGGTGTCCTCCATGTCTCGTCTATTTATAGCTGACTGGCTGTCACAGCAGAACTGTCATATGTTGCTGCAGGCCTCCAGATAAACAATGTTGAATCTGCTGTAAGAAGATCTCTTTGCATCATGAAGACAATCAAACATTGAAAGGTTTGTTCACATCTGTAGATGACTTCCTGACACGCGACCAATGGCCGCATTTGGTGCAAGACGTTGTCTTTCAAGGACAAATCAGATTGCAGATCTGTTGCACCAAAATATCATCGTAAAATCTAGTGCAGTCGGTGATTCCCTCGCTAGCATTCTGGCTTGTCTGAACTTTGCTGTTTGGCTTGTCCCGGAGATACATGAATGAGCACGTGCATAGATAACTCAGTAAAACGACTGTGACTGTAGTCACCGGGTTCAATGAAGCGTCACAAATAATCTTGTTAATTCCATTGCTGGTGCACGACGACTTGATGTTAGTGCCAGATACTTGGAGATGAATTGTTGATCCTTCTTCGAAGTATGTAGTGTAGATAAGATCATTGTATCCTCTTTGAAGTTGGAATCTTCTGGCTCCAAACGGCGAATGTTGGTATACAGATTCTGCATGCGTTGGTAGAATAGTTTGTAGTCCCTGAATGCTTTTGTGCAGGTATGCATGATCCTGTGAAGAATGTAGATCTGTGTTCAACACTGATAATGACCTGTGTCTGAAGCTGTAGTCTGACGAAGCATGTAGGCAACCCTTCCTGCTGAAGTGCAGGAATCCCCTCTGATACAGGCCAGCCACTGTCCAATGAATGATCTCTAATCTTCCTATCTGTGTGCATCCCTGGAAAGGTTGTCATTTCATAAATGACTCCACATACACCAAAGATGGCAAATGATGATGAGATCTGATGAAGAGGAAGAACAATGACAGCGTCTTTGATAAATGTGGCATGCAAACAATGAATGTTTGTCGTCGCAGGATCCATGAGTGTTGGCACTCAGCGAGTCTATGGAATGTGCCTCATCCAAACATGTAGAGATGATACAGCTGACAGTGATGACTTCCTTGAATGGGGGCATGCATATTATGCCTCTTCCTCTGGAGGTAATGGGGAGCTTGTTACCAGTCTGAAGTATGTTGGTAACGAATGGACCCCCTAGAAAAATCCAGTTTCTCCAGAAGATCTCTAGTCTCCCACCTACAGGAGTGGGTAGATTCGGGACAACTGGGAGCGGGAGGTACGGAATCTTCAGCGAGCTGAGTAGGGGCGCTTGCCTCTGCCCCTACTTGCCATGGTAGGAGGCTCCCGGGTTCGCTCACACGCACAGCGCTGTCCATCATTGTCGGCCCTACCACGGCCGCGTCCTCTGCCTATGCTGAACGTACTGATTCATGTCTCGGGATGTAACAGCGCTTCCCTCTTCCTCTGGAGACTGAACGGCCACGAAAAGCAGATCCTAGAGCTTCGAAAGTTAAAAGCGACACTTCTGTGTTAGTCAACTCTGTGTGCTGTCTATATACCTCAGGGATCATGTCATCGAAGAGATAACATGATGAGAAAGGCACCCTAAATAGCTTGCGTATAAATTCTTCCTGCCATGTACAGGGTCGAGGAAGCCTGAATGCCGAACTGCCGTAGTCATAGCACTGTTCTCAGATGTGCCAGCAAGTCATGTAATACTTTCCCCTGCCACTGGAACAGCGTCGAGAGATGATCCACCCTAGAGGTGTTGTCTTCAGTGAGGTCCCAGTGAGGCAGCTGCTGACGTAGCCAAAGCTAAAGCTGAGATGGGTTTAAGCATACGCTTTAACTTCGAGTCAATGGCCAACATCTTGGAGTCCTGGACTCTGTATGAATTCTATGGAGAACTAGCCAGGCATTTAAGAGATTCGTCATGAGCTGCCCGTTATCGGCGAATCTTACAGTCGCCTTCTTAGACTTCGAAGCCTTGACTGTGGAAGAGAGAGATAGCTTGGCAAAGTCCGCATCAAGAGAAGCAATCGCGTCTGCCACCATCGGATGCGGAGGAATCAGTAATTCTGGTGAAAAACGAATAGCTTTCTGATCATCCATGCCAGGAGATGGAGAGGGACAATCCGGGAGCCTGTCAGCAATCCAATCATACACCGCAGCTGGAGGTAGATAGGTGACCCCGTCATCCGAGTCCTCAGGTGCCTCCTCGTTGTAATCAGGTGAGAAGAATCTTTCCTCCATGTCGTCCCATGATACTGTATGACTCTGATGTTGAAGGCCAGCAGCAAAAGTCAACCTCCGAGGCTCCACACCAGAACCAAGACGAGTGTCAGGGGAGTGCGATCTGAGACGCCATGGTGAATGGTGAGATGGCAGTGTCCGGGAGCGAGAACAGCGTATGTGTTTGGAGTAAGCCGGCGATCTGGAATGCCTATCCTTATCCGACGACTGACAAGGCAAAAACGACGACAGTGCCAAGCGGAGCGTAGACGGGAATTAGAGTACTGGAGCGAGACCGCCTATCACACCAGAAGCGTTCCTCTTCTAAGCGCCTAGCATGCTTTTCCATAAGTTTTTGTAACATACTTACCTAGAGAGTGTAGCAGTAGGCATGCGCTTGGGAATTCTGTAAGACCCCATAGGTGCCGGTATAGATGTAGGCACTGACAAAGGAGCGGTGGATGGAGGTGCCGATGATGTTAGCATCGGAACAGGCATAGGAACATTGCTGCTGTAGAAAATTAAGCATCCAAGGGAGCAGCCACAGGCGTCAGCATCAGCGTCAGCGTCGGAAGAGTAGATGACACATAGAGAGCCATGCTGGTGATGGCACTGGATCAGTGCTTGGTAGCAAAAGAGTTCTCAAAAGCATCTGCACCTCAGGGTGAGTGAGAGCGTCCGGGTGGGAGAGATCGATGAAAGAATCCGAGGAGCGCTGTGGTGAAAGTGTCGGCTCCGTAGTAGGTAGAGGAAATGTCGATGGGGGCACCGGAGTCGCTGATGTTGATGAGTGGTTCTCCGGCATCCGAGCAAGCGATGACCGTGATCCCAGAGATGAAGCAGGGGACGACATTTTCCTTTTCCTCTGAGTGAATTGCTTCCTTTTTGCCAACAGATAGGCCTTGAATTCCTGAATATGGAGAGATGAGCAATGATGGCATTGATCATCAAAAGTACAATTACCAGTAGCACAGTCCGGACACCAGGAGTGGGGATCCTTTGCAGACTTCTGCACCTTGCAGAGTGTGCAAAAATGCCAGGTCATAGCAAAGCTGCAACACGCATAGATGAGACAGCATAGTGTACACAACCAAAATGGCTGCCCCCACTGAATTACACAGAGCGTAAAAAACTAGCGACAAACGGATATTTAAGCAATGTTATGTGCACAACAACACACACTGGCAAGGAAGACAGACTGGGGTCCAGCATGTGCAAGGAAGAATGGATAAACAACATGGAAACTGGGAGATATCGCCACGAGGCAAAAACACGAGGTAGCCAGGTAAGTGAAGATAAATTACTGTAATCTTCACCATCAATAAGAGAAAAGGTAGAAAAACCATACCTACCAGAGCAAAAAACAACTTTAAGACAAAGTAAGTAGCAAAATAGCATAATCAAACAAAAATCACGTCTGACAGGTAAGACGCTTGAAGCAAAAGTGAAGTTTTGGATTCCTTGTGCATGCACAGACAAAGAGATGACGTCACTTCCGTTCCTATACACTCGTCGATACATGAGGTAGCCATTCGGTAGAATGGCATATCAACGACTGTCTGATCTCTTCTAAGCGATGCTTGAGGTAATATGCATAAGCCCTATGATAAGGTAGATTAAAAATATGATAATTTGTTAAACCCCTATGCAATGCTCTGCAACACTTTCTTGCTGTTATTTTTTCATTTTACTTTCAGAAATTTGACCATATCGACAGTATTTGAAGAGGTTTCAGCAGTTTGAACAGTTTGTTTATTGTAGTAGTTTAACGATACTAACTAACTTCTGTATTTTAAATATTTCAGATAATTAGGATGTTTCAGTATTTCATGTATGTCAGCAAATTCAGTTTAATGAGTATTTCAGTAAATAATAAATAAATTCTGCTTTAGCAATTAGTTTTCAATAACTTCACCATATAGGACAGTTACAGTCTCTGAAGTACAGTAGTATATAGATTTTGTCCTTATCCTGACTCATGCTTAATTTCTTCTCTCCTCTTCCTAGCGAAGGTAGTGGAACACCTGAAATCCCTTCAAGTTCCCTTCTAAAAGAAGCGAACATAAAAATTAAACTCAGCCACGAGTAGCCTCCCCTCCCGTGCACATGGTCAGTAGTTTGGCCATGATAATCACTCTCTCCCTATCGCCCGAAGAGTGTGGCTGGAGGCACCTGGGTTCGGCAAGTTGAACCATAAAGCACTTTTAGTTTGATTCCTCCAACTTCTGTGTTGTTGTTTCAGTATCGTAAGGAACATCAGCATATCTTACTGCACTAATTGTTATTATACTAATTTTATTTTGGTGACCTAAAGTGTTCATTCCATGTTTCTTGTTAGTTGCACTATGAATGGAAGCAACAAGACCTACCTTCTGCTGTTTGGGCGGCAACTGGTGGGAGACTGGAGACTAGATGTCGATTCAGGCACTGATACAGGTAGCGTCTCACAGGTACTCCGCAGGGACTCAAATCTACGAAAATATTACATGTCCATCCAAGTCTTTTTATACAAAAAAGCCAGTTACTTTAAACTTAAGCAGGTTGAAAGTTTATAACCAAAACCCAGTATAATGTATACGACATCCTGAATCATGTCAGAAGTGTGTTCACAATGTGTACGTCGGTCTATACATAGTCAAGTATTTGAAGACGTCAGTATGTAGTTAGGAAGAAATTATCCTGATATAAGTTGACCTACTTGTCTGCAATACTCTTCTCAAGAGACTTGAATTCCTCAGCATATGCCTTCAGTTGTGTGTCCATCTGTCGCACACTGACAACTACAACACGAGTAACAATAACTTATGATATCGTCATCAACACACTATGTACACATCTTCACCAAACAAAACATCTGTTATCATCATCACGTGTAATTTGTCACTACCAACACCACATGTACAATGTTATCATCATCAACACATAATGTATAATGCTATCTTCAGCAACACAACTGTAATGTTATCATCATCAACATAACATGTATCATGTTATCATAGTAAACACAACATTTGTAAGGTTATCATCTTAAACACAACATATGTAATGTTATCATCATAAACACAACATATGTAATGTTATCATCATAAACACAACATGTGCAAAGCTATCATCATCATGTGTAATGCTGTCATCAACATGTGTAATGCCATCATCATCATGTGTAATGCTATCATCAACATGTGTAATGCTATCGTGAACGTGTGTTATGCTGTATAATGCTATCATCAACATGTGTAATGCTATCATCATCATGTGTAATGCCATCATCAACATGTGTAATGCCATCATCATCATGTGTAATGCCATCATCATCATGTGTAATGCTATCATTAACATGTGTAATGCCATCATCATCATGTGTAATGCCATCATCATCATGTGTAATGCTATCACCAACATGTGTCATGCTATCATCATCATGTGTAATGCTATCATCAACATGTGTAATGATGTCATCATCATGTGTAATGCTATCATCATCATGTGTAATGCTGTCATCAACATGTGTAATGATGTCATCATCATGTGTGATGCTATCATCATCATGTGTAATGCTATCATGAACATGTGTAATGATGTCATCAACATGTGTAATGCTGTCATCATCATGTGTAATGCTGTCATCATCATGTTTAATGCCGTGTAATGTTATCATCAACATGTGTAATGCTGTCATCATCATGTGTAATGCTATCATTAATATGTGTAATGCTATCATCATCATGTGTAATGTTATCATCGACATGTGTAATGCTATCGTGAACATGTGTAATGCTGTGTAATGCTATCATCAACATGTGTAATGTTGTCATCATCATGTGTCATCCTATCATCATCATGTGTCATGCTATCATCATCATGTGTAATGTTATGATCAGCAACACAACATGTATAATGTTATCATCATAAAGACATCATGTTTAATGTTATCATCGTAAACGAGTGTAATGTTATCATCATCACTATTACATGGGTATTACATTGTAGTGAAGATGTGTTCTACTTACTGCTAGATGCCGACATTGGTCGCATGAGTGGAGCAGACTTTACACTCTGGCGCTTCACATGTGCCTGGAAGTTAACGAACAAAACATATATATTTTGTAATCAAAGACCTACTGGGAACAGAGACCATATAATAGAATGATACAGACGGATGAACCTACCCCATCCACAACCTCTATGTTAGGCACCACTGTTTGTATTGTGTAGTGGTAATGGGGCATTTCTCCATCCTCCATAGTTACTGGGTTTCCACTCAGAGAGATCTCCACAAGTTCCTTCATCATCCCCAGGTCACACTGGAACACATATGCACACATTGAATCACAATAAGGACACATATCCACACACTTATGCCACAATGGAACACATAAACACATTGAAGTCACAATGAGAACACACATACACACACTGAAACAACAATAGGAACACACATACACTGAAGCTAAAATGGGAACACACATAAAGAGATTGAAGTCACAATGGAAACACACATAATTACACTGAAGCCCCAGTCGGAAACACATCCAAACACTAAAGTCACATTTTGACCACACACACGCTCACTGAAGTCACAATGGAACACACATACACACACTGAAGTCACAATGGGAACACATACACACACTGAAGTCACAATGGGAACACATACACATACCAAGGTCACAGTGGGAACACATAAACACACTGAAGTCACAATGGAAAACACACACATTCTCTGAAGCTACAATGGGAACACACAATATTACACTCACTGAAGTCATGATGGGAACACATATAAACTCACTTAATTGTCAGTGAAGCATACTTGCACTCACTGAAGTCACAATTAGAACAGACATACACACATTGAGGTTGCAATGGGAACACACATACACACACTGAGGTCACAATGGGAACACACATAGACACACTAAAGTCACAATAGAAACACACAAATGCACACTGAAATCACAATGAGAACATGCATGCACACACTGAAGTCACAATGAGAACATGCATGCACACACTGAAGTCACAGTGAGAACGCATGTACATACATTGAAGTCACAACTGAACACACACACACACACACACACACACACACACACACACACACACACACACACACACACACACACACACACACACTGAAACCACAATGGGAACACACATACACACTAAGTGAAATCACAATGGGTCCACATACACACACTGAAGTCACAATGGAACACATACACACACTGAAGTCACAATGGAACACATATACAGTGTTCACGAATAGTGTCTGACCCTCTGACAAATCTGGCAGATTTGCCAGTGGTCAGACAGAAATCACCAACCCGCCAGCCCCAGTGTCTGACTGAATATTTCACAATGTCTTTGTGTGAAGTTATTTGTGGCATGTGACACTTGTTTGCTGTTTACAAATCTTATGTTTGTTATTATATACTGTTAATAATTTCAAATCTAAAATATTTGTTTAACTGAATTCTGTGGGTCCTGTGAATTTTCAGTGGGTCAGACGACATCTGAAACGTAACAGGACCTCATGTCCTGTTACTTTGAAACACTATCGTGAACACTGCATATACATTCAGTAAAGTCACAATGGGAACACATACACACTGAAGTCACAATCGGTCCACATACACACACTGAAGTCACAATCGGTCCACATACACACACTGAAGTCACAATCGGTCCACATACACACACTGAAGTCACAATCGGTCCACATACACACACTGAAGTCACAATCGGTCCACATACACACACTGAAGTCACAACAGGAACACATGGACACACTGAAGTCACAATCGGTCCACATACACACACTGAAGTCACAATCGGTCCACATACACACACTGAAGTCACAATCGGTCCACATACACACACTGAAGTCACAATCGGTCCACATACACACACTGAAGTCACAACAGGAACACATGGACACACTGAAGTCACAACAGGAACACATGGACACACTGAAGTCACAATCGGTCCACATACACACACTGAAGTCACAATCGGTCCACATACACACACTGAAGTCACAATCGGTCCACAT
This sequence comes from Haliotis asinina, assembly GCF_037392515.1. Taxonomy (NCBI): domain Eukaryota; kingdom Metazoa; phylum Mollusca; class Gastropoda; order Lepetellida; family Haliotidae; genus Haliotis; species Haliotis asinina. Next base: position 78,548,508 of record NC_090284.1, on the reverse strand, counting down.
ACACACACTGAAGTCACAATCGGTCCACATACACACACTGAAGTCACAACAGGAACACATGGACACACTGAAGTCACAATCGGTCCACATACACACACTGAAGTCACAATCGGTCCACATACACACACTGAAGTCACAATCAGTCCACATACACACACTGAAGTCACAATCGGTCCACATACACACACTGAAGTCACAATCGGTCCACATACACACACTGAAGTCACAACAGGAACACATGGACACACTGAAGTCACAACAGGAACACATGGACACACTGAAGTCACAATGGGAACTCACATACACACACAGAAGTCACCATGGGAGCACATACACTAACTGAAGTCTAAAGTGTCTAGTAAGTTTAGTGTGTCTGTTACATTTGGTGAGTTTTGGTGTAAGTTTGGTAAGTCAGGTAAGTCAATATATGACAAAATGTTATGGATGTCAACTTCTTCTTTATTGTTATCACGACGTTTCTGGGCTATTCTTTGCCCCTTTGTCAGGTGGTATATTAGGATGACTCCTACATTCCTTTCAAGAACTGCATCAGGTAAGTCAAGTGAGTCAGGTGAGCATGGTGAGTCAAATAAGGGGACACTTACCACATCCTGCCAGGTGTCCAAGGAATTATCACAGATATTGAGAATCTGAAGTCGAGGAAGGATCTGGCCAAAGTAGGACAGCTCACTCAGTTTGTTATGGGACACATTCAGGTCCTCAAGAGATCTGAAACAACATCAGTACAGAGAGATCTGAAACAACATCAGTACTGAGAGATCTGAAACAACATCAGTACTCAGAGATCTGAAACAACATCAAACTCAGAGATTTGAAACAATATCAGTACTCAGAGATTTGAAACAACATCAGGACTCAGAGATCTGAAACAACATCAGTACTCAGAGATCTGAAACAATATCAGTACTCAGAGATCTGAAACAATATCAGTACTCAGAGATCTGAAACAACATCAAACTCAGAGATCTGAAACAATACCAGTACTCAGAGATCTGAAACAACATCAGAACTCAGAGATCTGAAACAATATCAGTACTCAGAGATCTGAAACAATATCAGTACTTAGAGATCTGAAACAATACCAGTACTGAGAGATCTGAAACAATGTCAGGACTCAGAGATCTGAAACAACATCAGGACTCAGAGATCTGAAACAACATCAGTACTCAGAGATCTGAAACAACATCAGGACTCAGATATTTGAAACAAAACAAGTAAGTGTACATCTCAAACAACTTCAATAACTGGAAATCTTTGTAAGTAGGAACATCAAACCAACATCATCAGTTATTACTACTATGTGATTTGTTTGACTGTTTTGAAGAATGGTTACGTGCAGGTGTAAAACAGCTGACAACAGGTGTGTTACCTGTAGACTATACCTGGGCATGCCAGGAGACACCATGATAGTCTATGCTATGAAATGTACCTGAGTTTTCCAAGACTGCGCAGACTGGTTAGCTGGTTATTAGAAACATCAAGTATCTGAAACAACATCAAGATCATGTTTTTTGTGAAGTGTTGCTACACGTCCGAGAAAGACATATCTCTAATGAGTAGTACTGGCACATTGTTTACATCTATCCTCAACAAAAACATTAAACACTAGAGATAAAATCCCTGAAACATTAGTTGGTGTCAGGAAATTTATTCTAAATCTGACCATATTATTTCATTGCAGGCAATTGCAATATGTATCAATGGGCAATGCTCTGACTATTTTGAGTGCCCATTGGGTGTGCAGCAAGGGTGTTTGCTAAGTCCTATTCATGTTTTCTTCTTCATTAATTAATCATAAAATTAAGTAATTCATAGAGGCAAACAGTGAACAACTATATCCTGATATTTTGGAGGTGTTACTGTTTGCTGGCAATGACTCAGTAGTAGGTTTACAGAACAAATCAGTCAAAGGAAAATGAGTGTCAGTATTATTCATTACACACATTACTTTGTGTACTAAACCCTAGTAGGAGGTCATGTCAGCTAACCATTGAGACTGACCAATCACAACACAACTTACCAAATTCATAAAAGGGACATTCTCACATACCTTTTGAACTTTTACATCGAGTGATGCACATGAAGCACGCTACAGAACTGTCAACAGACAGTAAAAGTTGCTGAAAATAGCGTTTTTGTCAATATTCAAGGATGACAGTTTGCGTTTCTTGAGGGATCAGTGTCAGTGACTGGGGAAATTTGTAAGTCCCACCAAACCCTAAACAGTAGCCATTGTCTGATTGGTTAAATCTGTTCAGCCATGATTGGACATAGGTCACTCAAGGTTACCTGACAAGATCTCCTTCTTGGGTTTGTTAGACTCAGCAAAGGAGTATAATGAATAACACTGAGACTATGTTTACTTAGACTGCAGAACCAGTTGGACATTTTGGACAACTAGTGCAAACAATGGAAATTAGATGTTAAAATGATAAGTCAAATACTGTGTTAAGTTAGAAGGTGTGGTCAAGTCGATAAGGATGAAAAATGGTCCCATAATGACATTTCAATGCAAATAGTTTCCAAACACAAATAATTCAGAGTACTTTTTCACTGTTCATTGAAAATGGGTAGAACATGATATCGTCTTAATATCAGCAAAAGCAAACAAACATTTTTTTCTTTCATCACCCTACCCATTAGCACCAATATCACCAATGATGTTTTTTCAATGCGCAGATTGAATCAATATTTTTGTATGGGGCAGAAATATGGGGTGTTCAGGCTTCTGAAATGCTGTAATAAATATATTTATTTACTGGCATGTATGAAGTTCCTTAATGTTAACATTACAACACCAAACTATATGGTATGTAAAGAATGTGGCAGGTACCAACTTTATATAAATTCTCACCTCTGTTGCATAAAACACTGGTTCAAAATACAAAGAACACATGATCAGCACCAATAACAAAATCTCACAACATGCTGCTTTGTGATTACACAATGCCATTTAGAAAGTGGTCAAGTGTTAACATATGTAAAATTTAGAATTACACTTTAGTAAAGTACAGATTCTAGTACTTTTGGGGTTGAGTACCAGCACACAGTGAGTTGTCTAACTAATTCAGAGACAGTGACTTCCACCAAAATGTGAGTCTGACAGCTAGACTATGGACTTTGTGTACTTGTCTGTAAATGGTGTGCTGGCGATCAGGTGTCTCATTCAGAGGTCATAAGTATGAATCTCAGATAGGACTCAACCCCAACCTGTACTAAGAAAGTGTAATCACAAATATAGAGCCATTCCAATTTACACTTATCAGAGAGATACACACAGTTACCAGTCTCGACTACCAACTGTCTTGGTAGTAGCAGTGGCTGAGCTATAATTACACAATGTCATTTAGAAGGTGGGCACCTGGGTGAGGGTCATAGCTGCTGAGCTAATACATTAAAGCCACCATCAGGGAGAAGGTCATGGCTGCTGAACTGATACATTAAAGCCACCATCAGGGAGGTCACAGCTGTTGAACTGATACATTAAAGCCACCATCAGGGAGAAGGTCATAGTTGCTGAACTGATACATTAAAGCCACCATCAGGGAGAAGGTCATAGCTGCTGAACTGATACATTAAAGCCACCATCAGGGATAAGGTCATAGCTGTTGAACTGATACATTAAAGCCACCATCAGGGAGGTCACAGCTGTTGAACTGATACATTAAAGCCACCATCAGGGAGAAGGTCATAGCTGCTGAACTGATACATTAAAGCCACTATCAGGGAGAAGGTCATAGCTGCTGAACTGATACATTAAAGCCACCATCAGGGAGAAGGTCATAGCTGCTGAACTGATACATTAAAGCCACTATCAGGGAGAAGGTCATAGCTGCTGAACTGATACATTAAAGCCACCATCAGGGAGAAGGTCATAGCTGCTGAACTGATACATTAAAGCCACCATCAAGGAGAAGGTCATAGCTGTTGAACTGATACATTAAAGCCACCATCAGGGAGAAGGTCATAGCTGCTGAACTGATACATTAAAGCCACCATCAGGGAGAAGGTCATAGCTGTTGAACTGATACATTAAAGCCACCATCAGGGAGGTCACAGCTGTTGAACTGATACATTAAAGCCACCATCAGGGAGAAGGTCATAGCTGCTGAACTGATACATTAAAGCCACTATCAGGGAGAAGGTCATAGCTGCTGAACTGATACATTAAAGCCACCATCAGGGAGAAGGTCATAGCTGCTGAACTGATACATTAAAGCCACTATCAGGGAGAAGGTCATAGCTGCTGAACTGATACATTAAAGCCACCATCAGGGAGAAGGTCATAGTTGCTGAACTGATACATTAAAGCCACCATCAAGGAGAAGGTCATAGCTGCTGAACTGATACATTAAAGCCACCATCAGGGAGAAGGTCATAGCTGCTGAACTGATACATTAAAGCCACTATCAGGGAGAAGGTCATAGCTGTTGAACTGATACATTAAAGCCACCATCAGGGAGGTCACAGCTGTTGAACTGATACATTAAAGCCACCATCAGGGAGAAGGTCATAGCTGCTGAACTGATACATTAAAGCCACTATCAGGGAGAAGGTCATAGCTGCTGAACTGATACATTAAAGCCACCATCAGGGAGAAGGTCATAGTTGCTGAACTGATACATTAAAGCCACCATCAGGGAGAAGGTCATAGCTGCTGAACTGATACATTAAAGCCACCATCAGGAAGAAGGTCATAGCTGCTGAACTGATACATTAAAGCCACCATCAGGAAGAAGGTCATAGCTGTTGAACTAATACATTAAAGCCACCATCAGGGAGGTCATAGCTGTTGAACTGATACATTAAAGCCACCATCAGGGAGAAGGTCATAGCTGCTGAACTGATACATTAAAGCCACTATCAGGGAGAAGGTCATAGCTGCTGAACTGATACATTAAAGCCACCATCAGGGAGAAGGTCATAGTTGCTGAACTGATACATTAAAGCCACCATCAGGGAGAAGGTCATAGCTGCTGAACTGATACATTAAAGCCACCATCAGGGAGAAGTTCATAGTTGTTGAACTGATACATTAAAGCCACCACTAGGGTGAGGATCATGGCTGCTGAACTGATAAACTAAAGCCACCATTAGGGTGAGGGTTATAGCTGCTGAGCTGTCGATCCACCATGCACCACATTCTGGCTACTGAGTAGATGCTAGCATCCTCCATTGTGAATATGTATGTTTGATTGGTGGATGGATGTAGTACATATGTATGTTTGATGGTTGTGATTCACATACATGTTTGATTGGTTGAGGCATGTGATTCACATACATGTTTGATTGGTTGAGGCATGTGATTCACATATAAACATTTGATTCGTTGATGGATGTGATTCACATGAATGTTTGATTCGTTGATGGTTGTGATTCACATAAATGTTTGACTGGTTGATGGTTGTGATTCACATAAATGTTTGACTGGTTGATGCATGTGATTCACATAAATGTTTGATTGGTTGAGGCATGTGATTCACATAAATGTCATACAAATACAGATGTCATACAAATTAAACACCTAATCTAGAAAAACAGTTTGAACAAATCTCCCTGAAAGTGTCAAGCTGGACAAATAAAACAGTTGACCTTTAATATAAAAAGACATTCAAACTTCCACTCATACAAAAACAGGATGGGCAGTTGAGAACATCAAAGTTCCAGGCTTTCCTCACCTCCATGGCATCACAATATAGAAAATCATCCTGCAGTGCCTTTCACTTCCATGGCCTAAGAACCTCCAAAAGGCCACTGCAACCCCCCACAGCCACAAAAAAAAGGCAGCATTTTGTGCAAATCTAGTTCCGGAGGACAAAGAATGTTTCTATAAATTCCGCTGGAAGTGCACTCCAATTCGAGATATTGCAGGTGTAATGATACAAAAAAAACAACATCTGATCAGGTTGTTTGTACCCTTGGGAAAGGAGTAGGAAATACCATATATCGCAAGCCAGGTATAAGAGAATCTGAGGTAGTATAGACCCCGAGCCACAAACAAAGACAACTTTCAACATGGCTGAAGTTTTCAAGACCCTGCTGGAGAAGTCTCCCTGTGTCTTGTTTTCCATCCAAGAAAAACAAATCCTGGAGAGATCTGGCAATACCAGATCCCTTGCCTATTTCTTGAACTCTATTTGCTGTGCTTTCGCAAGTTCATAGAAGACGGCAAAAAAGTTTATCTACCAATCCAACCTTTCTACATAAGATATAGGAAAACATCAAGGAGGAACAACAAGAGACTTGTCTGGTTATCCAGAAGGTGTGACAGATGTTAGAATCAGCCCAAAAGTGGACCTACCTTTCTCTAGCTGCCGGATTTCATGACTGTGTGATTTTAAGGTCTCATGACAGTATATGACTGTAAGGTTTCAAGACCGTACACAACGGTAAGGTCTCATCTCACGACGATACACTGTGGTAAGGTCTCATGACTGTACACAACGGTAAGGTCTCATGACTGTACACAGTGGTAAGGTCTCATGGTCTCATGACTGTACACAACAGTAAGGTCTCATGACTGTACACAACAGTAAGGTCTCATCTCACGATGGTACACTGTGGTAAGGTCTCATGACTGTACACAACGGTAAGGTCTCATGACTGTACACAACGGTAAGGTCTCATTTCATGATGGTACACTGTGGTAAGGTCTCATGACTGTACACAATGGTAAGGTCTCAAGACCATACACAACGGTAAGGTCTCGTGACTGTACACAATGGTAAGATCCCATGACTGTACACAACAGTAAGGTCTCATGACTGTACACAATGGTAAGGTCTCATGGTCTCATGACTGTACACAACAGTAAGGTCTCATGACTGTACACAACAGTAAGGTCTCATCTCACGATGGTACACTGTGGTAAGGTCTCATGACTGTACACAATGGTAAGGTCTCAAGACCATACACAACGGTAAGGTATCAAGACCATACACAATGGTAAGATCCCATGACTGTACACAATGGTAAGGTCTCATGACTGTACACAATGGTAAGGTCTCATGACCATACACAACCGTAAGCTATCAAGACCGCACACAACCGTAAGTTCCCACGACTGTACATAACGGTAAGGTCTCATGGTCTCATGACTGTTCACAACAGTAAGGTCTCATGACTGTACACAATGGCAAGGTCTCATGACAGTACACAACAGTAACGCCTCATGCTGGTATATGACGGTAAGGTCTCATGACTGTACACAACAGTAACGTCTCATGTTCGTATATGATGGTAAGGTCTCATGACTGTACACAATGGTAACGTCTCATGTTGGTATATGATGGTAAGGTCTCATGACTGTACACAATGGTAACGTCTCATGTTGGTATATGATGGTGAGGTCTCACGTTGGTATGTGATGGTAAGGTCTCATGACACTAGCTCAGCATCACTGTGTGCTGTCTCATGTATGCAGGTAGTGGGGACTTTGTACAGGTACCTTCTGTTATGTAGGGATGAAAGCCTTGGAGGTGTATGCTGCTGGTTTTCCATCTTGGAGGAGAACATTTCCAATGGCAAAGCTTCCGGCATTACACTGAATTACAGGTTCCTATCCTTGAATAAATCAATCTTCTCTGGGGCACTGCTACACAGTTGAAATTCAGATTCGAGCTCAAATCTGGCATCAAATCCTTGAACTGTATTTAGAGCTTCTTTGAATGTTTAGGCAGCCTATAACAAAGCCATGTGATTTTCTGATCACATAACCAGTCCCGCAATAAAATTGGATTTCAATTCATTTTTTGCTAGATCTGTGAATCTGAAAGTGAAACTCACAGCTAATTCCAGGTCTGAAGCTAGGCAGTCACTGTGAGCAGGTTTCCTTATAAACTCAAATACCAAGTCTGACATAATGTAGGTTTTAAGCGTAACATAATGTTGTAATGAAGCAACTAGATCTGTCTCTACTGCCATCATCTGTCAGTCACAAACATCAATACAACATCATCATCTCATGCACCTTCAAGTCATCAAAATCAAACAATATCATTTAAGTACTTGCACCTCCATGGAGATATTCACATTTAAAACAATGGGTTACATAATGCAGTTCTACATCTATAGCAAATTGCATCTAGTATCTCACCTGTAAGTGAGGTAGACCTGCAAGACCACTGAGATCAGAGATCCTGTTTCCAGAAAGATCCACCTCCTGTAGCTTCTTACATCGCTGCATATCTGTAACCTTGCGAAGTCGGTTGTTGGAGGCAGAGAGCTCCTCCAGATTTGGTAAGTAGTTCAAGGCCTGCAATATATACAGGTAGTTGAAGGTCCACAATATATGCAGGTAGCTCAACACCTGCAATATATACAGGTAGTTAAAGGCCAGCAATATATAGATGTAGTTCAAGGACCACAATATATACAGATAGTTCAAGACCTGCAATATATACATGTAGTCCAAGGCCTGCTTTAGACACAGGTAGTTCAAGGCCAGCAAACATACAGGCAAATCAAAGCCAACAATAAATACAGGTTGTCACAGGTTGAAATATATACAGGTACTTCAAGGTCTGTTGTGTATACAGGTAGTTCACGGCCTGCTATATATATAGGTAGTTCAAGGTATGCTATACAGATGAGCAGATTTACCCTATAGAAATGCAGACTAGGAAGCTGGTCTGCTATTGAAGTGGAAAGTTCCTAGATGACTTCAGACTGAGACTCAGTAAAGAATCATGACCAGAGAGAGTTTACATGTTTGCAAACATCCTTACGGAGAGGTTGTCCAGCATGTTGGAGCTGATGTCTAGCACAGTGATCTGAACACATGCTACAAGGTCACTTGTCTCGAGACGTAGCAGGTGGTTGCTGTCGAGTCTCAGTGTACGCAGCTTCTTGAGGCTGCACAGACCTCGACCTGCAAAGAAGAAAATCAGCCAACTGAACTGGAGCTACTCTGGGATGCATTTTGTCTAATACTCAGGCACTATCTCTCTATTATCTGGTCTTATCATGCAATGGAGAGTGTTCGCGGCAGGATAAAGCCAACGGATATTTTCGGTATCCATTTGGGGTCATATATGGATATCAATGCAAATCGGAGAGGTCATATGCAAATGTTGTGGACTACTTTTACAGTGTAAACAAACATGGCATCAAGGTTTGCAAATGTGTCCGGCAGTGGTTACAGTACTGTCAGTGCTTTGAGCCCAGAAAATACATGCCTGGCCATGATAGATGGAGTAGATTACAAAGTAAAGATAGCACTTCATAGGCTTACAAAGATGCCAGCATCAGTTCCCCGACCGACTGTGATAGCACTTCATAGGCTTACAAAGATGCCAACATCAGTTCCCCGACCGACTGTGATAGCACTTCACAGGCTTACAAAGATGCCAACATCAGTTCCCCGACCGACTGTGATAGCACTTCATAGGCTTACAAAGATGCCAACATCAGTTCCCCGACCGACTGTGATAGCACTTCATAGGCTTACAAAGATGCCAACATCAGTTCCCCGACCGACTGTGATAGCACTTCATAGGCTTACAAAGATGCCAACATCAGTTCCCCGACCGACTGTGATAGCACTTCACAGGCTTACAAAGATGCCAACATCAGTTCCCCGACCGACTGTGATAGCACTTCACAGGCTTACAAAGATGCCAACATCAGTTCCCCGACCGACTGTGATAGCACTTCATAGGCTTACAAAGATGCCAACATCAGTTCCCCGACCGACTGTGATAGCACTTCATAGGCTTACAAAGATGCCAGCATCAGTTCCCCGACCGACTGTGATAGCACTTCATAGGCTTACAAAAATGCCAACATCAGTTCCCCGACCGACTGTGATAGCACTTCACAGGCTTACAAAGATGCCAACATCAGTTCCCCGACCGACTGTGATAGCACTTCACAGGCTTACAAAGATGCCAACATCAGTTCCCCGACCGACTGTGATAGCACTTCATAGGCTTACAAAGATGCCAGCATCAGTTCCCCGACCGACTGTGATAGCACTTCATAGGCTTACAAAGATGCCAACATCAGTTCCCCGACCGACTGTGATAGCACTTCATAGGCTTACAAAGATGCCAACATCAGTTCCCCGACCGTCTGTGATAGCACTTCACAGGCTTACAAAGATGCCAACATCAGTTCCCAGACCGACTGTGATAGCACTTCATAGGCTTACAAAGATGCCAACATCAGTTCCCCGACCGTCTGTGATAGCACTTCACAGGCTTACAAAGATGCCAACATCAGTTCCCTGACCGACTGTGATAGCACTTCATAGGCTTACAAAAATGCCAACATCAGTTCCCCGACCGACTGTGATAGCACTTCATAGGCTTACAAAGATGCCAACATCAGTTCCCCGACCGACTGTGATAGCACTTCACAGGCTTACAAAGATGCCAACATCAGTTCCCCGACCGACTGTGATAGCACTTCATAGGCTTACAAAAATGCCAACATCAGTTCCCCGACCGACTGTGATAGCACTTCATAGGCTTACAAAGATGCCAACATCAGTTCCCCGACCGACTGTGATAGCACTTCATAGGCTTACAAAAATGCCAACATCAGTTCCCCGACCGACTGTGATAGCACTTCACAGGCTTACAAAGATGCCAACATCAGTTCCCCGACCGACTGTGATAGCACTTCACAGGCTTACAAAGATGCCAACATCAGTTCCCCGACCGACTGTGATAGCACTTCACAGGCTTACAAAGATGCCAGCATCAGTTCCCCGACCGACTGTGATAGCACTTCATAGGCTTACAAAGATGCCAACATCAGTTCCCCGACCGACTGTGATAGCACTTCATAGGCTTACAAAGATGCCAACATCAGTTCCCCGATCGACTGTGATAGCACTTCACAGGCTTACAAAGATGCCAACATCAGTTCCCCGACCGTCTGTGATAGCACTTCACAGGCTTACAAAGATGCCAACATCAGTTCCCCGACCGACTGTGATAGCACTTCATAGGCTTACAAAGATGCCAACATCAGTTCCCCGACCGACTGTGATAGCATTTCATAGGCTTACAAAGATGCCAACATCAGTTCCCCGACCGTCTGTGATAGCACTTCACAGGCTTACAAAGATGCCAACATCAGTTCCCAGACCGACTGTGATAGCACTTCATAGGCTTACAAAGATGCCAACATCAGTTCCCCGACCGTCTGTGATAGCACTTCACAGGCTTACAAAGATGCCAACATCAGTTCCCTGACCGACTGTGATAGCACTTCATAGGCTTACAAAAATGCCAACATCAGTTCCCCGACCGACTGTGATAGCACTTCATAGGCTTACAAAGATGCCAACATCAGTTCCCCGACCGACTGTGATAGCACTTCACAGGCTTACAAAGATGCCAACATCAGTTCCCCGACCGACTGTGATAGCACTTCATAGGCTTACAAAAATGCCAACATCAGTTCCCCGACCGACTGTGATAGCACTTCATAGGCTTACAAAGATGCCAACATCAGTTCCCCGACCGTCTGTGATAGCACTTCACAGGCTTACAAAGATGCCAACATCAGTTCCCCGACCGTCTGTGATAGCACTTCATAGGCTTACAAAAATGCCAACATCAGTTCCCCGACCGTCTGTGATAGCACTTCACAGGCTTACAAAGATGCCAACATCAGTTCCCCGACCGACTGTGATGGCACTTCATAGGCTTACAAAAATGCCAACATCAGTTCCCCGACCGACTGTCAGTGTTAGCAAGAGAACAGCACAGGAATCCTGGTGCACAACCTCACGCAAACATTAAAGTGTATTTGTTGTTCCAAAGTTTGTTTTTTAAATGTTGCTGAAGTTTCATATGGGGTTTTGGTATTTTGTCAAACGTAAGCTAAGACTTGTTGATGACAATACATGCTTTAATATAACACCCTACTGGGAACTAGATGACCTAACACAGTCAGCCGAGTGCCAGTCTCCCTCACTCTATGTTCCCCCACACACCATGCCTACCTCACACTGTATGTTCCCCCACATACCAGGCCGACCTTCTTCACTGTATGTTCCCCCACACACCAGGCCAACCTCCCTCACTGTATGTTCCCCCACACCAGGCCAACCTCCCTCACTTTATGTTTCCCTTACATCAGGCTGACCACCCTCACTTCATGTTTCCCTCACATCAGGCCGACCTCCCTCACTTTATGTTCCCCTCACATCAGGCCAACTTCCCTCACTTTATGTTTCCCTTACACCAGGCCGACCTCCCTCACTTTATGTTTCCCTCACATCAGGCCGACCTCCCTCACTTTATGTTTCCCTCACATCAGGCCGATCGCCCTCATTTCATGTTCCCCTCACATCAGGCCATCCTCCCTCACAGATGTATGTTTCCCTCACATCAGGCAGACCTCCCTCACTTTTTGTTTCCCTCACATCAGGCCGACCTCCCTCACTTTATGTTCACAACCTACCAGTCCATTTTGTAAGGTCAGCAGGTATTGTAATCCAGAAGTAAATGAAACAGGGATGAGGCAGCACCCATGGTGAATGGGTGCAAAAGCAGTGTCATAGCACTCACAAATCGTGAATACAGCTGACACACACAAAATGTACAGCTTGGTTGGACAGTGTCATGACACATACAAATCAAGGGTAGAGCTGGATTGCACAGTGTCATGCCACACACAAACAGAAGTACAGCTGACAGTTCAGAGGTAATGGGATACTCACCAACTGATCTAATCTTGTTGTGCTGCAGCTGTAGACTGCAAAGTTCCTTGAGACTAAAACAGAAACACCACAGACAACATTCACTACATATTTATACGAACTGACCACATATCCTCACACAGAGCCCTCACACAGAGCCCTCACAAGGAGCCGCTATTGGATGCATTCACCTCAAGAGTTCATACTAAAGAGGGATTATTATGTGGGGAATATATAAGAAAGTGGAGCATGTTTTTTGTGGGTGAAAGAAAGAAAGAAAGAAAGAAAGAAAGAAAGAAAGAAAGAAAGAAAGAAAGAAAGAAAGAAAGAAAGAAAGAAAGAAAGAAAAGTGAATTTGTGCAAAAGATTCGATCTCATTTCCCTCCAAGCTTCCCTGGTTTCTTCCCTTCCTTCTCACCCTTTCAACCGCTTTTATTCACCATCTCATGCTTCTCATTACCTCCCAGACACACACTTGCAACTGAAAGGAAGATTAGTAATGTATTCACATGTATATATGGTCAACAATCACACTATCTCACCTTACACACTGGCACAGAGCAAACAAGGGCCAAATAATATATCACTGTTGGAACTTTTAGTCATGCGTTGTGAGACTGATCTATAAATAACTTCCGTAACATTCTGATTATATCAGAATGGCATTCGGAATAAATACATGCTTTCTTTAGATATTGTGTGTGTCTGAAGGTGGTTCCCACTGAGGCCACCAGGAAATTGCAGGTCATAGTGCATCTAGATGATTACTTTGAGGATTTTGTTCTTTTTGTTTCGTCAAAGTAAAGAAACATCCGTTGGAAAGGGTAATATGAGTGAAAGAGAACATTGTTGAAAAGAAGCAACACGCTGTGACCAACATACCTGTTCAAGTGTCGAATGACAGGAAAGGGAGTTATCAGAAAACAGTATCTCATTTTATCCACTGGACATATTTTTCCTGAAAGAGAGCACACTTGATTTCTGTTGGGACTTGGGTCCTAATGTCAACAATCATGGACATATATCTGTATCAGAAGAAAATATTACTGCCATGTACAGAAGAGAGACAACAAACCAGAGAAGCGACTTAGCTTGAGAGTGGGTACACTCTTTGGAAAGAGTAGCATGACACTGGAAGAAATTCTAGAGTTTGTTTACCTCCGGGTTCGTGGGACGCCCTTGAAGACCATACAGCACAAAGTTGCTATTCCTTCACACGCAGACGTTTGCAGGCAGGTGTGTGAACTAACTCTGATGCCAGATAGAAGGACAATAGAAGGAACAGGAATCCTTGTAGAAACTGATGACAGCAAATTGGCAAAGAGAAAATATACTATAGCCAGTAACAAAAAGGTTTTCATGGTTTGTGTTCCTGAACAAAGTGACAGCATACTGCTGAAGGTAATTCCCAGATCCATTATCTGGAGTGATTGTTGGTGGGCATACCTGAACTGACAGAGGGAAATTTTTGCATGGCACAGTTAACCTCTCAGAAGCATCACTTGTTGATAAGGAGACAGGTCCTTGCACCAACAGCATAGAAAATGACTGGCGAAAAGTGAAGACAATGTTAGAGAAATTTGGAATGAAAGAGGCACACCTTCCAGGTTACCTGTCAACATTCATATAGAAGCAAAGCGCATGAAGATGAAGATCTTTTCATAGCAATACTAAAGGATATTGCAAAGTGCCATCCCAGTATTTGCTTCTGTTAGAAGCACTGAACATTTATGTTCTCTTGTAAATAATAAATTGCTGGACCATTCATTCGTTCCTCCATTTTCCAGTTTGGATTTTTGGCATGGATATATCATAGAGATATGTGTAAAAATTTCTCATAGGAGGTGAGTAAATGTCAAGAGATAAAGTAGTTAGTGAGTGATGACTGCAAGGATTAAAGACGTTAATGAATGACATATCCAAGGGCTAAAGAAGTTAGTGCATGAAGTATCCAAGGGCTAAAGAAGTTAGTGCATGATGTATCCAAGGGCTAAAGACATTAGTGCATGATGTATCCAAGGGCTAAAGAAGTTAGTGCATGAAGTATCCAAGGGTTAAAGAAGTTAGTGCATGATGTATCCAAGGGTTAAAGAAGTTAGTTAGATATGTGATAAAATTTTTCATAGGAGGTGAGTAAATGTCAAGAGATAAAGTAGTTAGTGAGTGATGACTGCAAGGATTAAAGACGTTAATGAATGACATATCCAAGGGCTAAAGAAGTTAGTGCATGAAGTATCCAAGGGTTAAAGAAGTTAGTGCATGATGTATCCAAGGGCTAAAGAAGTTAGTGCATGAAGTATCCAAGGGTTAAAGAAGTTAGTGCATGATGTATCCAAGGGTTAAAAAAGTTAGTTAGATATGTGATAAAATTTCTCATAGGAGGTGAGTAAATGTCAAGAGATAAAGTAGTTAGTGAGTGATGACTGCAAGGATTAAAGACGTCAATGAATGACGTATCCAAGGGCTAAAGAAGTTAGTGCATGATGTATCCAAGGGCTAAAGACATTAGTGCATGATGTATCCAAGGGCTAAAGAAGTTAGTAACTGGTATATCCAAGGGCTAAAGAAGTTAGTGCATGATGTATCCAAGGGCTAAAGAAGTTAGTAACTGGTGTATCCAAGGGCTAAAGAAGTTAGTAACTGGTGTATCAAAGGGCTAAAGAAGTTAGTAACTGGTGTATCAAAGGTTTAAAAAAGATTGTAAAGATATAAAAAAAAGATAATAAAATGAAAAATGAACAATGGCTATTAATAATAATAAGCAGTCGATGGATTCCCAGGACATATGAAAAGTATGCCTATATGTATACAATACATAACAATGGACAACATGAGCGATGCTGACAACACACTGACATGCAATTCCTAACATATTTGAACACATTTGTTCGTGTGTATGAAAATGATTTCAAATGAATCGGATTTGGGTGAAGTGGTGTCCGCTTGAAGGAAAAAACAACTGATAACATATAATCATGGAGGGACAGTTGCCATTTTTGATAGTAATGGCATAGAATGCATGTGCTTGAGTATTTGAGGACATGATGATTGATAATTATGGTAAATTCATTTCATAATTAGATGATGAACTTACTCTATAATGGCACCCCTCACACACACTAACGTACATGGCAGACACAACAAACAACCATAAAACTCACAACCTACACTAACACACACAAACAACTCAAACATTCATTAACTACCCTCACAAACTCAGACTACCCAAACACACATATGCATGCATGCACACATTCATGCACACACGCACATACAGTATCACACACACAGGTGTTACCAAGCAGAGGTCCACAATGCTTTCTCCAGACTGCCCTGTGAGTAGGATAAGTGGTCACACTGCCAATCAGTAGAGATAATTTGACATTTTACTGTAGCTTCTGACACCGTTGCTGAACACTGTGTGACTTTCTCATATCAGCCTACATATGCAGTCTATGACAATCTAACACATCAACTTACTTGTCAAGATTCTCAATCGTTGAAATCTGATTCCCATAAAGTTTCAGTTCGCGTAAATCCTGGAATGAAAAACAGAAGATAAGCCAGCATCAGCTGAGTCAAAAGCATCAGCTTGGTCCTACAGGGTAGTCTAGTTCTACAGGGGAGTCTAGTTCTACAGGGGAGTCTAGTTCTAAAGGGGAGTCTAGTTCTACAGGGGAGTCTAGTTCTACAGGGGAGTCTGACTCTATCAGGAAGCTGTATCCTACTGTGGGTTCTACAAGAAAGTCTGGCTCTGAAGAGGAGTTTGCTTCTCTAGGGGAGTCTGACCTGTCCTATGGAGCATGGTCCTACTATGGAGTCTGGTCCTATTAGGGAGTCTGGTCCAACTGTGGAGTTGGAATCTGGTTCTACAAAGGAGTCTGGTCCTACTCTTGAGTCTCATTCCACTGTGGAGGTTGGTTCTACAGGGAAGTCTGGTTCTGTAGGAGTTTGGTCCTATTGTGGAGTCTGGCTCTACATGGGAGTCTGGTGCTGTGGAGTTTGGTTCTACAGCGGAGTTTGGCCCCACTGTTGAGTGTGGTCCTAGTGTGGAGTTTGGCTCTACATGGGAGTCTGGTGCTGTGGAGATTGGTTCTACAGCGGAGTATGGTCCCACTGTTGAGTGTGGTCCTATTGTGGAGTTTGGCTCTACATGGGAGTCTGGTGCTGTGGAGATTGGTTCTACAGCGGAGTATGGTCCCACTGTTGAGTGTGGTCCTATTGTGGAGTTTGGCTCTACATGAGAGTTTGGAGCTGTGAAGTTTGGTTTACAGCGGAGTATGGTCCCACTGTTGAGTGTGGTCCTATTGTGGAGTTTGGCTCTACATGGGAGTCTGGTGCTGTGGAGTTTGGTTCTACAGCGGAATATGGTCCCACTGTTGAGTGTGGTCCTATTGTGGAGTTTGGCTCTACATGGGAGTCTGGAGCTGTGGAGTTTGGTTCGACAGTGGAGTTTGGCCCCACTGTTGAGTGTGGTCCTAGTGTGGAGTTTGGCTCTACATGGGAGTCTGGAGCTGTGGAGTTTGGTTCTACAGCGGAGTATGGTCCCACTGTTGAGTGTGGTTCTATTGTGGAGTTTGGCTCTACATGGGAGTCTGGTGCTGTGGAGATTGGTTCTACAGAGGAGTATGGCCCCACTGTTGAGTGTGGTCCTATTGTGGAGTTTGGCTCTACATGGGAGTCTGGTGCCGTGGAGTTTGGTTCTACAGCGGAAAATGGCCCCACTGTTGAGTGTGGTTCTATTGTGGAGTCTGGCTCTACAGCGGAGTATGGCCCCACTGTTGAGTGTGGTCCTATTGTGGAGTTTGGCTCTACCGGGAAGTCTCATCCGATGTAAGTCTGGTCAAACTGTGGAGTCTACATGGGTCTAATTCTACTTGTCAGTGTGGTTCTGTGGGGCAGGCTGATTCTACAGGGGGTTTGTGCTTCTACAGGGGAGTCGGGTCCATGGCAAGTCTGGTTCTATAAAGGAGTCTGGTCCTACAGGGGAATGTGGTCCTACTGTTGAGTGTGGTCCTAATGTGGAGTTTGGCTCTGCAAGGGAGTAAGGTCCTACTGTGGGGCTTGGATCTGCAGGGAAATCTGGCCCCACAAGGACATATGATCCCATGGAGGAGTCTGGTCTTGGAGTGTCATGGAGTGTTCTGTCAGTGGAGTCTGGTCTTAAAGGGAAATTCTATCCTAGAGTTGAGTCTTTTTATACTGAGAAGTATGGTGCTATGAGGAGTCTTAAGTACATGGGAATCTGGTTCAGTGTGGAATGACAACATATTTCACCTTAATGTTGCTTGTAAGTAACGTCAACTATTTGTAATTATGAATCTATGTTTCACCTTAATGTCACCTATCTGTGTAGAAACAGACAAAATAAGCACAAATGTGTACATGGATCATTAGAACCTACTTGATTGAACTCCAGATTATCTATTCTTCTGATGTGATTGCAGGACAAATCCAGGACCCGAACTTTCCGGAACTGTTGAAAGGAATACAAAACAACCTTCAAATACATCAATACAACCAAGAACATAATAGACTCTGCTCCCTGATCCCCACAACTGGCCCTGTTGGACCCTGTTCTAAATGGTCCTGTTGGTCATATTCCCAACTCTTTGGACACTTAATATAAACCTAAAGTGTGCTTCTCACTATATATTAGGTCATCTCTTGTTTTCCCAGAGTAACTGTTAGTAAGACCTCTTCCCAGGTTTCACTTTGGGCAGTCATCTTTCCTAACTCTATATGAACATCAACATTCAAATGATATATGAGTGTTTGAAATCAACTGAAAATTATTGTTTAAGATTAAACACAACACAAATGTTTTTGCAAGTGGGATTGGAACCGCAAGTCACAGATCTGTAGGCAGATGCCACCGGGCCAACTAAGGTTGTGGGGTTAAATTATCTACTTATAGTTACTGTCATAAAATTGATTTTACGTGCACTTCAGTTATTGTTATGTAGCTTCATTAAACGATCAACTACATTGTAATTACCCATCATTGACGTTTTTTTTTTGTTTTTTTTTAAAAACACTTCCCCTCTGTTTTAGTAGACAATGTAAAACCATCAGGGTCGGGAAGTCCCTGCCCCTGGTTTTACATTGTCTACCAAAACCTTGGAGGCATGTTTTCTCCTATACATATATCATTCTTACATGTATTGTCATGTGAAAATGTCTAATTCTCCCTTATAGTTGTGTATGGTATAAAAACAAGAGGAAAGGACGTAAAGGGAACCTGGGGAAAATGATCTGGAGATGAGAGTCGGGGAGGACCAAGGAAACACAACCTGGAGAGGAAATGCAAGCAGCTTGGAGAAATGCCAGTATAAGGGAGATGGCCAAGGAGAAATAACCAGGAGGACGGTTGAGGACCAGGAAGAAAGGGCCTACAGGACAAAGGGTGAAGACCAGAGAGAAATGGCCTGGTGGAGGACAGTTGAGGACCAGGGAGAATTGACCTCGAGGAGGAAGAGGACACCAGGGAGAAATGGCCTAGAGGAAGAAGAGGACCGTGGCGGAAATGGCCTGGAGGCAGAAGGGGAAGGACCAGGGAGAAATGGCATGAGGAGGAGCGGGGAGCACCAGGAAGACATGACCTGGAGATGGAAGGTAGAGGACCAGTGAGGAGGAGGACCATGGAGAAATGGCCTGGAGAGGAAGGGGACACCAGGGAGAAATGGCCTTGAGGAGGAAGGGGAGGACAAGGGGAAAATGGTTTGGAGGAGGAAGGGAGGACCTGGAAGAAATGATCTGGAGGAGGAAGGGAAGGGCCACACAGGAATGCCATGTTGAGGGAGAGGGACAGGGACAAGAAGCAATGACCAGGAGAAGGAAGCGTCAGGACAGGGAGAAATGACCTGGTGAAGGAAGGTAGGGGACCAGGGAAAAATGCCTGGAAGAGGAAGGGTGGGGGGTGGAGGTAGGGGGGAACAAGGTAAAATGACCTGGATGAATAAGTGGGAGGACCAGGGAGAAATGTCCCAGAGGAGGAAGAGGAGGACCCAGTCTAAGTAAACTTATCCTCAGTACTTTTCGTTACACTCCACCGCTGAGTCTAACAAAACCTTATGAGTGGTCGCGTCAGGTAACCTTTGAGATTGACCAATGAGAACACAGCTTACCAAATCGCCAAAGTGGACATTCGCACATATCTTTTGAACTTTTTATCTCAAAAAGGTTCGTACCCGAACGATTCCGAATGCTATTTTGTAATGAGCAAAATTTTTGTTTCGGTTCTAAACAAACAGTTGGAGTACTTCTTGGAACTTCATGAGATAATTGGAGAATATCAGGGTGGATTTAAGACTGACCATTCGACTGTGGACAGTATCTTTATTCTCCAGACAATCATTCAGAAATATTTAACACGCAAAAATGGGAAGATATACGTTGCATTCATAGATTTTCGTAAGGCCTTTGATATGGTGAATAGGTTTAAACTATTGTATGTTCTCTTGCACAATGGGATCCACGGTAAATTTTTCAAGTTGATTGAAAATATGTATACTAATGTCAAGGCCACTGTAATCTGTGAGTACGGTAAGAAATTAACTGAATATTTTGGTAGCGCCTGTGGGGTTCGGCAAGGCTGTGTCCTTAGTCCTGTACTATTCTCTTTATATATCAATGAACTTGTATCGATATTAAAAATCAAGTTTGATGATGGTATATTTATCTCTGAAAATATGTTGAATATCATTGCTCTTTTATTTGCAGATGATCTGGTTCTGATTGCCGATACTGTCGTAAGATTACAGCGTCGCCTTGACGTCTTACATATATATTCACACCAATGGGGCATGGATATTAATACTGATAAAAGTAAAATTATTGTCTTTAAAATGGGTGGCCCATTGTCCAAACATGAAAAATGGTTTCATAATGGTACCAAGATGGAAACTGTCAATATTTATAAGTATTTAGGACTTATGATAACTCCAAAACTGATTTGGACTAGGGCATGTAAGACATTATCCGATCAAGCTAATAAGGCACTGTGGCCGATCAAGTCATTTATAAGACGATACGACATGTCACCCTCAGAAGGATTGTACATCTTTGATAAAAAAATTGTACCAATTCTAACATATGGTGCCGAGATATGGGGTTTTAAAAAGAGAGAAAGTATTGAAATTATCCATCGAAAATTTTGCAAATTCTTACTTCAGATTAGTTACAGATCATCTAATGTTGTTGCATATGGGGAATGTGGGAGGACACCCTTAAGCAATGTTTATTATGTCAAATGTATTAAATACTGGCTGAGATTATTAAGAATGCATCCAAGTAGATATCCATATCAATGTTATCAATTCCTATTATCTGTTGAATTCAGGAAACGTGCAACATGGGCGCGTCACGTCAGTGATTTGTTATTTCATTATGGTTTTGGTACTGCTTGGATTTCCCAAGATGTTGGCGATACAAAAATGTTTCTATATATGTTTACCGAAAGAATTAACAACTGCTCCATGCAAGAGTGGCATCTTTCCCTAGATGCTCCTTCGCTGTTGTTTTACAAATCACATAAATCGCTGCTGACCTGTGAAAAATATCTATCATTGAACATAAGTAATAAATCTAAACGTCTTTTCACGTTATTCAGATCAGGATCTAGTGCACTTGGTATCAAATATACTAGACGAAGTATTGCCTCTTCCAATGACGACATTGTGTTATGTAAACACTGTAAAAGTATCGAAGATGAAATTCATATTGTTTATATTTGTAAACGCTATGAGGATATGCGTCGCCGTTACATTCCAAAAACGGTCCATGGATACTATTATTCCCTCCATAGCATATGTACATCATCAGACATTAATATCATAAATAACTTTGTCAAGTACTTAGAACATGTTTATTCTGCTCCTGTTAGCGTTGTTTCATGAAACTGGTAACCAAAATCACTATTGTACCATCTTGTTCTATGGGTCGTATGGCCTTTATACAAATAAACCCTTCTTCTTCTTCTTCCTTCAGGGTGATGCACACGGCACACGTTACAACCATGACAACGGTGAGTAAACAGTTGCTGAAAATAGTGTTTCTGGCAATATTCAAGGATGTCATCTTGTGGAAATATTGGCTAATGGTAACCATGTCAACAGAACCCCCAAAGCGTATATACAGTTGGTCGAATAACTGTGCTATATACAGATTTTTGTTTGTGAAGAGATCTGTGTTGGTAACCTGAATATTTTGAAAGTCCCTCCGATCCCTAAATAGTAGCCTTTGTTTGATTGGTTAAATCTATTTAACCGTCTCACGTTTGATTGGACGGTTATAAGCAGCTCAAAGGTTACCTGACGCGCTGTTCTACTAGGTTTTGTTAGACTCAGTGGTGTAGTGTAATGAAATACACTGAGACTAAGTTTACTTAGACTGGGGAGGACCAGGGAGAAATCGCCAGGCAGCAGGGAATGGGTCGGCAGGGAGTTGGATTATGGGTTCAAACACTGCCTAAACTACAGATATCTTTATTGAAATAAATCATAGCTTCAAAACTGTCACTAACACAAAAGTTTGGGAAAGTGCTCTTTCCCAAGATATCATTTCTCAAATAAATGTTTGTGAATGTAGTTGATGAAATTACAAAGTAACGTTTGTGACATAAGTTTGAATACTTTGTAAAAACATGGCATCACCTTCCTGACCACTAGTATGAGCTGTGGCGAGAGTTACCTACCTTTTCTAGGTCAGACACATGGGTCAAGGCCTCGCCATGGAGGCTGATCTCGTACACCCGGTTGTAGTCTTGTTCCTGACACTGCTCCAACTGTCACAGTACAAGCAGCAGTGAGACTTACATTTCAGGTTACATTACAATATGCAAATGATGCTTACAACTAGTAGCTGTTACAAATAGCTTCCTTCACAACCACTAGCCCATGTGACAACCAGTCATTGTCACAACTAATCCATGTCACAACTAGCTCCTGTTACAACTACCCACTGTTACAACACCTAGCATATATCACAGTTAGTACTTTTAACAACTAGCCTTTGTCACACCTTGCCATTGTTACAACATATGTCACAACTAGCTCATGTCAGACCTAACCCATATCACAAGTAGCCCTAGTCACACCTAACCCACATTTTGAATATCATCTCATAACAAATTAGAATCATCATTCAAAGTTCATGAGGTATGAAAACATCAGAAGATGTTTGTCAGATGACTGCCAGGATAGTTACAATTTCTCCAGGTTCTATGGTCTTTTTGGGGCGATCATCTTTTTCCTTCTCTTCTGATGTGTGCAACCTTGTGCCCGCAGAGGCCCTCCGTGATGACCCTGCGCGCGATGACCCAGCAGAGGATGACCCAATCCGTGAAGACCTACTTCTCGCTGACCCAAACTGGGAATGCACAGATCTTGAAGATCCAAGTCTTGAATTATTAACACTTGAAAACTTGGGATTGTCATGCTCCTCATCATCAGAAAGGTCAAGGTTAGTGGAGATGAGGGATGACGTGTGTGACACTGGTTGTGCAGCTGATGTGCATGATCCTGTCCTCCTGACAACTACTCCACCACTGCAATACAAATAAATATATAAATAAATGTAAGTATTAAGTAACATAGAAACATTGTGAAAACTAAACGTCCTGCAATGAAGTTTGTTTGAAATAGAACATTGGACATGCCCTCAAATAATCAACATATCTTAAAAAGCCTTTTAACTTGATTTGCTTGTGAGCACTGGTCAGCATTTACAATAATTATCTATTCCAGACAGAGATGTGAGGCAGTAATAATGGGTAGTGATACAAAATGATAAAATGGAATGTAACAGCTTAAAGACACATCTGACACAATTAGAGTCTAAAGTAACTTGTCATTCATTTATTTTTAGTTTGAAACCCCTATACAATCTGTAGGGTTTGGCACCCCTATACAATCTGTAGGGTTTGGCACCCCTATACAATCTGTAGGGTTTGGCACCCCTATACAATCTGTAGGGTTTGGCACCCATTTACAACCCTTTGGGGCAGGTAAGGAAGGGTATGCTTTAACTACCTTCAACAAATCCAGTCAACATTATGGAATGAAATTCCATAACATTTCTCAAATTTCCATTTTCCCTGAGAGTGAGTGAGTGAGTGAGTTAAAATTTAACGTCACATCGGCAATATTTCAGCCATATCGTGACGGGAACGTAACATTAAAATGGAATATATGAATATTATAAAAATCTGTCGACGAAGGACAGTAAAACAACTAGAACATCACAGAAATGAATGTAAAACTAGTAGCTATGCCTAAAACAATTTATCTATAGTAGACAATACAATATAAAACTGGGCTATAGATTGCCAACAACTGAAGGTAGATCACCATACTAGGGACCATGGGGACTTACAGTACCTTTGCTACCTGGATTTACATCATCCCCTCAGCCGTCAGCAATTTCGGAAATCTAGCCATACAATAGTGAGTGAGTGAGTGAGTGAGTTTAGTTTTACGCCGCACTCAGCAATATTACAGCTATATGGCGGCGGTCTGTAAATAATCGAGTCTGGACCAGACAATCCAGTGATCAACAACATGAGCATCGATCTGCGCAATTGGGAACCGATGACACGCGTCAACCAAGTCAGCGAGCCTGACCACCGATCCCGTTAGTCGCCTCTTACGACAAGCTGAGTCGCCTTTCATGGCAAGCATGGGTTGCTGAAGGCCTATTCTACCCCGGGACCTTCACGGGTTTAGCCATACAATAATAAAACACTTATACTACTATTAAAAACATGGAAATTTAGAATTTACTTTGAATGTTTGAGGACTTACGTTTTCCCTGAGAAAATGGCTTGGTAAATGAGCACCAGTTGTCAGTGACAGGCTTATCAGATACTGCTGTTATATTTTTCAGGTGTTTTGAGTACACGGAATATGTTTATCCTGACTTTAATAACAGTCATATCTTCTCAATAACATCATGTTTACAGTGTTGACAAGTCAATGAATTCCAATGTATCATTTTATCTTTAAAAATTATACAAAATGGGTTACATAACTAAAATCTTCATCTTTAAAGTAACAATGATATCTTTGAGGATGAGTTCTCATTTCTTAATGGGCGATGAGGTAGCCCAGAAGTTAAAGCATTTGTTTGTCTAGCCTAAGACCTATGTATTATTCCCCACATGGTACAATGACTCGCAAATAATCTGCATCATATGGAACTAAACGTGGTAATGTTCTGTCTTCAGCTTCTTCTCAATGTCCACATACTTGTCTTCAATGGCATGACTGGTTGTACAAAATTCAGACATAACAGAAGAAAAAACTACTTGATGCCTACTGTTTGCTTTTATAATGACACTTGGTGGCTTTACATTGTCTGTCACTGTCCAGAATAAGCTATGTTCTCATTTGCTGTTTCACGGATTCATTAGCCATCTCTGTTGTCATCTTCACAATACCTCTCATTTCACCTTTATTATTATTGTGTTGTCCATCGCAATCAACTATCTTCCTGTGAATGTATCAATCTCCTGAAGTGGTCAAGAAGCAGGTCTGTGAACCGTGTTTCATTGAGCTTGTTAAAGATCTTGTAACAGGAATAACCTGGACAACTCTTGTTTTTAATTGATTTTACACAGACAATAGTTGTTTCTAACTGAGCACATCAACCTCTGTCTTCCATTTCAGAAGCAAAAGTCTTGTAAATGGCAGCATTCTTAACGTTAGGATCACCCATCATGTCTTAAACACAAAATTCTCGCTTACAGTAGCAAAGTTTTTAACCATTGCATGCTGGTCCACGTTGTTTTATGTTTTGACATACTTGGTGTGTTCTTTGCTTGAACTCTTTCTTTTGCCTTTTGGTTTTTTAAAAAAAAAATAATGATGCAAATCCATGCTATGCATGTCTGTAAATTGACACAAAATATCTTGAAATACAAACTTGAGTACATTTGCACTGTATTTTTGTGGCACATATAATCACTATGGCACATGAGTGAATGGAAATATACAGGACCTTCAGAGCACATGTAAATTTGGGCCTAGAATCCACTACCACAAACAGTACACATTGCATCACAATACGTTATGACATAATTTGTGACAATATGTCACCCAAACCACAGGTGGGAGAATATAGTGCCTTGTGACATCAGACTACTGTTGACTTACTAAGCCTGTGCTCCTGTCAGTTCCCTGCCACCTCTATACACATTGCCATTGAGTATGGATAGCAGCGTTTGGGAGTTTTCAGTATTATTGCACTAAATATCACCAGTAGTGGTGCATTTTATTTCAGGATCCTGTATATGAACACAATTTCATTTTAAAGATATTTGTATAGTTTGTTAAGTTTTGGGACAATACCATGCCGTACCATGTTTTCAGGGTAACCACGTTTTCAGGGTATTTCCTTTCCCGTAATTTCTTGCAGACAATGAGATGACAGCGCCACCTGTAAACACCATCTCATGTGCAGAAGCTTCCATCACAATTGGAACACAAAATGTTTGAATTGTTCAGCTTTCACAGAAGTTGTGGCCTAATTTCTCTCAAAGTACAAAAATTCTAACATAAAACGTAATGCACTTTGAAAACATTCATAAATGTGATCATAACTTTTGAAATAATGCTCGCAACATAAATATCACATGGTTCAAATGGAATGTTGCAGACGTAATAAAAATAGACATTGAACACTGGATGGATCTCTCTTACATATATTTTTTTTCGTGTAGGAGAAGTTAAATTCGTACCAGGCATGTGACCTTTGGGTTCATTTAAAATACTACTGCATTGATACGATACTGAGCAGACATAACACATTTTATTGTCCCGCCATGCAGACAAGAAGAATGAATGTGCAAATGATTGAATAACTTATCTGTAAATATGTTTATTTTTTACAAATTTCACAAAAAAAAAACATTAAAATAATCAAGAAAAAAATTGCCAGTTTGCTTGGCTTTTAATTAAAATGATGCATTGTATTTGTTGATTTCTGTGGAGAAGAATGCATCACATGCACTTCCATACAAGGGCATACCCCATGCAATAACAAGTAGCATAACCAAAAACATGTTACGTCACTTCTAGCGCTCCTGCTTGCGGACAAGACACAAAATGTATGTTGCATTGGAAACCAGTGGACGACAGAACATTTTAACAATAAATTTATAAAAGGTGAGGTGATATTTATTTACGGAATGACAGTTTTGATAATGTACTGATACGCAACAATGTTCATGATCATCTTTTGTGCTATTACACCGAAAACATGTTACACCATGGTATATACATTTTTTTTTTTTCTTTCAGTAATTTGCATCATATCCTGGGAATGAACCTGACTGAGAGTGTATATGAAAGCTCCATACATCTATCAGAAATCTAATATCATTTGCAATAATTTAGTATGTTCTTTACGTTCCATGTTTTTCATTTTGGCGTATTTTTTAAATTCTTCTTTTTAAAAGTACGCTATACTTTCACAAGCTGTAGTAGTTCAATTGCATATCACAGATTATTGTCAGCTACTTATATCAGTAAAGGACTGAAATTATTATGCATGGATAAGACGCGTGACAGACTTTGATTCTATCAAGAAAAAAGTAAATAGTGCTGACTTTGTGGATATTGTCCATAATAATGTTTGGATCATGCGTTTACGCCATTTTTGCAATAGTAAATATTCGGATGATGACTTGTGTTAAAAATAAAAGTGCCTTTCATAAGTGAGTGACGTCCTTTACAACATTCCATGCGATGACTGTGGATGTTCGCAAGATGTCCAAACGTTCGTAACAGGAGACTACAAGGATAAACAGTGTTTTTCACCTTGTGGGAGTTTTCCTTGTCGCGCATGGTCTTGGATCAACAGGAAGAACCCCGACATGTCGTCCGATTGTATTCTTCAAAGATGCAGCAACCCGAGTTTTCAAGTTCTTATTCATGATACTATCATCGTCAAAAACACAGTCCTAGCGTTCAGTAATCCTTTTTGTTTACGCGGTGCTAGGAAGCCATCTTGGAATTCCACCAAGGGACCAAACTCTAGTACAAGCATTTCAGACCGCTAAAAATGCCTGGGTCTAGTCCATCCTCAAACTCACACAATCAGACGGTACATTTTGACAATGGACGACTATAGCCCATTATTCTTCAGCAATATAATATGGAGAGGCACAGTTACTCGGAGAAGTATTACACTCTTGAGAAAGAGTGTGCGCACACTCCATTTTCACCCCTTTTCAACTGTCATTTTATAAATTGTAGGATGGGGGCGGGGCAGGGGTGGGGGAATGGGATCCGCCTCATTCGTAACTACTCGCCTCTTTCCGTAACCTGCCGGAATGACCCGGGTAGTTACGAATGGGATCCGCCTATGATTTGAAGTACGTATATTATAGTGTATATGTACATTATACAGAGAGAGAGAGAGAGAGAGAGAGAGAGAGAGAGAGAGAGAGAGAGAGACGCAAAGGCACGCGCGCGCACACACACGCACCTACACTAGTTTGTATGGTCTTTTTAGAATTTGATCTGTGCCCCTTTTGACTTATATGGTTCTTTTGGGCCTTTCGACTTTTCTTTGGTCCATGTGACATTTCAAATTTTGTCCCTTTCGGCCATTTTACTACAACCCTATGAGGACACTAAAGGTGAAGAAGTGGACGGTGACACATGACTAATATTCAATTCGATGCAGGACACAATACACTATAACGAAAAAACATGATATTGAAAGGGGCAGATATCAAACCAAATGTCTCAGACTTAGCATAAAACATATTGTCATTGCTGAACAGCGTATGCTATTTATTTCTGTAAGGAGAGTATCCCCTAGATGGCACCATTCTTTACATGAAAAAGTGTCAAAACAGAAAATATTTATCTATCAGAATGTCTCTAATCCCAACAACTGCACCCACTATGCAACTATGTTTATAGTTACCATATTCTTCTTTTTTCAGTTATTTGTTTTGTTTCCTTGATAACGGCGTTACTGCCTACGCTGAAAGGTCGCACTCAATTGCAACAATTTAAATGAGTTGACTGTCCACAGACCTTGGTCTTCTTTGTAGCCGAAAGGAAACTTAAAGTTCTCTTCCTTGCAAAATACTTGCAAACTGTGGTAGAGTTTTGTTCCATGCTCATGTAATGACACTGCATGTTGCAGCCACGTCCAGTATGTACAGTTCTCATTGAAATTCTGATTGATCAGATAACAAAGCTTTGCTCTTGTGAAATAATGTCATGGTCGCCTTTTTCACCGATACAACTGTAAAATATATATATCATTTCCCCTTATCCATTTCCATTGAGGTAACTGCCTAAAATATTGTCCCAAAATGTTGTCATGCTGTACTTTTCCTCTTCTTTTTCGCCAGTAGAAGTTTGGGCTCATAAGACATTTTCCCACTTAAAGAATCGAAGGTCAGATGTAAATGTGGTAACTCTGGAATATGTTCACATTCGGACATTTAATGCTGCTTTCCCCTTTACAGTGCTGCCACACACGTCAAAACACAGGTGTCACATGGCATCGGGGGCACAGATTACCTTCACACAGGTGTCACATGGCATCAGGCATACAATTTACTTTTACACAGGTGTCACATGGCATCCGGCACACACACCGCCTTCACACAGGTGTAACATGGCATCAGGCACACACATTACCTTTACACAAGTGTCACAAGGCATCAGACACAGGTGTCACATGGCATCAGACATACAGCTTACCTTCACACTGGTATCACATGGCATCAAGCACACAGATTACATTCACACAGGTATCACATGGCATCATGAATACAGATTACATTCACACAGGAGTCACAAACCATCCTTGACACAGGTGTCACATGGCACCAGACACATAGATTACCCCCAGACCGGTGTCACATGGCATCAGATACACAGACTACCGCCAGACCAGTGTCAGATAGCATCTGGCACAGAGGGTACTCTCACACAGGTGTCACATGCCATCCGGCACGCGTACTGCCCTCCCATGGGTGTCATAAGGCATCAGGTAACACATTACCTTCACACAGTCGTCACAAACCATCACGGATTAACCTCATACAGGTGCCACATGATATCGGGTACACAGATTACCCTCACACAGATGTCACGAGGCAACAGACTCACAAATTAACCTCCCATAGGTGTCAAAAAGGCATCAGATAACTGATTACCTCACGCAGATGTCACAAGGCATCAGACACGCAGATTACATCAAATAAGTATTAAAAAGCATTAGACGCAAAAACTACCCCCAGACCTGTGTTACAAGGCACAAGACACACGGATTACCCCCCAGACCTGTGTTACAAGGCACAAATCACACGGATTACCCCCCAGACCTGTGTTACAAGGCACAAATCACACGGATTACCCCAACACCTGTGTTCCAATTCACAAAACACACGGATTACCCCCAGACCTGTGTTGCAAAGCACAAAACACACGGATTACCCCCAGACCTGTGTTACAAGGCACAAATCACACGGATTACCCCCAGACCTGTGTTACAATGCATAAAACACACGGATTACCCCAACACCTGTGTTACAAGGCACAAAACACACGGATTACCCCCCAGACCTGTGTTACAAGGCACAAAACACACGGATTACCCCCAGACCTGTGTTACAAGACACACGGATTACCCCCCAGACCTGTGTTACAAGGCATAAATCACACGGGTTACCCCCAGACCTGTGTTACAATGCACAAAACACACGGATTACCCCCAGACCTGTGCTACAAGGCTCAAAACACACGGATTACTCACCAGACCTGTGTTACAATGCATAAAACACACGGATTACCCCCAGACCTGTGTTACAAGGCACAAGACACACGGATTACCCCCCAGACCTGTGTTACAAGGCACAAATCACACGGATTACCCCCCAGACCTGTGTTACAATGCATAAAACACACGGGTTACCCCTCAGACCTGTGCTACAAGGCATAAATCACACGGATTACCCCCCATACCTGTGTTACAAGGCACAAAACACACGGATTACCCCCAGACCTGTGTTACAAGGCACAAAACACACGGATTACCCCCAGACCTGTGTTACAAGGCACAAATCACACTGATTACCCCAACACCTGTGTTACAATGCACAAAACACACGGATTACCCCCAGACCTGTGTTACAAGGCACAAAACACACGGATTACCCCCAGACCTGTGCTACAAGGCACAAGACACAACGGATTACCCCCAGACCTCTGTTACAAGGCACAAATCACACGGATTACCCCCCAGACCTGTGTTACAAGGCACAAAACACACGGATTACCCCCAGACCTGTGTTACAAGGCACAAATCACACGGATTACCCCAACACCTGTGTTACAATGCATAAAACACACGGATTACCCCCCAGACCTGTGCTACAAGGCACAAGACACACGGATTACCCCCCAGACCTGTGTTACAAGGCACAAATCACACGGATTACCCCCCAGACCTGTGTTACAATGCATAAAACACACGGGTTACCCCCAGACCTGTGTTACAAGGCACAAAACACACGGATTACCCCCCAGACCTGTGTCACATGGCATCAGACACACGGATTACCCCCATACATGTCTCACAAGGCATCAGACACACGGATTACCCCCAGACCCGAGTCACATGGCATCAGGCACACGGATTACCCCCAAACCTGTGTCACATGGCATCAGACAAACAGATTACCCCCAGACTTGTGTCACATGGCATCAGACACACGGATTACCCCCAGACCTGTGTCACATGACATCAGAAACACACGGATTACCCCAGACCTGTGTCACATGGCAGAAATCACACGGATTACCCCAACACCTGTGTTACAATGCATAAAACACACGGATTACCCCAGACCTGTGCTACAAGGCACAAAACACACGGATTACCCCCAGACCTCTGTTACAATGCATAAAACACACGGATTACCCCCCAGACCTGTGCTACAAGGCACAAGACACACGGATTACCCCCCAGACCTGTGTTACAAGGCACAAATCACACGGATTACCCCAACACCTGTGTTACAATGCATAAAACACACGGATTACCCCAGACCTGTGCTACAAGGCACAAAACACACGGATTACCCCCAGACCTCTGTTACAATGCATAAAACACACGGAGTACCCCCCAGACCTGTGCTACAAGGCACAAGACACACGGATTACCCCCCAGACCTGTGTTACAAGGCACAAATCACACGGATTACCCCCCAGACCTGTGTTACAATGCATAAAACACACGGGTTACCCCCAGACCTGTGTTACAAGGCACAAAACACACGGATTACCCCCTAGACCTGTGTCACATGGCATCAGACACACGGATTACCCCCATACATGTCTCACAAGGCATCAGACACACGGATTACCCCCAGACCCGAGTCACATGGCATCAGGCACACGGATTACCCCCAAACCTGTGTCACATGGCATCAGACAAACAGATTACCCCCAGACTTGTGTCACATGGCATCAGACGCACGGATTACCCTAAGACCTGTGTCACATGACATCAGAAACGCATATTACCCCAGACCTGTGTCACATGGCATAAGACACACGGATTACCCCCCCCCCCCCCCCCCCCCCCCCCAGACCTGTGTTACACAGCATCTTTTATGGTCTCCAATATTGCTGTGCTGAAATGGCAATGGTATTAATACGTTCTTGTACACCCCTATAGTTGTCCACCATTCTTTATTTAGTAGAATATAATCAAGTATATAATATTGAAATGATACATGTGTGACGCTTCGATATTTATATGGAGTATATAGATGGAGGGTTGGTCACTGTGTCGCAAGTGATGACCCTGACATATATATACTGTATACTAAGCATTGTCAGTCTATTCTGTCACAGGGAAATATACACAAGGCTGTCAAACTATATACAGTGGGCTGATTGTAGCAACTTCTACATTCACCAACCTCCTAGCAACAACGAAAATAAGTACTGTAAACCTAGTCAACAGGCACACGGGCTATCGGCCTGGTAAGACATCCCTATTGGTCTGTCGCCGTCCTTAACAACCCGACCCTCTAAGTTTTTCTTTCACATTCTGATGACTAGACATATTGTTATATTCAGTTAAAGCAATGGCCGCGAGATGTGTCCCAGTAACACTAGTGAGTTTAATTTTCCTTGCTGGGACCGGTAGCTCACAGCACATAGGGCAGATACTGCCCTCATCTGGAGCAACTGTCATCACGGAGTGCGGTCTCGTTAAAGGAAGTATGGAACAAGGTGTCAACGTGTTTAAAGGAATCCCCTACGCTGAGCCGCCTGTAAACCAGAACCGATGGAAGGCCCCAGTACCTCTCAGTAACTCGACGGGCACCTGCTGGTCGGGAACCTATGATGCGACTACATTCGGGGCACAGTGTGTGCAGCCACTGAACTTTGATAACTACAAACGATCATCTGGGAGTGAAGACTGTTTGTATCTCAACGTATGGTCACCATCTTTAGACGGAAGTGACAGCCTGCCTGTCATGGTGTGGATCCATGGCGGCAATCTCGTGTTTGGAAATGGCAGTATACGTGGCTACTCCCCCAGTCCCGAGCTGGCTAGGGATTTACAATTTGTGTTTGTCAGTATGAACTATCGACTTGGGCCAATGGGGTTTATGACCCTTGACCTCCTCAGCAAGGCATCCGAGACAGGAACATCTGGGAACTACGGTTTTATGGACCAGATTCAGGTCTTGAAGTGGGTTCAGTCTAATATCAGAAATTTTGGGGGCGACCCAGGCAAGGTAAGTTCTACAAATTGTAACATAATTCAGATAACCAACAAGTTATAATCTGAATACTGCTCAATAAGGAACACATTATTTCAGGTAACACTATTTGGCCACAGCTCCGGTGGTACCAGTGTGTTTGGTCTCTTGGCTTCACCCCCAGCCAAAGGTCTGTTTCATCGCGCCTGGCTGATGAGTGCTTCAGCCATACTGAACAAGACGTCATCAGATGCTTCACGAGACAATCTGGTATTTCTGAAGACCTCTGGTTGCACGGACATTGCCTGCCTCCTTGGTCTAAGCGTGGAAGACGTGATGCGGGCAAGTCCTTGGGCAGATTACCCTTCATGGTCAATGCCGGACATCACAGACCTCCCTATTAAGGCAGTTTTCGACGGCGCTCTGGCGGTTGTTGATGGTATGTTCAGGCCATGTCAGCATCGTCTGTGTCACACTTTCTCAGATACTCCACTTCGTCACATTCTTTCGTTTCCGTTTTAGGTCACGTGATCCCCCTCGCACCTCTAACGGCCTGGCACACAAGGCATGCGAATGATGTTCCCGTCATCTTCAGTAAGTACAGAAAGAAGTCTTACCTCCTCACCCCTCAACCTGTTTCCTCATTTGCTCCGACTCCACCCTCTCCCCCCAGGTCAATAACCAATAACCTTTCAATAACCTTCGCTGTAGAAGATGACTTATTGTTATTAACTACAGGTACCACTGGCCAGGAAGTGGACAGATGGGCACCACGTGACGTGGCATCATGGAGTTGGGACCACTACAGGTCCGAAATCACACGAAAACTCGCCTCATTTGGGAGTCAAATACCACACAGACTGCTGGAGCTCTACCCTGCGTCTCACAATGCCACACCGGAACTCCAGTACTCGGAATTGGTCTCTGACCTACGTGTCACGTGCCCAGTTGACGTTGTAGCAGACGTTGCTGACAGCTATTTCAAGTCGTTCACCTACCGATGCGTAGTGACGCAGTGGCCCTCACAGCCTGTCCCTGGTCGCGGAGGATATTCCTATCATGGATGGGACGCTGTCGCCTTTTTCGGAGGAATAAAGGATATGATCCCCAATCCGTCCCAGTCGGACCTGGATTTCACTGCCAACTTACGCCGAGAAATATCCGCCTTCGTGAAGACTGGAGAACCAGCGTCCAGGACGTGGAAACCGACGAAAATCAACACAGCCCTGCTGGGGGCGACAACGACAGTGATCAACTTCTACCACCGAGATCAGTGTTCCTTCCTGCTTCAGAACGGCTTCTTCTCCTATGCCTGGATCAACTGACCATAAAGTCCGCGGTTGTTGATAGAATACAGGAATTGGTAACCCTTCGGTAAACGGAAGCTTCTCCTACATACAATACATTACAAAATACCCGTATCTGAACAAGCTGTTAGTTCAAGATAACCCTTTAATCAAACTTCTGAATAAATAAAAATGCTGTGTCAATATTGTTCGTCCCTTTTCAAGCAAGCACCAAATGTTATGTAGAATATTCCATGAGCGTGAAAATGCACAATGACTGCAAACTTACCACAACCCAGAGTAGTAGTTGTGTTATTGCAGGTGAGTGAAGTGTATCTGTGTCGAGAAGAAAACATCTCGAGCACCTGTCTAGCAAGTAAAATCAAGTAATACGTTGTTCGTGCCGATTCCCAAGTTAACCTAACAAGTTATAACCAGGTATCAATCCACAAAAAACAGGTTACAACAACAAACAACGTCGAAATGTGATATAATTAACACTTGTTTTCTAAAATAGCACGTTGCCATGACACAAATGTATCAATACGTCAGGATGAAACAGCGCTCCTTCTTGCGCCTTTATCTTCTTTCTGTCGAAATCAAATACATGTATAAATATAGCACGAGTCCAAATACAGAACACTGCTGTCGCTCACTGGCTAGCCACATGTACAGTGTCGTGCATCTGGAACAGTGTCACACTATGAATAACACTGCTATCCCTCACTGGCTAGCCACATGTACAGTGTCGTGCATTGGGAACAGTGTCACATAATAAATAACACTGCTGTCCCTCACTGGCTAGCCACATGTACAGTGTCGTGCATTGAGAACAGTGTCACATGATAAATAACACTGCTGTCCCTCACTGGCTAGCCACATGTACAGTGTCGTGCATTGGGAACAGTGTCACACAATGAATAACACTGCTGTCCCTCACTGACTAACCACATGTACAGTGTCTTGCGCGTGGCACTCATCTCAAATAATCTATGAAATTAAAGAAGTAATACAACTGAATCATAATCTATGAGACAAAACAAAAACTAATCTGTGATGAAGATGAATGCAACTGAACAAGTTGTCTGTGGTGTTCAGCCATGACAATAAAGAAGCAATATGTCATGTTCATTGACGATACGAGGGATGTCAAGACGTTTTGAGCCTTGCATAGAAAAACACAAAATATTGGTATGAACCACATTTATTTTTCAGCATAGTCCTCTTGTGAGTCAAGACACTTGTTCCATCTTTTCTGCCAGGCGCTGATGCCATCTCTGTAGAAGGCGCCATTTTGGTCCTCAAACCAAGCCTCAATAGTAGCAATAAGCT
This sequence comes from Haliotis asinina, assembly GCF_037392515.1. Classification (NCBI taxonomy): domain Eukaryota; kingdom Metazoa; phylum Mollusca; class Gastropoda; order Lepetellida; family Haliotidae; genus Haliotis; species Haliotis asinina. The sequence continues at coordinate 78,512,468 of NC_090284.1, read as the reverse complement.
CATTATCATCCTGAAATTTACGACCACGCAAGTGTTTCTTGAGATTTGAGAACAGATGGTAATCACTTGGTGCCAGGTCTGGAGAGTCGGGGGAATGCGGCAAGATTTCGTACCCGCATTCCTGGACAGCAGCTGCTGCAACGCGAGAGGTGTGTACTGGAGCATTGTCTTTATGTAGAAGAATACCACGTCTGATCTTGCCCCGGCGCTTCTCCTTGATTGACTGTCGCACTTGCCTCAACAAGATAGCGTAATATTCCCCATTCATTGTTCTTCCTTTTGGTAAGTAATCTATGTGGATGACGCCTTTGCTATCCCAGAAGACTGTCGCCATTACCTTCTATACTGATCTGGAGGCTTTGAACTTTTTGGTCCTGGGAGAAGTGACATGTTTCCATTCCATGGATTCTTGTTTGCTCTCTGGATCATAGTGGTGGATCCAGGTTTCATCACAGGTTACTAGTCTAAAGTGAAAATCTTCTGGATTCGTGTTGTATCTGGTTATTATGGAGTTGTTTATGGTGACCCTTGTTTGCTTCATTTCATCTGTAAGCATTCTTGGCACCCATCTTAGACACACACCTTAGACATGACGAGATGTTCATGAAGAATTGTCTCGATGGATCCGTGTGATATGTCTGTGGTCTCCTCTAACTCCAACACAAGTCTATGCACTCTGTCAAGTGCTTGTTGTTGGGTGAAATGGACGGGGGTTATCTTCAAGACTCACTCTACCATGCTTAAATTCAATGACCCATCGTTTGACGGTAGCAGATGAAAGGGAAGACTTCCAATAAACTGCTGAGAGCCTTTCTTCAATGTTCTTCGCCGAGGTTCCTTCGAGAACTAAAAACTTAATTACTGCTCTATACTCAATTTTCTTCATTTCCACTGCCGTGAGGGGGGTCTCTTTCTCTCAATGTGAGCTGTTCAATAACTTCTGAGAGTAGGATACCAAAACTTATATAGCACATCAGCTACACTCCGAGGTTCAATGTCGTACCATAGGCTGTGACAACTGGGTATGAAAAATGCTCAAGGCTCAAAACGTATTGACATCCCCCCGTACATAGCAAGTAGCATCCTATTGTGACCCTCTTTGGAACCGAAGTAGTAACACTATGTAAATCTATTAACCGAAATATGTAGTGTAAACAAATACGCTTTTAAAAATGTCTTGTGTACATTAAAGGCACAGGTGAACCAAATAAAGACGAAGATTTGTCGATGTCAGCTTGTTTATTTTGAGAAACACGTTGCACGGAGAGCTATCTCAAATGGAACTGTTCCATTTTATATCAACTACCGCGACATGTGACCTCATGGGTTCTCAGCACGCAGTAAACTGACATACAACACATACCGTGCACGTGACAGTAGCCAGTGAACATAACTCCCCTGGCACGATCTACTGGTTCACAGAGTTGCCCAATCTTTGTTTGACACGCACCTATGATCCATGATACATAATGTCATCGACACTGAGGCAATCGTCTTCATTCATTGGTATCTCGACTGGAAAGGAATCCGGGCCACCCCACTCGCCAACGGTGTCCTGAACTAAAGGTAGATGTCTAGTGCTGCTCGCAATGCGATAACAATTTATTCTACATTCGACATAGACTAAGGTGATATTACGTTATTCAAGTTATATCTCTGTATAAGATATTATTTGAACATCACTTTCTTCAATATTTTCCGTGCCGTTAGTGTACAACTGACTTTGTATAATAATCATGTGTCTATCATGTGTTTTTGCTCGTGAAGCAAAATCGTGTGGCTCCTGCACGTCACCTTGACGACAGATTGAGTAACAAAATGATATGTTTCAGACGATATGATGTTGTCGCTGCTGTCACTGTTGGCTTTGAGGCTTGCCCTAACGACAGGAGGTCCAGTGCAACACGGAGCACCCCTGACTGCAGTAACCACCAGCCATGTAGTCATGACAGAGTGCGGTCTCGTCAAAGGAAGTGTGGAACAAGGCGTCAACGTGTTTAAAGGAATCCCCTACGCTGAGCCGCCTGTAAACCAGAACCGATGGAAGGCCCCAGTACCTCTGAGTAACTCGACGGGCACCTGCTGGTCGGGAACCTATGATGCGACGACATTCGGGGCACAATGTACACAACCTATAAATGATACAGATTTTACACAAACGGTTGGAAACGAAGATTGTCTATATCTCAACGTATGGTCGCCATCTTTAGACGGAAATGGCAGTCTGCCTGTCATGGTGTGGATCCACGGAGGTGACCTCGTGGACGGAAATGGCAGTATGGTCGGATACTCGCCCAATCCAGAGGTGGCTAAGGATTTACAATTTGTGTTTGTCAGTATGAACTATCGACTTGGGCCAATGGGGTTTATGACCCTTGACCTCCTCAGCAAGGCATCCGAGACAGGAACATCTGGGAACTACGGTTTTATGGACCAGATTCAGGTCTTGAAGTGGGTTCAGTCTAACATCAGAAATTTTGGGGGCGACCCAGGCAAGGTAAATGTTTCCATGACAAACTGGTGTTTACAGCTGAAACAATATATCTAGTTAATCGCAACAAACATTGACCAGTAATGTAAGATTTTAAAGCTTAACTATTACAAGGAATTGCATTGGCCTGAGGCAGTCTGTCCTGCTGATATAGTGAGGCACTATCTTTTCCATCAGGTCACACTCTTTGGACAAAGCTCCGGTGGAACCAGCATTTATGCTCTCTTGGCGTCCCCACTAGCAGCTGGGCTATTTCATCGGGCGTGGTTAATGAGTTCTTCTGCTATTCTGAACAAGACGTCATCAGAAGCCTCACGAGACAACCAGGTGTTCCTGACAACAACTGGGTGCGCCGACATCCAGTGCCTTTTAGATCTGAGCGTGGAGAAGATCTTCAAGGACAGTCCCTGGACAGTATACCCGGGCTGGGCAATGGCAGATCAAAGCAACCTACCCACCAAAGGAAGATTTAGCGGTGCCCTGGCTGTCGTTGACGGTAAACATACGCACGCGCGCACGTGTGTGTGTGTGAGGGAGAGCGAGTGAGTTTAGTTTTACGCCGCACTCAGCAATATTCCAGCTATGTGGCGGCGATGTGTGTGAGAGAGAGAGAGACAGAGAGAGAGAGAGAGAGAGAGAGAGAGAGAGACAGAGAGAGAGAGAGGGGGGGGCAGCGATTCTAAAGCTCTGCTATACTAAAGCTCTGCTCTGCTATACTGTGAACTTTAACCACCCATTTCCCCGTACCTTTTCGTTGGGGAATACTCAGTGCCAGGTGCTGGCCCCGGTATTCTGTGACTGGTGTGGTGAAGGAGGTAACCTCTCATTGCCATTGTCTCTGAATTCTTCATGTGCAATGTTTGTGTTTAGGTTACGTGGTCCCTCAACCACCTATGGTTGCCTGGCAACAAGGGAAAGGTGTCGATGTGCCAACTGTCTTCGGTGAGTTTGGTTTGTTAGATTGCTATGTAACAGCGCTTTCCACTAAGCGATGGTCAGCCATGTTTATAATGTAACATGTATAATAGTTGGGATTATATTACCATAATGTAAAATACTTTAAGGTCACATGCAACCAAAAAAATCAAACATAATTAAAACACATGTATGACTTATTCATGACATATAATATACATTGCTGCATTTTTTAAAAAAAACAAATAAACAAAATTATAAGCGTACAATCGCGATTCAAAAGTGCAATATTTTGTACTTGGGCTTACTGCCCCCGAAACGAAGCCCTCGGGAGACCGAACCCAGTCATAGCGGGTGGATATGCACTCAAGTGTAACGACGGCCGCCGATTGGCAGTTTCATTTGCTGATATGCTGAGGGTTCATTGTGTGTACAGAAAGATGATCTGTTTGATGGGCATTTTAGAAGTATGGCGAGTCACAAGAAAGTAAGATTCTTTATGGCTAACAACTTCTTTTTGTGTACTTGATGCGTCGTTTCAGTATGGATTCATATACTGTTGTCAAACAAAATCATATACACTAAAGGAAGTCGTTATCCATGAAGAATGTATATAGAGATGTTGGGTTTGGAAAATACATGTTCTCTGAATTTGCGCTCGATCCAATCAAAAATCATGTCAGTAGAGATGGTAGACTACTGCGTGGCTGGAATCTGTCATTCGTCAAAGTACAAAGCACTTGTAACTGACAAGAGTTTGCACCAGTCAGATCCAGTCATCCGAAAAAAATGAATGTAGTTTGTTTGCAACACACAGACATAAAAGCATGTGTATCACACGTGCCTAATTACATAATGTGGCAGACACGGGACTCGGGTGCACGAGTCATAAACCAACTTATTTTCTTTATGTTGTATAGTCTGATTGGTGTTAAGTTCAAATTGCACGTGGTCAATGATTGAAGCTGTGTATTGCATGTTGTCTTTAGCAGACGGGCAGACAGGTAGACAGACATATAGGTGTGAATAAACCAGACACTGAGCTTTCTTTGTGACAGAGACTGCTTACCACAACCAAAAAGTTTTTTTTACGTAACGAGTAAATTATTTACTTGTTTGTGAACACAGCCAAGATTAGACTACTGCTCACGACCTCAGACGCTGGGCATGCATACTGTTTCAAGCTCCGCGAACCTATTCACTGCGCATGCGTTATGGACGCAGCGCAGCACAGCTATTGAACCAGTTTTCCCCCAAGCGCTGGGGGGAATTTAGTGAAACGTTTGAACTCCGATTTCGCGGGCTTTTGCTTCATCGCGGTTTTTTTCAACTTTATAGGCTGAATTGGCATTTTTTATGATTTGTTTCGGTAAGTGCATACCGGAAGGTACCAGAATCTGCAAAGTTGTGTTTTACGTTGCATGTGACCTTTTAATTTCATTGGTCAATGTCGCGTTAACAAGTTTCCGTGTCACCCGTGTCACCCCTCCTAGGAGGGATGGCAACTGAAAAAAATATTACCCGCTGCCACGGTAACCGCCAAACTCTCCGCCGAGAAATTGTATTCCTAACAATTGTATGGCGTCACTATATGACAAGTGCTGTGCCAGAGTTAACGTTGTTTGATTACTTGTAGTTGTTTTTTGAGTTCACTGTCTACACGTTTATTTTACCCAATTTCACTGCCTTGTATAAGCTATTTTATACATAAAATCGTTTACTCATTTCACTTAAACGTAATTAACCATTTTCGTAGCTGTTGTAAGCTTGTCAAAATATGTTTCACTGGTGTTACAGATCCAGTCGAGAGGTAGGAACCATTTTGTTTACATGTCAGTTATATTGTATACGTTTAACATTGCGGTAAGATAAGCACGTTGTATGCTTCTCTCTCGGGTAATACGGTCTGATGAACACCTCCCGGCTCGAGGCGAACATCAGACTGTATTGCCCTCGAGATGTATACACCTGATAGTAATGGGTTTGTCTGACGATCAATAAAGTAGTGAGAAAAAACCAACAAATGCATCACTATGTATATTTCCGGCAGGTAATGTGGCTGAAGAGACGGACAAATACAAGCTCAACATGACCACGTGGGGCGAATATAGGTCTGAGGTGATACAACAGTTGGGCCCGTTTGGGAGTGAGATTCCAAACAAAATACTGCAGCTTTATCCGGAATCACAACACAGCTCTCCCAAACTGCAGTTGTCGGACTTGACCTCTGATCTGAGAGTGATATGTCCAGTTGACGTTGTAGCAGGCATTGCTGACAGTTATTTCAAGTCGTTCACCTACAGATACGTTGCAACACAGTGGCCCTCACAGCCTGTTCAGGGGAACCGACGATACGCCTTCCATGGATGGGACGCTGTCGCCTTTTTCGGAGATATAAAGGATGTGATTCCCAATCCGTCCCAGTCGGACCTGGATTTCACTGCCAACTTACGTCTAGAAATATCCACCTTCGTGAAGACTGGAGAACCAGCGTCCAGGACGTGGAAACCGACGAAAATCAACACAGCCCTGCTGGGGGCGACAACGACGGTGATCAGCTTCTACCACCGAGACCAGTGTTCCTTCCTGCTTCAGAACGGCTTCTTCTCCTATGCCTGGATCAACTGACCATAAAGTCCAAGGTTGTTTATCGAATAAACTAGTTGACAGCTATGTCAAATACCTGAAACTGATCAGCTTGGTAGTTGTGGTTTTTCTGTATGACAAAGGCAGGCACATGTCAGTTTGATCTGGGATCGGTAGGCTTTGCCCAAATCTCGTACTGGGCACTCAGAAACCAGCTGTAAATTTGTGACGTAGGTGGGTGATAACGGCTTCATAAAGACAGATACCGATATCCCGGGTAATAGCGTTCACAAATATGGACTACTAGTATGATAAGACTCCGGAGAGTGTTCTGGGTGGGAACCACGTGATGACGATTATGAATGGCTTGATGTCGCTTGCAGTAGTGATGCTGTCACATGTAAACTGAACTGAATTTACTGTGTGATTTTACTGGGTTAAGGTTTGTTGAGCTACGATCCACCCAGATTGTATCACCTATTTCAGCACGGCTCCCTTGGGAACTGCATTCGCCGCCTTACACGCGCATCCTGCATGTCGTTGGATAGCGTGACCCTTGCGCGTCACGTAGAATTTTTCCGTTTCTTTTTTGGCAAATGTATAGCCGAGCATTTAAGCTTTCTGTGATTTTAGGCCGTCTGAATTTCTTCCACAGAAGTCTCGGTGGAAGCCTTTTCTTCCACCCAGCCTCCGGTGGAAGTCGCTCGCGCCATTGTATTTTGGAAGCCTTTTACTTTGTGATATCTATGCATGCTATACATGGTTGGAAACCCGATCCAACGCTCCCTCCAAAAATGCAAATTTTAATTCTAATGCTGCCCCTGGTAACCAGTCCAGATTGAATCTCCGACATGATGGTTTGTGTAATTTTGTTGAACTTCAATGCCACCATGGTCCGGTCATGATGTAATGGCAACCACTCTTACGATTCACCTCAGAAAATGCATTTCTATACTGCGTTTGAAAGCCATTTAAAGCGTGTGCCAGACAGTGTATAACACGCACACGTTGCGCATTTAGTGGTGGAGCTATATGGGTATTAATGTGCGAAATGCAACAAATACCGCAGGTGATATAGATTGGCTGAATTTAGATGAATCTGTTCACCGGCTATACCGGCGTCGTTAATATTTACAACTATAAAGCATTTGCAAGGTGATTCATGTGGGATTCTGAAAATGTGTAACAAGCTGGTGTGCTACATTAGACATTCGCGCTACACAGGAATCAATATACGTGACAGAGCTAAAGTTGCAATGAATTGGAATAAAGCCATAAAAGCAACGCCTGTAGTCTTTAATATATAAACTTTTACTGTGGTGGAAAGCCCTTGAAAGTGCGGTTCTGTCAAGGTGTAATGTGCATTCGAGTCGCGTCTGAGAGTCAAGCAATGCGCGCCATTATGTAAATGCGCTAATGGCGGGTAAAGTAGTCCGGGATCCGGCGCGCGTCTCCCGTCCGTGTTACGGCAGCTATTTCACGATCCACCATCCAAAATTTAATGTTTAACATGCATCTGAAAGCCCTTGAAAGTGCGGCTCTGCCAAATTATAACGGACATTCGAGGAACATGAGATAATCAGGCAATGCGCGTCATTACGTAACTGTTCTTGTGCGACTGGTAGGTAAAAAACGGGGATCTGGCGCGTACCTTCCGCCAGCTATTATTTCATTATCCTTCATCCAAAATGAAAGATTTAAAATGCATCTTGAAAGTGCGGTTGTGCCAAGGTGTGACGTGCATTCGTGTCACCTCAGACAGTCAAGACATGCGCGTCATTATGCAACTGCACTTGCGCTAATGGCGGGTAAAGTCGGGGGTCTGGCGCACGTCTCCCGTCAGTGTTACGGCACCTATAATTTCACGATCCATCATCCAAAATTTAATGTTTCAAATGCATCTGAAAGCCCTTGAAAGTGCGTCTATGCCAGGTCATAATATGCATTCAAGGAACGTCTTTTAATCAGGCAATGCGCGGCATTATGTAACTATACTTGTGCGTGTGGCTGGAGGAAATTGGGATCTGGCGTGCATCTTTCCTCAGCTGTTACTTCCGCATCAGAAATCAAAGGTGTAAAAGGGGTCGGTAATACCTTGAAAATGTGGATGTGCCAAGGTATACTGTGCATTCGAATAAACGTTCCATTATATAACGACGCGCATCAAATAGACAAGCTGGCGTCATGCTCTGACAACTGTAGTTTTAGCCACTTAATTACTCTGTTGCGGTCGCCACTCCTTATCATCATTATCATAACTTCTTTCAGATCTGTCCGCATGGACTGATTGTATATACATGTTCTTCTCTCCCTTCCTGTAAACTTAATTATTACCTGATTAGCTGTATATCACTCGTCTGTGTTCACATCTCCGTACCCTGGAGATGCTACTTATCAGCAAGTGTAATTTCGTCACCTGCCTTGCTCTCTTATGGTTATAATCACTCAGCTTGGGTCACTTCCTTTTGACATGCCGCTACTTCGTGATTTTAAACCTCGTCGCCCCACTGACTTCAACTTTGTGTATAAAATTTCTTTGGCATGGGCAATTCACACCTTTTGGCATGCTCATGCCCCTCCAAATGGACATCACGCATGGAATGGAGATGGACAATTTCCAGTTTCCTCCTCCCTCGTAGAAACATCCGGCTTGGCCACGTGAACTTCATCTAAACCATTCCATTGGTTGTCTGACCGCGACATGGTAATATAAGGGAATGCATTTCACTGCAGTTTCATCATCACAGACAAACTGTCTTGGTGGATCACTACCAGTCAGCGTTGGCAATCACCTGGCAAGTGAACTTTACTTTTATTTCTTCTCGTTTGTTCTTAATTTCTGCATTTTTCAGTCATTTACGTTGCTCACTTTATCAAACTGATACTCAACATTAGTAGGTTTATTGCCTAAATAGACATATTGTATTGAGCAGTTTATTTCTTAATTTGTCCAAGACTGTGACATCCAGACCCTCTTCTGTAGTGCCCAATCATTCCCAGAAAGTAAGTGTCCCAGCAATATAATAAAGTATGCCTTCCACAAACATATCGGTCGTTTGTCAAAAGTGTAAGACATATTACAAAGGCATCGCGCATTTAAAGCAATGTTATCCTGGTAGTTCTACTCTTGGTCTACACGCCATACACGCCCAAATTCGCCGCCGTAGCGAGTCCTATACTGCTATACAGCTTGTGTCAATTGACATTTTGTGGCACATACAGTGTCAACAAAACACTTTGGCCACACAATTCAAGGAGAGGACGCATCTGCAGCCTCTCCTTCAACTAGTAATCCAATGCCGAGTACCAGTGCTGGTTTAACTGGGTCTACCAGAAGTGGTACTCGGTATAATTACAAACACAATCAGGGCTAATCTTACAAACACTGGCTTATACGATGGGTTCCCTGAAAGTGAGCCAACACTTTCAGGGATTTAGCAATATTTAACCAATATTCTTAAGAAAGCAGGGCGTAATGCTGGTGACACGTGTCGCCAAGTTTCTAAGTTTCTAACGAAAGATCAGCGCCTGATGATGCAGTACTTGTCTTGTGGGATAATTCAACTTGGACATGCCCAAAGACCTTCAGTGGCGTCGTGTATGAAGTTGGCAGATTTCAATAAGGCACGGTGTGTTGCCGGGAGGTACCAACTTTCTTTCATGGACCACAAGACGTCCGTGAGCTTCCTGGTCACCCTAAGCTTGTCCAAAGAAGATTACGACATGTTCAGGGATTACCGCCAATATGTGCGTGGTGACATGTTCTACCGGACAAATCGCCTTTCTTCAGGAGAGTGGACAGCACTGAAGTGGGAAACGTGTGTCTCGAGTTGGCCCGCTATCAGAGGACAAGAGGTTTCCTTAAACCCAACTTGGAAAACGAACGGAGGACATTTACGGCCACGGATGTTCGGAAAGCTTTGGAGACTGAAGTGACAAGGCAGCATCCCAATGATGCTGCAAAACGTAAGATGGCCAGTGACTATCTTGCACATGACCAAAAGACTGTCAATGGGTACTACGCTAAGAAGACTCCCTTACATGCTGCTAGTGAGTGTGCTTTTGTGCAAGATGTTATCCAACAAGCTGCGGGTACATCAAACGCTGAGGAATCTGCAACGGCGTCAGTTCCAACAGATTCCTCCATCCAGCTCCAGCCCTAGCCCCAACACCCTGAAGGTAGGGGGAAGGGAAAAGCAAAGGTAAAGGCAAGCTCATAAAGCCCAAAAGGTGAGAAACACATGGAGAAACATGGAAAGTAGGGGGAAGGGAAGGGTGAAAGTAGACCGGAAAGTAGATAAAGCCAAAACCGTAGGATAGAAGTAGTAGGTTATAGCCTGTAATTTCATAACCTAATGTCAGTTTCGACCCATTAGGTTTATACAGCAGTAGTAAAGGGGTTCGCTGTTCGAACTTGCTGTTGTGGGAATGGTGCAGGAAAAGCCACATGACACTAGACCAGAGAGTAGATCAAACCAAAACCGTAGGACAGAAGTAGTAGGTTATAGCCTGTAATTCCATAACCTAATGTCAGTTTCGACCCATTAGGTTTATACAGCAGTAGTAAAGGGGTTCGCTGTTCGAACTTGCTGTTGTGGGAATGGTGCAGGAAAAGCCACATGACACTAGACCAGAGAGTAGATCAAACCAAAACCGTAGGATAGAAGTAGTAGGTTATAGCCTGTAATTCCATAACCTAATGTCAGTTTCGACCCATTAGGTTTATACAGCAGTAGTAAAGGGGTTCGCTGTTCGAACTTGCTGTTGTGGGAATGGTGCAGGAAAAGCCACATGACACTAGACCAGAGAGTAGATCAAACCAAAACCGTAGGATAGAAGTAGTAGGTTATAGCCTGTAATTCCATAACCTAATGTCAGTTTCGACCCATTAGGTTTATACAGCAATAGTCAAGAGGTTCGCTGTTCGAACTTGCTGTTGTGGGAATGGTGCAGGAGAAGAAAGGTGGCACTCTTAAAAGAGCAACCTCCACGTGGTGAGTGCTGGTTAACACAAATAGCTCATATATTTGGTTCAGTTATACAATTCTTTATGTATCTAATGTGTTATGTCTTTTTCAGCTATATTTTTCTACATCCGTTCTGCGCTATAAAAGTCATTTCAAATGCAATGCATTTAAAACGATGTTTCGTTTCTGTGGTTCCGCAAAAGCCTATTTCATGATATTTGGTTCAAGCATACATTTCTTTATATATCTAATATAGTATATCTTTTTCAGCTAAATTTTTCTCTATCTATCCTCTGCTTTCAAATGCAAAACACAAAGTCCACGGACATGTCAAGATGCAAACGTCTGCGTATTATGCCGCGTGTCCTGTGCGTCGCCAACACCACCAGCGTATGATTCGTTGGTTAATAATGTCTACATGCCTGATGCGACTTTTAATGTAATGCCGCATGTTAGTTCTAATTTCGTTGTCCCTCTTTGGATTTCTACGATTCATTTGAAAGGTCTTTCCATGGGGTTTCTGGCGATGCATAACATGCACGTCTACAATGTTGTCTATAGCTGTCCGTATGTAATGCCGCATGCTATTTCCGTTTCAACGGATCGGTAATTGGAAGTTAAGTTCGTTGATAATTTTTATATCGTTTTTGCGATCCTAAATGTCCATAATGCATATGAATGCCCTTTCAAATCTGGCCAAACGGTAGCTGGCACAGGCAAACCCGTTCGAGTCTTGATTTGCCCGTGAGCAAGTGTAGACTCTGCTGTCTTTTGCCTAGAGATGGGTGATAGTGCCGGAAGCAGAGCGACATGCTGGTGTTGCATAGCAGGCGAGGGGCCGATCCCGAGAGGAGAGTGCTGTAATTGTTCATGATTTGCCGTGTCAAATCTTTGCGATTCCCTAAGGTGTGGCATATGGGAAATGAGCGGTCTACTGCTGTAGTGTCTAGAGCTATTTACGTGAGACGTCTACTTGATGGGTAGATGCGACGGCATGACATGCCAGACGGCTATTGGCGTTTTGTGACCTTTTGTTATGTATGTTGATGTAAACTGTAGTATGTGTCGTTCACGTGTAGCAGCTCAACTGCCAACAGTACTTGAAGAACCACGACCTCCTTCCTACGTCGACTCAAGTGTGCCTTCACAGCAATCAGACTTTGGAATGAAAGTTGTATCCTTCCAAGTTTCATGATTTGTATGATACATTTGTGTTAACATATTTGAGGTATCTGTCCATTATGTACGGCAATTGTATGGGTATTCAATAATTCGTGAGCTATGGTTATCATGGTGCATGCTAAATTAAAAGAACAACCTAACACTGTTCCCTTCTAATCCAAACCATTAACCTCCAATCAAAATAACATAAAATTAAAACGGGAAGTCTGCGTCCTTCTCTCTACACTAAATCACTAACCCATTCCGAATTAACCTAAATGGCATAACCGAGAATGTTAAAAACTAAACCGCTAACCCAAAACTAAATGACATAAATTTAAAGCTAAAACCATGAATACCGCGGTGTGTATAACTGAATAATAAACACTGACAATGACAGAACGTAAAACTGGAGATAAATGCCAAACTAAAAGTAACGCGCCTGAAACACTAACCCCAAACCAAAAACATTAAATTAACGTGAAAATTATACCAACAGAGAGAAGGTGACTACGAAACTCAAACATTACCAACTCAAAACAAAAACACTACTATTAAAAACTAAAAGCGCGAAATAAACAAAGTAGGTGCAAATGGGTAGGTGATGTAACCCTTGACACAAGTGAAATGCTATACTTGCATCAAGGTCTACAAAGTCAGTCGGTCGGCCGAGGCATTGACAATATGTTACCAGGTGAAGGTGACCGGAAAAATTGTCTTCAATTCCAGCTAGTGTGATCCTTAGTACCGGGTTTCCATGTTTGCCGATGCTTTGATGTTGTATGGAAGTTGTTTGATGTTGCATGGAAACGTAGTCTTGGTGTTGTCTTTAGTTCCAGCTGGTGTGATCCTTAGTACCGGGTTTCCATGTTTGTCGATGGTTTGATGTTGTATGAAAGTTGTTTGATGTTGCATGGAAATGTAGCCTTGGTGTTGTCTTTAGTTCCATCTGGTGTGATCTTTAATACCGGGTTTCCATGTTTGCCGATTGTTTGATGTTGCATGGAAACGTAGTCTTGGTGTTGTCTTTAGTTCCATCTGGTGTGATCTTTAATACCGGGTTTCCATGTTTGCCGATTGTTTGATGTTGTATGGAAATGTAGCCTTGGTGTTGTCTTCAATTCCAGCAGGTGTGATCCTTAATACCGGGTTTCCATGTTTGCCGATAGTTTGATGTTGCATGGAAATGTAGCCTTGGTATTGTCTTCAATTCAACTCCGTGTTTCCATGTTTGCCGATAGTTTGATGATGTATGGAAGTTGTTTTATGTTGCATGGAAACGTAGCCTTGGTATTGTCTTTAATTCCACTCCGTGTTTCCATGTTTGCCGATAGTTTGGTGTTGTATGGAAGTTGTTTGATGTTGCATGGAAATGTAGCCTTGGTATTGTCTTTAATTCCAGCTGGTGTGATCCGTACTCCGTGTTTCCATGTTTGCCGACGATGGTTTGATGTTGTATGGAAGTTGTTTGATGTTGCATGGAAATGTAGCCTTGGTATTGTCTTTAATTCCAGCTGGAGAGAAAGCGAAGACACTGCCTTTGTGATTCTTAGTGTTACTAAAGGTCACCCTCACACAAGACAAACACAATCACATCACATCACGACATTGTTTGGAATTGTGCCGTGACTGGTGTCATGTTTGCAGAAGCACTTGTTGGGGTGGGACACACAAGCTTGGCTCTGATAGTAATGCCTAATCCGTGAGTTTCATTGATTCGTTGTTTTATCCCATAACTCAACGAGATGAGTGAGTCGTGTCAGGCTTAAGCTAACAACAGGTCTTAATCCATGAACGATTGATCCTGTGAGTTCAATGCAGAGCTCAGTACAAACACTTATCAATGACCCAGGCTATATATACTTAGCAGTCAGATATTATTTCTCATTGTCAGAAATCGTTCGTGAAGGCTAACTCATACAAGTCATGGCCTGCGCACTTTTTGAAGCTGCTGTTTCAAAGCCACTGCACTTTGCCATCCTGGAGCATAGTTTCGTGCGGCGACTTGTTCAAGTCTGTCCCCCTCGACATGGCATCCTCACTACCGAGCGTGGGATCGGAGGGGCGACAGTCGCTCGGATGAAAGCAGAGGTGGATGCCCTTGATGCAGCTTTTCAGGGCATTGTGTTCTTTCAAGTGGGAGAGTACGACGTGTCGGCCTCCACTGATCCTCGGGACCTCGGGAACCAGCGTCCAGGACGTGGAAACCGACGAAAATCAACACAGCCCTGCTGGGGGCGACAACGACGGTGATCAGCTTCTACCACCGAGACCAGTGTTCCTTCCTGCTTCAGAACGGCTTCTTCTCCTATGCCTGGATCAACTGACCATAAAGTCCAAGGTTGTTTATCGAATAAACTAGTTGACAGCTATGTCAAATACCTGAAACTGATCAGCTTGGTAGTTGTGGTTTTTCTGTATGACAAAGGCAGGCACATGTCAGTTTGATCTGGGATCGGTAGGCTTTGCCCAAATCTCGTACTGGGCACTCAGAAACCAGCTGTAAATTTGTGACGTAGGTGGGTGATAACGGCTTCATAAAGACAGATACCGATATCCCGGGTAATAGCGTTCACAAATATGGACTACTAGTATGATAAGACTCCGGAGAGTGTTCTGGGTGGGAACCACGTGATGACGATTATGAATGGCTTGATGTCGCTTGCAGTAGTGATGCTGTCACATGTAAACTGAACTGAATTTACTGTGTGATTTTACTGGGTTAAGGTTTGTTGAGCTACGATCCACCCAGATTGTATCACCTATTTCAGCACGGCTCCCTTGGGAACTGCATTCGCCGCCTTACACGCGCATCCTGCATGTCGTTGGATAGCGTGACCCTTGCGCGTCACGTAGAATTTTTCCGTTTCTTTTTTGGCAAATGTATAGCCGAGCATTTAAGCTTTCTGTGATTTTAGGCCGTCTGAATTTCTTCCACAGAAGTCTCGGTGGAAGCCTTTTCTTCCACCCAGCCTCCGGTGGAAGTCGCTCGCGCCATTGTATTTTGGAAGCCTTTTACTTTGTGATATCTATGCATGCTATACATGGTTGGAAACCCGATCCAACGCTCCCTCCAAAAATGCAAATTTTAATTCTAATGCTGCCCCTGGTAACCAGTCCAGATTGAATCTCCGACATGATGGTTTGTGTAATTTTGTTGAACTTCAATGCCACCATGGTCCGGTCATGATGTAATGGCAACCACTCTTACGATTCACCTCAGAAAATGCATTTCTATACTGCGTTTGAAAGCCATTTAAAGCGTGTGCCAGACAGTGTATAACACGCACACGTTGCGCATTTAGTGGTGGAGCTATATGGGTATTAATGTGCGAAATGCAACAAATACCGCAGGTGATATAGATTGGCTGAATTTAGATGAATCTGTTCACCGGCTATACCGGCGTCGTTAATATTTACAACTATAAAGCATTTGCAAGGTGATTCATGTGGGATTCTGAAAATGTGTAACAAGCTGGTGTGCTACATTAGACATTCGCGCTACACAGGAATCAATATACGTGACAGAGCTAAAGTTGCAATGAATTGGAATAAAGCCATAAAAGCAACGCCTGTAGTCTTTAATATATAAACTTTTACTGTGGTGGAAAGCCCTTGAAAGTGCGGTTCTGTCAAGGTGTAATGTGCATTCGAGTCGCGTCTGAGAGTCAAGCAATGCGCGCCATTATGTAAATGCGCTAATGGCGGGTAAAGTAGTCCGGGATCCGGCGCGCGTCTCCCGTCCGTGTTACGGCAGCTATTTCACGATCCACCATCCAAAATTTAATGTTTAACATGCATCTGAAAGCCCTTGAAAGTGCGGCTCTGCCAAATTATAACGGACATTCGAGGAACATGAGATAATCAGGCAATGCGCGTCATTACGTAACTGTTCTTGTGCGACTGGTAGGTAAAAAACGGGGATCTGGCGCGTACCTTCCGCCAGCTATTATTTCATTATCCTTCATCCAAAATGAAAGATTTAAAATGCATCTTGAAAGTGCGGTTGTGCCAAGGTGTGACGTGCATTCGTGTCACCTCAGACAGTCAAGACATGCGCGTCATTATGCAACTGCACTTGCGCTAATGGCGGGTAAAGTCGGGGGTCTGGCGCACGTCTCCCGTCAGTGTTACGGCACCTATAATTTCACGATCCATCATCCAAAATTTAATGTTTCAAATGCATCTGAAAGCCCTTGAAAGTGCGTCTATGCCAGGTCATAATATGCATTCAAGGAACGTCTTTTAATCAGGCAATGCGCGGCATTATGTAACTATACTTGTGCGTGTGGCTGGAGGAAATTGGGATCTGGCGTGCATCTTTCCTCAGCTGTTACTTCCGCATCAGAAATCAAAGGTGTAAAAGGGGTCGGTAATACCTTGAAAATGTGGATGTGCCAAGGTATACTGTGCATTCGAATAAACGTTCCATTATATAACGACGCGCATCAAATAGACAAGCTGGCGTCATGCTCTGACAACTGTAGTTTTAGCCACTTAATTACTCTGTTGCGGTCGCCACTCCTTATCATCATTATCATAACTTCTTTCAGATCTGTCCGCATGGACTGATTGTATATACATGTTCTTCTCTCCCTTCCTGTAAACTTAATTATTACCTGATTAGCTGTATATCACTCGTCTGTGTTCACATCTCCGTACCCTGGAGATGCTACTTATCAGCAAGTGTAATTTCGTCACCTGCCTTGCTCTCTTATGGTTATAATCACTCAGCTTGGGTCACTTCCTTTTGACATGCCGCTACTTCGTGATTTTAAACCTCGTCGCCCCACTGACTTCAACTTTGTGTATAAAATTTCTTTGGCATGGGCAATTCACACCTTTTGGCATGCTCATGCCCCTCCAAATGGACATCACGCATGGAATGGAGATGGACAATTTCCAGTTTCCTCCTCCCTCGTAGAAACATCCGGCTTGGCCACGTGAACTTCATCTAAACCATTCCATTGGTTGTCTGACCGCGACATGGTAATATAAGGGAATGCATTTCACTGCAGTTTCATCATCACAGACAAACTGTCTTGGTGGATCACTACCAGTCAGCGTTGGCAATCACCTGGCAAGTGAACTTTACTTTTATTTCTTCTCGTTTGTTCTTAATTTCTGCATTTTTCAGTCATTTACGTTGCTCACTTTATCAAACTGATACTCAACATTAGTAGGTTTATTGCCTAAATAGACATATTGTATTGAGCAGTTTATTTCTTAATTTGTCCAAGACTGTGACATCCAGACCCTCTTCTGTAGTGCCCAATCATTCCCAGAAAGTAAGTGTCCCAGCAATATAATAAAGTATGCCTTCCACAAACATATCGGTCGTTTGTCAAAAGTGTAAGACATATTACAAAGGCATCGCGCATTTAAAGCAATGTTATCCTGGTAGTTCTACTCTTGGTCTACACGCCATACACGCCCAAATTCGCCGCCGTAGCGAGTCCTATACTGCTATACAGCTTGTGTCAATTGACATTTTGTGGCACATACAGTGTCAACAAAACACTTTGGCCACACAATTCAAGGAGAGGACGCATCTGCAGCCTCTCCTTCAACTAGTAATCCAATGCCGAGTACCAGTGCTGGTTTAACTGGGTCTACCAGAAGTGGTACTCGGTATAATTACAAACACAATCAGGGCTAATCTTACAAACACTGGCTTATACGATGGGTTCCCTGAAAGTGAGCCAACACTTTCAGGGATTTAGCAATATTTAACCAATATTCTTAAGAAAGCAGGGCGTAATGCTGGTGACACGTGTCGCCAAGTTTCTAAGTTTCTAACGAAAGATCAGCGCCTGATGATGCAGTACTTGTCTTGTGGGATAATTCAACTTGGACATGCCCAAAGACCTTCAGTGGCGTCGTGTATGAAGTTGGCAGATTTCAATAAGGCACGGTGTGTTGCCGGGAGGTACCAACTTTCTTTCATGGACCACAAGACGTCCGTGAGCTTCCTGGTCACCCTAAGCTTGTCCAAAGAAGATTACGACATGTTCAGGGATTACCGCCAATATGTGCGTGGTGACATGTTCTACCGGACAAATCGCCTTTCTTCAGGAGAGTGGACAGCACTGAAGTGGGAAACGTGTGTCTCGAGTTGGCCCGCTATCAGAGGACAAGAGGTTTCCTTAAACCCAACTTGGAAAACGAACGGAGGACATTTACGGCCACGGATGTTCGGAAAGCTTTGGAGACTGAAGTGACAAGGCAGCATCCCAATGATGCTGCAAAACGTAAGATGGCCAGTGACTATCTTGCACATGACCAAAAGACTGTCAATGGGTACTACGCTAAGAAGACTCCCTTACATGCTGCTAGTGAGTGTGCTTTTGTGCAAGATGTTATCCAACAAGCTGCGGGTACATCAAACGCTGAGGAATCTGCAACGGCGTCAGTTCCAACAGATTCCTCCATCCAGCTCCAGCCCTAGCCCCAACACCCTGAAGGTAGGGGGAAGGGAAAAGCAAAGGTAAAGGCAAGCTCATAAAGCCCAAAAGGTGAGAAACACATGGAGAAACATGGAAAGTAGGGGGAAGGGAAGGGTGAAAGTAGACCGGAAAGTAGATAAAGCCAAAACCGTAGGATAGAAGTAGTAGGTTATAGCCTGTAATTTCATAACCTAATGTCAGTTTCGACCCATTAGGTTTATACAGCAGTAGTAAAGGGGTTCGCTGTTCGAACTTGCTGTTGTGGGAATGGTGCAGGAAAAGCCACATGACACTAGACCAGAGAGTAGATCAAACCAAAACCGTAGGATAGAAGTAGTAGGTTATAGCCTGTAATTCCATAACCTAATGTCAGTTTCGACCCATTAGGTTTATACAGCAGTAGTAAAGGGGTTCGCTGTTCGAACTTGCTGTTGTGGGAATGGTGCAGGAAAAGCCACATGACACTAGACCAGAGAGTAGATCAAACCAAAACCGTAGGATAGAAGTAGTAGGTTATAGCCTGTAATTCCATAACCTAATGTCAGTTTCGACCCATTAGGTTTATACAGCAGTAGTAAAGGGGTTCGCTGTTCGAACTTGCTGTTGTGGGAATGGTGCAGGAAAAGCCACATGACACTAGACCAGAGAGTAGATCAAACCAAAACCGTAGGATAGAAGTAGTAGGTTATAGCCTGTAATTCCATAACCTAATGTCAGTTTCGACCCATTAGGTTTATACAGCAATAGTCAAGAGGTTCGCTGTTCGAACTTGCTGTTGTGGGAATGGTGCAGAAGAAAGGTGGCACTCTTAAAAGAGCAACCTCCACGTGGTGAGTGCTGGTTAACACAAATAGCTCATATATTTGGTTCAGTTATACAATTCTTTATGTATCTAATGTGTTATGTCTTTTTCAGCTATATTTTTCTACATCCGTTCTGCGCTATAAAAGTCATTTCAAATGCAATGCATTTAAAACGATGTTTCGTTTCTGTGGTTCCGCAAAAGCCTATTTCATGATATTTGGTTCAAGCATACATTTCTTTATATATCTAATATAGTATATCTTTTTCAGCTAAATTTTTCTCTATCTATCCTCTGCTTTCAAATGCAAAACACAAAGTCCACGGACATGTCAAGATGCAAACGTCTGCGTATTATGCCGCGTGTCCTGTGCGTCGCCAACACCACCAGCGTATGATTCGTTGGTTAATAATGTCTACATGCCTGATGCGACTTTTAATGTAATGCCGCATGTTAGTTCTAATTTCGTTGTCCCTCTTTGGATTTCTACGATTCATTTGAAAGGTCTTTCCATGGGGTTTCTGGCGATGCATAACATGCACGTCTACAATGTTGTCTATAGCTGTCCGTATGTAATGCCGCATGCTATTTCCGTTTCAACGGATCGGTAATTGGAAGTTAAGTTCGTTGATAATTTTTATATCGTTTTTGCGATCCTAAATGTCCATAATGCATATGAATGCCCTTTCAAATCTGGCCAAACGGTAGCTGGCACAGGCAAACCCGTTCGAGTCTTGATTTGCCCGTGAGCAAGTGTAGACTCTGCTGTCTTTTGCCTAGAGATGGGTGATAGTGCCGGAAGCAGAGCGACATGCTGGTGTTGCATAGCAGGCGAGGGGCCGATCCCGAGAGGAGAGTGCTGTAATTGTTCATGATTTGCCGTGTCAAATCTTTGCGATTCCCTAAGGTGTGGCATATGGGAAATGAGCGGTCTACTGCTGTAGTGTCTAGAGCTATTTACGTGAGACGTCTACTTGATGGGTAGATGCGACGGCATGACATGCCAGACGGCTATTGGCGTTTTGTGACCTTTTGTTATGTATGTTGATGTAAACTGTAGTATGTGTCGTTCACGTGTAGCAGCTCAACTGCCAACAGTACTTGAAGAACCACGACCTCCTTCCTACGTCGACTCAAGTGTGCCTTCACAGCAATCAGACTTTGGAATGAAAGTTGTATCCTTCCAAGTTTCATGATTTGTATGATACATTTGTGTTAACATATTTGAGGTATCTGTCCATTATGTACGGCAATTGTATGGGTATTCAATAATTCGTGAGCTATGGTTATCATGGTGCATGCTAAATTAAAAGAACAACCTAACACTGTTCCCTTCTAATCCAAACCATTAACCTCCAATCAAAATAACATAAAATTAAAACGGGAAGTCTGCGTCCTTCTCTCTACACTAAATCACTAACCCATTCCGAATTAACCTAAATGGCATAACCGAGAATGTTAAAAACTAAACCGCTAACCCAAAACTAAATGACATAAATTTAAAGCTAAAACCATGAATACCGCGGTGTGTATAACTGAATAATAAACACTGACAATGACAGAACGTAAAACTGGAGATAAATGCCAAACTAAAAGTAACGCGCCTGAAACACTAACCCCAAACCAAAAACATTAAATTAACGTGAAAATTATACCAACAGAGAGAAGGTGACTACGAAACTCAAACATTACCAACTCAAAACAAAAACACTACTATTAAAAACTAAAAGCGCGAAATAAACAAAGTAGGTGCAAATGGGTAGGTGATGTAACCCTTGACACAAGTGAAATGCTATACTTGCATCAAGGTCTACAAAGTCAGTCGGTCGGCCGAGGCATTGACAATATGTTACCAGGTGAAGGTGACCGGAAAAATTGTCTTCAATTCCAGCTAGTGTGATCCTTAGTACCGGGTTTCCATGTTTGCCGATGCTTTGATGTTGTATGGAAGTTGTTTGATGTTGCATGGAAACGTAGTCTTGGTGTTGTCTTTAGTTCCAGCTGGTGTGATCCTTAGTACCGGGTTTCCATGTTTGTCGATGGTTTGATGTTGTATGAAAGTTGTTTGATGTTGCATGGAAATGTAGCCTTGGTGTTGTCTTTAGTTCCATCTGGTGTGATCTTTAATACCGGGTTTCCATGTTTGCCGATTGTTTGATGTTGCATGGAAACGTAGTCTTGGTGTTGTCTTTAGTTCCATCTGGTGTGATCTTTAATACCGGGTTTCCATGTTTGCCGATTGTTTGATGTTGTATGGAAATGTAGCCTTGGTGTTGTCTTCAATTCCAGCAGGTGTGATCCTTAATACCGGGTTTCCATGTTTGCCGATAGTTTGATGTTGCATGGAAATGTAGCCTTGGTATTGTCTTCAATTCAACTCCGTGTTTCCATGTTTGCCGATAGTTTGATGATGTATGGAAGTTGTTTTATGTTGCATGGAAACGTAGCCTTGGTATTGTCTTTAATTCCACTCCGTGTTTCCATGTTTGCCGATAGTTTGGTGTTGTATGGAAGTTGTTTGATGTTGCATGGAAATGTAGCCTTGGTATTGTCTTTAATTCCAGCTGGTGTGATCCGTACTCCGTGTTTCCATGTTTGCCGACGATGGTTTGATGTTGTATGGAAGTTGTTTGATGTTGCATGGAAATGTAGCCTTGGTATTGTCTTTAATTCCAGCTGGAGAGAAAGCGAAGACACTGCCTTTGTGATTCTTAGTGTTACTAAAGGTCACCCTCACACAAGACAAACACAATCACATCACATCACGACATTGTTTGGAATTGTGCCGTGACTGGTGTCATGTTTGCAGAAGCACTTGTTGGGGTGGGACACACAAGCTTGGCTCTGATAGTAATGCCTAATCCGTGAGTTTCATTGATTCGTTGTTTTATCCCATAACTCAACGAGATGAGTGAGTCGTGTCAGGCTTAAGCTAACAACAGGTCTTAATCCATGAACGATTGATCCTGTGAGTTCAATGCAGAGCTCAGTACAAACACTTATCAATGACCCAGGCTATATATACTTAGCAGTCAGATATTATTTCTCATTGTCAGAAATCGTTCGTGAAGGCTAACTCATACAAGTCATGGCCTGCGCACTTTTTGAAGCTGCTGTTTCAAAGCCACTGCACTTTGCCATCCTGGAGCATAGTTTCGTGCGGCGACTTGTTCAAGTCTGTCCCCCTCGACATGGCATCCTCACTACCGAGCGTGGGATCGGAGGGGCGACAGTCGCTCGGATGAAAGCAGAGGTGGATGCCCTTGATGCAGCTTTTCAGGGCATTGTGTTCTTTCAAGTGGGAGAGTACGACGTGTCGGCCTCCACTGATCCTCGGGACCTGGTCGAAGACCTGCTGGATCTTCTGCATTACCTTCGGTGGAAACGGCCAGGCTCCAGGGCGGTGATAGGGAGTCTGTTTCCGAGGGTAAAACCAAGGAACATGACGGTCTCTGCCTACAAGCGGAAGGTGGAGGAGGCGAACCGGCGCTTGAAGATGTTGCAACGCCGTCTGGATGCCACCCTTTGGGAACACAGCCAGCACATGAGGATGGGACCTGCGTTGCTAGCCATGGATGGCGTACACCTGACACCAAAAGCTAATGGGCAGTTCTGGCTTTCAATTCGTAAGTGTATGTATAGGTATGTTCACTCACTCACTCCACCCATCCACTCCTTGTGATATCAAATAAGCTGTTTTGCATCCCGCCACACGCACAGGCTTTGGCTTTGGGTGGCTTTAAGGCTGGGAAAACATGACGGCAGTCACACGTGTCGCACATGGCTTCCGGCCCATGTCAAAGACAAAACCCTGGGGTCGATGTACGAAACATGACAAATACCTACAACGTGAAAAACTGTCATAAATCGGGATAAAAGCACCCCGGTGTCGAACCCGGTAAAGACTTGTCACTTCTGATGATACCACCAGATAGCCCTGGGGACCAGCTTCACGTCGATGTGAAACCTGTGAAGAGGATGTGAATATTCAACGTTCGAGTGACGCTTAAAAGATGCTCTCCGGGTAAGGCTTTTTTCTTATTACATGTCTATAACAGATGGGAAAATGGGCGTGGATGCCCAACCAGGCGCCCCATGTCGACCCCGTGATAACCCCGGATGCTTCATGCACGTGGCCAAATTTTCATGTATGACATGTGTGCAGTATGTCCCGGGGCGAGACAATTGGTGAACGCAGGATGCATAGATCAAACCCTTGTGATATCAAATCTGAGCTGTTTTGGCACCCGTCACACGCACGGGGCTTAGCTTTGGGTGGTTTTAAGGGTGGAAAAACATGACTGCAGCCGCACGTGTCGCACATGACGTGAAAGCTAAGACACAGGGCTCCCGATCCAGAGTAAAATCAAAACCCCTTGTTTCGTTGTACGAAACATGACAAGTACCCGCAGCGTGAAAAGCTGCCAAAAATCGAGTTACATCGGACTAAAAAGCGTCCCGACGTCGAACCTGTCGACGACAGGTCATTTCTGATAGCCCTGGAAACCAGCTTTACGTCGATGTGCAACATGGGAATGGGCCGTGCATGGTCAGCGCCAAGGCGGCCGTCAAGTGACGTCTCTTGTCCCCTGACTGAAACCAGTCCACAAGTCTTGATGACCGACCCCAGTGTTACAGTCCACAAGTCTTGATGACTGACCCCTGTCTTTATATGTACATGGATATCAGTGTACGCTTGTTGGACACAGGATGTATTATTTTCAACAATACAAGCCTCTGTGGTGACAGAGGTATCTTCAGTACACTCTGTCATCTACTGATGTCATCCACTCCAGGACACTTTTGCCAGAAGCAATATTTTATTAAATCGACTCTCAAGCCTTCTACTGATGAACTTTATTTCAAGCAAATCCAATAAAGTTACGTTCCTTGGTGCACTCTGATACCATAAGGAATCTCTCCCCTTTGAATTTTTTCTTAACCATCATTACTGCATACATTTATATGTAGATCCATTGTGAGACATTGTCAAATTGACACATTGTCAAATAATCACTTTTCTGATCATATGAGGGTGGTTAGTTTTACACCACACTCTGCAATATTCCATCTGTATGGCGGCAGTCTGTAAATAATCAAGTCTGGACCAGACAATTCAGTGATCAGCAGCATGAGCATCAATCTGTGCAATGACCCGATGACATGCGAACCAAGTCAGCAAATCTAACTCCCTGATGCCTTTAGTCACCTTTTATGGAAAGCATACATGCTGAAGACCTTCATCAGTAGACAGCGGGTAAGAGTTTCATGTGGTTTTGGACAGCCATATTTGATTCAAGATTTACTGTGTATTTGATTTTTGTCGTAGGTCCACTTCCTTATATACTGAACATCATTGAAAACGCACCACCCCTAAAATTGTGGATTTCTAAGAGCAGAAGTGAGCAATCTATGTAAATTTTACATATTTGTGTAGACCAATGTTTGATAAAGAAAAGAAGCAAAAAACAATCAAGCAAAACAGTGAAGATTTAATGCAGCTGACAATGAAATAAAGATGGGGTCAAAATGGAAAGTCAGTAGCGTGTATGACCCCCGTTAGCAGCAACACAAGCTGTGCAACGTCTCCTCATTGAACGGATAAGTCTCTGAATAAAGTCCTGAGGCACTGCATTCCACTCTTGCTGCAAGGCATTGTCGAGTTCCCCAAGGTTGTTGATCTGCGGACGACGTGCGAGGCGTTGGCCGATGTAATCCCACAAGTGTTCGATGGGTGACAAATCTGGTGACAATGCAGGCCAATGAAGTAGAGGAATGTTGTTGTTAGCCAGATACTGTATCGAAACACGTGCAGTGTGGGCTCGTGCATTGTCATGTTGAAATGTGTGCAGATCTTGATGCTGGTGAAAGAAGGGAACGACGTTGTTCTGAAGAATGTTGTCACGGTAGTAAACGGCATTCACTCTGCCACGACAAACAATCAGAGCGGTTCTGTGGTGATAACTTATCCCTCCCCACACCATAATGCTGCCTCCACCCCACCGATCGGTTTGCACAACGCAATCCTGATGATAACGTTCACCCCGTCGACGCCATACCCGTAGACGCCCGTCAGCATTTCGCAAGTGAAAACGCGACTCGTCGGAGAACACCACACCATGCCAACGTCGTAACAACCACACACGATGCTGTTCAGCCCATTGTCGGCGTTCACGGCGATGCCTGTCAGTCAGGATGGGTCCAACGTAAGGATGTCGACAACGTAACCCTGCCGCACGGAGACGGCGTCGGACGGTGGAAGCGCTGATCAAACCACGTCGATCCTGGACAGCGTTGGCGGTTCTGGCAGCGGGCAAGGTTCGATCCCGAATATGGCGCCGTACAATGTCTCGATCTTGACGAGGGGTGGTAACACGTGCCTGACCTGGGCGTTGCCGGTCCCTGCTGGTTCCTGTTTGTTGGTATCTGTTAGCAAGCCTCAGAATGGTCGAATGATGACACCCAAATCGTCGTGCAATGTTTCTGCTTGAAGCGCCGACCTGCAACATACCCAAGGCCTGTTCTCGTTCCTCTGGTGACAATCTTGGCATGGCGAAAAAACTTTACTTACGAAAGTACTGCGAAAATGAGAACGGTTTTGTGCCGAAGGTCATTTATACCCCTGAACAGCATGCTTTCTGCATGCAATTTGTGCCCTTCGTGTGTGATGTGCATGAATTTTGTTGTTTTCATGTGATGTGTTCGATGATGTGTTCGAACGATCCGTATTTTACTGTAGAGCGTTATTTACGATCTAGTGTGTTATTATCAAAATTCCCACCATTAATTTTCCATTTCCAAAAGATTCTATTGCCTTATTTCAAAATTTACAGGTGTTGCGTTTTCAATGATGTTCAGTATATATACACAAGGGAGGTCAGTGTACCTACCTTTGGGAAACTGTCTCCATACAAAATATAACAAATATCTACATCTCCAACCATAGAACTCCATTTTTATGCTCCAAACATGCCAATAAGTTGATTATTTACTTGTTTGTGTATACAACCAATATAAGACTACTGCTCACAACCTCAGATTGCTGGTAGGTATACTATTTCAAACTCCGCAAACCTATTCACTGCACATGTGTAGTGAGCACGGAGCGGCATAGCTGCTGGGACCACCCCATGCTGCTGTAGGAAGCGTTTCCAACACTGAGTTTGCTCTGGTGATTAATTTCTACTATACTGGTTCAAACATCCATGCAACTATGAGATGCACACCTCTCAAAGCCCAATGAAACGTATGAATAAGCTTAATCAATTCTGAAGAGCATTTTTTGTGGAGAAGAGGATAGACTTAATCCCCTATTTCACCAACATCAGCGAGAAATTCCACACAATTTTTTCTAACTCAAATGCTTCTTAACATACAAAACACTAGTGTATTAGTGTAAAACTAATACAAAAACAAAATGAGATGCACACCTTTCAAGTCTCTAAAAAAAACGTAAGCTGAGTTTTGTGCGGTGGTTTTTGAGAAGTGGATAAAGTACACCATCTGTTGTATGGGACTGACAGGATGAATAGAACCAAATTTTACGAATTCAAATATCTGAAGAAGTGACAAAATTAAGAAACTGGATGAACAAAACAAAATTATGAATGGGATAATGTACAACTCCCCTAAAAATTTACACCATACTCAGAGAATTTCAAGAAAATTTAAGTAAGTTCAAAAGGCAATAAAATACAAAATCAGAATATGAGATGCACCATCTTTAGGGTCACTATAAAGCACATGTGTAATCTAAATAATTCCATAGAGTAGTTTTTGAGGAGTAGTGGATAATGTACACCTCACTAAAACACTATGTTCAGAGAGAAATTCAACAAACATTTTTAAGTTCTAAAATTGAAAGAATAAATACAATACAAAATCACAACATGAGATGCACACCTTTGGAATCCCCATGAAGCACATGCAAAATCTAAATGAATTCTATTTGAGAAGTGGATAACGTACCCCTTCATCCTTAATTACACTATCATAGAGAAATTCAACAAAATGTTTAACTGGAGTAATTACCAACACTTTTTACTTAACTATAAAAGTGCACACAGCAGCTTTTCACACAGGGCACTGGGGGAGCACCAGCAGACAACCATACACTACCTAGACATGTGACAGCAACGCATGACATGTCTGTCCTCTGCCATATCTCTGGCCTCGAAAATATACATTGGTTCAAGCAGACAGAAAATCATCCCTTGATACTGTGGAAACAAACCATGAAAGCCAGCATTTTTTTCCCAACCATTTATTTCTTCGCATACATGGAAGGGTCACCAATATTGGCAGAGTCTTTTATGTGATCACTAGAAGAAGAAGCCGAGTATCTTTCCTCCGAGGTGTTTTCTCCTCGCCTCTTCGTGGTCCATGATTCCTCCTGATGTGGTGAGGATGAGAAAACTGAAACAATATAACCAGCAAGATAATAACTCACACAAAATTGAACAGTTCATACAAACTTGTTGTCTGATCTAAGGCCAATATCAAAACAAGTTACTGTTTCACCTCGTATACAAGTCTTCAGTCAGGACGTTTTGTTGTCCCCACCCAAAACCCCAGTTATTCAGTATATCATAGAAAGGCTGCTTTTATCTGGTGCAATTTGAAAATAGGGTTTGGCTGCTTGTTATGAGCGAGTTTAGTTTTAAGCCGCACTCAGAAATATTCCAGCTACATGGTGGCGGTCTGTAAATAATCAAGTCTGGACCAGACAATCCAGTGATCAACAACATGAGCATCGATCTGCGCAATTGGGAACCGATGACATGTGTCAACCAAGTCAGTGAGCCTCATCATCTGATCCCACTAGTCGCCTTTATGGCAAGCATGGGTCTAGTCTAGTCTACCCCCAGGACCTTCACAGGTCGGCTGTTTGTTATGCTATACAGAAATCTGGTGTTAATTGCATGTGGTCAGTGACCGAAGCTGTGCATTGCATATTGTCATTAGCAGACAGGCAGGCAGGCAGGCATATAGGTATCAATAACCAGACATTTAATTTTCTCTGTAACAGAGTCTGCTTTTCACAATCAACGTAGTTCTTTTTTTAATGGAACAAGATTATATACTTGTTTGTGCACAAAACCAAGATCAGACTACTGCCCACGACCTCAGACTCCAGGTAGGCATACAGTTTCAAGCTCCAAAAACCTATTCAATGCTCATGTGTTGTTGTTGTTGGAGAAAGAGTGAAGAGTCTGCCTGCCGGCTTGCCTGCTGTAGATACTTCATAGAAGCTGAACAATCGATTCAACCACAGTATATTTTGTGGTAACTTTTTGCTCAGTAAGACTTCTTCTCCAGAATAATTGGGCATCAAGCACCTACCCGAACTGTCTTGATGGCAACAGGTTTGTTGTCCACTTCTCCATATCACGAAGGGCAATGTCAAATCGTGGACTGATCACACCACACTGAATAACAAAAACACCACTGATATAACGCCGCACAGTAACAGAAGCTTGCTCAACCCCTACCCCATCCACAAGCTGTTAATCGAGACAAATCAGGGTCTGATGTACACTATCTAACCAATCTTGATTAAATCAAGAACAAAATTAGAAATTTATTAGGTGAATTGCTGTTAGCGCTAATCTTGCCAGAATTAAGCAGTTATCGCCAACTACTACAACAGTATTTCATTTTATATGTTGACATTGCACATTCACACTTTTAATGATAATTCATCTTCAATACATGGCAGTATGTACACTGTGTTTTTCGTCACTCCCAAAGTGCTGGACATCTTCATTCAATATGTATAATCTGAGTCAAAATCTCAACTCAAAAACAAATTATCGTAAATGACTCAAACTAAAGAACATGTCTGCAGAATTTTGTTATAATTTTTGTCAACAAATATAAAAGTTGTTTAACAAACCTCCATTTTCATTCGATACTGCAAAATATGTGATAAGGGTTTAGCAATAGCTAGCTCAGGTGACAGTCAGGTAAGCGCGAGGCACAGGCATGTTTGTCACGTGACTGTTTATCCTACTGATTGAGCGATTAATACATCTCACACAATGAAGTTTACGGTTGACGTTAAAGCTTTAATTTACAAGGTCTATGACTTCTTCAAGTCTGAAACTCAATGGGGCAGACCATTTCATGCACTTGACAAATTTCTTAAACATACATCTTGTGCTGTTCCAGAGCAGCAATTAGTATCAATTCCACGAAAATTGAAAAACTTGCTTTGTCTCAAAACCAACTTGTACAGAACAAAATCTGAAGTTCAGATAGCAAGAATAGAGCGAGAACAGACACTGCAACATGAAATGGAAACCCAACAGTCCCTCTCAATATTTATGTACCAAATTTGGAAACTGCTTCACAAGTTCGGATTTTGGCACACCGAAGTTAGCGGGGAAGTGAGACATTTTCTTTGTGAAAGATCAGATATTGTGTCAATGAGAAATAATTATTTATGCACCATACGTCAAAAGAGGGAAGAGGGGTTTAAGTCTGTTTATTTTGATGTAAGAAACCTTTGCAGAAACCCATTGGGTACCTACCTGGCTGTTACTTGAGTTGTTACTACACCCAAGTCACAAGTCTTACAAAATCAAATGAAAATAACAGTTTGTTAAACAACTTTAATATTATGTTAAATTATAACCAGATTCTGCAGAGTTAGTGTGTTTTTCCTACTTACTTTGGTGTTAATTTGAGTCATTTACAATAATTGTTTTTTGAGAGCAATTCATTGGGGAGATTTTCTACTAAAACCTGATAGCTCATTTCTAGAGTACACGTTGCTTTCCCTCTCATTTGAACAAGGACTTCTTTCACCAGCTAGAAATAGCGAGTGACTATTGCTTAATGCAGCATCAGCAATATTGTAGCTATTCATGGTAAAAGAGACAGTGCCTTCCACATATTGACGATACACACACGGGACAGTCAAACTTACTTTGTTTAATCTTCCTGTGAGGTTCACAACAATTTTTCCACCTCTATGATCATCAACGATCTCAAATTCACCGATGTACCCTGCAAAATACCAACACTCAAGTTGGAGCATGTCCGTGAGCAAAGAGCAGTATATTCATAACGTCATTGTCAGTGACTGCCACTGATGCTTTCAGCTGGGATAAGTTCTGATTATATACTTTCACTGGAATCAGTAAGTGAACTAGGAAGCAATAACCTTCCCCAGTAATCCAAGCTCAAACTGCCATGACAAGCTAATGAAGTATGGCCTAGCAGCCTAGCACATGTCATGGCAAGTAGAG
The DNA here is from genome assembly GCF_037392515.1 of Haliotis asinina. NCBI lineage: Eukaryota > Metazoa > Mollusca > Gastropoda > Lepetellida > Haliotidae > Haliotis > Haliotis asinina. The sequence goes on along the minus strand of NC_090284.1, from coordinate 78,481,848 downwards.
TGAGTGAGTTTAGTTTTACGCCGCACTCAGCAATAATACAGCTTTATGACGGCAGTCTGTAAATTATCGAGTCTGGACCTGACAATCCAGTGATCAACAACATGGGCATCGATCTGCGCAATTGGGAAATGATGACATGTGCCAACCAAGTCAGCAAGCCTGACCACCCGATCCTGTTAGTCGCCTCTTACGAAAAGCATATCATGGCAAGTAGAGAGCACTAACTAGGTACAGATGGAGAGACTGATGGATGGTACATAATACTATATCCCCTGTTTTGCATTTAAAGTGAGGAATAAAAAAAAAATATGTTGTGGTTCTGATTACCTGACTGACCCAACTTTTTTAAAGTGGAATGAATAAAATAAGTGTTAGATACCACCTCTTGAATATTTTACCCAAGCAACCACAGATAATGCTTAATTTTGATAGATAGGGTAAGTCAACCTAATAGCCGCAAGCTTGACTGAAAGAACAAGAGTCATCAGAGGATGACATATCCCCCGGCCCCAACATATTTGAAAGGACAAATCATCTGACAGTTGCTTGATGTTTTCTTAGATTAAGTCTGAATTGTTTCCAGGGAAGTCATGAAAAATATAAATGCCATATATCTGTAAACAGCAAAAGCCACCACTTCAAGATCTGTCCCATATATCTGCCAAGATCTGTTGAAAGATATGAAATGGTTTTCGAGCTGTGCTCTGATACGAAGCCTATCTCTCCATTTTGAGACAAAATGTCAAAATTGTTTCCATGGAAACCAGGAAAAATAAAAATGCCAAAACACTGTAAATAGCAAAAGGCACTACATTGGGGTTTGACACATATATCTTCCAAGTTATGCTGACAGATATAAGGAACTATTTTGAGATGTGCCCAGGAAAGAAACACACCTCTCACTTTTGAGACAAAGTCCGAATTGTGTCCATGGAAACTGAGAAATTAAGAAATCACAAGAACCTGTAAATAGCAAAAGGCACCACTTTAGCTTCTGATTGGTATATCTACCAAGATTTGCAGAAAAATAAAGAATAGATTTTGAGTTGTGCTCCGGAAACAAAACCCATCCCTCCATTTTGAGACTAAGTCCAAAACGTTTCCATGGAAACCAATAAAATTATAAATCACAAAAACCTGTAAATAGCAAAAGGCCTCACTTTCGGGTCTGCCACCGTTACCTACCAAGTTTTGTAGAAAACATTGAATGGTTTTTGAGTTGAGAGGGAGGGTGGGTGGAGGAGGAGGGAAGATAAAACTTGTATCCACCTACCCTAAATATTCAAAAGGTGTGATCGGAACCAGATTTTTTTAATTTGGTCTGAGCGGCGTCATGGCAAGTACACAGTGCAAACTCGGCACTGTCATGACAAGTACACAGTGCAAACTTGGCACCGTTATGGCCAGTACATACTGCAAACCTAGCAAGCATATTACCTTCTAATATGAATGGCACAAGATTTACATACCATGTTTCATCATGACAGTGAGGAAGCGGACAATCACTTTGGAGCAAGGCCTGATAAGCACTTGTCTCTTGCCACGCTTCTCAGCTTTAAAGATGGAATTCAAAGCATCCGCCAACACATTCATGCGAACCATTTTGATGCCTGAAAGAAATGAAAATTCACATTAATTTTTTAACACCTGAGAGCTGGTATTGCGATGGCAACAAGCTTGAAATTCCACTAAGATCAACTACTCCATTCCATCATGACTTCAAACATGTGACCCACCCATGTTGACAAATTATAACCTGGAAAACGAACAGGGACTAAGAACTTGAAAGAGCATCTAAACATCACTTTCCTTTGTAAAACATAAATGCCAAACTTAAAGACACCTTGTAAATGTAATGTTTGGGTTTTCTTGAAAAAAAATACAGAAGAACAAAACTGTTTTGTCCATTTCTTTTTCATAAGGTCTCTCTCTTTTTTAACTGTTACAGGTATTTAACTTGGCTACCATATGTTATTCATCTTTACTTTTTCTCCATCTTCAAAGAAGGCAGGCCATCCTTAAAAAAATGCTGGTATGACCATACATGAACCTGCATGGGCAGTTACTGAGTTAGGCAGATGAATTATCCTTGGGGAAACGAAATACAAACTCTAACAGTTTACTGCTAGACACATATTAGATGATCCTGCCCAGTAAACGCATTTGTGACAAGAGAGGCGGTACAATGAATTGGGCAAGTACACATGACTGTTACAGGTAGCTTGACGATTATGCATGTGCAATACATACTAACCGTGACATGAAATCAACACCGCTACTGTGTAACACCTGTCTCGCTACTGTTTAACAGATTTCAGTTGTAGTAAAAAATGTCCAAGTTAGGAAAACATGGGCAAATAGTTCATTCTCAGCCAAGGGAGATAACAATGTTATCATGTATATGGACAAAAATTGTGCAACCAAAGCAGATTCTCTTTAACAAAGTAGCCTTGCTACTGGACTCTCAACAGCAACTTTAAAGCGCATTAAGGCAGAAGGTGGTAGGAGTGCAAGTGGACCTACATTTATCAGTACCACAAAGTTGCGCAAACCCAAAACTTGCAGTTACAAACTTGATGATTTCGACCGGTGTGCAGTCCATCAATTTGTACAAAGTTTATATGGCGTAAAAAAAACAACTACCCACTCTGGATACGATGTATGATATGGCAAAGTGCTAGTTGAACTACAAGGGTTCTGAAGAAAGTTTTCGAAAAAATCTCAAAGACATGGGGTTTAGGTGGCGAAAAACGCAGTCAAACCGTAAACGTTTAATGGAATGTAAAGATATTGTTTCCAAGCGTTTGCAATACTTGCGTGCAATAAAGAAATACAGAGAAGAAAATCGAACACTCATCTTTATCGATGAAACATGGTTGCATGTACACCAAAGTGTTGGCAACTTGGGGGGGTTAACCTCCATCTGGCACCAGACCTCGGCTTATTGTTGTGCATGCAGGGGGTAAAAACGGTTTTGTTTTAAATTCTTTGCTTGTTTTTGATTCCAAACTCAAATCAGCAGACTATCATGATGAGATGAACTTTTCCAAATGGCTCCAGGAAAAGTTGATCCCAAACCTTCCACTGCACTGTTATCGTTATGGATAATGCACCATATCATAGCAATACATAGCAAATGTCCGACAACTGCCAACAGAAAAGATGACATAAAAGCGTGGCTACAAAGGCACAGTATCTCATTTGATGAGAAAATGCTTAAAGCCGAACTATCGTTTCTTGTAAAATCCAACAAATTGGGCCCTGTCTACAGAGTAGACACGATGTTGAAGCAACATCGTCATGATGTACTACGTCTCCCTCCATACCACACAGAACTAAACCTGACTGAGTTAATTTGGGTAAATGTGAAGAATTCTGTCGCAGTTCACAAAGTTCCTTAAGAGTTGCCATAAATGAAAGGATGTCTGCAATCGGTGCAAAAGAATGGTCGGAAGGTTGTTAACATGTTAAAACAATTGAAGATGGTTACTGGCAAAGCGAAATCGCAGTAGAAAGGGAAATTGACAGATTAGTGATTATCTATTTAATATTTAGCAGATGAAAAGTCTTTAACTTTACCCATTAAAACAATACCGCATATTCCTTCAAATGATAAGACTGCAATTTCAGGCATAAGATACTGATATTCCACGCTAACCTTTAGTTAAGACGAAGACAAATAGATGATTGGGGCATTGACAAGCATTTTAGATATTCAACAACTTTGTTAAAAATACCCCAGGAAAATGTCATTTGCTACGTGAAATGGATCTGTGGTCCTAAACATATTTGCTCAGTATATTGTGTTGATTCAATTCATTGGGATTGTACCTGTTCCCAAATTGAGTGTGCTATAACAATTCATGCGTGAAACGCAAGGGGAAAATGAATTTCTCGATATTTATCAGACAACCTGTCTCCCTCTTGTTTCAAGTGGATTATTCTGTGGGGCGTTCCCAAGTATGCAAATTGAGGTCATTTGTCAGGTCGTGGATCATCTTATGTGTGTTTACCAGTAATTCAGTGTTACATTCAAGAATTTGGGACTAAGGGGGACAGCTCCCATAAGTGTTACAAAAGAGGGGACGGGTTTGGTTGGGGTGGGTTGGGTTGGGTTGGGTTGGTGGTGTTGCATATTGACTCAAGATAGGTATTTACTGTAACGGCAAGTTTACAATGTGTAACTATTCACGTGACTTTTTTACCTAGCCTGTGGCTCAACACTACTGAAACTAATGTTTATAAATTAAGCTTTAACACCTTACAGAGAAAATCCTTCCCAGAGACACACGAGCCTTGTTGAAACATTAGGCTAAATAAAAAATTGGAATGCTTCTCGGGTATTGGCACATCACTTTTATTTGTACTCGTAGCAGTGTTTCATTGTCATTTCCTAAACTTCCAAAGATGCATTCCTGAGAGAAAAAATGTTTTTACACAGCCTTACTATCCACAATTACAATAGGCTTTATCCACTTCACTCCACTGTCCAACTTTCTAGATGAATCTTAAAAACAGTTATAATAATATTACAGAATATTACAAAAAAATACCCATCTTACTGTTATTTAATGATGTATACTTAATAATGTTACAACTGCTGGTTGTTTCTGCATTGCCTGTATGAAAATTATTCCTCAATTCGTATTGGGATCTTCACAATTACACTATCAATAGTGCATAAATTTCCTGGCTCTTTGGGGAGGAGAGAGTTTGGTTTCATATATCAATGTATATCAAAGGTCACATGTAACGAAAAAATCAAATATAATTTAAACACAATTATCACTTATTCATGACATATAATATACATTGCTGCTTGTAAAAAGCAAATAAACCAAATTATAAGCACACAACTGCGATTCAAAAGTGCAAGATTTTGTACTTGGGCTTACTTCCCTTGAAACAAAGCTCTCGGGAAACATAGTGGGTGGGTGTGCACTCACATGTAACAACGGCTTCGATTGGCTGGTTCATTAGATGATATGCTTAGGGCTCATCGTGTGTACAGAAACATGATCTGTTTGATCGGCATTCCAAGTATGCCGAGTCACAGTGAGTGAGTGAGTTAGTTTAGTTTTACGCCGCACTCAGCAATATTACAGCTATATGGCAGTGGTCTGTAAATAATCAAGTCTGGACCAGACAATCCAGTGATCAACAACATGAACATCGATCTGCGCAATTGTGAACCGATGGCATGTGTCAACCAAATCAGCAAGCTTCACCACCCGATCCTGTTAGTCGCCTCTCACAACAAGTCTAGTCGCCTTTTATGGCAAGCATGGGTTGCTCAACTTGCTGAAGGCCTATTCTACCCCGGGACCTTCAAAGGTCTATGGTGAGTCATAAGAAAGTAAGATTCCTTATGGATAACAACTTCTCTTAATGTACTTGATGCATTATTTCAGTATGGATTCATATACTGTTGTCAACAACAAGAAGAAGTTGTTATCCATAAAGAATATGTATAGAGATGTTGGGTTTTGTAAATACATGTTCCCTGAATCTGCGTTTGATCCAATCAAAATTCATCTCAGTAGAGAGGGTGAACTACTGTGTTGCTGGAAACTCATTTGTACAAAGTACAAAGCAGGACTTGAAACTGACAAGAGTTTGCACCAGTTTCCATCAGATCCAGTCATCCAAGAAAAATGGATGTAGTTTGTTTGCAAGCCACAAACATAAAAACATGTCGTGTACAAGTATCACCTGCATTATTACATAACGTGGCAGAGACAGGACTAGGATGCACCAGTCATGAATCAATTTATTTTGTTTGTCGCGTATATAGCATGATAATTCAAATTCCATGTGGTCAATGATTGAAGCAGTGTATTGCATACTGTCTTTAGGAGACAGGCAGACTGGCAGAGATATACGTGTCAATAAACCAGACATTGAGCTTTTTCTGTGACTGAGGCTGCTTTATGTAACGAGTACATTATTTACTTCTTTGTGTACACAACCAAGATTAGACTACTGCCCACGACCTCATACTCCGGGCATGCATACTGTTTCAAGCCCCGCGAACCTATTCACTGTGCATGCGTTATGCGCGCACACCAAGTGCATGCAGAAAGGCATCAGAATCTGCAAAGGTTTTTACGTTGCATGTGACCTTTAACATCACAAGTAAAATTACTGCCTACTTGTTGGTTCACAATAAGTAATTCTGATCTCAGGTTCGTGCTAAACAGTATTTATGTCAAAATTTAGTAAAAACTTGAATTGTACTCCCATGGTTTTCCACACATTGGCACATCACAAAAGCGATAGGTAATGAGAGTTATAATCACTGTAAATATTTTACATGGTAGATATGACAAATATGAATACCCACGGAAGACATGACCCAAACACTTTGAATGGGGAACAAGGGGGAAATGTCTTGTGATCATTACTGTGTTGACATGAAATATAACAAATGATGAGAATTGGATGAAAGTAATCCTAGTTATGTTGTGAATCGATAGCACTGCAGTTCACCCCATTAAAAGCACAGATTTTAGTTTATCTAAACAAATCCATAACGCCAATAGACAACACTCAAACACTGACCTAAATTTCTATCTCAATGTTATGAACTTGACAGATACCATACAGACAATACTGACAAAATATAACGGTCTACTTACACCTTTATCTTTACTTTTCTTTTTTCGCGTAAGAAACAACCATTACCTCAATTGCTAATAACTACTCAAAAAGTCAACTTTGCCAAGTTCAAAAGGTGAGGAAACATCTCCACTATTCCTGTCAGCTTATATATTAGCATCCGTCAACATTCACAAGTTTTCCTGTCAAATACCCTTTTTCAAAAACAAATTACAATTTTGCAATATGTCAGGATTTGAAACACAAAACCTTCATTATAAAATTTGTGTCACATTTGCTGAGAAACATGAAAAATTCAGAAATCGTGATAACTGGACTTGCTAGTTGTTGGGAAATGGCAATATACACTACAATGTCAACTGTCATCAAGGTGAATAGCTAATCTCTCACCAAGATAAATTTGGTTTCATTCTGTTAACAAACAATGAAGCAAATAGTTAAAAACCACTAAAAACTGGCGATAACAGGTCTCTAGACAGTAACTCTGGTGTAGCCATTATGGCTGTATTTCTCTTTAAGTGGCATTTAGAAGGTGGTGTGGTGAAAAAACGGGGGAAAATGTTTTACATCAAATAACTTCATTCACATCTTAAAACAAAAATGCCCACATGGAATACAAGATGATATGGGAGCACCTTTAGAATTCAGCATCACAATTTCTCGTGAGGACGTTCCCAGCCGTAGGTCACATGTCAATGAGACAGGCAACCAGTTTGTGAGAACCCGTCAGACACAAACCCCGCGACCTTCGGATTATTAGCCCGACAGCCAACCGACAGAGCTACGTCCACATTGCTGCACAGTGTGCAAATTTAGCTAGTCATTCCTGTGACGTCATGGAAATGAACGGAAAGCGTCGAATAGGTTGCGGACAGTTACGAAGGTTACGGGTAGACTTGGTGCCTCGTGCTTTCAATCTACTGATGGTTGCCGATTGGTCCCGATATCATTTGGCACGATCGTCCTATTCCATAATCTACAAGATACCATGCTGTGTTGAAGGAGCCGATATGGTTCGAACTGAAAACGGTTGTTGACGTCAGGCGTCAGACATTGATTTCATGGTGCATGCATGAATGACGTGCTTGTATAAAGTCGTTGTGTGCTTTCCTGACAGAAAAAAGTTGTAGGGGACCCAGTAAGGATAATGTGGATCGCGCTAAGGAACGAGTGAGACATGGGCATGTTTGGTGACGGCACGAGAGTGACTTAGACTTCGAATCATTATTGAAAATATGTAGATCTAGAGGTGGAAGTTGCTGGAGGCCAATTTCCATCAGCCCTAAATTTCGACATTAAACCATTTCATTGTTTGTTTAACTTTGGACGTTTTTGGTCTCCCGTTTTTCTTTGTGAACAAAGTATTAAAAATGGAAAAGGAAAACAATTGGTACTCATGCATTTACCTACTATATTGGATTAGGCCCCTTACCCTAACCACTAACCCTAAACCTAACCCTTGGAATAATTCTAATAACCGAGTGCGCTCACTGAACCAGCACGAAAATGGGTGACATATTCAGTGTAATGAATTCTTACCGCTTCGAAAAATAAATATTTCCTTGTAACGGTGCAAATTACTGAATGATAAAGATATGTATGTATATTAGTTTACAGTCATAATACCTTTGATCCAATAGTTACACTTGAAACCGAAATATATAATATATTTAGATTATTTTATTTGACCAAAACTGTAAATAATAAAACATGGCGCAATGTGACCAATGTAAGTCATTCTTACTAAAATTTAAAAATACAAAATATATAAATACATAAAATATAACACCTCAGCACCTCTTAATACAAAGAAATGTGAGCATATTAGTCCCCCCAAAAAATTTAAAACTGGTGCTTGCGAAAAATTGCGCATCCACTGGGAACTACTACTGGAAACTCGCAACATCTTTGGGTTTCTGTAATGACTTGGCTGATAGAGATGAAACATCAGTGAGCGGAGCTTATGCGCACTCACTGAGCATGACGACCTTGTTGCTATGCCAGCGTCTCAGGGCATTGTTTCAAGAACGTGCTTTTGAACAAAATCACTTGCAATTATGTAAAATAGTATTATGACGTGTTTTTAAAGTTTGTGGTGCTGTATTCTAAAGGTAGGCCATGATATGTTATGGGCGCACGTGTAAATTTGATAAAACACAAAAAGTATATGTTTGCATGCGTAATGTTCCCACTCACAGTTTGTGATGATTTTATTGAAATTGTTCTGACAATGTTAAGTTAGTAAGTGGTCAAATTTTTACTCAGTCTGGCACTCCTAAAACCTACACCAGTATGAGATCCTCTATACAAATACAGCTACTACACATCCTTGAATTAACACATCCATAATTCACCAGTTTTAAATGTCATTAGAGCACACTGAGCAAGCTGATCAACTCTAGCACTTATATAAGGAAGCATACGCTAGCGAGTGCGCTGGGGCCAGTGCCCCCAACCCCGAACAAATACCAAGATTACAACCTGACATCCATACCTCACGGTAAATATACTGAGCTAGAACGGGTATAAAAACGATCAAGATATTTATGTCAGTGTTGGAATATTACATCAGAGTAGGAGCAAATTTACTGTGTGTAAAAAGAGAGGGTACGGGCGTAACTATTTCCGTACGTTGATGTCAATAAACATGAGGACCGATCATGCTTCGAGAAATGGGGTAACTAAAGAAACCAGATAAAACCTTTAAAGCAGCCCAGACAATAACATAAATTGAGACGATTAACAAAACCACCGAAATTGGTTTACACAATTTTTGTATAGCTATGAAACATAGGTGGTCATTTATTTCAGATTTCTCCGATTATATAGACGTAATATCTAGTTTTCGTTCTACCTGTAAAAGATGGCGGATTGAAAAGACCGATTCGAGGCTGCTTCCGGGTGAACAGGAGTCACTTCCGGATATTCCTCTGTTCAACAAGCTCACCCCTGAAAAGTATTTATGAAAAACAACAATCAAAAACCTTTCAGCTATCACAAATTATGTTCACAAATAATTTAAATTAAAGCCTTCGTTTATATTTCTTTGTCGCAACTCTCTAAATTGGCCTTAGCAACCAGGAGGTTGAGGTTTGTGTACGTCGCCATCTTAATATGGCCGACACAAGTACCTGCTGCAGCTGGTCCTGTGAACTGACACGAGCTTGTTAGAGTGCTGCGAATAACAAACGACCAAACCTCTTTTACGATGGCACACATTTACAGACAAAGTAAGAAAATGACACCTGGCAACAATTATCTATACATTTAAATGAACTGAACGTTTTATTAGACCAAGTAATTCAAGTATCTCCTGTACCGATCTGTTGTAGATGGACCTTTAACTTGAATATATCGACCTTATTTCAGTTTTTTTTGCATGTGGGTTCAACTTTCTGGAGACAGTACATAGACACGCCTTTTGTCTAATGTTTGGCCTTTGTGACAGTTGGAAATTAGGCTATAATTTTGCATTAAGTGTCCATTTGCAAATGGTGTGCACACGCACTTCACAGAAACGTCACATTGTGATGTAGCACTGAAAGCATTGGTCAATTATGTATGGAAGACAAACTTCAATGACTATTTTCCATGGGTTATCAAGGAATGTCATACACGAGTACAAGCATTCATTTCCTCTGTTTTAGCAGTAGCCACCCAGTCATCTGTTGTAATGTTCCATAATCCTCTCGGCAGAGTTACTTTCCCATTGGTGCCCAAATCTAGTTATTACACTAGCAAAGCAGGTCAAAGGCTTATTAACATCCCTTGTATCATCTGACTAATTTGTTGCAGGTGTACAGTAGTAAAGATGGCCTGGTTGGCGAAGCGTCCTGAGACCCCCCAAAGTGGGGTGCTGCTACAGACGGAATACAACATTCAGCATCGGTCTGATCTCCTCCTAGAGGAACATGTAAGACACTTTCTACTCGACATATCTCTACTTACATCTCTGTTTATCATAATAGATGTGCTGGTTTGAAACAAGATGAGAAATTCTATCCTAAAGCAGATCTGTTTGGATAATTTTGGAGTCAATAAGCTTCTCAATTTTGAATGAAGTGCACATTAGAATTTCATTGAATGTTGTATAAGTAAAATGGAAAAGCAGAGGAATATTTGATAATTTCCCTACAACAATTAATAAGGAGATCATAGTGTAAATGTTCCTGATTTATTTTGGAAATATGAGGAGTAATTAGTCTTCATACAAATTTATCTTCAATTGCAAAAACAAATGAACCATGTTTCTTCAAATTAATATCGATGATATAAGTCAAGTATATGGATGACAAATTCTTCTTTACTGTATAACACAACATTTCTGGGCTTCTTCTTGCCCTTCAATCACCTGAAGAAGGGACAAGAAGTAGCCCAGAAACGTTGTGTTGTACAACAAAGAAGAAGTTGTCATCAGTATGGTCATCTTATATACACACCAACTTCTAAATACCTCTCAAGAACCTCATAGTGATGATGATGAAGTGATTCTTGTACGCTAGGTTTTCATCAGATTGATAAATGCTTGTGTTGGTTGAAATGAGTTGATCATTCAATGTGTTGTCAGATCTTAAATGTGAGGGCCACACAGGGGGATCTGAGGAGAGCTCTTGTGGATCTGGAAAATGCCAAGACCTCAGATGATCTTGTGGTGCAAAAAAGAGTTGTCCTTGAACTTCGTGAGAAGTCAGAACAGCTGATTGTGGTGTTACAGGTCAGCACATGCTTATTTCATTTTCTAAGGCCAAGGCACTGTTAACTGTTGCTTGACAAAGTTGCGTTTTCATGTGTTTGAGGTGAAGTGATTTTAGTGGAAAGCCGTCTCCCTCATGAACAGTCCACATATAGCTCATAAAATATGAAATGTGAAAATATAATAAAAATCACATCTTTGTCAAAGTGTCAGATATGCATGTCGCATCCAAACTACCTAAAATACATGTATATGGTACCTGAACTCACCATGCATCATTTAAAGGTCGCATGCAATGTAAAACACAAATCATCCAAAACGCCCATAACACATGCACAGTGAATAGGTTCGCGGGGCTTGAAACAGTATGCATGCCCGGAGTATGAGGTCATGAGCAGTAGTCTAATCTTGGTTGTGTACACAAAGAAGTAAATAATCCACTCATTACATAAAGCAGCCTCAGTCACAGAGAAAGCTCAATGTCTGGTTTATTGACATGTATATCTCTGCCAGTCTGCCTGTCTCCTAAAGACAGTATGCAATACACTGCTTCAATCATTGACCACATGGAATTTGAATTATCATGCTATATACGCGACAAACAAAATAAATTGATTCATGACTGGTGCATCAGAGTCCTGTCTCTGCCTCATTATGTAATAATGCAGGTGTGATATTTGTACACGACATGTTTTTATGTTTGTGGCTTGCAAATTACATCCATGACTGGATCTGATGGAAACTGGTGCAAACTCTTGTCAGTTTCAAGTCCTGCTTTGTACTTGGACGAATGACAGTTTCCAGCCACGCAGTAGTTCACCCTCTCTACTGAGATGAATTTTGACTGGATTGAACGCAGATTCAGAGAACATGTATTTACAAAACCCAACATTTCTATATACATTCTTTATGGATAACAACTACTTCTAACGTATATGATTTTGTTTGACATCAGTACATGAATCCATACTGAAATGACACATCATGTACAATAAGAGAAGTTGTTATCCATAAAGAATCTTATTTTCTTGTGACTCACCATACTTTCTGAACACACAATGAGCCCTCAGCATATCATCAAATAAACCAGCCAATCCAAAGCCGTAGTTACACTAGAGTGCACACCCACCCACTACGACTGAGTTTGGTCTCCCGAGGGCTTCGTTTCAAGGAACATAAGGCCAAGTACAAAATATTGCACTTTTGAATCTCGATTGTACACTTATAGTTTGGTTTATTTGCTTTTAAAAGCAGCAATGTATATTATATGTCACGAATAAGTGATAATTGTGCTTAAATTACATTTGATTTTTTCGTTACATGTGACCTTTAACATACACTGATATATGGAACTAAACTCTCTCCTCAACTTAGAGCCAGGAAATTTATGCACTATTGACAGTGTAACTGTGAAGATCCGAATAGGAATTGAGGAATAATTTTCATACAGGTAATGCAGAAACTAAACCAGGAAGTGGCGTATGCTCGTGCCGACCTCGATGACGCCCTCTACAATGGCCACGGTGACATCAACGCTGCCAGGAAGCGGGTCATCTGGCTAGAGGACAAGATGGGAGAGTTATGTGGCAAACAGAGGCTCAAGGTGAGGCTGTCATAACACAAGCCCGTCATAGTTTGGCCTCCTTGACACACTGTATGTCCTCACTGTATGATAGTGTGTTCTTCTTGAGTGGCTGTGTTTAATCACTGTATGTCCTCTCTGTACATCTTCAGTCTATGTCCTCTCTGTATGTCTTCAGTCTATGTCCTCACTGTATATATTCGATCCATGTCCTCTCTATATCTCTTCAGTCTATGTCCTCACTGCATATCTTCCATCCATATCGTCTCTGTATATCTTCAGTCCATGTTCTCTCTGTACGTCTTCAATCCATTTCCTCTCTGTATATTGTCAGTCCATGTCCCTGATGTATGTCTTCAATCTATTTCCTCTCTGTATGTCTTCAGTCTATGTCCTCACTTTATACCTTCAGTCCATGTCCTCTCTATATCTCTTCAGTCCTCACTGTATATATTCAATCCATGTCCTCTCTGTATATCTTCAGTCTATGTCCTCACTGCATATATTCCACAGTCCATGTCCTCTCTATATCTCTTCAGTCCTCACTGTATATATTCAATCCATGTCCTCTCTGTATATCTTCAGTCTGTGTCCTCACTGCATATATTCCATCCATGTCCTGTCTGTATGTCTTCAGTCTATGTCCTCTCTGTATGCCTTCATCCATGTCCTCACTGTATGTCTTCAGTCTGTGTCCTCACTGTATGTCTTCAGTCTGTGTCCTCACTGTATGTCTTTAGTCTGTGTCCTAACTGTATGTCTTCAGTCTGTGTCCTCACTGTATGTCTTCAATCTATGTCCTCACTGTATGTCTTCAGTCTGTGTCCTAACTGTATGTCTTTAGTCTGTGTCCTAACTGTATGTCTTCAGTCTGTGTCCTCACTGTATGTCTTCAATCTATGTCCTCACTGTATGTCTTCAGTCTGTGTCCTCACTGCATGTCTTCAGTCTGTGTCCTCACTGTATGTCTTCAATCTATGTCCTCACTGTATGTCTTCAGTCTGTGTCCTCACTGTATGTCTTCAGTCTGTGTCCTCACTGTATGTCTTTAGTCTGTGTCCTCACTGTATGTCTTTAGTCTGTGTCCTCACTGTATGTCTTCAGTCTGTGTCCTCACTGTATGTCTTTAGTCTGTGTCCTCACTGTATGTCTTCAGTCTGTGTCCTCACTGTATGTCTTCAATCTATGTCCTCACTGTATGTCTTCAGTCTATGTCCTAACTGTATGTCTTCAGTCTGTGTCCTCACTGTATCTCTTCAGTCTGTGTCCTTACTGTATGTCTTCAGTCTGTGTCCTAACTGTATCTCTTCAGTCTGTGTCCTCACTGTATGTCTTCCGTCTGTGTCCTCACTGTATGTCTTCAGTCTGTGTCTTCTCCGTAGGTCCTGAACATTCCTCCCTCTCTGAGCCTTACTGTATGTTTTACATTGCCTCTTTGTATTGTAAGTTCCTGTATGACCTTACTATGTGCCTTCTCTGTGCTCAGAGTCAGCCCCTTCTGGCCTTATCAGTGGTGTGTCCACCAAGTGAATCAGGTGATCGGGACAGTGGTGACTCGGAGAGACCACAGTTGAGTGATGCTAGTTCAGTTGAGCTGGATGGCAGTGTGAGCCACCATGACATCACTAGCATGCCCATCAGAAGGCGGTATGGGGAGAGTGCCTCATCAGGAGCAGGATCGCTGATGGCAGCTCTGAAGCGAGCAAAAGTGCTGCGGGAGATTGAAAGGCGGAATAGGGAGACTGAACAGGAGGCCACACCCGAGCCTCTCTATAAGCATAAGCCAATCATATTTGCTGAGAGTGAGTCATCATCACCAGAGGAGTCATCTGATGAGGAGGTATATAGGTTGTGTATATCTGCTCTGTTTACAATATCACCAGGCACTGTATCTGTAGTAGACATTTGTAAAATCAGTACAAACTAATGTGACTGTGTTTTCTGAACTGAACATTAGTCATACTGTGCAACTGTATGTATGTGCTAATCCCAGATAATTTATCTACTCTCATGCACTCTTCTGATTATTCCTAAAACAACAAACACATGTAAACAGTATCAAAATGAGGTGTTTGTGAGACATCTACATGCATATATAATCTTGTGAGATATTTTATCACTTTTCATGCTTTTTGTTTCATTTTCCACCAGAGCCATGACAAGACATCCCAGGCTCAACCTGAGTGGGGAGCTTCCAACAGCCAGGTTGGTGAGCAGCACTCAGACAAGGGGGTTGAATCCAACAGCAGGACCAGTGACCAGCACTCAGACAAAGGGGTTGAATCCAACAGCCAGACCAGTGACCTGCACTCAGACAAAGGGGTTGAATCCAAGATTGAGACCAGCGACCTGCCTACTGCCTCATTACCAACTGAGGAACCTCCACAAGTGGAACAAATGCCAACCTTTCTCACAGAGGTGTCCACTCCTAAAAGCAAGGTCACAATCTCAACACTTAATGATGGAGGCAAGAGACCTGTGCCAGGTACTTTCAGTAGAACATAGACAAGTCAAACATAGTTTGCTCCTGGTAAATCGTGTGTACGGAATACAAGGCTTGACTGACATTTTGAAATTGGTCTCTTCATGCTGAAATACTAAGCCTTCCTATGGCATCTTTATCAGTGATGCAGTTACATTATGTCATGTGACTTTCGTCACATGTATGTAGTAGTTTCATTTCAAAGTTCATTTTCTTCACCCTAACAGAATCACATTTAGTTCAGTGTAAATCATCCATAGTCCTCTCACTGTTAATAGTTGTCCTGTTGTTTTGTTCAAAGGTAAGTTCGAAATCTAGTTTAGGTTTACAATTTCTTTTATTAGATAGTTCTGCACATGCTTATTTCCACTGCACAACATCCTGTCTTTGTGTCACATGTTATGTTGTGATTGCTGTCACATGTCATGATGTAATGCCGGCAGTTGTGGTTACGCCAAAGCTCAGTCCCTCCCATTTTGATGTAAAGTCTGCACTCTTCAGGTGAGGATGCGGCTGAAGACTACTGGAGCTCGGAACATCATAGGTTTGAACTGAGTGAGTTTGCAGAGGTGATGCGTGATGTGGACCCACTTTCCTACCACAACGTGGGTCTGGCTGTACCAGGAACATTCATTAAAAAAGGTCAGGGCTCACATATTATTTATCCGTGATATCAATTTCTGTTGCTGTCAGAAAAAACAAAGATGGTAATATTGCTAAGTGAGGAAAAAATGGAATTAGCGATATGTTTCTTACTTTCTGTTTATCAAAGTATAGGACAGACTTTAAGGATATAATATGTTGCTGAGGTGAATATCTTTTTACAGGGGACTCTGAATTTGAGGAGTTGCCATGGCGACCACATCGGAAAGGCAGTGATATCAAAGATGTCCATGTAAGATCAATCATGAGGGTGACAAGCAGGAGCTAGAGCAAAATCTGTTAGCTGCATATGTCTCATCTTAGATGAGCAGAAGTAATGGTGTTTGTAATAGTATTCAATGTTGTTTCAGTATCCATAATTCCTTATGAATGATGAGAAAGACCATTCAGCACTACAATAAAAGAACCTGTCAAGGTACAGGTTAGAATATTGATCTTCAGGAACCCATACTTGTTGAAAGATGCGACTAACAGGATTGGGTGTTCAGTCTCGCAAACTTGGTTGACACATACCATCAGTTCCCAGTCTGCAGATCGAGGCTCACGCTGTTGATCACTGGATTTCATGCCCAGACCTGATTATTTACAGAATTCCACCATGTAGCTGGAATATTGCTGATTGCGGTGTAAAACTAAACTCACCCACCTACTCACTCACTCCAGTAAAATAAATAATTTTATCTATAGCGTGTTGCCCTGGACAAACTAGCGACACGGATCCATGGGATGCAGGACAAATTGTTCAATGCTGCCATGTTGTCTGTCAACCCCACCCGCAGAAAGACAAACATGCCTCGGGAGGTCAGCTTCCTGCAGAGTCTGGACAGTCAACGTAGGTAACCAGTTTCAGCCCATGTATGAGAGAGTGACACCTGTTGATTCATGTATGAGATAGTGACACCTGTTGATTCATGTATGAGATAGTGACACCTGTTGATTCATGTATGAGATAGTGACACCTGTTGATTCATGTATGAGAGAGTGACACCTGTTGATTCAAGTATGAGATAGTGACACCTGTTGATTCATGTATGAGAGTGTGACACCTGTTGATTCATGTATGAGATAGTGACACCTGTTGATTCATGTATGAGATAGTGACACCTGTTGATTCATGTCTGAGATATTGATGCCAAATATAGATATGGCCCCATTGTTTTTACTGACAGACAGGAAGCAGCCGAAATCAGTGGTGTGTGGAATAGCTCTGTCTGTGGACAGTAAACAAAGGAAACTCAGCTGATAATGCTCTTACTTAAAGATCACCTTTGTCCAGTAAGCTCTTTCATCTGAAAACCCTCTATGTTATATGATACCATAAACAACACAAAATACAATGTTCTCAAGATTTGTTCACATTTTCTGTCTGCAAGATAGTTTCATCTGGTGTCATTGAGAGAGAATGTTTTGTGTTTACAGAGTCAAATAAAGGTGCTGCTCCCAACAAGGTAAGTCAAATTACATGCCATATGTTGTCTACATGATACTATCCATATGTTGTCTACAAGATACATGCCGTATGTTGTCTACAAGATACATGCCGTATGTTATCTACATGATACATGCCATATGTTGTCTGCACGATACTATCCATATGTTGTCTACAAGATACATGCCATATGTTGTCTACATGATACATGCCGTATGTTGTCTACACGATACTATCCATATGTTGTCTACAAGATACATGCCATATGTTGTCTACAAGATACATGCCGTATGTTGTCTACAAGATACATGCCGTATGTTGTCTACACGATACTATCCATATGTTGTCTACAAGATACATGCTGTATGTTGTCTACAAGATACATGCCATATGTTGTCTACAAGATACATGCCGTATGTTATCTACATGATACATGCCATATGTTGTCTACAAGATACATGCCATATGTTGTCTACAAGATACATGCCGTATGTTGTCTACACGATACTATCCATATGTTGTCTACAAGATACATGCCATATGTTGTCTACATGATACATGCCATATGTTGTCTACACGATACTATCCATATGTTGTCTACAAGATACATGCCATATGTTGTCTACATGATACATGCCATATGTTGTCTACAAGATACATGCCATATGTTGTCTACACGATACTATCCATATGTTGTCTACAAGATACATGCCATATGTTGTCTGCACGATACTATCCATATGTTGTCTACACGATACTATCCATATGTTGTCTACAAGATACATGCCATATGTTGTCTACAAGATACATGCCGTATGTTGTCTACACGATACATGCCATATATACACAGACTTGAGAATTTTCTGTGAATCCGCACATTTCCATGTTTTTGGTTTTATTTTGACCATTTCTGAGATCAATGTAAATATGCTGTACACATATGACAGGGGTTAGTGAGAGGGTGTAATGTCGAAAGGGAAGTGCCATTCCTGAAACATGGAAGTGTTTGCTGACTATGTACGGAGTTCATGTTTCTAACGTGGAGAGCAAACCAGCGAAACCTACACAATGTGTTGAGTTTCTGAACCTCAGTTCTTAGTAAAGAACACAGTCAGTTAACTGTTCAAGTGGTAATGTATAAGGAGTGAATTGCCGTACCTTTGCGTCTGTGGTAAACAGCATTTTGTGGGAAAATGGCTACCATTTTCAAGCAAGGTGAAAATAACGATCGTCTTTTAGACATTGACTCATGTGGTCCATTGACTCGGCTGGACGGGCAAGGTTTCTAAGTGCTCCCCTCCCCTTGATTTTTCAATGTTTTTTACAATTTGTCATTGTCATGTCAATACATGTCAATACACAATACATGCCATACATGTCTATATGATACATGCTGTATTTTGTCTACACGATGCATCCCCTATGTTGTCTACACAATAATGCCATACGTTGTCTGTACGATACATGCCATACATTGTCTATACGATACATGCCATACATTGTCTGTATGATACATGCCGTATGCTGTCTGCACAATGCATGTCGTATGTTGTCTACACGATACATTCCATATGTTGTCTTCACGATACATGCTGTACATTGTCTACATGAGACATGACATATGTTGTCTATATGGTACATGCCATACGCTGTCTATATAATACATGCTGTATTTTGTCTACATGATACATGCCATACGTTGTCTACACAATACATGCCATATGTTTTCTATACCATACATGCCATATTTGTCTACATGATACATGCTGTATGTTCTCTATACGATACATGCCATATGTTGTCTATGAGATGGTTCTCAGAGCCTTTGACCTGGTGATGGAAGAACATGCTCATGGTGTGCCTGGACAATATTTTAGTTACAATGGACAAGTACACATTCTCCCTATCTTTAACATTGATTTTTCCCACTGTAGTGGCAGCCATGGCTGGACATTGCACAGTGAAAATACACTTGTTATCAAGCAGGCTTCCTGGGACCTAACAGCTGCTGAGTCCCCAAGGCCACAGACCATTGACACTGTCGTCCTGCCAAGAATTGAGGAGAAGCGTCTGGGGACATCACTATCTGGACGTCTGGTGTATTACCCCAAACCCATCCCACCTCCTGAAGTGCTGCCCATTACACGAACTGTAAGTCTCACCACTACAGTCACTCTATCACATGGATAACAGCTGAAAATAGATTTTCTGTGCATTAGCTTTGTTGTATTCAGAGCAAATCTTGGCAGTTTTGGCTACAAATGATTTGTCATAACAAATGACCAGTGTGTTCAAGTTATCAGTAATCATCAATGTGTCATATAGTAACTGACGCCCACCCCAAACAGGTACATTAAATGAGGCCCACCCTCCATAGGTACAGTAAGTGAAGCCCGTCCCACACAGGTACATTAAGTGAAACCGACCCCACACAAGTAAATTACATGAGGCCCACCCTCCACATGTATAGTAACTGAAGACCATGCTACACAGGCGCATCAAGTGAGGCCCACATTCCACAGGTAAAGTATTTGGAAATCTGTTTTCCTTAACTGGATGGTCATTTTTCACATACAAAACGCGAAGTTATAGGCATTTTTGTCTCGTATTCAGATGGCTGAGCACTACCTATAATTAGCAAGGTGACACTGAGTTAATATAGAGAAGTGTCAATTTGCAAGTCAATGATGAAATATATGAATTGAAAAAGCATATACTTTGGCGATAACATGGGTATCACAGATCAAATTTGTTTATTTTAGAACCAGAACAAAGTGTACCCAAAGCTGACCAACCTGTATGTTGACCCGGACGCATGTCAGAAGGAACCAGCTCAGAGGCTGGTTGACCAGCGCAACCTGATGGAGGAGACGAAACTGGTGCTTTACCGTGAAAAACCCAAGCCAAAACCCATTGGCCCCAGTGTACATGAGCGGAGGTTCCAACGAATGTTGGACAGAGACAAGACAGCCAGCAGCAAGCCCTCAGCGTGAGTTAAAAGAGAACATGAAATATACTTTACATTTGACATCTTTTGAGTTGGTATTCAGTGGCCTATTTAGTATTCCAGCTTTGAGATTATATTCTAAACAATCAAGTTATTGATATTTTGTGAAGTTATCCTTACTAGGGACAATACTGTCACATGTGATATGGACAATCACACCCCCGTGACTTGTGATTGGGACAATGTGGTTGTCACCAACTGTATGGAAAAAAGGGTATTAAGTGTTATAGAATGTACTGCTTACTTGTATCTCCTTGTTTTCAGCCCATTCATATTCCACTCTGAAGATGATCTGTTCAGGTATCAGAGATTTTGTAGAATACAACATGCAGGTGTACCTAGATCAGTACTGTAGACAGGTGTAGCAAGATCGACACAATACACATGTGTAGCTCGCTCAGCACAATAGGCTGGTGTAGGTAGATCAGTACTGTAGGCAGGTATAGCTAGATCAGTACAGTAGGCTGGTGTAGGTAGATCAGTAGTGTAGGCAGGTGTACCTAGATCAGCACCGTAGACAGGTATAGCTAGATGAATACTGTAGACAGGTGTAGCAAGATCAACACAATACACATGTGTAGCTCGCTCAGCACAATAGGCTGGTGTAGGTAGATCAGTACTGTAGGCAGGTATAGCTAGATGAATACTGTAGACAGGTGTAGCAAGATCAACACAATACACATGTGTAGCTCGCTCAGCACAACAGACTGGTGTAGGTAGATCAGTACTGTAGGCAGGTATAGCTAGATCAGCTCAGTAGGCTGGTGTAGGTAGATCAGTAGTGTAGGCAGGTGTACCTAGATCAGCACCGTAGACAGGTATAGCTAGATGAATACTGTAGACAGGTGTAGCAAGATCAACACAATACACATGTGTAGCTCGCTCAGCACAATAGGCTGGTGTAGGTAGATCAGTACTGTAGGCAGGTATAGCTAGATCAGCACAGTAGGCTGGTGTAGGTAGATCAGGAGTGTAGACAGGTGTACCTAGATCAGCACTGTAGACAGGTATAGCTAGATGAATACTGTAGACAGGTGTAGCAAGATCAACACAATACACATGTGTAGCTCGCTCAGCACAACAGGCTGGTGTAGGTAGATCAGTACTGTAGGCAGGTATAGCTAGATCAGCACAGTAGGCTGGTGTAGGTAGATCAGTAGTGTAGGCAGGTGTACCTAGATCAGCACCGTAGACAGGTATAGCTAGATGAATACTGTAGACAGGTGTAGCAAGATCAACACAATACACATGTGTAGCTCGCTCAGCACAACAGGCTGGTGTAGGTAGATCAGTACTGTAGGCAGGTATAGCTAGATCAGCTCAGTAGGCTGGTGTAGGTAGATCAGTAGTGTAGGCAGGTGTACCTAGATCAGCACCGTAGACAGGTATAGCTAGATGAATACTGTAGACAGGTGTAGCAAGATCAACACAATACACATGTGTAGCTCGCTCAGCACAACAGGCTGGTGTAGGTAGATCAGTACTGTAGGCAGGTATAGCTAGATCAGCACAGTAGGCTGGTGTAGGTAGATCAGTAGTGTAGGCAGGTGTACCTAGATCAGCACTGTAGACAGGTATAGCTAGATGAATACTGTAGATGAATACAGGTGTAGCAAGATCAACACAATACACATGTGTAGCTCGCTCAGCACAATAGGCTGGTGTAGGTAGATCAGTACTGTAGGCAGGTATAGCTAGATCAGTACAGTAGGCTGGTGTAGGTAGATCAGGAGTGTAGACAGGTGTACCTAGATCAGCACTGTAGACAGGTATAGCTAGATGAATACTGTAGACAGGTGTAGCAAGATCAACACAATACACATGTGTAGCTCGCTCAGCAGAATAGGCTGGTGTAGGTAGATCAGTACTGTAGGCAGGTATAGCTAGATCAGCACAGTAGGCTGGTGTAGGTAGATCAGTACTCTAGGCATGTGTAGGTAGATTAGCACTGTAAAATGGCATAACTGGATCAGTACTGTCTGCATGTGTATCTAGGTCAGTACTGTGGGCAGGTGTAGGTAGATCAGTACTGTGGGCAGGTGTAGGTAGCTCAGCACTGTAGGCAAGCGTAGCTAGAACAGTACTGTAGGCAAGTGTAGCTAGATCAGTACTGTAGGCAGATGTAACTAGATCAGCACTGTAAGCAGGTGTATCTAGGTCAGTACTGTGGGCAGGTGTAGGTAGATCAGTACTGTGGGCAGGTGTAGGTAGCTCAGCACTGTAGGCAAGCGTAGCTAGAACAGTACTGTAGGCAAGCGTAGCTAGATCAGTACTGTTGGCAGGTGTAGCTAGATCAGTACTGTTTGCAAGTGTAGCTAGATCAGTACAGTAGGCAGATGTAGCTAGATCAGTACAGTAGATTGTTGTATGTGTAAGATGTGAAGGGCATGTGCGACTGGTGGTTCTCTTTCATCTGAGTGTACATGTGCCTGTCTGTTACAGGAACCAACATAATCCTAAGAGTACAAGTGTTACATACTTATAGATAATTTGACTGAAGTCAGTTTTGGCTGAACAAGCCATCACCATCCAATTGTTAACTTTTTTTGTGTGTATGTGAATCCTCTTGTATTGCTGTGATTTCAGAAGAAAACTGAAACAGACATTTTCAATGGCAAAGGCCATGGCCAAGATGCAAGGAGGTGAGCATCTGTTTGTATGTATTGTTGACATTCTAAAGGTATGAGGGAGTGAAGCACGTTTGTGTGTATGGTTCAGATGGTAATGCACATGTTTGTGTGCATGGTTCAGATACTAAAGCACATGTGTGTGTCTGGTTCAGATACTAAGACTCATGTTTGTGCACATTATTGAGGTAGCAAAGCATGTTTGTGCATGGTTCAGATAGTAAAGCACATGCTTGTGTGCATGGTTCAAATACCAAACCACATGTTTGTGTGTATTGTTGAGGAAGTAAAGCACATTAATACAAGACGATATTATGGATGACAACTTCTTTAATTCTTTTAACACGACGTTTCAAGGTTAATTCTTGCCCCTTTGTCAGGTGGATAATGAGCATAGGTAACATTGCAGAATATATGTAGGTGTACATGAAGCCAGAGAGGTAAGACGTATATACAAGCACATAAATGTAGTTAGGTATATACAATCACAGGGGAGAGATGAAAGGGAGGAATGTTTTAACAGTACATGGTTGTTTACACAGCTGATAGATTGAGCGTCTGTGAGTCCTTGTTGACACACCAGGCAGAGGGTAGGTACACGCCTTGATCTCTATTGATCAGAGGTTCTAATGTTCTGATGTTGATTGCTTCCCAAAGCTTCCTTCTCCGCCAATCACTGATGTTGGAAGCCAGGATCTCAGTGTTTTTCCAGTCGATGGAGTGGTTTGGATAGTTGACGATGTGTTCAGAGAGGGCCGATTTCAGATCTAATTTTCTTACTGAAGTTTTGTGCTCTTTGAGTCTGATGTTGAGTGGTCTGCAGGTTTCACCTATGTAGCTGCTGCCGCAATCACAGTTTATCTTGTAGATGCAACCTCTGGGGTTGGGGTTGGTTTGATCACTGCCACCTCTTCCATTTGCTCTAAGGATGTTTTTCAATGTCTTATCAGAATAAAAGGTCACATCAACACTGGGTAGTTTTTCCATAATGGCGTCTTGTATTACCTCACCAATTTCTAAATGCCTTTGAAGAATTTCAAGTAAAGCACATGTTTGTGTGCATGGTTGAGGTAGTAAAGCACATGTTTGTGTGCATGGTTGAGGTAGTAAAGCACATGTTTGTGTGCATGGTTGAGATAGTAAAGCACATCTTTGTGTGCATGGTTGAGGTAGTAAAGCACATGTTTGTGTGTATTGTTGAGGTAGTAAAGCACATGTTTGTGTGCATTGTTGAGGTAGTAAAGCACATGTTTGTGTATTTTGTTTAGAAGGTGTTCATTAAGGGCTGTTGATGTTCTTATATGTCTCACCATAGTTTGTGTCCTAGAATTATCTCTTAGTATCAACAAACCCTTTAGAAAAGATGTTGTCCACACCACTGTTGAGGCTTCATCTATAGTGATGGACTGTTTCCATAGCAGTAAGAACATAACATCCTCATCCCAGCTCATTAGAAACAAATGTTACAAAATGTACTTCCGGTATAGTTGGATACACTGATGATTTTCTTGACAGAAGACAAAGACTCTGAAGACTCAGGTAGATGCATGTGCCTTCTAGACAGTGATGCTTATAGTATATCGCCGTGTACAGTGTGACTGACATGTATAAAATGGCTATCGGACACTTTTTGAGATTTCTGGTCAGAAAATAGTGTGAGATCTTCCTGCCCCCACTTATAATGTAACCCTTCCTCAATTCTGTCTGTTTTGGTACAAAAAACTAACCACATATACGGCTATATACAGTATCGCATGTGTCCTTGAAGACTATAACGCTTATCGCATGTGTCCTTGAAGGCTATTGTGCTTATCCCATGTGTCCTTGAAGAACATAACACCTATCGCATGTGTCCTTTTAGATTATTACACTTGTAGATGTAGATTATAACATATTTCAAATGGCCTTGTAGAATATAATGCATATCCCATGTGACTTTGTAGACTAAAACACATCTCCATGGCCTTGTAGACTATATTAACACTTTTCCCATGTACCTTTGTAGATAATAATGCTCATCCTATGTGTCTTGTAGACTATAACCCTTAGCCCATGTACCCTTGTGGACTATAACCTTTGTCTCATGAGTTCTTGTAGACTATAACACTTATCTCATGTGCCCTTGTAGATTATAACCCTTATCTGATGTATCTTGTAGACTATAACCCTTATCTCATGTGTCCTTTTAGACTACATCCCTTATCTCATGTGTCATTGTAGGCTACATCCCTTATCTCATGTGTCCTTGCAGGGTATAACCCTTATCTGGTGTGTCCCTGTAAACTATAACCCTTATCGCATGTGTCTTTGTAAACTATAACCCTTATCTCATGTGTCCTTCTAGACTGTAGTGCTTATCCCATGTGTACTTGTGGACTATAACCCTTATCCAGTGTCCTCGTAGAGTATATCCCTTATCTCTTGTGTTCTTGTAAACTGTAACCCTTATCTCATGTGTTCTTGTAGACTATGACCCATGTTTCATGTGTCCTTGTGGACTATAACCCGTATCCAGTGTCCTTGTAGCCTTATCCAGTGTCCTTGTAGAGTATATCCCTTATGTCTTGTGTTCTTGTAGACTGTAACCTTTATCTCATGTGTTCTTGTAGACTGTAACCCTTATCTCATGTGTCCTTATAGACTACGGCCCTTATTTCAAGTATCATTGTAGACCATAACCCTTATCGCATGTGTCTTTATAGACTATAACCCTTATCTCATGTGTCCTTATAGACTACGGCCCTTATTTCAAGTATCATTGTAGACCATAACCCTTATCGCATGTGTCTTTGTAGACTATATCCCTTATCCAGTGTCTTTGTAGAGTATATCCATTATCTCTTGTGTTCTTGTAGACTATAACCCTTATCTCATGTGTCCTTGTAAACTATATCCCTTATCCCATGTGTTCTTGTAGACTATAACCCTTATCTCATGTGTCCTTGTAGACTATACCCCTTTTCTCATGTGTCCTTGTAGACTATAATCTTTATCGCATGTGTCCTTGTAGACTATATCTCTTATCTCATGTGTCCTTGTAGACTATAACTCTTATTTCATGTGTCCTTGTAGACTATATATGCCTTATGTCATGTGGCCTTTTAGACTATGTGACTTTTTTCAAATGTCCTTGTAGACTGTAACCCTTATCTCAAGTGTCCTTCTAGACTGTATCCCTTATCACATGTGTCCTTGTAGACTATAATCTTTATCTCATGTGTCCTTGTGGACTTTAAAGCTTATATCCTGTGTAGTTATGCATTGTTGTATAGTAGATTATGATGCTTATATGATGTGTCCCTGCACACAATAGGACTTATCTGTGTCTTTTTATAATCTTGTGTCCATATGATTACACATATCTGATGTGTCACCATAAATGACACATTTCCTAACACATAGTAACGCACAATAACCTAAATCCTGTGCTGCAGTACATGATTGTCATCATCCAACCTGGCTGTGGCCAATTCTGGCCTGTATCTATTTGTCTATGTATCTATTTGTAACCAGTGACAGCTACATGTTACGCTACCCTTTGGTAATCACCCTATTTTTTATAGGTGTCCAGAAATGTTCAAAAAGGAGATTATTTTTCCTTATCTTGACTCATGTTTATTATTCTTATCTCCTTCTATGTAAGTGATTGTGGACACCTGATTCCCTTGTAGTTCCCTTACAGAAGATACAAAACTTCACTCACCCACCCTTTCCCACCAAAACAGTCATGTGACCTGCTATGCTTGTTACTCTCTCCTTCAACACCCATCAAGCTGGTTGGGCAAGCACTGGAGTCCCGTATTCAGCACCATAATCAGGGTTAGGGTTAGGGTTAGGGTTAACCCTAACCCTTGTTACTATCTCCTTCAACACCCATCAAGATGGTTGGGCAAGCACTGGAGTCCCGTATTCAGCACCATAATCAGGGTTAGGGTTAGGGTTAGGGTTAACCCTAACCCTTGTTACTCTCTCCTTCAACACCCATCAAGATGGTTGGGCAAGCACTGGAGTCCCGTATTCATCACCATAATCAGGGTTAGGGTTAGGGTTAGGGTTAACCCTAACCCTTGTTACTCTCTCCTTCAACACCCATCAAGATGGTTGATATATTTAGATCTTGATATATTTAGATCCTTTTTCCAAATTAACCTGTGTATGGCTTTTGGCTGTATTTAGCTTTCCTCGTATGTCAAAATTTTGAGTAAATTATCCATATTTTGTTACATTTATTTATTATAATGTAGTTCGTTTACATTTGATGAAATCTTGCAGGGACAGCAGAGATGTATGTTTGTTTACATTTGATGAAATCTTGCAGTGACAGCAGAGACCGGCGGCTGATCCTATCTTCCAGTGCCCATCATGTATTAGTCCACGTTCTTCCTGCTCTTAATGCAGATACTGCATTAATTGCAGTTTAGTCGTTATTTCTGTTACATCTATAGATATGCAATGGACCAGGTGAGGTAGTCATCTCAAGTCACAGGTGATAAATCTGGAGATAATGCTGGTACCTGTAAGTAACTGTGGGTAACTACTGCTGAAATAATTTGTAGAGGTCTGCACAGTGCCTTCTACCTGGACGATGGGATACAAGTTCATCAAGGAGGCAATCAACTCAGCAGCTAGAATTCACCATCAAACTGCTTGCACAGTTGGAATGGCTAGTAAACTTTGATGAAGTCAGAGTTAGAACCAAAGCAAGATCTTCAGCTCCTTGGAATAAGGTAGATCACAACACAGAATTGTATTGTTGTCCCAGAAGATCATTGGGTCAAGATCCATGCCATGATTCCAAAAGTAGTCATTTCATGGCAGTGTCTCCACAGTCTACTCACCTCTGCTCAGGACCTGACTCACAGAGGAGGACTACAATTACATCCGCTGCAGTGTTTCCTGGCAAGACACATGGACAGCACGGACCTAATCCCTCTATCAGACAGTCTCAAGACATACCTGTTATATGATAGACTACAGTCAAATGTCTACAAAGGGACCTGTTTAGAAGAACCAGTCTTTGACACATACCTCTACATAGATGCATCACTACAAGGATGGCGAGTGCATCCCAACAATGAAGTGGTATCAGGGAAGTGTCGAATCAAGAACGACATCTTCACTTCAACCAGTTGGAGATGAAAGCTGTGATCAATGGCATACAACCCCGGTCGAGACCACTGAGCAACCGAATGCTCACAGTTCACACAGACAACTCAACAGACAGGAATGAACAAGATCACCAAACCTGCTTTAGCTCACCTTCCAGCTGTTCAACATTGTTCAACGAATTAAACATCTGGTTGAAGGCGTGTCGCATCCCAGGAACAAAGAACGTGCTAGCAGACGCTCTGTCTCAGCCACTTCATATATCACTCAAGGAATGGATGCTCCACCCAGAGGCATTCCAGCTCATCATAATGAAAGTAGGATCTCCCACACAGACCTGTTTCCCAAAACAGTCAACAAACAACTACAGACATTAGTATCACCACTACCAGATCCTCAAGCCTGGGCAACAAATGCACTGAATGTGTCATGGGAAGGACTACATGCATACGCATTCCCGCCTCCGGTTTTACTACCTCAAGTGCTATTGAAGATCAAGCAGACCAGTGTGCTTCAACCCCTAACCTCCACACAGAAGGCTCTTTGGGTTTCCCAGCAAACCCAGGGTGCTAGGGCATTTTCGGGAGAGAGTGACACACATGGCAAGTTGCATGATGGTTTTGGTGGGAAAGGATTCAAGGGAGGCAACACAGAGGAAGGAGATAAGCGTAACAAGCACAAGTCAAGATAATTATAAAATATCAGTTTTACTTTAAAAAAATTATATGATTGTTCAGGACACATCTGACCCATACGGGTGGTCCAGGCTCTCATGATCAATGACTGCATAACCACTGCTGAGGATAAAGCAAGTTTCTTCTATTGTCTTCAGTGTATTTGCCATGTTTCTTCTATTGTCTTCAGTGTATTTGCCATGTTTCTTCTATTGTCTTCAGTGTATTTGCCAAGTTTCTTCCATTGTTTTCAGTGTATTTGCCAATTTTCTTCCATTGTTTTCAGTGTATTTGCCATGTTTCTTCCATTGTTTTCAGTGTATTTGCCAATTTTCTTCCACTGTATCAATGTATTTGCCAAGTTTCTTCTATTGTCTTCCGTGTATTTGCCAAGTTTCTTCTATTGTCTTCCGTGTATTTGCCAAGTTTCCTCTATTGTCTTCAGTGTATTTGCCATGTTTCTTCTATTGTCTTCAGTGTATTTGCCATGTTTCTTCTATTGTCTTCAGTGTATTTGCCAAGTTTCTTCCATTGTTTTCAGTGTATTTGCCAATTTCCTTCCATTGTTTTCAGTGTATTTGCCATGTTTCTTCCATTGTTTTCAGTGTATTTGCCAATTTTCTTCCACTGTATCAATGTATTTGCCAAGTTTCTTCTATTGTCTTCCGTGTATTTGCCAAGTTTCTTCTTTTGTCTTGAGTGTATTTGCCAAGTTTCTTCTATTGTCTTCCGCGTATTTGCTAACTTTTGTTATGGAGGATGGATTTAGTTTCTTGAAATGTTGCCATTGTTTTCAGAAGTAGATTATCAGGATTTCCAGTTTGGACCATTGGACATTTGTCAGCTTTTGACTTTGACCATTGTGTTGTTTCAGCTGTCAGCAAATGGGGCAAGATGAAGCCCAAGTCTCAAGGGAACCAGTACTCTGGTCTCCGATGGGAAAGAGTGAAGGTAGGACAGTGTCTATATCCAAGGATAAGGTGAAAGTACTGTTAATTTCCAGTGTATATGGTGGTGTTAATATCCTGTGTATATGGTGGTGTTAATATCCTGTGTATATGGTGGTGTTAATATCCTGTGTGTATGGTGGTGTTAATATCCTGTGTATATGGTGGTGTTAATATCCTGTGTATATGGTGGTGTTAATATCCTGTGTATATGGTGGTGTTAATATCCCTGTGCAACAACTGGTCGTCAGATCACCAAATGCAACCAATTGTGCTTTGGGGCGAGTAACTTTTGATATAATGGGAATGTTTGTCACCAGTCAAAAAAATACTGGGCGAGTATAATTTCTATAAAATGTATCTATTATATCATTTTCAAAATGATTTTATCACCTGTCAATTGCAAGTTGTTAGACCTATCACTATACATGTATATACTTCCAGGTATACAATGAAGTAAGCCTGCTTTTGACTGGCTTAAATGATGTACAGTAGCCAATGAGAATGCATTGTTGTATACAATGACTATGATAGTCTTTATGAAATAAAAACATTTGAAGTCCACTTGAGACCAGGCAGTAGATTTGTCAAAAAAAGATAAATTTTAGAAACCTATCTAACTTCTCATTCATATATTAAATCTATCATTTTTCACAGTGCCTAAAAGCACTTATTATGTTTCAGTTTAAATGTTATCAACAGGATTAAAATTATAAACTATTTTATGTTTTTGAAAACAATGATATTTGGAAATATTTGACAGAGGCTCCACAATGAAATCATCAAATAAAGTGAATAAACTAATGAATCGAATCAACAACAGCATACATAAGAGCACGCACGCACGCACGCACGCACGCACGCACGCACGCACGCACGCACGCACGCACGCACGCACGCACGCACCCACACACGTACCCACACACGTACGCACACACACACACAGGGGATACAGTCATTTTGACTTGTATTTTCGTTATTTTTATTTGGGCCACCTAAATGTGATTTAGGCCACTAACTATCAAAAAGTGGTGGCCAGACTTGAAACATTTAGGGCCACTAACGTTTTTTTGCAAGCTACTATCACTGATATCCTGTGTATACAATGGTGTTACTACCCAGTGGAAGTGGTGGTGTTAATATCCTGTGTATATGGTGGTGTTAATATCCAGTGCAAGCATGGTGCCGTTAATATCTAATGTAACCAGCGCAGTGTTAATCTTCAGTATGGAAGTGTATAATGTGTGTGGTGTCTTTCACTAAGTAATGTATATTTCAGACCCTTGTCCACTCTAACCTGGTCTCTACTCGAGTGGAGGAGAGGAGGGATGCTGCCAAGGTTGGTTCAATACACACAACACACCACAGCACAGCAGCACACATAGATACCATGCACCTTGGCAGGAGACACAACTACCACACAGCAGAGCAGGACACACAGCTACCACACATCACAGCAGGACACACAACTACCACACAGCACAGAGAGACACATAGCTACCACACAGCACAGCAGGACACATAGCTACCACACAGCACAGCAGGACACACAACTACCACACATCACAGCAGGACACACAGCTACCACGCAACACAGGAGGACAGCAGGAGTAGTATAGGGAATGATAGTTCTGGCTCACTTTCAAGAAATGTCTCTACAACGCCTTATTTACTAAATAAGACGTTGGTGGGCCCCTTAGCTCTTGCTACTATTACCCCTACTACAAAAAAGTTGGCGGTAATTACTGTGCCTTGGTAGGAGGTAACACTGTGCCGTACGGTACGATCAATAATTCTTCTCTTACAAACCCCCTACCCGGCCCATCCCTCAAGTAGTACAAGTTAGGTTCGTCGGCTTTCATATCCACTTTATCTATGTTGTAAGTTTTGACTGACCATATAGGATCGGTGGCTCGCTTACGGCTATCGCCCTCGTGTTCCCCTATGTTATGTTTATATCGATGAAACAGTTTAACGTGAACCGCCTACGATCTCTTTGGTGTTCATAATAAAGGCTTGCTGGGCTTTTTGTATCCCCTGTTCTATGTACTTTTTTTTCTCGTCCTCGCTGATAGCAGACTTACGAGACTTGGACCGAATATCTTGTTTCATTCCGTTATATTTTTTGAGTTCAGATAGGATTGAACGAAACTCCTCTTCTGAGATCTTACTGTCAGAGAGTGCCGTGGAAATTCGCTCACTCACTGTGTTCAGCTTTGCTTCGGCCAGAACCCTGATCTCGTCGTGTTTCAATGCCTTACGATTAAGTCTGCGTGATACTAACTTAAGCGCCAACCCTACCAACCCTGTCACCCCAGCCGTTATTTCAATACCTAGCACTATAGGTGCAGCACCGCCCCTAGTCCCATGCTGGTTGCCATAAGGGTAGTGTCAGCCCCGTCCACGATATTGAAAGCTCTATTGTACTTCTTACATAGTGCTTTCCGCGTGTCACGGTCTTGTTCTAGTTGACGTTTCACATCACATAACTGCCTCAAGCGGAACCCATCTACGGTTTCCAACGTCTTCGCTACTTCCTCTACGACTGGGTACAGACCCATCCTATAATATATATTATGAAAGATATTTTAATTGGGTTTCAGTTAATAGTCTATAAATGAATTTGAAGTCTACAAGATCTATCTTATCAGTCAGGGTAATAGGTGAGAGGCTAATATACCTTTCTGTTGTAATAAAAACCCCACTGAGACTTATTAAGTGGTTTATAGGACCCCCGTAGGAATCCTGTTGTATAACAATACGACAATATTGGTCTATGTGTTCGTCAAACCAGTGTATTGACACCCCGGGTAAAATTTGGTGTGCTCTTGAGGTGTTTTCATTGTCTAAATAGAAAAAGAAGACTTCTATGATTAGTGTGAAAGGGGCTGATATGCTAGGAAGATATCTGCTATAACCACTATTGCTAAATGTTAATTTATTTTTTCCTACAGACTTTAACTTATGTTTTTCGATACCAACAGTTATCATGTATGATTTACTCTCTGGAATGAAATCCCCGAGCCAGATACCGTTGTTCCTAATCTTAGAGATCAATACATCTTCGCTTAATGTGATATAAGGTGAGGTGAGTGTTAAGTTGATCAACCATTTAGGCTCTTTAAAATCTGATAACGACACCCGTCTGTACACGTTGTCTTTGAAGTGCAGGATATATAATTCATCTTCCTCACCAGGCTGATCGAATCCCTCCGTATCTCCTAAGTCGTTAAGTGTAGTGTTGGGATGATGACTGGTCATTATTATACTATTACGATATAATTTCCAACTGGTTTTCTGATAATAATTCAGGGGTGAACTTCATACCCATGAAGTGTATGTTGGCAGGCAGGAAGATATTGGTTAGTGATATCTTGTTTTCCACGGTCACGTTGACCCCCTGCAGACTGGTGTTGGAGCCGACACCCACGAGCACGTAAATGTTACAAACTTGATACTGGTGTCGTTTCACCCACCCGAGTTTGATCCCCTTCACGATTTCGATATCATTCCCCGATGGTTCCCCTAGGTAGACTTTAATGACCAGTGTTGAGTTTGCCGGTAGATCCTCTAGTATAGTGACCACACCTTCGAATTCAGACACCAACTGCAATTTCACGTTTTGTATGGCCGGTTTACTCGATAGCATGTGGGCTGCCATAGTGTTGACTGGGCTGACGACTACGCTACGTCTCTGAGTTGGGACATAAGCCACGAGCAGGGTTCCATTGTTCACGACTTTGTTTAGGTGGTTGTCTTTGTTATCCGTAAACACGTAAGGGGAGACGAGCCTAATATTGAGAAACCAGTCGTCGTTATCGGGTAACAACACCCACTTGTCATCTTCGGTGAAGACGAGCATATATGGTTTGTTTCGGGCGACGGTAGTGCTCTCAACATCGTCTAAGTCGAACAGTTTACCACCGAACGATGGGTATATTATCCAGTTATTATCACCGGTGTTGACAAGGGAGTACTTAGTGTTTACTGTTGCTCTTGTGGTATCTATCATATCACTTAGGGCTCCACCGGAGGGGATTTCAACGCGTTTGTAAATGTTGTTTTTCAGTTGCAAGGCGTACGATGTACCATCTACTCCGGGAGCGTCGAAACCGCGCGTGTCTCCGAGGTCGGAGATCCCGATATTGACGCATTTTTTCACTCCGGGCCCTTGTGCGCTGGTCATTTTACATGAAGCGTTAAGCTGAGGTATCCTATATTTACAGGATTATGATTTATATCTAACACCGATATTGTCAGCTCAGGTATGTTGCCCTGGGTTAATCTCTTATACTGCCGTGGTGAAAACGACTCGGTTCTACCGTCGTTGTATTTCTCAGTTTTCACCGGCACTGCTCTCAGTATAGTGGAAGGGTGACCTCCTTGAATGTTGTACGTTGTGCTCACCTGACCGAGATGAATGTACAGCTCTCGGTACGGTACTAGGCCAGGTAACTTCGTGCCTGTGATGGTTGTTGTTGGTTTTATCTCGTCAGGAGACATACCGAGTATCCTCGCTAATGGTCGGCCGAGCCTCAAGGGGTTTCTTCCGTTGTTGATTAACACCACTGTACCGTTTGAGTCGTTCATCTTGAGTTCGGCTCCCAGGGGTTTGAAGACCTCGTCGTTTAGAGAGCACACGCTGTAGTAGCCGTCAGTTATCTGACTGCGAGTTCCACTGACGAACAGCTTATTGTTGCTGGCGTTGATGTTAGTCCATT
Organism: Haliotis asinina; assembly: GCF_037392515.1. Lineage (NCBI taxonomy): Eukaryota > Metazoa > Mollusca > Gastropoda > Lepetellida > Haliotidae > Haliotis > Haliotis asinina. The sequence goes on along the minus strand of NC_090284.1, from coordinate 78,447,299 downwards.
GCGGTAGGTAGGTGATATCGCAGAGTGCGACTTCGAGTTGACCTGACGTGTTATCGATCGCGTGCGTCAGCTGAACGGCCTCACCGCTCGTTATCCCTGGAAGTGTTATGTACATATTATAATATATAAATTATATATTATAATATGGATTTAGCACACTTGAAAATCGTGGTGAATGCAGATGGTACGGGGTTTAAAACAACCTTTATTAATATCTTTGAAAACTATATCGTATCCGTTAATAACGCGCAGGCGGTGGTAAACTGGAATCAAAACCCAATGCAGTTTTGGCAGAACCAACTCAACTTTGCTGTGTGGTGTGCGACGACAGGGTCGGGTGTGACACCAGACTACGGTATAGATGAACTGAGTAAGGCGGTTATTTTGTTTCATATTTATTATCAAACGAGACGAATATTGAAGGAAATAAGTGCTCCTCTTCCCCAAGATAAAGCGTGGAGTATGACGAATAACCCCTATGATAGACGCGCTTATGAACGTGTTTGTGGAGAGTTTGAGATTCCAACGAATAAAGACTTTCGCCTTCCTGGTGTGAACCATGGTCTCGGTATAGTTCTCGTGTACTTCTACAGGTCCGGAACATATCAGGCCGGTTCTAAAGATGGTTCATACAACCCAAACCGTCATACATTTACAGGCCCCACAACGAATGAAAAGATCCATGTCAGCTGTATAAAGCAAACCAATCCTGATGCAGCCACAGCCTGGACTAAAATGATTTCAAAAACATCGAAAGGATTCACTTGTGCTGGTACAATACGCTTGAACGACTCGATTCGAACGTACGTGTGGGCGCTGTTGGGTGCGCAGTCTATGACGCGTTCCAACATCCTCGGTAAGGGAACTGCTTACGACGCTCAGACACAGTTCGTTTCCAACGTTGAGGATGCTATCAATTCTCCAGTTGATCTCCCGAGGGCCATCGACCGTTACCAAAACGTGTTAGAATACGCCAGATCGAAAGTCAATTACGTATTCGGCGTGGGGTTGTACATGGCTCCGAGTGATATGCAACTGAGAATAAAAAAAGTGGTGGGTTATAACAACAAAATAGTCATAGCCACGGCGGATCAAAAGTTGGGTATCAACCCCGATATTAACACCCCCTATATCCCACACATCCCACCACGTGAAAAGGGTATAGTGGCGCCACCCCCGGAGTCTAAAGTTCATGTGCCCCCCACACACCCCCATATTCATGTGGGGGTACCCCCCTATCAGCAGCATATTGATAGTAAAACGGCCCTGGTGGTTGGTGGGGTAACTTTGGGACTTATTTGGTTAAAGATTTCTTAGCCGCTACGTACACCAGACCCGCCACGGCGACGATGGCTGCCCACAGGTTTTGACTGAGCCACATGGCAGTTTTAGACAGAGCGCCCAACAACCACGAGACGATGCTACCCAGGATGCCGGGAAGGGCTTCGGCGGCTTTACCAGCCAGTTTAGCTAGGCCTTCCCCGAGTTTTTTTATCCAGTCTTTAACACCACCGCCAGTTGGAGTTCCCCCGCCGCCGGCAGGCCCCACAGGGGTACCCCCTGTCAGTGACACCACCAGGGTTGATATAATGAAACCCAATGCAGTCAGAATACTGGCGATGGTGATCCCTTGCTCCCGGAACAATATCCGAATCCTGTTGGCTAAAGTTGTATCCTCATTCAGTATTCTATCGATTGTTTCCCGAATACGACTGATCTGGGATCGAAGCTGTTCACGATTCGAGGAAGCGGCTTCCAATCGTGTACGTCTCTCGTCTTCTAAATCGCGTAGTCGTTCATTGATGCGACGCTTCATATCATCGTTTTCAGTTTCGTTGAGTTTGGTTTTTTCCCTAGCGATGTGCTCGTCAATTTCGTTCAGTTTCCCCATGTTGTTCACGAGTTCCCCACGCACGCGTTTCACGGCTTCGTCTAAGCCGTACAGTTCCCTTTCCGGAAAGTCAAACCCTGGTAACGGTTTGTCCCAGTAGGTGCTCAACAGTTTTTCTATGCTGTCCGAGGCTTCTGTAGCACGCTCTGGTGTCATTTCATCTCTAGTGGTGAGGTGGGATCTGGTAGCTTGCAGATCTTCAACAACGGCCTTAGGTATTGCACCAACGTAATCATGCATGTTTAGATGTTCACGGATAAATTCGACACCATGGCGGCTGGCTAGAGTTGACAAGGCCAGTGGTTTTTTATTGCGCTTGTTAAAGAGGTCAACCCCTGGGTCAGACTTAAGGCGTAGAACACCCTTTGTATCAATAAAAAAATTATCAAGGTATCGGCCCTGTGGATCAACGTAGTATTTATCACTTCTTAAACTTTCGTAATAATCATCTACCGTTGTTGCTAAAAGTTCTTGGTTCAATGGTGAACTAGTAAATGAGGTCTCCTGCTCATCATCGAATGCCTGGGCACTAGCGCCCGGCATCTCCGTCATATCTATGTCTTCATCCATTAGTATTTAAATATATTTTATTTATATATAACAATGTACGGCAGAAAATTAGATCCTTTCAGAAGATTGAGAGAGCCATTAGGCGCCAGAGCCGTGCGACAGTCGGTGACCATCACCAACAATCCCAGCAAGATAGACCAGAATCAAACTCTGCTGGTTAGATTTCCAAACCTTGGTGAGAATGACCTCATTGTACCAGGCACTGTTCGACTGGCGTTCAATATCACGTTGACCTCCGACAACGACAAACGCGCGCTAGTGTGGAACGTGGGTCGAGCTATCATCAAGAAAACGACCGTCAAGATCAGCGGTAACGAGGTGCTGAGCATCGACGACAGCGACGTGTTTCACTGCTACAAGGATCTCTGGAAAAGCGATGGAGAACGAGTCAATAATGTGTACCAGGGTATCAGCAAATCAACCAGGGCGCGCATAGGGTATGTCTTCACGCCAGACCAGCTAGACAAGCTATCGGACGGTGACAAGGCCATCGCTCTAGCATACGGGAATCGATTCTGCGTGCCGCTCGACTTCGAGTTGCTCACGGGACACGCGCCGTTTTACCAGGCCGCGCTGGGTGATAGGCTCGAATACGAGCTCACGTTTAACGACTATAGCAAAGTAGTGGTTACGTCGAACGGTGATGAGGCCAGTTATGCCATAGACAACATCTCTCTGGAGTTCGACATGGTCACTAGCCCGGAGCTGGCCAGGCAGGTTCGAAGCCAGTACTCTGGGAAGATGGCTATCCTGTACGATCGCGTACTGAGGCATAGATCAATCGTGCGAGATAAGAGCGACACTGTGTGGAATATCAACCTGAACGTGCCGGCGCGATCGATGAAAGGTATCCTGGTCATCCCCGTGGAGGATTACGAGCCATTCCATAGGCACAGCGAGAAGTTTTTCAACCCCGAGATTGAAAAGGTGGAAGTCACCATCGAGGGCGTGCCCAACCAGCTGTTCAGTCATGGTATGAGACCACACCAGCAGTGGGATGAGATAAAAAAGCTACCAGTGGGGGGCCAACATTATATAACAAAGGACCTGGACCTCGGCTCCGTGCAGATCGGTGAATACCTGACCACCAAGTACGCCCTATGGTTGGACATGCGATCCACGGATGATGATAAACTGCATGGTAGCGGGCGCCGTATAGATAACGGCAGCGAAGGGATAACCATCCAGATTACTAAGAAGGCTCAAACCGCTGGTAAGTTGAAATTATATCTGTACGTTATTATGGACGCGCAACTTAATATAGACAATGGGAGATTCGTGCAAGCCATCTACTAGTGGGGGTCTCCCCCACACCCCCCGGGGGTACCCCCAACTGCCCACTGACCCACACTGCGCCATAGTGTGCGGGCAGACTGGCTGTGGGAAGACCGTTTTCGTGTTGGATATGTTGGAGAGTTACTACAAGGATGTGTTCGATAACATCGTTATCATGTGCCCTACTCTGAGCATGAATAAAACGTACGCGCGACCTTGGGTGATGACGGACCCGGACGTACACAAAATCGACCCTGGAACACGCCTGCAGGACTGGTTGAAAGCTCTTCACGAGAAATTTAAAGGGGAACCGACGCTGTTCATACTGGACGACTGCAGCGCTAATCGCGAGATAACAAAAAAGAGAGACATGCTATCGTACCTGGCCTTCTCCGGCCGGCATGCAAATCACAGCGTCTGGGTGCTAACGCAGAAGTTCAACTCGGTGTTGAAAGACCTCAGGGAGCAGACGCGATGGGTGGCCTTATTTCACTGCAAGGACAGGGATTCGTTTGAGGAGTGTTTGAGAGAGAACGATGTGATGAGTAAATTAGAACGGGAACGGGTGAAGAAACAGCTCGCTGAAACTAAACACGCTAAGCTCGTGCTAAAGACCGACCAACCAGTAGCATATAGAGTATGCTAAGCAAAGCTAAGCTAAAGCTAAGCAAAGCTAAGCAAAGCTAAGCATAGCTATGATATTTGAAGTATTTGTCGTGTGCAACTTAACCTTCATTTCTCTGTGTTTTGCCTGTATCGGGTATTATATAGTTAAAACTAAATCTTACTTGTTATATTATAAGATGGAGTGTGAGGAATTGCTCGAACAATTGTCGTTGGAGGGTTCCCCCACTGGGGGTGTAGGGGATTCCCCCAAGCGAGAGAAACTGGTGGCGTTGGCTGTTGGCGGCAAAGCCAAACATTACTTTGGAGACTACACTCCTGATAAAATTCACAAAATGTCAGCCGAAGAAATCGATAAGCTGTACGCTAGATACGAGTCCCGGCTCGGAGCAGAAATGACAAAGACAATAGGATCGGCTATGACCCAGATATACACCGGTATTGTATCACACTTCCTTCCCATTCCACCAGAGCGCCGACTTTACCTGTGGGAGGACCTCGAGAAAGACCCTTTTATCGAACACGCCGTGAGCTCTATCAGCTGCGGGTTGTACCACAAATATGGTATGTTGTTGGCTCCAGTGACGGCGGCGATTATCACGGCAAAACATTGTCAATTTGAGAGAAAGAATAATAATAATAGTACAGATGGATGCTGCACAGGAACCAGTGGAAACAGTGGAGGAGACCCCTTCACAGGAACCAGTGAGTCCCGAGGTGACGGTGGAGACCACTTCAACAGTAACCAGGCAGAAGAATCCTAAGAGAGTAGCTGCCGGTAAAAAACGGTGGTGTAACCAACATAAAGTGACCAACCCCCGACTGTTGTTGGCTGTAGGTGTAACTGCTGCCGTGGTTATAACATGGTTATATACACGTGAGGGAACTGAGGGAAACTCTGGGGGTGTGGGGGGTACCCCCACGCCGCCGGCAGGCCCCACTATTGACCCGCATATCATGTTATAATTTAAATATTTTTATATCATATACATAATGTCTGAGGGGAAAACATTCGTCAACGACGCATACCACGCCACAGTGGTCGCCAGTCTAGCCGTAGGGTACGCTCAGTTGACTAAAATGGTGCTTAAACAACCAACTATCAAGCTAGATTTCAACCTGCAGGATATGGGTATGCTTATAATGAACCTTGGTATGGCGATGGCCACAAAAGACATCCTAGTAAAACAAGGGATTATACCTGATAATATAATGAAATAAATATAGGGATGGCCACGATAGCTATGATGGTCGGTGGGGCGTTAGTGAATGCCCTGGCATTTTCCGGGAGTAATTTCCTCTTCTCGAAACTACGAGATGATCACGCGGCTGAAATACAGGAAGAAAGGAAGCGGCACGATCTCGCTACTGAGAAATTACAAAGAGCACAGGCCGAGTACGCTAAAAAACGCCTCCAGAGGATCGATTTTATTAATGAACAACTCACGCGTGAAAACCATGCCGTTCAAACATTCAACGATGTCGATGAAGCAATGAAAGAATACTACCTACTAACTGGTAAACAATTGGAACCGCTAAATAAACCCACACTCGCTCAGTACTACACACCATCCAAGGGACAAATGAATCGTGAACTGGGCTTCATAGTGTTGGGTATAGCAGCTACTGCGTTGGTTGCGAAGCAATTAAATTAAAATACCTATATAAGTAAACATGAGACCCGCTCCATACCGATGCGAATACATACTTATGGGGAAGACCGAGGCCTGTGGTAGGAAATGCAGGAATCAGGGGTTCTGTTGTTTCCATATGGGAAGTCCTAACTACACGTGTTCTGTGTGTGGTATCGGGGTTAAAGGACACTACTGTCTATGTAAAGCTCACGGAGCGAACGTAGTCAGACATCAACTCATCTACGAGAATAAAAAAGGCTACATAAAAGAACGTAGGCGACTGCTCAAGATAGCCACTTAAGGGTTACCTCGCCTTACTGTGAACCAATTAGACATTGGTTCTCTTAGGTGTAAACACGATGTCTACTGTAAGCGAGCTCAAGCGGGTCGCAAAACAGAGAGGTGTCATCGGGTATTCTCGAATGCGAAAGTCAGCATTGTTGAGATTACTAGGTTTAGAAGCCCCTCCTACGGTAAAACAATTAAAAGCTCAAGCAAAACAGCTTGGACACACGGGTTATTCAAACCTGGGGAGAGCCGGGTTAACCGCATTGTTATCACATGCCCCCGTTCCCACTGTAAAACAACTGAAAGTCGAGGCACACGATTTGGGTTTAGGCGGGTATTCCCGTATGAGGAAACCACAGCTTGTAGAATTATTACGACAGAATAGAGCTATTGACCTACAGTTCGTGCGCACTGAGCACGCTGTAGGCAACTATTTGAGAGGTTGGCGCATGCACGTTGATAGAAACATAGACATTACAGATATCAAGCCTCTGATAGCTGATAAGGTCAACCAGGAACTAAATAATCTAGGAAGTATCAAGTTTCAGATCACAGTGAAAATGTCGCTCGATAAGCAGGTTGGGAGTACCACTGAGTATGTTCAGCCTTACTTCCGAGGTAAACAAGAGGTCGTCACACATGCAGAGACCATTGACGCATCAATCGATACAAGTTTTCAGCAGATACGAGAATACCTAGAACGCTACACACACTTAGGGTCCGGGTGGGCTGTAGATAAAATCGATAATGTCTATCTAGACATAGCTAACTACGTGCCGTTCAGAGGCGGGTCATACCTAGCCTTGCCTCCCTACTATAGGAACAAACATGCCATAGTAAACGTTAAGAATAGAGGAAACGATTGCCTGAGGTTAGCTATCAGGTCAGCCTTATTTCCAGCTGGCAAGAATTCAGATAGGCTTTCTAGCTATCCCCAAGACGATGGGCTTAATTGGGATGGTATAGATGAACCCACCCCCATATCCCAGATGACTAAAGTAGAAAAGCAGAATAATCTGGCTATAAATGTCTTTGGGCACGAAGGTAACAAAACAATAGTACACAGGGTCAGCCCGGTGAAGGATCGCCAAGTTATCAATATATTCATGATCCAGCGAGGTGAAAAGTATCACTACACGTGGATAAAACATCTCAGCCGGTTGTTGCACGACCAGTCGAAACACATTGTGGAAAAACACTTTTGTGTACGATGCCTACACGGTTTCAGTCGAGCTGATTTATTAGAATCCCACCGGGATGATTGTCAAGGTGTGGGGCAGACGGCCATACGAGTCGACATGCCTAAGGAAGGTGAAAATATCCTAAAATTCAGTAACCACAAGAACCAAATGTCTGTACCTTATATCATATACGCCGACTTCGAAGCCTTAGTTGTGGGGGATTCCCCCACACACCCCAGTGCTGCCGCCGGCGAGGCTCCCAGTGGTAGCTTCACCCACAAGACACAAGAGCATAAAGCCTGTTCGTTTGGATACATTGTCGTCTGTTGTGACGGGGAAACGAAAGCTCCGGTAGTGTATAGGGGCCCTGACGCGGCTGAAAGGTTTCTAAAGTGTTTGCAGGAGGAAGAAAAAATTATTAGGAATGCATTGTATAGAATTGCTCCCATGCGTATGACCCGAGCCGACAGGCTAGCTCACGCTAGTAGCACTAACTGTCACGTGTGCGACTCACCACTTAACGGTGATTCGGTGAGAGATCACTGTCACATAACTGGTAAGTATAGAGGCGCCGCTCACAACGCGTGCAACCTTAAGCTTAAAATCAACCCTAAGACAATAAACATCCCCGTTGTCTTTCACAACTTGAGAGGGTACGACTCACACTTGATCATGCAGGCCATCGCGAAAATCGATGGTAATATAACGTGCATCCCCAACAACATGGAGAGATACATCTCCTTCAGCTTAAACGGACTTAGGTTCATTGACTCGTTTCAGTTCCTCCTGTCGTCACTCGACAGTCTGGTCAAGGCCAACAATACCTTCCCTATCACCGATCGATACACAGACGCCGAGACTAGACCCCTGCTTATGAGGAAGGGTGTGTACCCCTATGAGTACATGGATAGTTGGGCCAAGTTCACAGAGACCAGACTACCCCCTATTGACTGCTTTTATAGCAAGCTGAATGAGGCGTCCGTCTCACGAGATGATTACTCGCACGCGACTAACGTATGGAATAAACTGGGTTGTAAGAACCTGGGTGATTATCACGACCTGTACTTGAGGACAGATGTACTGCTGTTAGCCGACGTGTTTGAAACGTTTCGGCAGACATGTTTAAAGCAGTATAAACTCGACCCCGCATGGTATTACACCAGCCCAGGTCTGTCGTGGGACGCCTTGCTTAAAAAGACCGGAGTTAATTTGGAATTGCTCACAGATTACGACATGCACCTATTCATTGAGAAAGGCTTGCGAGGTGGGATTTCCATGGCATCCAAACGATACGCGAAAGCAAATAATCAATACGTGAAAGGTTACGATCCTAACAAACCAACCAATCACATTCTATACCTCGACGCAAACAACCTGTACGGCTGGGCCATGAGCCAGTATCTACCTACAGGGGGATTCGAATGGGTACCCCACGTTGATGTTATGGAGGTTGCACCAGATTCGAACAAAGGGTATATCCTCGAAGTTGACTTAGAGTATCCCAAGGAATTACACACATCGCACAACAGCTATCCCCTGGCCCCCGAACGTATGAGGGTTAACCCAGACTGGATGTCTGAGTACCAACATAACTTGTCAGGTGGGCGTGTGACAGACGTTGAAAAACTCGTGCCTAACTTAATGAATAAGACCAAGTACATCGTTCACTATCGCAACCTACAGCTGTACCTGTCGTTGGGTATGAGGCTGACCAAAATACACAGGGTGCTCATGTTCGACCAGAGCCCATGGATGGAGCCCTACATCAGAATGAACACAGACCTACGAAAAAAAGCCACCAGTGATTTTGAGAAAAATCTCTACAAGCTCATGAACAACTCGGTGTTTGGTAAGACTATGGAGAACCTGAGGAAACGCGTGACCGTGAAGCTGGTTCCGTCGAGTGAGGAAGACAAGCTCAGGAGATGGATAGCCAATCCGGCATTCAACCGTAGTAAGATATTCACAGACAACCTGGTTGCCCTACACATGAAGAAAAGCCACATAAAATTCAACCGGCCTGTTTACGTGGGGATGAGCATCCTCGATTTATCCAAACACCTGATGTACGACTTTTACTACAACGAGCTCAAGAAACAGTACGGCGACAGGTGTGAAGTGCTGTACACTGACACGGATTCCCTGCTGATGGAGATTCGAACCGAGGACGTGTACGAGGACATGAAAAAACACCTCGATTTATACGACACCAGCGACTACCCTAAGACCCATACCCTACACAGTACGGTAAATAAAAAGGTCCTAGGTAAGATGAAGGACGAGTGTGCTGGCACGCCCATAGCCGAGTACATAGGTTTGAGACCTAAGATGTACTCCATACTGAAAGCCGACAATAGTGAGATCCGGAAGGCTAAGGGGGTTAAGAAGTATGTGGTGAAACAACACATCAAACACGCCAGATTCAAGGAAGCCCTGTTCAAGACCCGTACCTTTAGACATAAAATGAACACACTTAGAAGTGATGGGCATAAGATATACGGACTGACTATAAACAAGACGTCCCTATCGCCTATGGACACGAAACGTTGGATAGCTATTGATGGAATAAACACATACGCGTATGGACATGAAAAAATTTGAGGCTATTTACTACAGCCCGCGTGGGTACTGGAAAGGAGCTAACGCAGTAGATAAGCTAGCTAAAATAGCGCGAGTACCCCCGGAGGAAGCCAAAGCGTGGCTTGAAAAACAAGCCCTGTGGCAGATCTATTTGCCGGCACCACGCTACGTGCCTAGAAGGAGGTTCGGTATTAACATACCTAATAGCATTCACCAGGCAGACCTACTGTTCCTACCCCACGATAAGAGGTACAAGTATGCCTTAACCGTAGTGGATGTAGCCAGTCGTTACAAGGAAGCCGAACCCTTGACCACGAAAGATTCGGCCCAGGTAGCCAGAGGATTTGAACGCATATACAAACGCAGCCCACTGACGTGGCCAACAGAGCTGCAAGTTGACCCCGGACGGGAGTTCATGGGTGCCGTGTCACAACTGCTAGCCAAACACGATACAAAGGTCAGGCGTGGCACGGCCGGAGCCCATCGCAGCCAAGCCATAGTTGAGAGATTTAATAGGACTTTGGCTGAGCGCTTGTTCGGCCATCAGTATGCTAGGGAGATGACCACCCCTGGAAAACGATCGACTGAATGGGTCACGAGGTTACCCAAGGTGGTGTCGGCAATCAACCATGAAGTCACCCGTCTCACCGGTAAGAAACCGGCAGACGCTATCAAACTAAAATCAATAGTTGCAGAGTCGGCCGCTCCATTGCGTGGGAAGGAGAAACAGATACCAGATAGGGCCCTAGTGAGGTATCTATACCAGCCGGGGGAACACGAGGGCGATAGCCGTAAGCGAGCCACCGATCCTATATGGTCAGTCAAAACTTACAACATAGATAAAGTGGATATGAAACCCGACGAACCTAACTTGTACTACTTGAGGGATGGGCCGGGTAGGGGGTTTGTAAGAGAAGAATTATTGATCGTACCGTACGGCACAGTGTTACCTCCTACCAAGGCACAGTAATTACCGCCAACTTTTTTGTAGTAGGGGTAATAGTAGCAAGAGCTAAGGGGCCCACCAACGTCTTATTTAGTAAATAAGGCGTTGTAGAGACATTTCTTGAAAGTGAGCCAGAACTATCATTCCCTATACTACTGCAGGACACACAACTACCACACAGCACATCACGACACACAGGTAACACGCAGCCCAGCAAGACACATAGCTACCACACAGCACAGCAGAACACATAGCTACCACACAGCACAGCAGGACACACAACTACCACGCAGCACAGCAGGACACACAGCTACCACACAGCACATCACGACACACAGCTAACACGCAGCACAGCAGAAAACATAGCTACCACACAGCACAGCAGGACACACAACTCACACACAGCACAGCAGGACGCACAGCTACCACAGAGCATAGCAGGACACACAACTACCACACAGAACTGAGAGACACTGAGCTACCACACAGCACAGAGAGACACACAGTTACCACACATCACAGCAGGACACACAGCTACCACACAGCATAGCAGGACACATAGCTACCACACAGCACAGCAGGACACACAGCTACCACACTTGTCATCATGACAAGCTATCTCTGAGCATTACCAAAGATAACAATGTCTGATGCTGCCCTGTGTTTGGTCTGCTGCAGCAGCTGGGCATGCTGCGTTGTGGAGACACCATGGTGTTCTACGCTCTCAAGGAAAGACTCAACAAAGATGAGGACGAGCGAGTCCGATATGAGAGTGCCAAATCTCTCATCCTGGTCGGTGGGTGCAATCAAGCGAAGGTTTTGTTACTTCTGTGATAATATCTGTGACCTAAGACCATCAATACACAGGAAAGGTAACATTTTGGTCATACACAGGAACAATGACATGTAAATAATTGTGATATGCTTCAAGGTTTAAAGTGGTAAGTTCCATCAACATACCCTTTTTTTCTCTAACATTTGACATACTAAACTCAGCAAAATTATGAACTTGACACTCAAAATTATTTTTCAAATAGTGTTTTGAAACTTTTCTTGAAAGAGTTTTTGTTGTGATTGTGGTTAAATGCATTGTCAAGGGCATTACGTCACACATTGATTCTACTGGTCGGGCATACGTAGCAAGGGGGAGAGCACTGCATGGTAAAATCATGTTGCCACGTCACAAGTCACATGACCTATTGATACACGTGCAATTGATCTCATGGTAGCAGAGTAGAGTGTCATCTCAGAAAAACATGGTTTTATTGTTAATTATTCCTTAATTTGCAATGCCACAACAGTCAAACATTCAGTGCGAACGTGCCATTGGCATGCTGAATACAGGAACGTCTGTCACTGATGTTGCGAGGGTTATGGGATGCAGTTGACCATCCATAATCTTCATACACGTGTCCATCAAACTGGCACCACAGCTGACCACCCTTCTCCTGTTTGACCATGTGTGACATCACACACAGATCGACAGATTGTTTTACGTCATTTGCGCAATATTGTTTGGAGGTCTAGTGGCTGCACAAACCATTCGAAATCGCCTGTGCTCTGCTCATCTTCATGCACAGCGACCATGTTGTGGACCAATTCTAACCTGTTTCCATCGACACTAACATCTTCTCTGGGCGCGACAGCACCTGAGATGGACCCAGCAAGATTGGAAAAGGGTCGTGTATAGTGATGAATTAAGGTTCACATTAACATTAGCTGATGGAAGTATTAGAGTTTTGAGAAGACGAGGACAATGCAATCCCCATTGTTGCATACAGGAAATGGATCGATTTGGGGGCGGTAGTGTTATGGTTTGGGGTGCTATCAACGGTCATGCTCAATCCCTGCTCATGGTCAACCAGGGAAACCTTTATGCGGCAACATACAGGGATCAGGTGCTCGTTCCAGAGCTTTTGCCTTTCATGGCAGCTCATGGCCCAGGTCTGACTTTCCAACAGGATGACGCCTGTTTAATTTAACAACACTTTAACAACAAATTACCTCAGGAACGCTTGCATCAATATCATGGACTGGCCCTCAAAATCTCTCGACGTCAACCCCATAGATCATGTGTGGGATGTGTGATTCAGGTAAGGGACCCTTCACAGAACTTGCAGGAACTTGGTGCCATGTAGGTACAAACATGGCGGTGCATTCCCCATGCTGTGTTCAGACGCATCATCCAATCCATAAGGAGACGTTGTATCGCAGTTGTGAACGCCCATGGAGGACACACCCGATATTGACATGATTTCATTAAGTTGTGACTCACAGTTTTTGATCATGGACATTGTAGTTGCATTTCCTGTGGAACCGATTCCATGACAAACATGATCTGTATGCTATAGCATCTTTAATGACAAGAGAATTGAATACAATCGTTATTTCAAACCCATTTTCCAAAATGTTCAAATTATTGACTTTGAAACTAGTGTAAATTTTTTATTTTTGTTTAGTTTATATCTATACAGCTACCTACCTATCTACCCACTTATCTACCTCCCCAACCCCTCCTCACTTTCTACTTTTTGGTATCTCCACAAGCTGCAGCTACTCCTCAAGTACCTGCTATCATTCCATTAGCCCACCTTTCCATTTATCCAAATACCCACCCTCCAGCACTCTCACTCTTGTTACATGTGCACAGGCTGCTGGGAGGAGGAGATTCTACAGGTGCTTCTCAAGTACCTGGCTATTGGCAACACTGAGATCCGACAGGACCTGATTAGGACCATGATCAATGGCAAAAACGTACAGTATGTTGACAAGGTGAGCTGGTCCTGACACCACACAGACAGTTGCTATACAATGTAGTTCTGTGTCAGTGAGTTTGTCAAGAAACATTGGCTTCATCCATACATGATGTGTGGTCAGTTGTTGATGATGTCGGAGAGTGATTAGAGGTTGCTGCCACATCAGTATCCATGAAAGTATGTACACCCATGTTCAAGATAGCAGTTAGCATTTCTGTGAGTTATTGAAGCAGTATTAGAAGACATTTAGTCCTTATATCTGGTGCCTCTGTAACCATTGTGTCATGTGACCAATATATCAGACTTACTTGGATACTGAAAGGTGACATTACATTTTTTTTACATTTTTTTTAAATTAATCATGTGCGGGTAGTAGAACATTCTTTCTACGATTAGGAAGTTTTATGAATATATATGGACAATCTTTCTGAATGTGTTTTACTGGTGCTATTAACCAATGACATGAGTTTCAGCATGTACATAATAATATTTCTTTATGTATTTATTTCTTGACAAGAAATATCCTGGTAAAACACATAGAAAGTGACAAACCAGCCATGCTCTTGAATCAGTCGTGAATGATGTGCCAGCTGCCTACAGCAAGGAATGTTTTTGTCAAGTGTGTATGTCCTTTCCAAGTGGTGGAGATGCTGTTCGTCTGTTCCAGAACATGCCAACCTTCCCTGAACTGGTGAAGATCTTGAGTCATTTCTGTGGCAACCCTGATCCTGAGGATCCTATATCATTTGAGGCAGCTGTGCTGCTGGGCCGTCTGTGTGTGGCAGATGCCAATGGCAAGCAGAAGTTGAAAAATGCTCTCACCGAGTCCACAGATTCCCACATCAAGTCTAAGGTCTGTCTACCATCAAGAGTGCATGTTGTATGTTGGCCATCCCACCCAGTCTACCAAGGTTTTTTCTGCATATCATTGTTCTCTGTGTCCTCAAGTATTTTGTCCTGTCCTGAAATAAAGGATATTCTGTTATGATTTAATTCTCTTGTCCTATTGTCCAGCAGGTAGTGGAGAACAGTATCTTCTGTATTCATGCATGTCCTCCTGTCCTACAGAATATTTTGTTTTTGTGCTGCTTTTTCACAAAAAATGACCTTCACACATTGTACACATGTATACCAAGCGGACGGTATAGCCACTATGCTACCTCACCATGTCCTCTGTGTCCCCACCTCCTGCTAGCATGTATGTCCTCATATATGTTCCTTTGTCTTGCAGGCAGTGGAGATTCTGGTAAAGCAGCTGAACTGCACTGACAGCAGTGTCATAACCAGTGTACAGGACATCCTTGCCACATCTACTGTTTGGAAGCATCGCGAACTTGCAGCCAAACTCCTCATCTCCCTCGGTGGGTTAAGGACAGGTCCTAGTTCTGTGGTTGTAAGGGGATGCATTGGGGGCAGGTTTATTATGCAACAGATGGGGAA
The DNA here is from genome assembly GCF_037392515.1 of Haliotis asinina. NCBI lineage: Eukaryota > Metazoa > Mollusca > Gastropoda > Lepetellida > Haliotidae > Haliotis > Haliotis asinina. The sequence continues at coordinate 78,432,114 of NC_090284.1, read as the reverse complement.
AGGACATGTTGTAGATGGATGGTTGTACGGGGTACATCTGTTAGAAAACAACCGTCAGGGTAGTATGTAAAGTGATCTTTTCCCACCTTCATGGTACAGGCCCAGGACATCCATGTGTGAGGGATGACTATGAGGAGATCTACCTGTTGCTGGAAAGACGCCTGTGGGATGACCCCAGTAAGGTAAATAACTCCTGTACAAAAATTACATACTACTTAGCTGTGTACTGTATACTACCCATAGCGCAACTTAGTGTGTGTTATATTGAGGGACAGTTGTGTCTTGTTATAGTGAAGGACAGTTGTGGACTGTTTACTACCCATAGCAAAACTTAGTGTGTGTTATGTTGAAGGACAGTTGTGTATTGTTGTTGTGAAGGACAGTTGTGGACTGTTTACTACACAGCACAACATAGTGTGTTATGTGCACTATGTTGTGCTGAAAGACAGTTGTGTATTGTTTGCTGCACACAGCACAAAACAGTATGTGTTGTATTGAGGGACACCTGTGTGCTGTTTTACTGAAAGATAGTTGTGCATTGTTTACAAGAAACAGCACAATACAGTGTGTTGTATTGAAATACACCTGTGTACTGTTTTAATGAAGGACAGTTGTGTATTGTTTACAAGACACATCACAACACAGTGTGTGTTGTATTGAAAGACACCTGTGTACTGTTTTAATGAAGGACAGTTGTGTATTGTTTACAAGACACATCACAACACAGTGTGTGTTGTATTGAAAGACACCTGTGTACTGTTTTAATGAAGGACAGATGTGCATTGTTTACAAGACACATCACAACACAGTGTGTGTTAGTAGTAGGGGTAATAGTAGCAAGAGCTAAGGGCCCAACCAAAGCCTTATTTAGTAAATAAGGCTTTGTAGAGACTTTTTTTGAAAGTGTTTTAGAACCCCCATTCCCTATACTACTTCCCACGCAATGGAGCGGCCGACTCTGCAACTATTGATTTTAGTTTGATAGCGTCTGCCGGTTTCTTACCGGTGAGACGGGTGACTTCATGGTTGATTGCCGACACCACCTTGGGTAACCTCGTGACCCATTCAGTCGATCGTTTTCCAGGGGTGACCATCTCCCTAGCATACTGATGGCCGAACAAGCGCTCAGCCAAAGTCCTATTAAATCTCTCAACTATGGCTTGGCTGCGATGGGCTCCGGCCGTGCCACGCCTGACCTTTGTATCGTGTTTGGCTAGCAGTTGTGACACGGCACCCATGAACTCCCGTCCGGGGTCAACTTGCAGCTCTGTTGGCCACGTCAGCGGACTGCGTTTGTATATGCGTTCGAATCCTCTGGCTACCTGGGCCGAATCTTTCGTGGTCAAGGGTTCGGCTTCCTTGTAACGACTGGCTACGTCCACTACGGTTAAGGCATACTTGTACCTCTTGTCGTGGGGTAGGAACAGTAGGTCTGCCTGGTGAACGCTATTAGGTATGTTAATACCGAACCTCCTTCTAGGCACGTAGCGTGGTGCCGGCAAATAGATCTGCGACAGGGCTTGTTTTTCAAGCCACGCTTTGGCTTCCTCCGGGGGTACTCGCGCTATTTTAGCTAGCTTATCTACTGCGCTAGCTCCTTTCCAGTACCCACGCGGGCTGTAGTAAATAGCCTCAAATTTTTTCATGTCCATACGCGTATGTGTTTATTCCATCAATAGCTATCCAACGTTTCGTGTCCATAGGCGACAGGGACGTCTTGTTTATAGTCAGTCCGTATATCTTATGTCCATCACTTCTAAGTGTGTTCATTTTATGCCTAAAGGTACGGGTCTTGAACAGGGCTTCCTTGAATCTGGCGTGTTTGATGTGTTGTTTCACCACATACTTCTTAACCCCCTTAGCCTTCCGGATCTCACTATTGTCGGCTTTCAGTATGGAGTACATCTTAGGTCTCAAACCTATGTACTCGGCTATGGGCGTGCCAGCACACTCGTCCTTCATCTTACCTAGGACCTTTTTATTTACCGTACTGTGTATGGTATGGGTCTTAGGGTAGTCGCTGGTGTCGTATAAATCGAGGTGTTTTTTCATGTCCTCGTACACGTCCTCGGTTCGAATTTCTAACAGCAGGGAATCCGTGTCAGTGTACAGCACTTCACACCTGTCGCCGTACTGTTTCTTGAGCTCGTTGTAGTAAAAGTCGTACATCAGGTGTTTGGATAAATCGAGGATGCTCATCCCCACGTAAACAGGCCGGTTGAATTTTATGTGGCTTTTCTTCATGTGTAGGGCAACCAGGTTGTCTGTGAATATCTTACTACGGTTGAATGCCGGACTGGCTATCAATCTCCTGAGCTTGTCTTCCTCACTCGACGGAACCAGCTTCACGGTCACGCGTTTCCTCAGGTTCTCCATAGTCTTACCAAACACCGAGTTGTTCATGAGCTTGTAGAGATTTTTCTCAAAATCACTGGTGGCTTTTTTTCGTAGGTCTGTGTTCATTCTGATGTAGGGCTCCATCCATGGGCTCTGGTCGAACATGAGCACCCTGTGTATTTTGGTCAGCCTCATACCCAACGACAGGTACAGCTGTAGGTTGCGATAGTGAACGATGTACTTGGTCTTATTCATTAAGTTAGGCACGAGTTTTTCAACGTCTGTCACACGCCCACCTAACAAGTTATGTTGGTACTCAGACATCCAGTCTGGGTTAACCCTCATACGTTCGGGGGCCAGGGGGTAGCTGTTGTGTGATGTGTGTAATTCCTTGGGATACTCTAAGTCAACCTCGAGGATATAACCTTTGTTCGAATCTGGTGCAACCCCCATAACATCAACGTGGGGTACCCATTCGAATCCCCCTGTAGGTAGATACTGGCTCATGGCCCAGCCGTACAGGTTGTTTGCGTCGAGGTAGAGAATGTGATTGGTTGGTTTGTTAGGATCGTAACCTTTCACGTATTGATTATTTGCTTTCGCGTATCGTTTGGATGCCATGGACATCCCACCTCGCAAGCCTTTCTCAATGAATAGGTGCATGTCGTAATCTGTGAGCAATTCCAAATTAACTCCGGTCTTTTTAAGCAAGGCGTCCCACGACAGACCTGGGCTGGTGTAATACCATGCAGGGTCGAGTTTATACTGCTTGAAACACGTCCGCCTAAACATCTCAAACACGTCGGCTAACAGCAGTACATCTGTCCTCAAGTACAGGTCGTGATAATCACCCAGGTTCTTACAACCCAGTTTATTCCATACGTTAGTCGCGTGCGAGTAATCATCTCGTGAGACGGACGCCTCATTCAGCTTGCTATAAAAGCAGTCAATAGGGGGTAGTCTGGTCTCGGTGAACTTGACCCAACTATCCATGTACTCATAGGGGTACACACCCTTCCTCATAAGCAGGGGTCTAGTCTCGGCGTCTGTGTATCGATCGGTGATAGGGAAGGTATTGTTGGCCTTGACCAGACTGTCGAGTGACGACAGGAGGAACTGAAACGAGTCAATGAACCTAAGTCCGTTTAAGCTGAAGGAGATGTATCTCTCCATGTTGTTGGGGATGCACGTTATATTACCATCGATTTTCGCGATGGCCTGCATGATCAAGTGTGAGTCGTACCCTCTCAAGTTGTGAAAGACAACGGGGATGTTTATTGTCTTAGGGTTGATTTTAAGCTTGAGGTTGCACGCGCTGTGAGCGGCGCCTCTATACTTACCAGTTATGTGGCAGTGATCTCTCACCGAATCACCGTTAAGTGGTGAGTCGCACACGTGACAGTTAGTGCTACTAGCGTGAGCTAGCCTGTCGACTCGGGTCATACGTATGGGAGCGATTCTATACAATGTATTCCTAATAATTTTTTCTTCCTCCTGCAAACACTTTAGAAACCTTTCAGCCGCGTCAGGGCCCCTATACACTACCGGAGCTTTCGTTTCCCCGTCACAACGGACGACAATGTATCCAAACCCACAGGCTTTATGCTCTTGTGTTTTGTGGGTAAAGCTACCACTGGGAACCTCGCCGGCGGCACCACTGGGGGAATCCCCCACCACCAAGGCTTCGAAGTCGGCGTATATGATATAAGGCACAGACATTTGGTTCTTGTGGTTACCGAATTTTAGGATATTATCACCTTCCTTAGGCATGTCGACTCGTATGGCCGTCTGCCCCACACCTTGACAATCCTCCCGGTGGGATTCTAATAAATCAGCTCGTGTGAAGCCATGTAGGCATCGTTCACAGAAGTGGGTCTTTTCTCTGTGTGCCGATTGGTCATACAACAGCCTGCTAAAGTGTTTTATCCATGTGTAGTGATACTTGTCACCTCGCTGGATCATGAATATATTGATAACTTGGCGATCCTTCACCCCGCTGACCCTGTGTACTATTGTTGTGTTACCTTCGTGCCCAAAGACATTTATAGCCAGATTATTCTGTTTTTCTACTTTAGTGATCTGGGATATGGGGGTGGGTTCATCTATACCATCCCAGTTGAGCCCATCATCCTGAGGATAATTAGAAGGCCTGTTCGGATTAGTGTCAGCTGGAAATAAGGCTGACCTGATAGCTAACCTCAGGCAATCGTTTCCTCTATTCTTAACGTTTACTATGGCATTTTTGTTCCTATAGTAGGGAGGCAAGGCTAGGTATGACCCGCCTCTGAACGGCACGTAGTTAGCTATGTCTAGATAGACATTATCGATTTTATCTACAGCCCACCCGGACCCCAAGTGTGTGTAGCATTCTAGGTATTCTCGTATCTGCTGAAAACTGGTATCGATTGATGTGTCAATGGTCTCTGTATGTGTGACGACTTCTTGTTTACCTCGGAAGTAAGGCTGAACATACTCAGTGAGGTCCCCAACCTGCTTATCGAGCGACATTTTCACTGTGATCTGAAACTTGATACTTCCTAGGTTATTTAGTTCCTGGTTGACCTTATCAGCTATCAGAGGCTTGATATCTGTAATGTCTATGTTTCTATCAACGTGCATGTGCCAACCTCTCAAATAGTTGCCTACAGCGCGCTCAGTGCGCACGAACTGTAGGTCAATAGCTCTATTCTGTCGTAATAATTCTAAAAGTTGTGGTTTCCTCATACGGGAATATCCGCCTAAACCCAAATCGTGTGCCTCGGCTTTCAGTTGTTTTACAGTGGGAGGTTTTGCTACGGGGGCATGTGATAACAATGCGGTTAACCCGGCTCTCCCCAGGTTTGAATAACCCGTGTATCCAAGCTGTTTTGCTTGAGCTTTTAATTGTTTTACCGTAGGGGCTTCTAAACCTAGTAATCTCAACAATGCTGACTTCCGCATTCGAGAATACCCGATCACACCTCTCTGTTTTGCGACCCGCTTAAGCTCGCGTACAGTAGTCATAGTGTTTACACCTAAGAGAACCAATGTCTAATTGGGTCACATTGATAAAAAATATAGTGAATCAGAATACCCGGTGTTTTGCGATATGCTTAAGCTCGCGTACAGTAGTCATAGTTTACACCTATTTGGAGTCTATCTTGAGCAGTCGCCTACGTTCTTTTATGTAGCCCTTTTTATTCTCGTAGATGAGTTGATGTCTGACTACGTTCGCTCCGTGAGCTTTACATAGACAGTAGTGCCCTTTAACCCCGATACCACACACAGAACACGTGTAGTTAGGACTTCCCATATGGAAACAACAGAACCCCTGATTCCTGCATTTCCTACCACAGGCCTCGGTCTTCCCCATAAGTATGTATTCGCATCGGTATGGAGCGGGTCTCATGTTTACTTATATGGGTATTTAGTTTAATTGCTTCGCAACCAATGCAGTAGCTGCTATACCCAACACTATGAAGCCCAGTTCACGATCCATTTGCCCCTTGGATGGTGTGTAGTACTGAGCGAGTGTGGGTTTATTTAGCGGTTCCAATTGTTTACCAGTTAGTAGGTAGTATTCTTTCATTGCTTCATCGACATCGTTGAATGTTTGAACGGCATGGTTTTCATGCTGGAGTTGTTCGTTAATAAAATCGATCCTCTGGAGGCGTTTTTTAGCGTACTCGGCCTGTGCCCTTTGTAATTTCTCAGTAGCGAGATCGTGCCGCTTCCTTTCTTCCTGTATTTCAGCCGCGTGGTCATCTCGTAGTTTCGAGAAGAGGAAATTACTCCCGGAAAATGCCAGGGCATTCACTAACGCCCCACCGACCATCATAGCTATCGTGGCCATCCTATATTTATTTCATTATATTTTCAGGTATTATCCCTTGTTTTACTAGGATGTCTTTTGTGGCCATCGCCATACCAAGGTTCATTATGAGCATACCCATATCCTGCAGGTTGAAATCTAGCTTGATAGTTGGTTGTTTAAGCACCATTTTAGTCAACCGAGCGTACCCTACGGCTAGACTGGCGACCACTGTGGCGTGGTATGCGTCGTTGACGAACGTTTTCCCCTCAGACATTATGTATATGATATAAAAATATTAAAATTATAACATGATATGCGGGTCGACAGTGGGGGTACCCCCCACACCCCCAACAGTGGGGGTCCCAGGGTTTCCCACAGTGGGGGTACCCCCAGGGTTTCCCACACCCCCACGATATAACCATGTTATAACCACGGCAGCAGTTACGCCTACAGCCAACAACAGTCGGGTTGGGTTGGTCACTGTAATAATTTTATGTTGGTTACACCACCGTTTTTTACCGGCAGCTACTCTCTTAGGATTCTTCTGCCTGGTTACTGTTGGGGGTTCCTGTGAAGGGGTCACCTCGGGAGGGGTTTCCCTCACTGTGGGGGGTACCCCCACTGGGGTCTCCTGTGCAGCATCCATCTATACTATTATTATTATTTTTTCTCTCAAATTGACAATGCTTTGCCGTGATAATCGCCGCCGTCACTGGAGCCAACAACATACCATATTTGTGGTACAGCTCGCAGCTGATAGAGCTCACGGCGTGTTCGATAAAAGGGTCTTTCTCGAGGTCCTCCCACAGGTAAAGTCGGCGCTCTGGTGGAATGGGAAGGAAGTGTGACACAATACCGGTGTATATCTGGGTCATAGCCGATCCTATTGTCTTTGTCATTTCTGCTCCGAGCCGGGACTCGTATCTAGCATACAGCTTATCGATTTCTTCGGCTGACATTTTGTGAATTTTATCCGGAGTGTAGTCTCCAAAGTAATGTTTGGCTTTGCCGCCAACAGCCAACGCCACCAGTTTCTCTCGCTTGTCATCAGTGGGGGAGACCCCCACACCCTCAGGTACCAACAATTGTTCGAGCAATTCCTCACACTCCATCTTATAATATAACAAGTAAGATTTAGTTTTAACTATATAATACCCGATGCAGACAAAACACAGAGAAATGAAGGTTAAGTTGCACACGACAAACACTTCAAATATCATAGCTATACTTAGCATTTGCTTAGCTTTAGCTTAGCTTTGCTTAGCTTTGCTAAGCTTTGCTTAGCTTTGCTTAGCTTTAGCACACCCTATATGCTACTGGTTGGTCGGTCTTGAGCACGAGCTTAGCGTGTTTAGTTTCAGCGAGCTGTTTCTTCACCCGTTCCCGTTCTAATTTGCTCATCACATCGTTCTCTCTCAAACACTCCTCAAACGAATCCCTGTCCTTGCAGTGAAATAAGGCCCCCCATCGCGTCTGCTCCCTGAGGTCTTTCAACACCGAGTTGAACTTCTGCGTTAGCACCCAGACGCTGTGATTTGCATGCCGGCCGGAGAAGGCCAGGTACGATAGCATGTCTCTCTTTTTTGTTATCTCGCGATTAGCGCTGCAGTCGTCCAGTATGAACAGCGTCGGTTCCCCTTTAAATTTCTCGTGAAGAGCTTTCAACCAGTCCTGCAGGCGTGTTCCAGGGTCGATTTTGTGTACGTCCGGGTCCGTCATCACCCAAGGTCGCGCGTACGTTTTATTCATGCTCAGAGTAGGGCACATGATAACGATGTTATCGAACACATCCTTGTAGTAACCCTCCAACATATCCAACACGAAAACGGTCTTCCCACAGCCAGTCTGCCCGCACACTATGGCGCAGTGTGGGTCAGTGGGCAGTGGGGGGTACCCCCCATCAGTAGATGGCTTGCACGAATCTCCCATTGTCTATATTAAGTTGCGCGTCCATAATAACGTACAGATATAATTTCAACTTACCAGCGGGTTGAGCCTTCTTAGTAATCTGGATGGTTATCCCTTCGCTGCCGTTATCTATACGGCGCCCGCTACCGTGCAGTTTATCATCATCCGTGGATCGCATGTCCAACCATAGGGCGTACTTGGTGGTCAGGTATTCACCGATCTGCACGGAGCCGAGGTCCAGGTCCTTTGTTATATAATGTGGGGTCCCCACTGGTAGCTTTTTTATCTCATCCCACTGCTGGTGTGGTCTCATACCATGACTGAACAGCTGGTTGGGCACGCCCTCGATGGTCACTTCCACCTTTTCAATCTCGGGGTTGAAAAACTTCTCGCTGTCCCTCCGGAATGGCTCGTAATCCTCCACGGGGACGACCAGGATACCTTTCATCGATCGCGCCGGCACGTTCAGGTTGATATTCCACACAGTGTCGCTCTTATCTCGCACGACTGATCTATGTCTCAGTACGCTATCGTACAGGATAGCCATCTTCCCAGAGTACTGGCTTCGAACCTGCCTGGCCAGCTCCGGGCTAGTGACCATGTCAAACTCGAGAGAGATGTTGTCTATGGCATAACTGGCCTCATCACCGTTCGGCGTACGCACTACTTTGCTATAGTCGTTAAACGTGAGCTCGTATTCGAGCCTATCACCCAGCGCGGCCTAGTAAAACGGTGCGTGTCCCGTGAGCAACTCGAAGTCGAGCGGCACGCAGAATCGATTCCCGTATGCTCGAGCGATGGCTTTTTCACCGTCCGATAGCTTGTCTAGCTGGTCTTGCGTGAAGGCATACCCTATGCGCGACCGGGTTGATTTGCTGATGCCCTGGTACACATCATTGACTCGTTCTCCCTCGCTTTTCCAGAGATCCCCGTAGCAGTGAAACACGTCGCTGTCGTCGATACTCAGCACCTCGTTACCACTGATCTTGACGGTCGTTTTCTTGATGATAGCTCGACCCACGTTCCGCACTAGCTCGCGTTTGTCGTTGTCGGAGGTCAACGTGATATTGAACGCCAGTCGAACAGTGCCTGGTACAATGAGGTCATTCTCACCAAGGTTTGGAAATCTAACCAGCAGAGTTTGATTCTGGTCTATCTTGCTGGGATTGTTGGTGATGGTCACCGACTGGCGCACGGCTCTGGCTCCTAATGGCTCTCTCAATCTTCTGAAAGGATCTAATTTTCTGCCGTACATTGTTATATAAAGGAAATATATTTTTAATACTAATGGATGAAGACATACCTATGGATGATATGTGGGGCGATAGTGCCCAGGCATTCGATGATGACCAGGAGACCTCATTCTCGCAAGGTGGCGCACTCACGTGGCAGGCCGTCGACGATTATTACAACGCAGTTGAAAATAAATCCAAACTCAAGCTGCTGTGGCGAGACTATTCCAAGTTTACCATCGATAGCAATGGCAAGCTGCGTTTGAAGGCTCGCCCGGAGATCGATCTCGTGAATAAACGCATGAGAGAACCGCTTGCTTTATCAACATTGGGCAGTAAACATGGGAGTGACTTGATCCGCGATGAACTAGGTTTCATAGATTACGGTGGCGCGCGACCTAAGCTTCCTCCAAAGGTCCGTCAAGGTCTGCAAGACATCAGGGACGCCACATCAGACCAAAACATGACTTATGATATTAAAAAGGTGTTGGCCGACTACGAGAACAAGCCCTTCCCGGGTCTCGAATTTACCTTTCGGGAACTGCGGGGGTTGGATCTGACGATGCAAACCATTAGCGGACATCTCGCGAAAAGCACGGCCAAAATTAGCGTGATAGACGACCACAACGCCCATGAAAAGGACAAACTCGGTGAAACTGAGGACGAGGCTCTGAAAGCCACCATCAAGAAACGAATACGTAATTTGGAAGAGGAAAGGCAGACCTGGCTGGAGACAGGGTCCGGCTTCAAAGAAAAGCTTCGATCCCAGGTCAGCCGTATACGGGAAACCATCAATCAAGTCCTCTACCGAGACACCACGTTAGCAGACAGGATTCAGATATTGTTCCGGGAGCAAGGGATCACCATCGCCAGCATTCTGACTGCATTGGGTTTCATCATATCAACCCTGGTGGTGTCACTGACAGGGGGTACTGTGGGGCCTGCCGGCGGCGGAACCCCAAGTGGCAGTGGTGTTAAAGACTGGATAAAAAAACTCGGGGAAGGCCTAGCTAAACTGGCTGGTAAAGCCGCCGAAGCCCTTCCCGGCATCCTGGGTAGCATCGTCTCGTGGTTGTTGGGCGCTCTGGCTAAAACTGCCACGTGGCTCAGTCAAAACCTGTGGGCAGCCATCGTCGCCGTGGCGGGTCTGGTGTACGTAGCGGCTAAGAAATTTTTAACCAAATAAGTCCCAAAGCTACCCCACCAACCACCAGGGCCGTTTTACTATCGATGTGCTGCTGATTGGAGGCCTGAATATGAGGGGCCACCTCCTGTGGTGTTGGTTGAACTTTAGACTCCGGGGGTGGCGCCACTATACCCGTTTCACGTGGTGGGATGTGTGGGATATAGGGGGTGTTAATATCGGGGTTGATACCCAACTTTTGATCCGCCGTGGCTATGACTATTTTGTTGTTATAACCCACCACTTTTTTTACTCTCAGTTGCATATCACTCGGAGCCATGTACAGCCCCACGCCGAACACGTAATTGACTTTCGATCTGGCGTATTCTAACACGTTTTGGTAACGGTCGATAGCCAGCGGGAGATCAACTGGAGAATTGATAGCATCATCAACGTTGGCAACGAACTGTTTCTGAGCGTCGTAAGCAGTTCCCTTACCGAGGATGTTGGAACGCGTCATCGACTGCGCACCCAACAGCGCCCACACGTACATTCGAATCGAGTCGTTCAAGCGTATTGTACCAGCACGAGTGAATCCTTTCGATGTTTTTGAGATCATTTTAGTCCAGGCTGTGGCTGCATCAGGATTGGTTTGCTTTATGTAGCTGACATGGATCTTTTCATTCGTTGTGGGACCTGTAAATGTATGACGGTGTGGGTTGTATGTACCATCTGCAGAACCGGCCATATATGTTCCGGACCTGTAGAAGTACACGTAAACTATACCGAGACCATGGTTCACACCAGGAAGGCGAAAGTCTTTATTCGTTGGAATCTCAAACTCCCCACAAACACGTTCATAAGCGCGTTTATCATAGGGGTTATTCGTCATACTCCACGCTTTATCTTGGGGAAGAGGAGCACTTATTTCCTTCAATATTCGTCTCGTTTGATAATAAATATGAAACAAAATGACTGCCTTACTCAGTTCGTCTATACCGTAGTCTAGTGTCACACCCGACCCTGTCGTCGCACACCACACAGCAAAGTTGAGTTGGTTCTGCCAAAACTGCATTGGGTTTTGATTCCAGTTTACCACTGACTGCGCGTTATTATCGTCACGATATAGTTTTCAAAGATATTAATAAAGGTTGTTTTAAACCCCGTACTACCTACCACCACGATTTTCAAGTGTGCTAAGTCCATATTATAATATATAATTTATATATTATAATACGTACATAACACTTCCAGGAATAACGAGCGGTGAGGCCGTTCAGCTGACGCACGCGATCGATAACACGTCAGGCCAACTAGAAGTCACACTCTGCGATATCACCTACCTACCACAATGGACTAACATCAACGCCAGCAACAATAAACTGTTCGTCAGTGGAACTCGCAGTCAGATAACTGACGGCTACTACAGCGTGTGCTCTCTAAACGACGAGGTCTTCAAACCCCTGGGAGCCGAACTCAAGATGAACGACTCAAACGGTACAGTGGTGTTAATCAACAATGGAAGAAACCCCTTGAGGCTCGGCCGACCATTAGCGAGGATACTCGGTATGTCTCCTGACGAGATAAAACCAACAACAACCGTCACAGGCACGAAGTTACCCGATCTAGTACCGTACCGAGAGCTGTACATTCATCTCGGTCAGGTGAGCACAACGTACAACATTCAAGGAGGTCACCCTTCCACTATACTGAGAGCAGTGCCGGTGAAAACTGAGAAATACAACGACGGTAGAACCGAGTCGTTTTCACCACGGCAGTATAAGAGATTAACCCAGGGCAACATACCTGAGCTGATAATATCGGTGTTAGATATAAATCATAATCCTGTAAATATAGGATACCTCAGCTTAACGCTTCACGTAAAATGACCAGCGCACAAGGGCCCGGAGTGAAAAAATGCGTTAATATCGGGATCTCCGACCTCGGAGACACGCGCGGTTTCGACGCTCCCGGAGTAGATGGTAAATCGTACGCCTTGCAACTGAAAAACAACATTTACAAACGCGTTGAAGTCCCCTCCGGTGGAACCCTAAGTGATATAGTAGATACCACAAGAGCAACAGTCAACACTAAGTACGCCCTTGTCAACACCGGTAATAACTGGATAATATACCCATCGTTCGGGGTTAAACTGTTCGACTTAGACGATGTTGAGAGCACTACCATCGCCCGACACAAGCCATATATGCTCGTCTTCACCGAAGATGACAAGTGGGTGTTGTTACCCGATAACGACTGGTTTCTCAATATTAGACTCGGCTCCCCCTACGTGTTCACGGATAATAAAGACAACCACCTAAACAAAGTCGTGAACAATGGAACCCTGCTCGTGGCTTACGTCCCAACTCAGAGACGTAGCGTAGTCGTCAGCCCACTCGACACTATGGCAGCCCACATGCTATCGAGTAAACCGGCCATACAAAACATGACATTGCAGTTGGTGTCTGAATTCGAAGGCGTGGTCAGTATACTAGAGAGTCTACCGGCAAACTCAACACTGATCATCAAAGTCTACCTAGGGGAACCATCGGGGAATGATGTCGAGATCGTGAAGGGGATCAAACTCGGGTGGGGGAAACGACACCAGTATCAAGTTTGCAACGTTTACGTGCGGGTGGGTGTCGGCTCCAACACCAGTCTGCAGGGGGTCAACGTGATCGTGGAAAACAAGATATCACTAACCAAGATCTTCCTGCCTGACAACATACACTTCATGGGTATAAAGTTCACCCCTGAATTATTATCAGAAAACCAGTTGGAAATTATATCGTAATAGTATAATAATGACCAGTCATCGTCCCAACACTACGCTTAACGACCTAGGAGATACGGAGGGATTCGATCAGCCTGGTGAGGAAGATGAATTATACATCCTGCACTTGAAAGACAACGTGTACAGACGGGTGTCGTTATCAGATTTTAAAGAGCCCAAATGGCTGATCAACTTAACACTCGCCTCACCTTATATCACTATGGACGCAGATGAGTGGATCTCTAAGATTAGGAACAACGGTATCTGGGTTGGGGATTTCATTCCGGAGCTAAATAAATTAGCAGCCAATACAGGTTTTTATATCGCAAAAAAAAATAATTTAATATCTGAAGGAGACAATAAATTAACATTTAGCAGCAATAATCCTTTTGGCATAAATCATGATGATAGAATATCCTCCCCTTTCACACTCATCATAGAAGTCTTCTTTGCGTCTTCAGACTACAAGGTAAACACCTCAAGAGGACACCAAATTTTACCCGGGTTGACAATACGCTGGCAAACCGAACATGTACGCAAATATTGTCGTATTGTTATACAACGGAATCCCCCCAGTAAACCCCTCACGGATATAATCTCCCTGGGTTCTATAAACCACTTAATAAGCCTCCGTGGGGTTTCTATTATAACAAAAAATCCTATTAGACTCTCACCTATTACCATGAATAATAATCTACACCTTGTAAGTTTTAAATACATTGAAAGACTATTAACTGAACCCCAATTAAAATATCTTTCATAATATATATTATAGGATGGGTCTGTACCCAGTCGTAGAGGAAGTAGCGAAGACGCTGGAAACCGTAGATGGGTTCCGCTTGAGGCAGTTATGTGATGTGAAACGCCAACTAGAACAAGACCGTGACACGCGGAAAGCACTATATAAAAAGTACCATAGAGCTTTCAATATCGTGGACGGGGCTGACACTACCCTTATGGCAACCAGCATGGGACTAGGGGCGGCAGGTGTTGGGTTGTTGGCTACCATCGTGGCCGCACCTATAGTGCTAGGTATTGAAATAACAGCTGGGGTGGCAGGGTTGGCAGGGTTGGCGCTTAAGTTAGTATCACGCAGACTTCATCGTAAGGCATTGAAACACGACGAGATCAGGATTCTGGCCGAAGCAAAGCTCAACACAGTAAGTGGGCGTATTTCCACGGCACTCTCTGATAGTAAGATCTCAGAAGAGGAGTTTCGTTCAATCCTCTCTGAACTCACAAAATATAACGGAATGAAACAAGATATTCGGGCCAAGTCTCGTAAGTCTGCTATCAGCGAAGACGAGAAAAAAAAGTACATAGAACAAGGGATACAAAAAGCCCAGCAAGCCTTTATTACGAACACCAAAGAGATCATAGGCGGTTCACGTTAAACTGTTTCATCGATATAAACGTGACATAGGGGTTTGTAAGAGAAGAATTATTGATCGTACCGTACGGCACAGTGTTACCTCCAACACACGTTAAGTAGTAGGGGTAATAGTAGCAAGAGCTAAGGGCCCAACCAAAGCCTTATTTAGTAAATAAGGCTTTGTAGAGACTTTTTTTGAAAGTGTTTTAGAACCCCCATTCCCTATACTACTGTGTTGTATTGAAAGACACCTGTGTACTGTTTTAATGAAGGACAGATGTGTATTGTTTACAAGACACATCACAACACAGTGTGTGTTGTATTGAAAGACACCTGTGTACTGTTTTAATGAAGGACAGTTGTGTATTGTTTACAAGACACATCACAACACAGTGTGTGTTGTATTGAAAGACACCTGTGTACTGTTGTCCTGAATGGAGTTGTGTATGGTTTACTACACAAAACAGTTGTCTACAAGTCTTATTTCTGATTATACAATGCCATTTAGAAAGTGGTCAGATGCAACAAATGTCATATTTGGGATTTCACTTTCTCAGTGAAGTACAAATTCTAGTACTTTTTTTGCTCAGCACACAAAGTGGCTGAGCGGGCTAGGTGGCTGACTTTGTGTGCTGGTGATTAGGTACCTGTCTCTGAGGGTGCGAGTTCGACCCCAAAAATGTCCTAGAATTTGTACTTTACTGAGAAAGTGAAATCCCAAATATGACATATATTGCATTTGACCACTTTCTAAATGGCATTGTATAATCATAGCTTTCGGCTGTGGGAGCCGTGCCAATTCACACTTATCAAAGGGGTACACAAAGTACGCAGTCTATACTACCAGTTGTCCGACTTTCACTTTTGTGGAAGTCTCAGTGGCTGAGTGGGCTAGGCGGCTGACCTTGTGTGCTGGCGATTAGGTACCTGACTCTGAGGGTGCGGGTTCGAAATCCCGGATGGGACTCGACCCCAAAAAGTACTAGAATTTGAGAAAGTGAAATCCCAAATTTGACATATGTTGCAAGTCTTATCTCTGTCTTGTAGGAGGTACGTACAGCAGCAGCCAAGGCATTGACGGCGCTACGGATGTTTGCCCGTGCATGCGAGACCATTGAAAAGTAAGTGCAGCAACAAAAGATTTTAGTTTATAGTGGCAATATCTTCAAGATATATAAGATCTTGTGTTGGTGTATTTAGTACAAATTGTTTGTTTATGTATCTGTTTGTTGAGTGAGACACATTTGTTCACTGGGCTTATGTCATACCTAGGTTGCTGAATAATTTTGTTTGTTCACAGTACATTACTGTGTTCAGTGTAGGGTAATCAGGTGACAATATTATGCTGTTTCTGCAACTGTAAGATGCGACTGCCTTAGTGTCATGTGTGAGTTTACTGGTTATGTGTCACTTCCTAATATTCTTGCAGACGTCTGGAAGACCCTGAAGAAGAGGCAAGGGCAGAGGCAGCCATTGCTGTGGTAGGTACTGGGACAGAGGCAGCCATTTCTGTTGTAGGTACTGGGACAGATGCAGCCATTGCTGTGGTAGGTACTGGGACAGATGCAGCCATTGCTGTGGTAGGTACTGGGACAGAGGCAGCCATTGCTGTGGTAGGTACTGGAACAGAGGCAGCCATTGCTGTGGTAGGTACTGGGACAGTGGCAACCATTGCTGTGGTAGGTACTGGGACAGAGGCTGCCATTGCTTTGGTAGGTCCGGAGACAGAGGCAACCATTGCTGTGGTAGGTACGGAGACAGAGGCAGCCATTGCTTTGGTAGGTACTGGGACAGAGGCAGCCATTGCTGTGGCAGATACGTGAGACAGAGGCAGCCATTGCTGTTGTAGGTATGGAGACAGTAGCAACCATTGCTGTGGTAGGTACTAGGGCAGATTCAGCCGTTGCTGTTGCAGATACTGGGACAGAGGCAGGCATTGCTGTGGTAGGTACTAGAGCAGAGGCAGCCATTGCTGTGGTAGATGCTAGGCCAGAGGCAGCCATTGCTGTGGTAGGCTCTAGGATAGAGGCAGCCATTGCTGTGGCAGATACTAGGGCAGAGGCAGCCATTGCTGTGGTAGGTACTGGAACAGAGGCAGCCATTGCTGTGGTAGGTACTGGGACAGTGGCAACCATTGCTGTGGTAGGTACTGGGACAGAGGCTGCCATTGCTTTGGTAGGTCCGGAGACAGAGGCAACCATTGCTGTGGTAGGTACGGAGACAGAGGCAGCCATTGCTTTGGTAGGTACTGGGACAGAGGCAGCCATTGCTGTGGCAGATACGTGAGACAGAGGCAGCCATTGCTGTTGTAGGTATGGAGACAGTAGCAACCATTGCTGTGGTAGGTACTAGGGCAGATTCAGCCGTTGCTGTTGCAGATACTGGGACAGAGGCAGGCATTGCTGTGGTAGGTACTAGAGCAGAGGCAGCCATTGCTGTGGTAGATGCTAGGCCAGAGGCAGCCATTGCTGTGGTAGGCTCTAGGATAGAGGCAGCCATTGCTGTGGCAGATACTAGGGCAGAGGCAGGCATTGCTGTGGTAGGTACTTGACAGAAGTCGCCATTGCTATGGCAGGCACTAGGACAGAGGCAGCTGTTGCTGTGGTGGGCACTAGGACAGAGACAGCCATTGCTGTGGTAGATACTGGGGCAGAAGCAGCAATTGCATTGGTAGGTACTGATGAAGATAAGATTGGAGGAAGTGTGTAATTGTATTTTTAAATTTAAAACTTTCATTAAAGGAAATTTTCGTTTCAAGGGGACACTGGGTATGAAGAGTGAAAAGTTGACCAGACTTATGCTGGAGATGTTAGAGTTGGACTCAAGTGACTATGTCCGTCTTATGGTGAGTACACAGGCCAGGGAGGACATGCTCACTCACCTGGTGCTCCCTCACAACCAGGAGAGGGAGTGGAGGAAAGAGTACTCATTAGGAGTCTGAGTGAGGGAGAGTATATTCATTTGGAAAGTGTGTGAGGGAGAGTATATTCATTTGGAGAGTGAGTGAGGGAGAGTGTATTCATTTGGAGAGTGACTGAGGGAGAGTATTTTGTTTGGATTGAGAGTATATTGATTGGGAGAGTGAGTGTGGGAGAGTATAACTGTTTAGAGAGGGAGGGAGTGCATATATTTTTAGAGAGTGAGTGAGGCAGAGAGTATTCATTTGGAGAGTATATTCACTTGGAGAATGAGCGAGGGAGAGTGTATTAATTTGGAGAGGGATTGAGGGAGGGAGTGTGGAGTTGTGCCCATTTGCTCACTGTGATAAGTAATAAATGGGCATACGTCTCTTTAAACATGCTCCAGATGAATTTCATCAATTTGGCTTGGATCATGTCTTTGTATAAATCTTGTTTCATGTATACCTACCTTTCTGATTCAGTGTGTCTTTATTCAGGTCATGGATATGTAAATACATTTGTCTTATGCCTTGCTCTGGATAAGCCACATTACTGTCATCACTGACTGATTCATCATCATCTATCTCAGGACACTGTTTATCATGTAAATGTTTCTGTAAGTTGTGGTGATTGCTAAACACTTGTGCACAAAAATCACAATCCAGCAAGGGACGGGGACAGGGCTTCTAGGACACCAGTTTCTCCTGTGTTTTCGCAAATCAGAAGAAACTTGAAACAAGAGACCTCAGTCATCACAAGATGGCATGATTGATTTTAAACTGAATGCATTAGGACAAATGATGACTTCCTTCTGTAAAGATATGTGTAATGTGTGGATCTTTGATGGCTGTTCACATTAATTCGTAGAGGATAACCACATTCACAACATGGGGGTCCAGAAACACATCCTTTTCCAATTCAGATGAAATTCAACGTAGGGATGAACATGGGTTTGAATGGCATTATCCAAGGGCTGCCATCGTTTGTAGAACCATATAATATGTTCAGGATAAGGTTTAATGTTCATCCATTCTTGAAGCTGCTTCACTAAGTAGGTTTTACCACAGGTTGGCCCTGTGACGATGATGGAAAATGGGTGTAAGAGTCTAAATTCATCACCCACATGTTGCTGCTGTGGCTGCACAGGTGACTGTGTCTTCTGCTGCTGAGAGGGAGGAGAAGGAGAGGGAGGAGAAGGAGGATTAAAGGGAAGAGGAGAACTAGAGGGAGAAGGAGAAGGAGGAAGAGAACTAGAGGGAAGAGGAAGAGAAATAGAGGGAGGAGGAGGGGAAGGAGGACAGGAAGGAGGAGGAGGGGAGAACTGGAGGGAGGAGGAGAAATAGAGGGAGGAGGAGGGGAAGAACTAGAGGGAGAAGGAGGAGGGGAGAACTAGAGGGAGAGGGAGGAGGGGAGAACTAGAGGGAGAGGGAGGAGGGGGAGAACTAGAGGGAGAAGGTGGAGAGGGGGGATGAGGAGGAGAACTAGAGGGAGGAGGAGAGGAAGGAGGAGGAGAGAACTAGAGGAAGCAGGAGGAGAGGGAGGAGGAGAACTAGAGGGAGAGGGAGGATGGGGAGGGAGGATCAGGAGGAGAACTAGAGGGAGATGGAGGGGGAGAGGGAAGAGGAGAAGGAGAACTAGAGGAGAAGGAGAGGGAAGAGTAGAAGGAGAGGGAAGAGTAGAGGGTGGAAGAGAGGGAGGACGAGGAGGAGAGGGAGGAGGAGACAGTTGTTGATGTTTCTGTCTTTTTTGTATTCATATTGTCTGCACTGGAGAAAGCTTCATAGCACACGGGACACGTTGTTGACTGCATGGTGGTCCGAGTCTAAATGACACATATAGCCTTTTTTCTCTATTTAAATATCTGTTTACATCCGCTTTGTTGTCACTGATGGTTTCCCTAAGAAGACACTTTCTCTCTTCAGCTTGGCTTTAGCCTGTTGAACAACTTGTTTGGTGGGAGATGTGAGAGCAAACGTGTCTGTAGGAGCGTGTAGGTCCATCTTGACCCCTTTCTTTCGGTAATTGATCACATAATCACCCACGTTTGTAAAGGGATTGGGATAGCCGTTGATGACCTGCAAATAGTAATAATATCTGGTTCATTTCTTAGGGTCATCCAGATACGGTCTCTGGTATTTCCTGTTTATTTACTTGTTGCATTTGAATACTGACTCAAGCAGTGGTTGCAGATGACGTGTCACTGTCAGGGGTCCACGGCTAAGTGAAGCTAGACTGCCCTCGTGACCCTTTATATAGATGTCTGATGAACTCCTCTAGTGTTCAAAAATGAGTAGAGCGTGGTTTGGATCCACAGTGGTGTGGATGATAGGACCACTGTGCGTCTCTGCTGTACTTGCACCTGCTTTTGTGTTAGGACTTTACTATCAACCAATGACAATCAAGGACAACCCTCTCTGCTGTACTTGCACCTGCCTTTATGTTAGGACTTTACTGTCAACCAATGACAATCAAGGACAACCAAATCGCCACAAACACACTCAGTATTCTACATCACACTCTTATAGTGACATAACCCTTGTGAATATTTTTGAGGACTGTTGCATAAAAACCCCCTCATCAAGAATATTATTGGCAGTTGTGAGGTGGATGTTCTTGCCAAATCGTGAGTACTATTTCCTTCGTTATAGTGTTGGCAGTACTGTGTTTTGATTGATCATAATCTTGCTCCTTGATCCCACATTCAAATGCCTTCATTTCGATCATCTTTAGTGCACAATGCGTTCACACGACCTGAGGGACAGACATCTTCTTTATCACATTTTTCAGGGCAATATCACAGTAAGCCTGAAACCGAATTTAAAATAATACAAGTCAGATAAATAACAGAAGACTGTTTTGCATGTTCTATATCAAATCTGCACATATCTCTTGCCTGACAAGTGAAAAAACTAAGCAATTGCTTTAGAGCAAATCGATTTCTTAACATACTTACCTTGCACATGTCAGGTATATCGTAAACTAAAGGTCTTCTACATTGGAACTAGCATAATCATCACCCCAAATGTGGACAATCAACAGCATACATGAGACAGAGTCAGAGAGCAACTCCCTTCTTTTTGTTTTTTTCTCAAAGATGTTGATGAAATCCTTTCTGTTTTCTTTGATACTAGTCACGTCCATTTTCTATGTTCGAGGTAAATGGCTGCCAGAACCAGTGGAATGAAAAGCATGTGTGCAGTCTCTCTAGCATTACTGAATGCTGAATGACATAGGAAGCTGTTCAGGAACCGTTTATTGGCGACATGAGTCTAAACATACCTCTGAGAAAGTTGTTTATTCTGAGGTCAGCTAGGGTCATTGCCCTCTGTCAGCCAGGTGTTTAACTGGGTCATCAACAAAGTATTCACCAAGGTCATTGCCTTCTGTAAGGTCATGCAGGTGTTTGAGGTCATGATTTTAGGACTATTGAGCCTGTATATAACATAGGTGTGTCCAGTTGTTCGCTGTATGTAGTTGTGTCCAGTTCTTCACTGCATGTAGGTGTGTCCAGTTGTTCACTGCATGTAGGTGTGTCCAGTTGTTCACTGCATGTAGGTGTGTCCAGTTGTTCACTGTATGTAGGTGTGTCCAGTTGTTCACTGCATGTAGGTGTGTCCAGTTGTTCACTGCATGTAGGTGTGTCCAGTTGTTCACTGCATGTAGGTGTGTCCAGTTGTTCACTGTATGTAGGTGTGTCCAGTTCTTCACTGTATGTAGGTGTGTCCAGTTGTTCACTGTATGTAGTTGTGTCCAGTTGTTCACTGCATGTAGGTGTGTCCAGTTGTTCACTGCATGTAGGTGTGTCCAGTTGTTCACTGTATGTAGGTGTGTCCAGTTGTTCACTGTATGTAGTTGTGTCCAGTTGTTCACTGTATGTAGGTGTGTCCAGTTGTTCACTGCATGTAGGTGTGTCCAGTTGTTCACTGTATGTAGGTGTGTCCAGTTGTTCACTGTATGTAGGTGTGTCCAGTTCACTGTATGTAGGTGTGTCCAGTTGTTCACTGTATGTAGGTGTGTCCAGTTCACTGTATGTAGGTGTGCCCAGTTGTTCACTGTATGTAGGTGTGTCCAGTTGTTCACTGTATGTAGGTGTGTCCAGTTCACTGTATGTAGGTGTGTCCAGTTCACTGTATGTAGGTGTGTCTAGTTCACTGTATGTAGGCATGCACAGTTGTTCATTGTATGTAGGTGTGCCCAGTTGTTCACAGTATGGAGGTGTACACAGTTCTCTGTATCTAGGTGTGTCCGGTTGTTCACTGCATGTAGGTGTGTCCAGTTGTTCACTGTATGTAGGTGTGTCCAGTTCTTTACTGTACGCAGGTGTGCCCAGTTGTTCACTGTATGTAGGTACATACAGTTCTCTGTATGTAGGTGTGCACAGTTGTTCACTGTATGCTGGTGTTTACACTTGTTCACTATGTTTCAGATTGTCCGGTCATTTGCTGCTCTGCGGCTGGTTGACCGGCGAGTGTTACGGACCCTACGTGAGCGAGAGAGGCAGGAGGGACCTCTAGCCAGGTATGACTGTCAGAACAGTAGGACATTCACCATATGAACCAATAATCAACTGACATTTTAGTGCCTCAGCATATTTTCTCTAATATGTTTAACATGCTCATCTTGTAAGTGCTGCCACGGGTCAGGGAGAACAATATTTCTTTTCCCAGCTGGTGAAACATCAGGGGAGGGACAAAAGACCATTGTCAAGATAAACTAGGTTTTGTAGAAGGAATGTGATTTTGTGTTTGTGAAATAGAAATGCATTCTGTGTGATGAGATGTTTGTATGATCTTGTTAAGGTGCACGATTTACCATTTGCTGCAATGCAAGAAAACTATTGTCCATACTTTCAAATATTCCATAGTTTATCTTTGTAAGTAAGAATGTAAATGTCGTAAATATTTAGTCGCTTGATATATTGGTCTTGCTGTTTATATTTGAATCTGTGATTTCCATGCAAAATATTTTGGGTTCTCTTGGTCCAGTAGGTGATAAAGAGCTTGGGCACCATTCACTTAATGGCTTGTGGTATTGCATTCGGTTGCCTGAAGGAGATGAAAATCTGTTGAGGAATAGTGAGCGAAATGTCAGGGGCTGTGTACTTTATTTATCTGTGGCTTCCTTGACTCTGTGGTTTGAAAAACGAGGAGGCATCTTTGTTGACATTTCTGGCTCATGTTGTAGGATCCCACGAGACATTATACAGGTGGGATCATGCAAGTGACAAGTCTGTATCTGACATTCCCACAAAACGAACATATTGTAAACCTGTTGTCAAGCCTTATCCTCTGTAATATTGTGTCCTTGTTGTCAAGCCTTTTCCTGTGTGTTATTGTGGCCCTGTTGCCAAACCTTATCCTGTGTGATATTGTAGTCCTGTCGTCAAGCCTTATCCTGAGTGATAGTGTAGTCCTCACAGTTGTCAAGCCTTATCCTGTGTGATATTGTGGTCCTGTCGTCAAGCCTTATCCTGTGTGATATTGTGGTCCTGTTGTCAAGCTATATCCTGTGTGATATTGTAGCCCTGTTGTCAAGCCTTATCCTGCGTGATATTGTAGCCCTGTTATCAAGCCTCATTCTGTGTGATATTATGGCCTTGTTGTCAAGCCTTGTAATGTGTGATATGGTAGCCCTGTTGTCAAGCCTAATCCTATGTGATATTATGGCCTTGTTGTCAAGCCTTATCTTGTGTGATACTGCAACCCTTTTGTCAATCCTTATACTGTGTGATACTGTGGCCCTGATGGCAAACACTATCCTGTGTGATATTTAAACTAGCTTGCCTTTAGTGACAGTGTTGTGTGACTGTTGTTCCAATCCTGTTCTGTGTGACAGATTGGGGTATGTTCCAGTATTAAGCTATAGGTCATTTACGTTTTAACGAAAACAAAGTTTGGGGAAAAAACAGTAAACTTCAAGACACAACCAATGACACCATCTGCACTGCTGTCTTTAACTGATTCCTCCGTGTCCTTATCTACTACAGTTAGTTCCCTTGTATACATACTGAGTCCTCCCTGTCCTTATCTACTACAGTTAGTTCCCTTGTATACATACTGATTCCTCCGTGTCCTTATCTACTACAGTTAGTTCCCTTGTGATACTGTGGCCCTGATGGCAAACACTATCCTGTGTGATATTTAAACTAGCTTGCCTTTAGTGACAGTGTTGTGTGACTGTTGTTCCAATCCTGTTCTGTGTGACAGATTGGGGTATGTTCCAGTATTAAGCTATAGGTCATTTACGTTTTAACGAAAACAAAGTTTGGGGAAAAAACAGTAAACTTCAAGACACAACCAATGACACCATCTGCACTGCTGTCTTTAACTGATTCCTCCGTGTCCTTATCTACTACAGTTAGTTCCCTTGTATACATACTGAGTCCTCCCTGTCCTTATCTACTACAGTTAGTTCCCTTGTATACATACTGATTCCTCCGTGTCCTTATCTACTACAGTTAGTTCCCTTGTATACATACTGATTCCTCCCTGTCCTTATCTACTACAGTTAGTTCCCTTGTATACATACTGATTCCTCCGTGTCCTTATCTACTACAGTTAGTTCCCTTGTATACATACTGATTCCTCCGTGTCCTTATCTACTACAGTTAGTTCCTTTGTATACATACTGATTCCTCCCTGTCCTTATCTACTACAGTTAGTTCCCTTGTATACATACTGATTCCTCCGTGTCCTTATCTACTACAGTTAGTTCCCTTGTATACATACTGATTCCTCCCTGTCCTTATCTACTACAGTTAGTTCCCTTGTATACATACTGATTCCTCCGTGTCCTTATCTACTACAGTTAGTTCCCTTGTATACATACTGATTCCTCCGTGTCCTTATCTACTACAGTTAGTTCCCTTGTATACATACTGATTCCTCCGTGTCCTTATCTACTACAGTTAGTTCCCTTGTATACATACTGATTCCTCCGTGTCCTTATCTACTACAGTTAGTTCCCTTGTATACATACTGATTCCTCCGTGTCCTTATCTACTACAGTTAGTTCCCTTGTGATACTGTGGCCCTGATGGCAAACACTATCCTGTGTGACATACATCATCTACAGTTGCTTGATTACCAGGATGTACATCATTTCATTCTGGGAATGTGTCGGTTAAACAGACACATGTACACATTTATGCACTCACCCACTCACTCACTCACTCACTCACTCACTCACTCACTCACTCACTCACTCACTCACTCACTCACTCACTCACTCACTCACTCACTCACATGCACATCTGTGCACACATGCCTACGCATCACTATAGAAGTGCTGGAATCATAAACACACAACATTTCACTTCATCATATTGTTACGGTTAAAGATTTACCGTGACAACAATGTAAGAAATCCCCTGTGAACCAGCAAAACAGAACAAAGACAAGTCATAAATTTCAAATTATGTATTATTATGCAACGAGAACAAGGTATATGAAGTCACAAGTCAATTTCACAATACTGATTTCAAGTACAATTCAAGACAGACAAAATCTAAGTCAATGGGCCACAAAATACAATATAGCAAACTCACCAAAGTCTTAGTGCGAGAGAAGATCAACTATGCAGAATGTAAACACAGTGATCGGTCTGACATCAGATAATCTGACGGGTTTGGATGATCAAGCATTGGCAGTGATGTAACTCCAGCAAATATGAATGAATGTCGCCCTCAACACGGCAACCAGCCTTTATATATATACTCAGTCATTTCACTCGTCAACACTGTAGAATGCCCTCGAATAAGTCTCCCGGAAGTAAACACTTAAAAAACTAGGAGCAGATAAATTCCGGAAAACCAGAATCCTAAAAGTGTTGACCATCTATTAAAACGAAATGTGACCCATCATAAGTATTATTCAAAACACTAAACGTTGTGACCCAATAATAATTATTACTGAATTAACAGAATATACAGAAAATACACACACGTAACAATATATGCACCACAGAAATCATGCATACCTCACCTCACACACATGAAGATATCACGCAAACACACATCACACAGACTTCGCACAGATCGTGTGTGTGAGATGAAAGGTGCTGATGTCTGCATGTTTGGTGTGTGAAATCTGTGTGTGATGTGTGTATATGTGTGTGTTCAATTGTCTGCATGCTCGGGGAACACGTACCCCATTCCTTCACTGCTGTCATTGTGTTTCTCCATATGACACAGACTGTTGAGATAATGAGTAGGTTAAAGATTGTTCATATCCACCTAAAATAGCCTTCACTGCTGTCATTGTGTTTCTCCATATGACACAGACTGTTGAGATAATGAGTAGGTTAAAGATTGTTCATATCCACCTAAAATAGCCTTCACTGCTGTCATTGTGTTTCTCCATATGACACAGACTGTTGAGATAATGAGTAGGTTAAAGATTGTTCATATCCACCTAAAATAGCCTTCACTGCTGTCATTGTGTTTCTCCATATGACACAGACTGTTGAGATAATGAGTAGGTTAAAGATTGTTCATATCCACCTAAAATAGCCTTCACTGCTGTCATTGTGTTTCTCCATATGACACAGACTGTTGAGATAATGAGTAGGTTAAAGATTGTTCATATCCACCTAAAATAGCCTTCACTGCTGTCATTGTGTTTCTCCATATGACACAGACTGTTGAGATAATGAGTAGGTTAAAGATTGTTCATATCCACCTAAAATAGCCTTCACTGCTGTCATTGTGTTTCTCCATATGACACAGACTGTTGAGATAATGAGTAGGTTAAAGATTGTTCATATCCACCTAAAATAGCCTTCACTGCTGTCATTGTGTTTCTCCATATGACACAGACTGTTGAGATAATGAGTAGGTTAAAGATTGTTCATATCCACCTAAAATAGCCTTCACTGCTGTCATTGTGTTTCTCCATATGACACAGACTGTTGAGATAATGAGTAGGTTAAAGATTGTTCATATCCACCTAAAATAGCCTTCACTGCTGTCATTGTGTTTCTCCATATGACACAGACTGTTCAGATAATGAGTAGGTTAAAGATTGTTCATATCCACCTAAAATAGCCTTCACTGCTGTCATTGTGTTTCTCCATATGACACAGACTGTTGAGATAATGAGTAGGTTAAAGATTGTTCATATCCACCTAAAATAGCCTTCACTGCTGTCATTGTGTTTCTCCATATGACACAGACTGTTCAGAAAATGAGTAGGTTAAAGATTGTTCATATCCACCTAAAATAGCCTTCACTGCTGTCATTGTGTTTCTCCATATGACACAGACTGTTGAGATAATGAGTAGGTTAAAGATTGTTCATATCCACCTAAAATAGCCTTCACTGCTGTCATTGTGTTTCTCCATATGACACAGACTGTTCAGATAATGAGTAGGTTAAAGATTGTTCATATCCACCTAAAATAGCCTTCACTGCTGTCATTGTGTTTCTCCATATGACACAGACTGTTGAGATAATGAGTAGGTTAAAGATTGTTCATATCCACCTAAAATAGCCTTCACTGCTGTCATTGTGTTTCTCCATATGACACAGACTGTTGAGATAATGAGTAGGTTAAAGATTGTTCATATCCACCTAAAATAGCCTTCACTGCTGTCATTGTGTTTCTCCATATGACACAGACTGTTGAGATAATGAGTAGGTTAAAGATTGTTCATATCCACCTAAAATAGCCTTCACTGCTGTCATTGTGTTTCTCCATATGACACAGACTGTTGAGATAATGAGTAGGTTAAAGATTGTTCATATCCACCTAAAATAGCCTTCACTGCTGTCATTGTGTTTCTCCATATGACACAGACTGTTGAGATAATGAGTAGGTTAAAGATTGTTCATATCCACCTAAAATAGCCTTCACTGCTGTCATTGTGTTTCTCCATATGACACAGACTGTTGAGATAATGAGTAGGTTAAAGATTGTTCATATCCACCTAAAATAGCCTTCACTGCTGTCATTGTGTTTCTCCATATGACACAGACTGTTGAGATAATGAGTAGGTTAAAGATTGTTCATATCCACCTAAAATAGCCTTCACTGCTGTCATTGTGTTTCTCCATATGACACAGACTGTTGAGATAATGAGTAGGTTAAAGATTGTTCATATCCACCTAAAATAGCCTTCACTGCTGTCATTGTGTTTCTCCATATGACACAGACTGTTGAGATAATGAGTAGGTTAACGATTGTTCATATCCACCTAAAATAGCCTTCACTGCTGTCATTGTGTTTCTCCATATGACACAGACTGTTGAGATAATGAGTAGGTTAAAGATTGTTCATATCCACCTAAAATAGCCTTCACTGCTGTCATTGTGTTTCTCCATATGACACAGACTGTTGAGATAATGAGTAGGTTAAAGATTGTTCATATCCACCTAAAATAGCCTTCACTGCTGTCATTGTGTTTCTCCATATGACACAGACTGTTGAGATAATGAGTAGGTTAACGATTGTTCATATCCACCTAAAATAGCCTTCACTGCTGTCATTGTGTTTCTCCATATGACACAGACTGTTCAGATAATGAGTAGGTTCAAGATTGTTCATATCCACCTAAAATAGCCTTCACTGCTGTCATTGTGTTTCTCCATATGACACAGACTGTTGAGATAATGAGTAGGTTAAAGATTGTTCATATCCACCTAAAATAGCCTTCACTGCTGTCATTGTGTTTCTCCATATGACACAGACTGTTGAGATAATGAGTAGGTTAAAGATTGTTCATATCCACCTAAAATAGCCTTCACTGCTGTCATTGTGTTTCTCCATATGACACAGACTGTTGAGATAATGAGTAGGTTAAAGATTGTTCATATCCACCTAAAATAGCCTTCACTGCTGTCATTGTGTTTCTCCATATGACACAGACTGTTGAGATAATGAGTAGGTTAAAGATTGTTCATATCCACCTAAAATAGCCTTCACTGCTGTCATTGTGTTTCTCCATATGACACAGACTGTTGAGATAATGAGTAGGTTAACGATTGTTCATATCCACCTAAAATAGCCTTCACTGCTGTCATTGTGTTTCTCCATATGACACAGACTGTTGAGATAATGAGTAGGTTAAAGATTGTTCATATCCACCTAAAATAGCCTTCACTGCTGTCATTGTGTTTCTCCATATGACACAGACTGTTGAGATAATGAGTAGGTTAAAGATTGTTCATATCCACCTAAAATAGCCTTCACTGCTGTCATTGTGTTTCTCCATATGACACAGACTGTTCAGATAATGAGTAGGTTAACGATTGTTCATATCCACCTAAAATAGCCTTCACTGCTGTCATTGTGTTTCTCCATATGACACAGACTGTTCAGATAATGAGTAGGTTAAAGATTGTTCATATCCACCTAAAATAGCCTTCACTGCTGTCATTGTGTTTCTCCATATGACACAGACTGTTGAGATAATGAGTAGGTTAACGATTGTTCATATCCACCTAAAATAGCCTTCACTGCTGTCATTGTGTTTCTCCATATGACACAGACTGTTGAGATAATGAGTAGGTTCAAGATTGTTCATATCCACCTAAAATAGCCTTCACTGCTGTCATTGTGTTTCTCCATATGACACAGACTGTTGAGATAATGAGTAGGTTAAAGATTGTTCATATCCACCTAAAATAGCCTTCACTGCTGTCATTGTGTTTCTCCATATGACACAGACTGTTGAGATAATGAGTAGGTTAAAGATTGTTCATATCCACCTAAAATAGCCTTCACTGCTGTCATTGTGTTTCTCCATATGACACAGACTGTTGAGATAATGAGTAGGTTAAAGATTGTTCATATCCACCTAAAATAGCCTTCACTGCTGTCATTGTGTTTCTCCATATGACACAGACTGTTGAGATAATGAGTAGGTTAAAGATTGTTCATATCCACCTAAAATAGCCTTCACTGCTGTCATTGTGTTTCTCCATATGACACAGACTGTTGAGATAATGAGTAGGTTAAAGATTGTTCATATCCACCTAAAATAGCCTTCACTGCTGTCATTGTGTTTCTCCATATGACACAGACTGTTGAGATAATGAGTAGGTTAAAGATTGTTCATATCCACCTAAAATAGCCTTCACTGCTGTCATTGTGTTTCTCCATATGACACAGACTGTTGAGATAATGAGTAGGTTAAAGATTGTTCATATCCACCTAAAATAGCCTT
This sequence comes from Haliotis asinina, assembly GCF_037392515.1. Taxonomy (NCBI): domain Eukaryota; kingdom Metazoa; phylum Mollusca; class Gastropoda; order Lepetellida; family Haliotidae; genus Haliotis; species Haliotis asinina. The sequence continues at coordinate 78,402,514 of NC_090284.1, read as the reverse complement.
CACTGCTGTCATTGTGTTTCTCCATATGACACAGACTGTTGAGATAATGAGTAGGTTAAAGATTGTTCATATCCACCTAAAATAGCCTTCACTGCTGTCATTGTGTTTCTCCATATGACACAGACTGTTGAGATAATGAGTAGGTTAAAGATTGTTCATATCCACCTAAAATAGCCTTCACTGCTGTCATTGTGTTTCTCCATATGACACAGACTGTTGAGATAATGAGTAGGTTAAAGATTGTTCATATCCACCTAAAATAGCCTTCACTGCTGTCATTGTGTTTCTCCATATGACACAGACTGTTGAGATAATGAGTAGGTTAAAGATTGTTCATATCCACCTAAAATAGCCTTCACTGCTGTCATTGTGTTTCTCCATATGACACAGACTGTTCAGATAATGAGTAGGTTAAAGATTGTTCATATCCACCTAAAATAGCCTTCACTGCTGTCATTGTGTTTCTCCATATGACACAGACTGTTGAGATAATGAGTAGGTTAACGATTGTTCATATCCACCTAAAATAGCCTTCACTGCTGTCATTGTGTTTCTCCATATGACACAGACTGTTCAGATAATGAGTAGGTTCAAGATTGTTCATATCCACCTAAAATAGCCTTCACTGCTGTCATTGTGTTTCTCCATATGACACAGACTGTTGAGATAATGAGTAGGTTAAAGATTGTTCATATCCACCTAAAATAGCCTTCACTGCTGTCATTGTGTTTCTCCATATGACACAGACTGTTGAGATAATGAGTAGGTTAAAGATTGTTCATATCCACCTAAAATAGCCTTCACTGCTGTCATTGTGTTTCTCCATATGACACAGACTGTTGAGATAATGAGTAGGTTAAAGATTGTTCATATCCACCTAAAATAGCCTTCACTGCTGTCATTGTGTTTCTCCATATGACACAGACTGTTGAGATAATGAGTAGGTTAAAGATTGTTCATATCCACCTAAAATAGCCTTCACTGCTGTCATTGTGTTTCTCCATATGACACAGACTGTTGAGATAATGAGTAGGTTAACGATTGTTCATATCCACCTAAAATAGCCTTCACTGCTGTCATTGTGTTTCTCCATATGACACAGACTGTTGAGATAATGAGTAGGTTAAAGATTGTTCATATCCACCTAAAATAGCCTTCACTGCTGTCATTGTGTTTCTCCATATGACACAGACTGTTCAGATAATGAGTAGGTTGAAGATTGTTCATATCCACCTAAAATAGCCTTCACTGCTGTCATTGTGTTTCTCCATATGACACAGACTGTTGAGATAATGAGTAGGTTAAAGATTGTTCATATCCACCTAAAATAGCCTTCACTGCTGTCATTGTGTTTCTCCATATGACACAGACTGTTCAGATAATGAGTAGGTTGAAGATTGTTCATATCCACCTAAAATAGCCTTCACTGCTGTCATTGTGTTTCTCCATATGACACAGACTGTTGAGATAATGAGTAGGTTAAAGATTGTTCATATCCACCTAAAATAGCCTTCCATGAACATGAAACATTAATGGTGAATCAATGTAAATTAATGTCATTTGAATTTCAGATGTTTTTCTCTATGAAGTTTTCAATTTTGTTTTTGCCTCATTGTGTGAGTGTTATGTAAATTAACTTGTAAAAAGTGAAAGCTGTCAGATGCCTCTTCTCAGAAGTCATGTATCAATACCATAAAATATTTTTTGTGTGTAGTGAAAATCTTATGAATCAAAAGATTGTTTAAAAACTTCTTTCTCTTTGCTACATTTCAGAGAGTCAAAGAAAACATTAAAAATTCTTGAAGGAATGATGACATCAGGCACTCGATCTGTTACTCCAAAGACTCCTAATACCTCCAACAAGAAGCTCAAGAAGACGTCTTTGTAGCAGCATGTGACCCCAACACTTCCACCCACCCTACACCAACACTTCCACCCACCCCAACATTTCAACCCACCTCAACACTTCCACCCACCCCACACCAACACTTCCACCCACCCCCAACACTTCCACCCACCCTACACCAACACTTCCACCCACCCCAACATTTCAACCCACCTCAACACTTCCACCCACCCCACCCCAACACTTCCACCCACCTCAACACTTCCACCTACACCAACACTTCCACCCACCTCAACACTTCCACCCACCTCATCACGTCCACCCACCTCGACACGTTCACCTACACCAACACTTCCACCCACCTCAACACTTCCACCCACCTCAACACGTTCACCTACACCAGCACTTCCACCCACCTTAACACTTCCACCCACCTCAACACTTCCACCTACACCAGCACTTCCACCCACCTTAACACTTCCACCCACCTCAACACTTCCACCTACACCAACACTTCCACCCACCTCAACACTTCCACCCACCTCAACACTTCCACCCACCCCAACACTTCCACCCACCTCAACACTTCCACCCACCTCAACACTTCCACCCACCTCAACACTTCCACCCACCTCAACACTTCCACCTACACCAACACTTCCACCCACCTCAACACGTTCACCTACACCAACACTTCCACCCACCCCAACACTTCCACCCACCTCAACACGTTCACCTACACCAGCACTTCCACCCACCTTAACACTTCCACCCACCTCAACACGTTCACCTACACCAACACTTCCACCCACCCCAACACTTCCACCCGCCTCAACACTTCCACCCGCCTCAACACTTCCACCCGCCTCAACACGTTCACCTACACCAACACTTCCACCCACCTCAACACTTCCACCCACCTCAACACTTCCACCCGCCTCAACACTTCCACCCGCCTCAACACGTTCACCTACACCAACACTTCCACCCACCCCAACACTTCCACCCGCCTCAACACTTCCACCCGCCTCAACACTTCCACCCGCCTCAACACGTTCACCTACACCAACACTTCCACCCACCTCAACACTTCCACCCACCTCAACACTTCCACCCGCCTCAACACTTCCACCCGCCTCAACACGTTCACCTACACCAACACTTCCACCCACCTCAACACTTCCACCCACCTCAACACTTCCACCCGCCTCAACACTTCCACCCGCCTCAACACTTCCACCCACCTCAACACTTCCACCCACCTCAACACTTCCACCCGCCTCAACACTTCCACCCACCTCAACACTTCCACCCGCCTCAACACTTCCACCCACCTCAACACTTCCACCCACCTCAACACTTCCACCCACCCCAACACTTCCACCCACCTCAACACTTCCACCCACCTCAACACTTCCACCCACCCCAACACTTCCACCCACCTCAACACTTCCACCCACCCCAACACTTCCACCCACCTCAACACTTCCACCCACCTCAACACTTCCACCCACCTCAACACTTCCACCCACCTCAACACTTCCACCCACCCCAACACTTCCACCCACCTCAACACTTCCACCCACTCCAACACTTCCACCCGCCCCAACACTTCCATAATAATGTAGCAACATTTTGATCCTCATGATGTACCCAGAAATCTGACACTATCTTACACTGCTGAAAATATTTGTGTGAATATAGCAAATTGTTAAATGTTACAAATTATAACAAATTATGACTGATCATGAGGAGGATCTGATATCTAGACATTATCAAGGCACAGCCTGATGATCAGTGTCTATTGGACAAATAATTTCTTGATTTGTTTATTGTTTATTTCTGTAAGTAGACTGTTGACTGTTGGACAACTTACTATAAATGTGATAATATGAGCTTGCTGTGATGTTCTAGATGGGATAGATATACCATGGTAATCTATATCGTCTAGTTATGCTGTACAGATATCACCATGGGTGTTTCAAGCCATGCCAGGCAATGCAAAGTGTTGTGTATGTACTTATACTACAAACACCAGTCAGGTTGTCATATCAAATTGGTTTCAGCGTGCTCTGGAATATAATCAGATGGTTGCAGTTATTATTTAAATAAACTATAAAATTTGCTTTATGTTTCACATTTGTTGTGGTTAAGACAAGATAGATCTTGCATTACTCACTCACACTAAGAGGAATATTTCCACAATAAAACTGCCCTGAAGCGCTAGTAAAATCATCTGTTTGGGGTGCTGACTGAGCAGACATGTGGACCTGTGTGCTGTCACTGATATTTTACAATCTTATCCAGTTGTGTTGAAGCACACACATTACCCAACTTAATACACACAGTGAACACTGAGCTCATTAACACATACATGGATACAAGCATTCACCTGCATACACTGGTCACTGAGGTCTGTTCATCTGTACATCTGTGGAAGCTGATGTTCAGCACCAAATGCAGCATTGAAAGCATCACTGAATCCAGATGACAGCATTGTAGACATCACCAAGCCCGGCTAGTAAAGCAGTAGACATCACCAGATCCAGCTGCTAACATTGTAGACATCACCAAATCCAGCTGCTAACATTGTAGGCATCACCAAGTCCATCTTTCAACAAAGTAGGCATCACCAAATCCAGCTGCTAACATTGTAGACATCACCAAATCCAGCTGCTAACATTGTAGGCATCACCAAATCCAGTTGCTTACATTGTAGACATCACCAAATCCAGACGCCAGCATTGTAGACATCACCAGATCCAGCTGCTAACATTGTAGACATCACCAAATCCAGCTGCTAACATTGTAGACATCACCAAATCCAGTTGCTAACATTGTAGGCATCACCAAGTCCATCTTTCAACAAAGTAGGCATCACCAAATGCAGCTGCTAACATTGTAGGCATCACCAAAAACAGTTACTAACATTGTAGGCATCACCAAATCCAGTTGCTAATATTGTAGGCTTCACCAAACAATCACTGAATGCAGCTGCTAACGTAGGCATCACTTCATGACTTTATGACGTCAAGACATCCTTTGTCGATGTCAGTGCAGAGGAACAGCTGAAAATGGAGTCTTAGTGGAGAGCTTAGATCTATCCCCATAGAAGTCCACACACAGCCATTGCTACTTGACTGTCTTCACCCACCCACGAACACAGGGTCGTATATCTATTGTATCTGGATACAAGATTACATAAGTGTTGAATGCTTGATCGTTTATGTATAATCTCTTAATACAAGGCTACATCAGCGAGGTATAAACATGTGGTCACGTGGTTGCATCAATGTGGATGCATTGTTTGAATGTCAGGTCGTATATCTAAAACATCTGGATACAAGAGTACCTCAATGTGTGTGTATTGTGTGAATGTTAGGTCGTATATCTGTAACATCTGGACACAAGAGTACCTCAATGTGTGTGTATGTGTGAATGTCAGGTCGTACATCTATAACATCTGGATACAAGAGTACCTCAATGTGGGTGTTTTGTGTGAATGTCAGGTCGTATATCTATAACATCTGGATACAACAGTACCTCAATGTGTGTGTATTGTGTGAATGTCAGGTCTTATGCCTATAACATCTGGATACAAGAGTACATCAATGTGGGTGTATTGTTTGAATGTCAGGTCGTATGTCTATAACATCTTGATACAAGAGTACATCAATGTGGGTGTATTGTTTGAATGTCAGGTCGTATATCTGTAACATCGGGATACAAGAGTACATCAATGTGGGTGTATTGTTTGAATGTCAGGCCTTATGTCTATAACATCTGGATACAACAGTACATCAAAGTGGACGTATCGGTTAGGTGGAACGGGGTTTAAAGTCGTACTTAAGAATATTTGGCTTATATAAGAACCTGCGTTCGTGTGTATGTGTGGTTGCTTGTACTAGCCCTGACTGGTTTTATAGTGCCAGCTCACTGAAATACCATGCCGCAGTTAAGCATGAATACCCCACTAAGATACATTATACTGACCCTGGGTCGACCAGTCCTTGCTCTACCCTTTAATGCCAAGCGCCGGGCAGAGACCAGCAAGCACCATATATCCTGTACCGTGTTGTATTGCTACGACAGGTGGACACGACTGCACCCACGTTGGTGTATCATGTAACCTGGGGTATTGCTACGACAGGTGGACACGACTGCATCCATGTTGATGTATCATGTAACCTGGACACGACTGCATCCATGTTGGTGTATCATGTAACCTGGGGTATTGCTACGACAGGTGGACACAAGTGCATCCATGTTGATGTATCATGTAACCTGGGGTATTGCTACGACAGGTGGACACGAGTGCATCCATGTTGGTGTATCGTGTAACCTGGGGTATTGCTACGACAGGTGGTCACGAGTGCATCCATGTTGGTGTATCGTGTAACCTGGGGTATTGCTACGACAGGTGGTCACGAGTGCATCCATGTTGATGTATCATGTAACCTGGGGTATTGCTACGACAGGTGGACACGAGTGCATCCATGTTGGTGTATCGTGTAACCTGGGGTATTGCTACGACAGGTGGTCACGACTGCATCCATGTTGATGTATCATGTAACCTGGACACGACTGCATCCATGTTGGTGTATCATGTAACCTGGGGTATTGCTACGACAGGTGGACACGACTGCATCCATGTTGATGTATCATGTAACCTGGACACGACTGCATCCATGTTGGTGTATCATGTAATCTGGGGTATTGCTACGACAGGTGGACACGAGTGCATCCATGTTGGTGTATCATGTAACCTGAGGTATTGCTACGACAGGTGGACACAAGTGCATCCATGTTGATGTATCATGTAACCTGGGGTATTGCTACGACAGGTGGACACGAGTGCACCCATGTTGGTGTATCGTGTAACCTGGGGTATTGCTACGACAGGTGGTCACGAGTGCATCCATGTTGGTGTATCGTGTAACCTGGGGTATTGCTACGACAGGTGGTCACGAGTGCATCCATGCTGATGTATCATGTAACCTGGGGTATTGCTACGACAGGTGGTCACGAGTGCATCCATGTTGATGTATCATGTAACCTGGGGTATTGCTACGACAAGTGGACACAAGTGCATCCATGTTGGTGTATCATGTAACCTGGGGTATTGCTACGACAGGTGGTCACGAGTGCATCCATGCTGATGTATCATGTAACCTGGGGTATTGCTACGACAGGTGGACACGAGTGCATCCATGTTGGTGTATCATGTAACCTGGGGTATTGCTACGACTGGTGGTCTCGAGTGCATCCATGTTGGTGTATCGTGTAACCTGGGGTATTGCTACGACAGGTGGTCACGAGTGCATCCATGTTGATGTATCATGTAACCTGGGGTATTGCTACGACAGGTGGACATGACTGCATCCATGTTGGTGTATCATGTAACCTGGGGTATTGCTACGACAGGTGGTCACGAGTGCATCCATGCTGATGTATCATGTAACCTGGGGTATTGCTACGACAGGTGGACACGAGTGCATCCATGTTGGTGTATCATGTAACCTGGGGTATTGCTACGACAGGTGGTCACGAGTGCATCCATGCTGATGTATCATGTAACCTGGGGTATTGCTACGACAGGTGGACACAAGTGCATTCATGTTGATGTATCATGTAACCTGGGGTATTGCTACGACAGGTGGACACGACTGCATCCATGTTGATGTATCATGTAGTGTGGGGTATTGCTAGCTCGGGTATTGCATCCGCGTCGATGTTTAGAGAGCCAGTGTGAATGTGCCGAGTGCCTGGTCCAAAAGATAATATAGGTAAATGGTATTATATATTTCTTGATCCCCTTCATTGTATTTCGAAGAGTATATCTTGCTGCAGCTGAGTATATACTCTCAACTGACCCTTAATGTGTTCTGCGGTTGTTCATGTCCCTGTATTTTACCTTTGATGACAGTCCTTTTAGGACGCATCTACACGGGACAGACAGCTTCTACTAATGGCAGAAGTAATGGGTGTCCATGCTGTTGTAAAACGGCACAACAAGGGCAAATTAGGTCCTACACATCAAGAGATACATCACAATTAAGTGTGTCACAATCTGAGGCAAATAAACATCGCAATGACGCCAGCAGAACCGACAGTCATGGCAGAGCAACTGTAAGAGGACGTATACCGAAATGGCGGCATCACCATCAGAGGTGGACCGACAAAGCCACGGTGACACACATCCAGTGGGGGGACCTACACCCTTACATAATGGACACATCTGGAAGTGCTCGAGGCAGTGCCCTTTTGTTGCAGCAAAATACTCCTCAGGCTATACTTAATGCAGCCCAGCTACATGTCTTTACTGAATCAGACGGTTGTAAACACGCGACCCAAAACAGCAGAATTCAACAATATCTCAACGACCATTCCTCACATTCCAGCGTATAAGGCAGGCTGATAACTGAGTTCCCAGATATTGAGTCATTGCTGTGTCTGAGTGCTACTGAATGTTAAACACCCCGAACCAGACAGACGCTCGACGGAGCGTGGAAGTTGCGAGGGAACAATTTAAACGCACGAACATTTATGCTTCTAATACTACAAGGTTACCTAGATGTTTCGAAGCCACATGTCCACTATTTGCAGGTTTACTGCAAGGTGCACGCTGGTTAATCACGAAGTATGTTAGATCGGTTTGACTAGGAAATATATGCACGATTCCGAAGTCGATGTAAACGATTTGAAGAAAGACCTGTCCCCATATCGCAGAATGCTGTTTCGGACACGTCACATGACCGAGCTCGGGCAATAAGTGTTACCTTCGACAGTACAGAGAATATAGTCCCAGCGTCTTGCCAGGCCGATATACTTGGCAATGTAGAAACACGGTTTCCACAAAGTTGGATACCCGTAAAGATTCGTTTTAGAATTGGTCTTCAGCAAAGCCTGTTCGTCGTAACAGGCGACCAAGCTGGTGACTGCAGGGGACCCCTCGATCCGGGTTAAAATATCTTCAGTAACCAATGCTTGTCCCCCCTGAAGATCAGGGTTAGAATATTTTCAGTAACCCATGCTTGTCTCCCGTGAAGATCAGGGTTAGAATATCTTCAGTAACCCACGTTTGTCTCCCGTGAAGATCCGGGTTAGACTATCTTCAGTAACTCATGCTTGTCCCCCGTGAAGATCAGGCTTAGAATATCTTCAGTAACTCATGCTTGTCCCCCGTGAGGATCTAGGTTAGAATATCTTCAGTAACTCATGCTTGTCCCCCGTGAGGATCCGGGTTAGATTATCTTCAGTAACAAAGGCTTGTCTCCCATGAGGATCCGGGTTAGAATATCTTCAGTAACCCATGCTTGTCTCCGGTGAAGATCAGGGTTAGAATATCTTCAGTAACAAACGTTTGTCTCCCGTGAGGATCAGGGTTAGAATATCTTCAGTAACCCATGCTTGTCTCCCGTGAAGATCCTGGTTAGTATAGCTTTAGTAACCCATGTTTGTCTCCCATGAGAATCCGGGTTAGAATATCTTCAGTAACTCATGCTTGTCTCCCGTGAGGATGCGGGTTAGAATATCTTCAGTCACCAATGCTTGTCTCCCGTGAGGATCCTGGTTAGAATATCTACAGTAACACATGTTTGTCACCCGTGAAGATCAGGGTTAGAATCTCTTCAGTAACCCATGTTTGTCTCCCGTGAAGATCCGGGTAAGGATATGTTCAGTAACCAGTGCTTGTCCCCCGTGAAGATCCGGGTTAGAATATCTTCAGTAACCCACGTTTGTCTCCCGTGAAGATCCGGGTTAGTATAGCTTTAGTAACCCATGCTTGTCTCTCGTGAAGATCCGGGCTAGAATATCCTCAGTAACCCATGTTTGTCTCCCGTGAAGATCCGGGTAAGGATATGTTCAGTAACCAGTGCTTGTCCCCCGTGAAGATCCGGGTTAGAATATCTTCAGTAACCCACGTTTGTCTCCCGTGAAGATCCGGGTTAGAATATCCTCAGTAACCCATGTTTGTCTCCCGTGAAGATCCGGGTTAGAATATCTTCAGTAACGAAGGCTTGTCTCCCATGAGGATCCGGCTTAGAATATCTTCAGTAACCCATGCTTGTCTCCGGTGAAGATCAGGGTTAGAATATCTTCAGTAACAAACGTTTGTCTCCCGTGAGGATCCGGGTTAGATTATCTTCAGTAACCCATGTTTGTCCCCCGTGAAGATCAGGGTTAGAATCTCTTCAGTAACCCATGCTTGTCTCCCGTGAAGATCCGGGTTAGAATATTTTTAGTAACACATGCTTGTCTCCCGTGAGGATGCGGGTTAGAATATCTTCAGTCACCAATGCTTGTCTCCCGTGAGGATCCAGGTTAGAATATCTACAGTAACACATGTTTGTCACCCGTGAAGATCAGGGTTAGAATCTCTTCAGTAACCCATGTTTGTCTCCCGTGAAGATCCGGGTAAGGATATGTTCAGTAACCAGTGCTTGTCCCCCGTGAAGATCCGGGTTAGAATATCTTCAGTAACCCATGTTTGTCTCCCGTGAAGATCAGGGTTAGTATAGCTTTAGTAACCCATGTTTGTCTCCCGTGAAGATCCGGGTTAGAATATCCTCAGTAACCCATGTTTGTCTCCCGTGAAGATCCGGGTTTGACTATCTTCAGTAACCCATGTTTCTCCCCCGCGAGGATGCGGGTTAGAATATCTTCAGGAACCATTGCTTGTCTCCCGCGAAGATCCAGGTAAGGATATCTTCAGTAACCAATGCTTGCCGTAAGAGGCGAGCAACGGGATCGGATGGTCATGCTCACTCCATTTGGTTGACACATGTTATCGGTTCCCAAATGCCTAGATCGATGCTCATGCTATTGGTCTCTGGATTGTCTGGTCCAGACTTATTCACAGGCCACCGCCGTGTAGCGGTGAAACTAAACTCTCTTTTTGAGTGCAGGGTTATAAACAAACAAACGTAAAGTGAAGGGAAAATATGATGAAGTGCTGTATTAATTCCTAGCCTCTATTTGTTTCATCGCCATTACCAATCGGAGTCGGTAAGCTACTGGCTCCCCTCGTTTGAGTGTTCACCTTCGTTATACATCACTTAAATAGCTATCTGCTTCCTACAGTTTCATATAGTCCGACTCTACCTGGTCCTCATAACAAACAAGCTGACTTCCATATACACTCTCACTTGTTATATGTGCATCTAAAGGTGGCTTCAACGGTCCCAACAGCCCTTTGTTGAGCGTCGCCAGCCTCGAACGTGAAGAGTTAACCGGAGTACAATGTTATCATTTACCGCTACTCATTTGGCAGGAGTATGTTCCCGCCCTAGAAAACCATCTGTTTGATGATTTGATTAAACGTGAACAGCTGGCGCAGCTCAAGCATACGTTTACGTTGGAATGACTGGACATCTGACGGTATTTAAACACGGCCTCATCGAGATAACATTGCAGAAAACTACATGATATTATAAGAGCGCCCATAGCATTATTCATAACTGCAGTGTTCAAAGGAAATGAGTGAACCCGCGTTGTCAGTAGATGTTTCAGGTACAATACCCAACAATCTCTGAAGTCTACGTGGACATGTCACCTACCGAACCACTTAGTCGTTACTTTGTTTTATCCATCACCGATTTTAAATCTCGAAAATGTTCTTCCCTCTGTTGTGGCCTTAACAATTCTGTTGGATCTTCAAGATGAAGTTTTTGTATTCCTTTGCTATATTGTAAGTATGTCCCTCTTCGACTTAGCCCCAATGAACCCACAACTGATATACTAGTATATCCCTACGGTGAATTATTTCCGCAATAGTACAAAGACCGTTGTGTATCTCTGTGTTGTTGAGGTACCCCTCTCTCAAAAACGCAGTAAGGTGGAGGAACTTTTGGTATACTACAAAGAATACGCTGTATCAACTTCTGCAGTAGAGTACAGGGTACTGTCGAAGTCAGGAATACACACAAACGTTATTATTTCTTCCTGGGGCCCACATTAACATGGCACGTGGCTCACTCCTAACTTCAATGCTGTCATTTCTGAATAGGATGCTTCTGTTGATACAGTCCTTTGAAGATAATGCTAATAATTTTTACGTTTTAAACAAAGTATGAACTGAACAATCTTTGCGTAAATGTTGTCATGGCACCCGATAGCATTAACCCACTACAGCCGCACACTGACTATATTTACTTTCAATCATAACATTTACTGCATCTAGGTGAAATTATCTTCAAAACGTATTCATTTGTTATCATACTAATGAAGACAGAAATATTAAGGGGTGCAAAAGATGACTGCATTTTCCACTTATTTCCAATACCAATCTGTAAGGATGTCCTTATAATACCAGCTGTGCTTGTAGATGGCGCAGCAAAGATCGCAATCCAGTCAAGAATTTGGGGACATTATCCGGGTACTCACACTGAACAAAACAGTAACAAAAGCAACAACCAGTCCTGGGATATTGTTCTAGATCAGTGTGCCTTCAAAATTAATAACCGTTTAATATTTTCTGGTATTTACCACTTTTATTATAATCATGGAATTTCAGAACTGAACGTATAAACATTGTGCAGAATGTGACCACTCGTTTTTGAACAATCTCCAGCTAAAAATGTTATAAAATTTCCATTGCACAAACACTTCTGTTTATTATTTGATATATGGCACACACCTTAGCATGTTTAAGAAATGATGGACCAAGATTTGGCACAGAATGTTTGGATTTATTGGTTTGTTCGCTAAGTCACGAGAAATAATGTTGCATGGTATACCACAAACAACATACATGAACACCTGGTGCTCTCTTATATCTGACATTACACTTTAGCTCTGAAGAGGGGCATTAGATACAAATGGTAAGCTGAAGTCTAACTCAATAAATATAAGTTATTGTTACATCTGTCATATTGTACTGACTGTACAGATAGTACTTACTATGCTGAATACATCCGTGTAAGACATAATTCATATGGAACTATATAAATACAAACTGTGTATGATCATTTCATGGAATAAAAGCAAACACTATGGATATTCAGTATCACTGCCTACTAAATGTGTGTCAAAGTTCATTAGTTTTGCCATAAAATAGGGCTAAATAGCCTTTACAACATTGCTCTGATGGCAGCAAAACTGGAAAACAGATCTGAACCACTGGACAAAATGACTTTTTACAAAGGAATGAACCTCATATTATGGTAATAGGAATGTACCTCATACTATAGTAATAGGAATGTACCTCATACTATGGTAATAGGAATGTACGTTATACTATGGTAATAGGAATGTACCTGATACTATGGTAATAGGAATGTACGTTATACTATGGTAATAGGAATGTACCTCATACTGTGGTAATAGGAATGTACGTTATACTATGGTCATAGGAATGTACCTCATATTATGGTAAAAGGAATGTACCTGATACTATGGTAATAGGAATGTACCTGATACTATGGTAATAGGAATGTACCTGATACTATGGTAATAGGAATGTACCTGATACTATGGTAATAGGAATGTACCTGATACTATGGTAATAGGAATGTACCTCATACTATGGTAATAGGAATGTAACCTCATACTATGGTTATAGTAATGTACCTGATACTATGGTAATAGGAATGTACCTCATACTGTTGTAATAGGAATGTACCTCATACTGTTGTAATAGGACTGTACCTGATACTATGGTAATAGGAATGAAGCTCATACTATGGTAATAGTGCCACAAGAGCAATAACAAATGTTTCTAAACAAAATGCATGAGAAGCTGTATCCTTATCACTAAAGAAAGCTCCTAATATCAACATGAATTGCCCATTGTTTGCTCCACCACCTGACACAAAGACTGCCACTATGTTAATGTATAACTGGAAACAGAACTGTGTTTGTAGCTACATATATAACATTGGGCTTTGCTTGTAAACACCACATTTCACTATGTGTATAATATTGTCTGAATGGTAAAAACATCATAAGGCTGTGGCGTGAAACTGCAACAAATAACGAAATCACAAAATCACCGGACATTTTGCATCGTATTATAACTCTTAAAGGACCTTATATCCCCATAAATGAGCTTTGTGACGCATGAATTCATATGCCACATATGCTTAGTGCACAATGGCTGGCTTTAATGTGACGGGTACAAGGAATATGTGGTGATAAAATATCTGCAAAACCTTCACAAGTCCATGTGTTTTCAGTACAAGTGTTTGCACTACAAAGAATTTATTTCTTTTGAAAATCATCACTAATCCAACAAAGTGCATCACCCCATTCTCAAATTAAGAACCAATAAACATGTCCTAACCCTTCCAACCATTCCAGAAGTGGAAGTAGAGCGAACACTTTACCGCTCTGCATCCAGTGTCATAGGTGACCCTAAAATAGGAAGTATGTGTACTGAAACAGTACTCATTATACAAACTAGTCTCAAGTAATGAGATGAACGTTGAAACTTTTAGTCTAGTAAGTGACCTTATGATGAAAATAGCAATACTAATGACCCATGGTACCCTGACACCTGTTTATAAATCCAGTGGTCAAAGGGTAAAGAATTGGCAATACCCTACCCTGACACAGTTGAACCTGCAGCTCCATGCTAAACTGGAGACGTGAAGTCTCTGTTTCTGTTCGTACCATTGTTAGAGACTTTGGCTACAGAATGTGTGGCGATGTTGCGAATTATTAGATGCAGGTGAATCTTTGCATATCAATAATATATAGATTCAGCGTCATCACCATACAGTACTTGAATACAATTAAGTCCAATATGAGATCTATATGCTACGTTACAACAGTCACAGATCTCTGGGACCCTAGGTGACGGCGACACATGGGAAACAAAATAATAAACCTCTACACATCGTAAGATGACATTCGCATTGAGACTGGTTGTACTATTCTGCAACATGAAACAAAAAACATGAAACACCCCAAACGACGTAAGGTGAACACTGTGACATGTTCTACCTCTTATAATGTAACTGCATGGCCAGTAAGTATGGCAGATGATAAAGAGTCGGCGTAATAGGTCTACAGAAATGTCATTCGAATATGGACGAATATAGCCACACGTGCGTCAACAGTGTATTTGGAGGGTACATCAACAGACAGTTGGGAAATAACCGTTTTGGTGAGTAGGTAGACGTGCAGATGTATAAACTTTCAGCCTTCAAAGAACTACCGTTTTTTCTTGTCACTGAAAGGGCGTTGGGTTAGCCAGATGGCCAGACTGGCGTTGGCTCGTAACGCCGAAGACCCTGCTTCGATTCCACAAATGGGCACAATGTGTACATTTCCGGTGTACGTTGCTGTGAAATTGCTGGAATATTGCTAAAAGCTGCTTGCAACCATACTCACTCACTCACTCACCACATCTACTGAAATAACACAGTTAAATAAGACAGTGCACACCTGGTTGGGATGATTCGAACAGCCATACTGTACGTCTCCATCTACGCAAATGGATTCTCGCAGTGACGTCCTGGACAGGTTGGGGCACCCATGAGCAGATACACAGTGATGAAACCAGTACGTGCATGCGGCCTGCTTCCTTGGGCATGACTTAATTCGTCAATAAACGTCTATGTTGGACTAGGAATGCATTAGCCGATATTGGGCCTTTCCGATCCTGGAGACTAATAATTACTGCTACTACTAGCTATCAGTAACTGACTGAAATATTACGACCATATTTGGCATCGTTATATGCATCATATCAAACACGAAGCGAGGAGCTACACGGTTTCCCAATGGTCACTATATGCTTTATCACGAGTTTATCTTTATTTGTTTACGTGCTCACCTCTAAATGGCCAGAGCCAGTTGCATACGTGCTAACATTTAAACTTAACAGCGTAAGACGACTTGCCTAGAACTAGGAAAGTGGGATAAGCGAAGTGTCAGCCTGAACGATATCAGTTGTTGATGGACTGGCTCCTTCGTGCTATTCTGCCCAAACTCCCAAACGTCCACACACCTAAGACTGGAGTAGGAAATGTGCATCAGAAACATGAGTAACAATGGGCTGAATCTCATGCAGTATAGTTACAAGCACACCCAGTTGCATACACTGGGTGCAGATCCAGTACGAAGACCATGTGGTCATAAGCGGGGAGTCTTTCTCCAGACGCACACACAGAAGCCATGGCCGCTCGCCCCGTAGACACATCCAGGATTAATGAGCGGAAAGTCCAGAACATGTAAATGGAAAGACTCCGACACGTGTTCGCTGTCTGTTCCTAAACTTCGCACGTAACGTAACGTTGGATAGTGTGGATTGAAAGAGAACATGTGAGAGTGGTGGGATTAGGTGGTGGGTTTGTGGGTGTTGTTGATCTCAACTAGAACTGTTGGGTGCCATTACAGACATCCCATCCCCGCCCCCAAATACACACACATACACACACACACACACACACACACACACACACACACACACACACACACACACACACACACACACACACACACACACACACACACACACACACACACACACACACACACATATATATATCGAGTGCGGGCACTTTGGCAATGACAAGTGAAAACATTCATTGCATATACACTGTATGATCCACATTTAGTAACACATACAAAGAAGAATATTGTGAGTACATCATTTATTAAAATGCTAATAATAGCATTATTTAAAGACACTTTTCATATCCATCATCTCTACACAAAATATAGTTACACGTACTTAAAGACTGAGCTTAGGGAGGTGGCTTGCAGTATCCAGGAACTGTAACTTGGTTTTGCGCCCTTCTAACAAGTGGTTCTTAAGGCTCTGCAGCCAATAGTCTTTTCAGATGAGAGATGAATTCAGAGACATTGGGATGCGCTTTTCTCAGTGATTTGTTTAATTGGGCCGGGAATGCCAACCGTCCAAGGATTGTTCGTGAAATTATTCCACTGGGAGACTTTAATCGTGGCATCGTCGTCTACCCGGGTTGCTGTCACACAGTATACTAAATGTGTTCAGTAAGGGCTGGTGTGGTCTGTTGTCAAGTGCTTCTATCCAAGCTTCTTGTATCACGTCGATGGGAATGAGAGGAGCATTTGCTCATCTCTTGCACGGTTTCTTGGGGTGACTGTGCGACTGTGTATTTAGTCTATTCTTAATCAATGTCGGATTAGACGGAGTCTACTGTATATGCTTTGGACTGGTTTCTGGACTGGTCTGTTTCTCGTTATTGGGTGAGGAAGGGTGTTATTATTTGTTTAAGTGCCTACACAAGCAGAACCTACGGGCTGTAACGTGTTGCTTTAAGACTGTAGGCAGAATGACACATTTTATGGACACCCTGATAGCCTAGCTGTAACAATGAGAATGTCTATAAGGCGTCTTCTTCACACTTTATATCTTGCTCAAAGCGCACACTCTGATCATTATTACCCCGGATAACCCAAACTTCCTGTTAGGAGCTAGAAGGTTAATACTCTCACGACTTACTTCACCGGGTACCCATTTCCTGCTGGGTATGGTGAGGAAAGCTATTCATTTGCAAACGCTAAAAACTCAAGAAATTCGATAGTTTTAGTATAAATGTCAAACGTAGCTTTAGCACTTGATGCAGCAGCAGCCACTATATTGTGCCATATAAATTGCAAATCTGTTGTCACACAAAACATATTCGAATAGAAGCTATTTCGCATTGTTTTGTGTATAGGCAGTGTGCGAAGATTGGAGCTTTGAGATATTTCCAACACGCTTCTACTTAAGAAATAAATCCTTGCTTCTTTCTCATCATTGTGCAACTTTAGGAAGGCAAGTAGTGTCGTGCCTGCTTGAGGACATGGCAGCCTTACAACGATCGGTGTGCCTGAATACATGCTCGGCTCCAGAATACACACTTACATACAGGGCTGGTGTTTGGTATCAGGAATGTTCAGGAGACCATTACTAGTGGGTACCTGATTACCTACCGCAATGCATCTGGGTGTTGTCAAACAGTCCTTCTGGGTATTGTAAAACAGTCTACCCGCTGACCCCAACTGGGTATTGTGAAACAGTCTACCTGCTGCTGCACAACTGGGTATTGTGACACAGTCTAGCCTGCTGCTGCACAACTGGGTATTGTGAAACAGTCTCCCTGCTGCTGCACAGCTGGGTATTGTGAAATAGTCTACCTGCTGGTGCACAACTGGGTGTGGTGAAACAGTCTACCTGCTGCAACTCAGCTTTTGTGAAACAGTCTACCTGCTGAGCACTGCACAACTGGGTATTGTTAAACAGTCTACCTTCTCCAGCTCAACTGCGTATTGTGAAACAGTGTACCTGATGGTATATATCCAACTGGGTATTGTTGTCAGGCAATTTTCCCGTCCGTGCGCAAATGAGTATTGCTGTTAAATAATCATTTGTAAAGAAACGGGGTTTCGTCTGAATCAATAACTAATATGACCGTTTTTATATCTCTTCAAATATACACGCACTACTGTTATTTGATATTTGCCCTTAAGTGTACGCCCTCTTATGACATTGTTACAAACTGCAATTATCTTCTGATTTCACCTTGGATCAATTTCATTGAGTAGCGGGTGCTAGCGTGACATACTCAAGGGCCTGACCCACACTTTCCTAGTTGGTGTTTTTCTCTGTACCTATTTAAAAGTGACACGGGACACAAACATGCGTCTTCGTGCGCCTTCATTGAGTGGGCACTTGAAGCGAACGCTGAACATCGATTGCTCCACATACAGCTAAACGATAAACGCTGCGTCGTCTGCTACCTGACAGTACAAGTTATCTCCCGTGGCAAGCTTTCCTTGCGTGGAGTTAGCGAAGCGGTACCGCAGAGTGATGGCAGCTTCCAGGGTCGCTTCGTCGCGAAGGCTGTGTGCTAGGTACAAATTCTTCTTCTACATTGCAGTTCTTATGTTAGGACTTCAGCTGTTTCTCGGCTACAGTTTCTACAACAGCATTAACATCACAGATGTTGAACGATTCGATGGAAGAGATCACGGCGACCGAGCACCACGAAAAGTTTCCTTTGACATCCGTCAAGATTCACAGGCAGATTCACATGGAAAACAGCCGGTAAGTGGCAGTAGCCTGGCATGTTTAACAATGAATTCATTAGTGTATATATGTATCCTTTACTGGCAGTCAGACACGTACATAGGAGGTTTCAGGTGTAATGTTAAACAGCTGGTCTCGATGTGATCGGGAAATCACCTCGTTATAACGCTACTCTGGGGCACATATCAAAAGGAAATGTTCCAGTCTTCGGGGGCGTGTACAATGCAGACCAGATTTGAGGTTAAAAGATTGATGTAGCGAAAGACGATACGTATTTATGGAAACACATCTTGAGAGTATATTTATGAAGTCCTCTAAATTAAGTTTGTGAACAGCAATTAATTCAACTTGAGATAGAAAATGTTTTGAGAGACAAAAATCGTTTGCTACTCTACAGAAGAAACCTCCTGAAGAAGGACTACTGTGTAGTTCCCGTCACACATAGGATCTGGTGTCGTATCAAGATACAGTGGGACATCATCGACTGAATGCTACTCATAGATATTTCTGTCCAGACTCAACTGTTTCTTATGCTTACTAAGCACATGTTGATGTCATGTTGCTACATGTAACACACACTACTAATGGTGTATGAACGTTCAAGGGCCATTCTTTGATTGGTAATGTATAAGACAGTTCTGATTCACTGGCATGTTTGGTGAATCGAATCACAGCCCTTCGGGAATTCAGTTCGTCATTCATGGTAATCAGAACCAAATCTTAACAAACATTTAAGCATATTTTAAGGGAGTGTGTTTTACTTGAACCCTTATACCCTTTTCAAAGTGAGATATGCAGGAAAGGTATATGTATTGGCCTTGCAGTAGTGCAAGTCATGCTAGTTCGACAAGGTTGCACATGGTACTGTCGACTATAACTATTAAAAGCCAAATGTGAGTGTCATGAGGTCACTGGTTGTTACTGTATGACAAATTATCACTGTCATCATTGGTGTTCCATATGGTACATCAATCACTTAATTACATTGTCATGAGGTCATTGGTTATTACTGTGTGACATGTTAACACTGTCATCATTGGCGTTCCATATGGTACATCAATCACTTAACTACATTTTTGTTTTCCTGAATAATAATTTGTATTCATTATCCAGTATTTACGGTATGCTCATATTCACCACTTGATGTCGTTGTTTCAACCCTAGTAATGTAGCACTCATTTATCTGTTTATGACAGGACATGTTACCTTTCCTGAAGTAATTGAAATTCTGTCAGTGAAAAATGAGTCCCCTATCATACTAGAGATCAACTTTTATGCATTTCAGCTATGCTGGACTGTAGACCTGTCATTCCGACCGGATAATAATAGTAGTACATTTATCACAGGGTATGCTTGAAGCGCCCAAACAATCTGGTTGTTATTTCCCTGGAACAACCCAAGCTGCCAGTGAATCACTAGATGGGTAATGGTTACATGACTTATCCCTCCGGGTAACCATTTTCTACTGGATAAGCAGAGGCACTTTTGAACTAACTCACTTGCCCAAGGTAGACTTGGCACATGTCTCATGTGCTTGAGGTACAGGCTGTATGAGAACAGGCGTATGAGAACAGAACTGTCACAACAGTGTGATGAATTCTATGGCATTAAATGGATTTACATAAACATAACAGTGAACATATCTTCACTATTGTATTATCTCCCACACACATAGCACAAAGGTATAAACTGGACACAGGGAAACATGAACAACTTGACAGAAGGATTCTTTGAGCAGGTTGCCATAAATGGTTGACTGTTGAGAGAAGGATTCTTTAAGCAGGTTGCCATAAATGGTTGACTGTGGAGAAGGATTCTTTGAGCAGGTTGCCATAAATGGTTGACTGTGGAGACTGATTCATTGAGCGGGTTGCCATAAATGGTTGACTGTGGACAAGGATCCTTTGAACAGATTGCCATAAATGGTTGACTGTGGAGGATTCTTTCAGTAGGTTGCCATAAATGTTTGACTGTGGAGAAGGATCCTTTGAGCAGGTTGCCATAAATGGTTGACTGTGGCAGAGAATTCTTTGAGCAGGTTGTCAAAAATGGTTGACTGTGGAGAAGGATTCTTTAAGCAGGTTGCCTTAAATGGTTGACTGTGGAGACAGATTCTTTGAGCAGGTTGCCATAAATGGTTGACTGTGGGGAAGGATTCTTTCAGTAGGTTGCCTTTAAATGTTGACATCAAAGATTATGTTCATTACGTTTGTTTTAAATTGTTTACAGTGGCAGAGGATTCTTTGAACAGGCTGTCTTAAAGGAGATGTATTGAATATAAAATCTTAACATAAGTTGCCACACAAAGTGTACCTACTGATGTGCAAGAAATTTCCATATGTGAGTTCACTGTTATCCAAAATTCAAACAACTGCTCTGGTTCCAGTTGTAAAATTGCAAGGGATTCTTTGAGCAGGTTGTCTATTGAGAAGGATTCTGTAAGCTTGTTGCTATATATAATTGTTCACTTCCTTGTGGTACGGAGAAGACTCGGATGTGCAACGTGCATGATTTCACTGTACTGCAGATGATTTTGATCTGCAGTGCTAAAGCCTTAAATGAAGCAAGTCTAGATTTCCGTAGGTTCTGAATCTCTGGTCGCCCTGGGTCTCCTTTTCAATTAAAATGGGTTTATTTGAAACTCAAAATCATATATATTCAGAGACCAAGACTTAGTCTGTCATTATATGTGGAGTATTTCTGTGGTTAAACTGTGTCCAGAGTGTTCTGTTGACTGCACAGTGGACAGTAATTCATGTTACATAAACTGTGTTTGAGGGTTGCCATCAGAGAGAGTGTTTTGTAGCAAGTTGTTCACCTGCCCTTCCCAAATCCCTCCTGATGATGCATGCCTTACATCCTGATTTGAATGGGACTCTAGGGATCAACGTTTCCAACGTATCTATGGGCAGCCAAGCATGAACTGAGATTATCAAATCACCAGTAAATTATTGAACTGATAATCAGAGCAAATAGTGTACTGCAATGTCAAAAGACCACTAATCAATCCAGAATGTACATTGCAAGTTGTTTTGTGTGGAATTCTGTCTGTATAACATTGTCTATATTCATCAGCTGCATGCCTGTTTGTTTACCAATGGTAGGTAGCAGGGAGATGTCCAGGGAGGTGGAACCAGCATACCACATACTAAAACCACTTAGTGGTGAGGAAACTCTAGTTCCAGGTTCATATCAAGGGTATTGTTTTTTATGTGTCATGTTGTCATCCCTCTTGTAACCATCACATCTTATGTGTGTGTGAAGATTGAGGTACCTATCTGTTTGTGAAGATTGATCAACATGTCTGTGTGTGTGTGAGAAGATTGATCTACCTGTCTTTGTGTAAACACTAATCTGTTTGTGTGAGAAGACTGATCTGTCTGTGTGTGTGAGTAGACTGGTCTGCCTTTCTGTGTGTAAAGACTAATCTGTCTGTTTGTATGAGAAGACTGATCTACCTGTCTGTGTGTAAAGACTGATGGACCTGTTAGTGGTGCACTGATTGATCAAATAATCGGTTTATTTATCATTTGATGATCAAACTTTGATAATCGATTAGAAACAATTCCAATCGATAACACTGTAAACTGTTTCAAGAATACCATAAAAGATTGGCGTACATGCAAGATTTGGAAATGCCCTGAGATAGGCTCGTGATACAGGAAGTCAAGTCTATTTACAGCTTGGCAAGGTAGCTGTCATTTTCCTCCTGTGCAGATAGTGGCTTGCAGTGTAATAACAGTTTTAGCGTGGATGCGTATATATTATTTAGATCCATGTTTAATGACGTTTGAATATGCAAGCATTGATTAGGTTTCGTCCATATAGTCTGTTAGGAAGAGATGGTTTAAAAAGCAATGAAAACATCTGAGAATATAGCATGTGATTGAAACAAGCAATTTGATTGGCTTGGTCAGACTGTCAACAGAGTGCCTGCTTTCCCACTCTTTGCTTTGAGAAAATGTTTTGTATTTGCAAAAGGCTCAGTTCTTGTCAAATTCACAAACAAGGTTGGAAACGGATAGTTTTATTGATTTTGTCACTTCTACTCTTAGATGTGTAGCTGTTCTGTTCTGATTCCTGCACTGAATTGGACTCATAGATGTTGAGTTCAACATTTTCAATTTTCACATGCACAAATAATTGACGTTTGTATCATATCTGTAAAAATCTTGATCTTGATTTATATTAGTTGTCAAATACTCTATGATTTTCAATATTCTTTTGTCAAAGAGTTTATAATGCATTTCTAAAGGAGAGTGGGTTATGATCTCGTGTTGTACGACAGATCTTCGTTACAAGCAATCTTGCAGTCGACAGCAGGCCTTGTGTTCATAAATCCATTCTTGTTGATCGTTGGTTGAAAGAAGACATTGATAATCAGCTATGGTTTTAGAGGTTGATTCCCAACACTAATACCTATCTATGTACAGTGTTCCCAGAAATTATTGAGAAAATCTTTGTTTTTTTTCTAATGATGCTAAGATTGGAAAAAGGGCTTTCACTATGCACTAAGCATACTAAATAAGGGAGACAACTCTTGAAGGCTTAGAAGGCAGCTCATTACGTTAAGGGTTATCTCCCTTGTCTGAGCAGACGGCTTCTTGTGTTGACATGGCAGAATTTACAGCAAGAGAGAAAAGAAAGCTCATTCTAGATGATTTTGAAAGGGGTGAGGCTGATGCTAAAGTGTTAGCTTGTAGACATGGTATTCCTCTGTCTACAGTATACAGAACTTTGAAGAATATTCAAACAGGAACCGGGATAGAGCACAAAGCAGGGGCAGGTCGGCCTAGGAAATTCAGTGTTGTGGATCGCCGAAGACTTGGGCAGATTGTGAGTAGGGGCAAATTGAAAAGTGTTGAGAACATCAGAAATGAAATGATTAGCAGAGGAAGTCCTCAAGTATGCAATGAAACAGTTAGGCAGGAATTACAGAGACTTAATTGGGTGAAAAAACGTGGAATTCCCTCGCCGTTGATGAAAGATGCACAAAAGGAAAAACGTTTAAACTGGTGTCGGGCTCATGAAAATCAAGATTGGGATAATGTTTTCTTTTCGGATGAAAGTTCTGTTTGGCTTTTCCCTAATTGTGTGAAAATTTGGACCAAAGATACTGTCAAACCTATCTACCAGCAACCAAAACATAGCCTGAAGTTTCACATGTGGGGTGGCATATCGGCTCGCGGAGTGACGCCATTGTGTGTTTTCACGGGAAACTTGACAAAAGAAAGATGCGTTGACATTCTAAATGGTCACCTTCTTCCGACAGCACAAACATTGTATGAAGATGATTGGATTTTCCAGCATGATTATGACCCAAAACACACTGCGCGCTACACAAATCAGTGGTTGTTGGGCGAAAATGTTCAAGTTTTAGACTGGCCCAGTTACAGCCCAGACCTAAACCCAATTGAGAATGTGTCGGGAGTCATGAAAAACAGAATAAACCAAAAGGGACTGAGAAATATTGAAGATATGAAAGCCGTGGTGGTCCAATATTGGGATACCCTGTCACACGTTTACCTACAAACTTTGATGGGTAGTGTGCCTAGGCGTATTCAGGCATGCATTGCTGAGCGAGGAGGTCTAACAAAGTACTAAAACAAGACTGAGACTGTAAAAGGATGATGTTTTAACATGTTTATGTAAGTAAAACGCCAGAAGTTGTTACTGGACGCAACATGATTCTCAATAATTTCTGGGAATACTATAAAGACTTTTCTACTTGCCTGGATTAGCACATTTAGCTTGATAATGACGTAAGAATTGACATCGAAAAGTCGCTGAATGTAATAAACAAGAAGTTGTAATCCATAAAGCTGTATGTTTCATTTTTGACTCACCAACTTCTAGAATGCCCATTAAACAAGGTCTACCTATCTGTGTTAAGACTTGTCTACTTGCCAATGTGAAGATTGATCTAGCTGTCTGTGTGTGAAGACTGGTGTACCTGGCTGGTTTAAGACTAAGATTGATCTAGCTGTCTGTGTGTGAAGACTGGTGTACCTGGCTGGTTGAAGACTAAGATTGATCTAGCTGTCTGTGTGTGAAGACTGGTGTACCTGGCTGGTTGAAGACTAAGATTGATCTAGCTGTCTGTGTGTGAAGAGTGGTGTACCTGGCTGGTTGAAGACTAAGATTGATCTAGCTGTCTGTGTGTGAAGAGTGGTGTACCTGGCTGGTTGAAGACTGATATACCAGTTTGTATATTAAGATTGATCTAGCTGTCTGTGTGTGAACACTGGTCTACGTCTGGTCTACTTACCTGTGTGTGAAGACTGATCTACTTGCCTGTGTGAGGACAGATCTGTTTGTGCATGAAGAGTGGTTTACCTGTCTATGTGTGGAGAGTGGTCTACTCGTCTTTATGAAGACCGATTGACTTGCCTGTTTGTAAAGACTGATCTGCCTGTGTGAAGACTGGTGTATCTGTATATGTAGACTTGTCTACTTTCCTGTAAGATGTCACCCCTCTAGATTGTCATTGCTAGTCTGAGATTGAGAGCATCATGAACCTGGTTGTGGCTCTGGGAGACTTCCCCTGGTGTTATATGATTTCAAGGAAGCCTTGAACCTGTGGATTTCACTGTAAGCCTGAAAATAAATCACATTTAGGAGCTATCAGATATGTGCACCTTAACAGCTTCATTACATATATCTTTAGCAACAAAATGATATTTGTGAGTGAATTGCAGCCAGTTATATTCTGAACTAACGTTGCGATGCTTAAATGTAACAGGGCCTACATTCACAAACTGAGAGAGGGAGAGATGGGAGGGATTCTTTAGACCTTGCAGTTTGGTGGAAAGGACACTTTTGGTATTCACATAATGGCACCAAATTCTGACTTAAAACTGGAGTTGTTACTCAGAAATAAAAGAAAAAAACTTCCTGGAAACGGATATATGGACATTTCTCTTAATTCAAAGGGACAGTGATTGTTCTGGTCTTCTTAAGGAAAATGGAGGAGATACTTGAACAAATTAAAGTTTTGAAGGGGGGGGGGCGTCCAAAGCATATCATTATTTTTTTATATTTGCTCCCAATGAGAGATAGATGTACTCATCCCCATGTTACAAAGCAGAGGCCGCTTACAGACGTGTCTCTACAGCACCTGTTTTTCTTTTGTGTGACTCTGCAGCACCTACTTCTTTTGTGTGTCTACAGGACCTGCTGCTTTCGTGTGTCTCTACAGCATCCACTTTTGTGTGTCTCTGCAGCACCTGCTTCTTTTGTGTCTTTGTAACATCTCCTTCTTTTGTGTGTCTCTACAGCACCTGCTTTTGTGTGCCTCTACAGCACCTGCTTCTTTTGTGTGTCTCTGCAGCATCTCCTTTATTTGTGTGTCTCTACAGCACCTGCTTTTGTGTGCCTCTACAGCGCCTGCTTCATTTGTGTGTCTCTGCAGCATCTCCTTTATTTGTGTCTCTACAACACCTGCTTTTAAGTGTCTTTGTAGCATCTCCTTGTTTTGTGTGTCTCTACATCACCTGCTTTTGTGTGTCTCTACGGCACCTGCTTCTTTTGTGTGTCTTTATAGCATCAGCTTCTTTTGTGTGTCTGTACAGCATCTGCTTCTTTTCTGTGTCTTTGTAGCATCTGCTTCTTTTGTGTGTCTCTACAGCACCTGCTTCTTTTGTGTGTCTTTGTAGCTTCTGCTTCTTTTGTGTGTCTCTACAGCACCCGCTTTTGTGTGCCTCTACAGCACCTGCTTCTTTTGTGTGTCTTTGTAGCCACTGCTCCTTTTGTGTGTCTCTACAGCACCTGCAAGTTTGGGTGTCTCTGTAACTCCTGCTTTTGTGTGTCTCTATAGCACCTGCTTCATTTGTGTCTCTACAGCACCTGCTTCTTTTCTGTGTCTTTGCAGCACCTGCTTCTTTTCTGTGTCTCTACAGCACCTGCTTCTTTTGTGTGTCTCTGTAACTCCTGCTTTTGTGTGTCTCTATAGCACCTGCTTTGTTTGTGTCTCTACAGCACCTGCTTCTTTTGTGTGTCTCTGCAGCACCTGCTTCTTTTGTGTGTCTCTGCAGCACCTGCTTCTTTTGCGTGCCTCTGTAACACCTGCTTCGTTTGTGAGTCTCTACTGCAAGTGAAGATGCTGCTACACAGTTTTTGTTTCGAGCTCACAAATAGTTTCCTCTCTTTCTGCAAGGTTTGATACTTTTCCTTGGGTGGCATTGAAGCTACCTTCAGCATGATTGTGAATTGCTGTACCTCAGTGAATTGGGACAAATCTGCTCCTTTGCAGATGATTTGCCATCACTGAGTACGTGGTGATCAGTCCTTGATGGTGTAAAATATGTCTGCATACCCTCCAAGTTCTACGATCAGTGCTTGATGGTGTACAGTGTGTCAGCATACTCACCTGGGTCTACGTTCAATCCTTGATGGTGTGCAGTATGTCAACTTAATCTTCTAGTTCTACGATCAGCACTTTATGGTGTAAAGTATGTCAACAGTCTCTCCTAGTTCCACGATCAGCACTTGATGGCGTACAGTATGCCAGCATACTCTCCATGTGCTACAATCAGCGCTTGATGGTGTACAGTATGTCAACTTAATCTCCTAGGTTTATGATCAGTCCTTGATGGTATAAAATATGTCAGCATTCTCTCCTAGTTCCACCATCAGCACTTGATGGTTTGCAGTGTGTCAGCATACTCTCCTGGGTCTATGATCAGTGCTTGATGGCATACAGTATGTCATCACGCTTTCCTGGTGTTTTAGTCTTCTGTTAATGGTGTGTGACATGTCAATTTTCTGTAGGTAGTTTTCACAGGCTTATAAGGAGAACTAGATTGACCGCAAGGAGAATATTGACTTTCACTGACTTTCAGAGAGCATTATTTTTACATGGCAGATGAAATGTTTAGTCCTGCTATTCCTTTTAGGTATGTTATGATTGAGAATCAGCACACAAACAGACAGATGAATTTGATGAATATCAGCTTGAGTGATTGTGCAAGCTGGATGTGGGGAAGAATCATGAAGCTGGAAGCAGGATGAGAGTCTGGAAGCCTGGGCAGGAGAATTACAATGGAAGTGCTCGTTTGTCGCCAGTCCTGCAGTCTGAAGTTCATCACATGTATACATCTTTGGGAGAAGTTAGAATATCTTGGCATTTTCGTCACATTCAAATTGCACTCAGTGAAGTTTAAAGGCAGAGCAGGATGGGTTTGGGCTGCAGTGATCAAGTGGGGCATACAGAGTATGACTGGACTGACTAGCAAATGGCTGCTTGAAACCGTCAGAAAACTGACACAGTTACACACACTCATTCACAAGTTACACACACCCACACCCTTAGAGTAATATGTTACATTGGAGGACTTGTGAATAGCTTTGTGCATTTCACTCATTCAGAATGTTTGTAAGTATGTATATCACAAAGTGCATCTATCTGAATGTAACCTGGTATTAAACTGGTGGAGACGTTAACTTCTTTGAGAAAATGCACAACACACTTAAAGGTACACTGACATGCCACACTTTTCTAAAAATCAATATTGCATTTCTCTCATTAATACTAAATATCAGCCCCTAGCAAAGCTACCTCATAATTTATTCCCCCACATTATGTACTGTAAACTGGAAATAATCTGTGTCAGTTTATATTCGCCGAATTTTGAGTTTGTCCACCCCATGCAAGAGTAATATTAATTATTTCAATGCCAGTCAGCTTTTATAAAATGATTTCTCAAATGATATGTATGGTCATCTATTTCCTGATATCACTGGCTTTCCACTCGGTAATGGGATACTAGGTAAAAGGAGAAAATACCTCTGTTTTTGAAGCTTCGTAAGAATAACATGCAAGGCATTGTTTAATGGTGGGAATTGTTTGGAAGCTCTGAACAATAACATCACAGTACCCTTGCCAAGAGTATTTTCGCAGTTGTAAGAACTTTTATGAGTACTGTAATTGATTTTATTCTTCAGTTTATTTAATTTGTTTAATTATTATATTGAAACAGTGATTTTACATTATGATGTAAGAAGCCATGTTGTTTTTTAGTGAACTAGACCTGTGAAGGTCCCAGGGTAGAATACACCTTCAGCAACCCATGCTTGCCATAAAAGGCGACTGAGATTGTCGTAAGAGGCGACGTGTGGTCAGGCTCGCTGACTTGGTGACACATGTCATCAGTTCCCAATTGTGCAAATCGATGCTCATGTTGTTGATCACATGATTGTCTGGTCCAGACTCGATTATTTACAGACTGCCGCCATATAGCTGGATTATTGCTGAGTGCGGCGTAAAACTGAACTCGCTCACTCAATCACTCACTCACTTTAGTGAACTATGTTTTTTTCCACAAAAATAATACATTGCAGAACAGGCTGGGGGTACATTGATGCAGTATTTTCAAGGGATTTTTTGGTTTGCAGTAGTAAGATTACAATATGAAATTAGAAAGTTCAAATGAATGAATACAATGTTGCATTAAATTGACTCTCTTGTGTCTGTGTATGTGACAGTCTGCATGTATATTTGTCTGTGTTAATCTGTGTCTGAACCTCTGTGTACATCTCTGGGTGTGTGTCTGCATGTCTGGTTTGTCTGGTTGTTATACGTACATTACTACGTAGTGCCCCTTAAAGACATGGACACAGCAGCACGGCATCCAAGACCTGAATACTGACAAAAGCCATGCCAAGTGTTGCATAGAAATATTTACATTTAGTGTTATAGATCCCTTGACATTGTCCTCCTATCTGTCCTAAATTTACACTGTACATGATGACTGCAGAACAGGACTTGGTGCGGTTGCCAGTGAATATAGTTTGTCGAGAGTATGTGCAGCCATGACCTTTCTTAGAGAGTTAATTAGGTTGATGTTTCAGAATAAAGCATTTAAGCTATAGTAAGACATGGAAATAATTGAAAGGGCTCCATATGTAAAGCCCACAATAGCTGAATATGATACTTTTAAGATTGTGGAGAAAACATTGATCAGTCAATGACAAGTAATGAATCTTGCATTCCGGTAATGGGAAGGGTTATTTGATGTATCTGGTAGTGTCAATTGAGACATGAATTGCTACTTTAGAGATCGCATGACCACATACATCATTGAGTCAGCATTCAGCTTGAGGTTGAAGTTAGCCTATACACCAGCTTTTCTCCAGCTGGACAGTTTCAGGAAGCAAGGTCGACCTTCATCTTACTCTGCATCCCTGAGTCTGATACCCTCTGACCTATCCACTGCCTGCTCCTCTGTTTAACAATAACACATGCAATAGCCAACATATATCCGGCTGAGGTTCAGACTACAGGAGGAGGGTTTGGCATTGTTCTGAGGTTGAGTGGGGGACTCCAGAGGGAGCCGAGTAGATGCAGCTAGTAGGGGCTTGATTCAGCGTCTTCATGGTCATAGAGGTAGCAGTGTACGTTGGGGCAATGTTGATTTGGGTGGGATGGGGTCTCTTCCGACTCCTTTTGAAGCCCATTGATATAATCACTGGTGTCTGGTAAACACAGTTGTAAAACACCCTGTATGTCAGCCCTACATGAACACCTGCCAGCAATCTTGTATCAACACACCAAAGCCATTCTCTGAGTATCAAACATGATCAACTTGACATGTTCTCATCGTATCCTACACACTATCTCACTGACAATTCATCATCTATGGATAACTGCTTGTTGTAAGAGGTGACTAACGGGATTGGGAGGTCAGGCTCACTGACTTGGTTGCCATGTGTCATCGGTTCCCAGTTGCGCAGATCGATGCTCATGTTGTTGATCACTGGATTGTCTGGTCGAGACTCGATTATATACAGACTGCCGCCATATAGCTGGAATATTGCTGAGTGCGATGTAAAACTAAACTCGCTCACCCACTAACTGTGAAAATAGTGATCTAAATTCATATTAGTTGTCATATACAGTTGAACCCTATTTACCCAGACCCCACATGTCCGGAAACCCCGCCTTCTGGGGATTTTTATGTGAAACAAAACTTACTTTTATTAATTGTACTCACTTAACGGGACCCTGCGCTTCCAGACCCGGGCGGTGAATTTTCAAACCATTCCCATATATTTCCATTGAAAAATGATCCAGTTATCCAGATGGAGAGATCTGTGCAACGTGCATGTGTATGTGTCACGTCAATACCGTTTACCACACGACTATGTGATTTCTTAATCTATCACCAGGCATTTGGTGTGAATTGATTAATTAGCCATCAAAACACTAGTGACGCGTGTCACTCGGGTTGTTCATTAGGATTTGGAGCGTGTGAGCACATCTCATCAGTAATGAAAACACATGTTAAGTAGGATTAAGGGAAACTCAGGGGTTCAAAAATCACATCGCCCGACGCCCGGGACAAGTCAATTTTCGTTTCGGGCTATCAGATAATGGTATCTTACTTGTCCGTGGACTACCAGATAATTTCCACTTATGGTTTCAAACTGCAAATAATCTTGGATTTAATTTTCCTATCTGCTCATAATGAAGTTATTAAAGTTCGCTGTAAATATGAGTGAGTGAGTGAGTTTAGTTTTACGTCGCACTTAGCAATATTCCAGCTACATGGCGACGGTCTGTAAATAATCGAGTCTGGACCAAACAATCCAGTGATCAACAACATGAGCATCGATCTGCGCAATGGGGAACCGATGACATATGTCAACCAAGTCAGCGAGTCTGACCACCCGATCCCGTTAGTCGCCTCTTACGACAAACATAGTCACCTTTTATGGCAAGCATGGGTTGCTGAAGGCCTATTCTACCCCGGGACCTTCACGGGTCTGCTGTAAATATGAAGTAAAGGTAGTAGAGAGTGAAATTATCACTCTTCGATAAATAGTCCAGTAAACATTAACATCACACATTGTGTCATAAAATCAGGGCAAGTGGAAAATTAGTCAGGACAAGTTACTTTCGTGAAGTCAAGTGCCAAGTGGCTTTTCAACATATTTTTGAACCCCTGGAAACTACACTGTAATTGTACTGTATATAAAACTTATAAATCGACCCCTGCTATCTGTTGCGATGCAAGTTAAAAATAGCCTGCCACATGATCTAAGAGATGTGATCCCGTCCGGAAGTTTACTTTCTGCAGACAACATAAATTCGATACGATGTCGTATGTTTTTAGGGCATTTAAAATTAACAAAAGAATATGCAATTGGCAAAATAGAAACTATTTGTCATCGATTTTTGTTTTTCATCTAACTTACCATCTGAAGCTCCACAAGCTACACGATTACGTCCGAGACAAGTTGACAAATGGTAACCTATGTTCCGCCTTCCACGTATTATCGGTACACTTATATGTTATGATGATTCACTGTTATTACAACTGACTGTTGATTTATTGATAGACATACGTGAATATTTTTTGCTTTCACTTAATTTTCACGTTTTGGATGTTTGATCCAGTTAACCAGACGTCTCGCTATCTGGACGATTTTTGAGTGAAATCATGTACTCCATGATTTTCACTATCCTTTTCTCAAGGTGTTTTATAATGCATTGCCAAAGGAGAATTGCTTAAGATCATGTGTTGTATGGCATGCCCTCCCATCTGATCTGCATGCCTCCCAGTGTCCATAGCTGGGATGTCATTCCCTCCCATCTGATCTGCAGGTCTCCCCTTCTCTATAGCTAGGAACATTATGCCCTCCCATCTGATCTGCTTGCCTCGCAGAGTCCGTAGCTGGGAACATTATGCCCTCCCATCTGATCTGTTTAATATCATGCAGCCCACAGTAGGATTTCCTGTATGATATCATGCAGCCCACAAGAAGATTCCCTGTTTGATATCATGTAACCCACAGCAGGAATCCCTGTTTGATATCATTTAACCCACTTTAACCCACAGCAGCATTTCCTGTTTGATTTCATGTAACCCACAGCAGGAATCCCTGTTTGATATCATTTAACTCACAGCTGCATTTCATGTTTGATGTCATGAAGCCCACAGCAGGACTCTTTGATTGATATCATGTAGCCCACAGGAGCGTTCCCTGTGTGATATCATTCGGCCCACAATTTTCCTTCTTTGATATTATTTAGCCCACAGCAGGATTTCCTGTCTGATATCATGTAACCCACAGCAGGATCCCCTGTATGATATCATGCAGTCCACAGCTGGAGTCCTTGATTGATATCATGCAGTTCACAGCAACATTCCTTGTTTGATGTCATGTAGCCAACCACAGTATTTCCTGTTTGATATCCTATAGCCAACAGCGGTATTCCCTGTTTGATATCCTATAGCCCACAGCGGTATTCCTTGTTTGATATCCTGTAACTCACAGCAGGATTGTCTGGTTGATATCCTGTAGCCAACAGCGGTATTCCCTGTTTGATATCCTGTAGCCAACAGCGATATTCCCTGTTTGATATCCTATAGCCCACAGCGGTATTCCTTGTTTGATATCCTGTAGCACACATCAGGATTATGTTTGATATCATGTAGCCACCAGTGATATTCCCTGTCTGATATCCTATAGCCCACACCAAGATTTGATGTGTAACAGCAGGCTCAACTCGTAAAGTCTAGTAAAGGATTGATCAAACTCACAGAGTTTCATGTTTGCATTATTTCATTTTGTTATTGTGCATATAATTATTTGAAATCAATTTGAAGAGTCAAAATAACCAAAATTAGGTGCTTTATGCAAGATATTAACATTTATATTACAATTACATGTTATTCAAACAACCAGGTCCAATGTTCTAGTGTTATTAGTTGGTCATCATGCATGTGCTTTCCATTTAAGTACACAGGCTTATTAATGATGATTGTGGCTCATGTGAAATCCCATCTCATTTGGACTGGTTGTATGGTGAATTGTTGTTTATGAAGATTTCTCCTGCTTTTCCAGTTCATAAATCCATCTGTCTAAGGGAGTGGATATAAACCTCTGGTGACCTCATACAACACAGATTATGTCGTTGTTACCAGCTTCAGGTAATCATAGGAGTAATCCAGTAAATTGACAAAAGTGAAAAAAGAGCTAAATTCACCAATTAGATGAAGCCCAATTCAACAAAAACTGCCTCTTTCCTGATGGAGGAGAATAATCCAAGAATAAATGTGAACTTCTCACAGAATGAGTGCTCTTATTTGATACTGAGCCGTCTGGCTTCCAAAGATCCAGCAGAAAAATGGACAATCTAGAACTAACCCTGCTCAGCGTGTGATCCTGCCTCTTACATCTCCATCTTTCTTCCATCCATCTGTTTCTTTATGGGGAAGCAGCTACACTCACTGCAGTGGGAGTGAAACAAGCTACTCGTAAACTCAAATGGCTCTTCAAGTCAATAAAGCACACTGCTTACCAGGAGTTGCCATTATGTTGAGAGCACCCCAATGCATATGTTAAGAGTGCCACCTGCAGGGAATTCTACCTACCCTGGCATGCAAGGAGAGCATTAATTAGTCACAGATGGTAATTACATATGGCACTCATCTTAACATGGAAGTGGCACCAACATGCATCCTGCTGTCAGTGATAGTCTGACAAGTGGTGGGAGATTTGGCATAGCATGTTGTCATGAGTGAGTGATTGAGGTGGGGAGGCCGGGTGTTGGTGTGAGCACCAGATTAATTGGTTGCTTTTGTCAGCCATAGTTTAGAGTAAAGGTTGTTGAGATATACCACATGCCTTTGGTACTTGTCACATTGCCCCACTCTTCACATATCACATGCCTTGTGGTACTTGTAACATTGGCCCACTCTTCATATACCACATGCCTTCTGGTACTTGTCACATTGACCCTCTCTTCACACACCGTATGCCTTTGGTACTTGCCTCATTGACCCACTTTTCACATACAGTATGCCTTTGGTACTTATCACATT
The DNA here is from genome assembly GCF_037392515.1 of Haliotis asinina. NCBI lineage: Eukaryota > Metazoa > Mollusca > Gastropoda > Lepetellida > Haliotidae > Haliotis > Haliotis asinina. The sequence goes on along the minus strand of NC_090284.1, from coordinate 78,367,839 downwards.
GATCCACTTTTTTCACCTACCATATGCCTACTCTACTTGTCACACTGACCCACATTTCACATACCATTGTTACGGTTAAGAATTTGCCGTGACAAATGATGTAAGAAATCCCCTGTGTACCAGCAAAACAGAACAAAGACAAGTCTAAAACATTAAAATATTATCATTATGCAAAGAGAGCAAGTTATACAAAGTCACAAGTCAATTTCACAATACCGATTCCAAATACAATTTCAAGTGAGACAAAATCTAAGGCAGTAGGTCACAAAATATATTATTGCAAACTCACCAAAGTCTTAGTGCGAGAGAAAAACAGTTATGCAGAAATGTAACACAGCGAGCTGTCTGACAGCAGGTTCAGGCATTGACGGATATGTTGACGATGATGTATATACTCCAGTAATGTGTCCGTCCCCAACACGGCAACTAGCCTTTATATATATATATTAAGTCATTTCCTGAAAGTTAGAGCACATACGACCATTGCCACTCGAGTGGAATGCCCTCGAAACAGTCAACAGTTGTCTTTTAAAGGAAGGTAACTCTAAAGTATTGCCTTAGAGGCTGTCCGCTTAAATAATTCTCTGTAGGAAATGTCACCCATAATAACTACAGCAATGATAATTAATAACATCTCAAATGACGGAAAGTACACGAGTCTTGTAACACCATATGCCTTTGGTACGTATCACATTGATCCACTTTTAACATACCATACCACATGCCTGTGGTACTTATGTTGACATACTTTTTTTCTCCATGTACCTGCAGTACTTATCAGAGTTGACATGCTCTGCTCATACCACATGCTGACTTAGTTACACCACATTCAATTCCCTGACATAAATCTATTCCCCTAATTGACAGACAGACAGCTCCCTGACAGACAGTTATGACAGTGGACTGTTTCGGTGATGACATGAGTACAATCAGGAGGATGGAAATTCATGCACAACTGATGGATGCTGGATTGTTGTTTTTGTACAGAATTCACCATTGAGTTGAGAAAGACCTAGTCAGTGTGAAGGGGACTTTCATTCCAGAAAATATTTTGAATCCTTCATTCAATATTTGGAAATTAAACTAAAGATAATTCTTGAGTGTTGAGCAGGTAGAGATATAATATAACTTTCAAGCTTCAGTTATATATGCCTAGCAGTCAGGTGAGCACTAAGATCTGACTTATGCAACAATAAGTATCACTGTACAGAATGTTCATACAGAAGAATTGCTCTAAAGATGCCCAGGAATATAAGGTATATTGTCTAGGTGGTCAGTTGGTGGTTTCTTGAAGGTATGCAACTGATCCATCAGTCCGCAAGGTGTCGGGATATCTCACTGAACTGTTTGACTGCATTTTCAAGTTGCCGGACCAGTCTGTTCAGTCATTACTCAACAGACCAAGTGCAGGTGGTCAGCCTGTATGATCCAAAGGTTAAAGCATCTATGGGTAATTGTTTGTTTTGTGCCTGTCAGTTCTCTTTATTTGGGTGTTCTCTGTGCACTCAACCTAACAGTCATAAATTTTATAATTGATTTGTTGATTAATGGGAGAGCAAATCAAATGTGTTGATTGTTAGGGAAATAAAACCCAAATAACACTCTAATGTGTTGCTATTTTCCTCTGTGTTAGAAATCCCAGTGAAGCTGGTGATGTCGATACAGTCACACACTGTGTTGTCATCACAGTGGAACAACAAACATGCCCGAATTAGCACATGTGTAGGATTTTTGTAAACTGTATATGTACTGAAATGGATTTACCTGCATTTTTATAATTCTATACAACAGGAATAAATCTTCTTTATGTCTCATGAGATAATGACAATCCTTCCTATCCACCATGAATACATGATTCCTGACAAAGATGTTCCCTACAATACATCTATTGTAACTGCACATACAAGTGTTGCCTGTATTCTGTAATATCATCTTGACAACATACACATGTGTTGGTGGTATTCTATAATATTACCTTGACAACAATATTCAGATGTGTTGCTGATATTCTGTAATGTTACCTTGACAACAACATACAGATATGTTGCAGATATTCTATAGTATCACCTTGACAACATACATGTAGGTTGCCGATATTCTGTAGAATTACCTTGACAAAACATACAGATGTCTTGCCGATATTTTGTAATGTTACCTTGACAACAACATACAGATGTGTTGTCAATGTTCTGTAATATTACCTTGTCAACAACATACAGATGTGTTGTCAGTGTTCTGTAATATTACCTTGTCAACAACATACAGATGTGTTGTCAGTGTTCTGTAATATTACCTTGTCAACAACATACAGATGTGTTGTCAGTGTTCTGTAATATTACCTTGTCAACAACATACAGATGTGTTGTCAGTGTTCTGTAATATTACCTTGTCAACAACATACAGATGTGTTGTCAGTGTTCTGTAATGTTACCTTGTCAACAACATACAGATGTGTTGTCAGTGTTCTGTAATGTTACCTTGTCAACAACATACAGATGTGTTGCTGATATTTTGTAATATTACCTTGACAACAACATACAGATGTGTTGTCAATGTTCTGTAATATTACCTTGTCAACAACATGCAGATGTGTTGTCAATGTGTTGTCAGTGTTCTGTAATGTTACCTTGTCAACAACATACAGATGTGTTGTCAGTGTTCTGTAATGTTACCTTGTCAACAACATACAGATGTGTTGCTGATATTTTGTAATATTACCTTGACAACAACATACAGATGTGTTGTCAATGTTCTGTAATATTACCTTGTCAACAACATGCAGATGTGTTGTCAATGTTCTGTAATATTACCTTGTCAACAACATACAGATTTGTTGCTAATATTCTTAAATATTACCTTGACAACAAAATTTAGATGTGTTGCCAATATTCTGAAGCACTGTTGCTTTCAGTGGTATTTATATGGATATTTAAACATACAGATATGTTGCCTATGTTCTCAATGAACATGGTGACATCAAGATGTGTTACTTTTGTTCTTCAGGAGCACCGGCCACACCCAGATCAGGACAAGATGGTCACTGAGAATGGAGGGAAAGGGCCACCAGACAAAGGCCACCTGCTGCCAAACCTTACACTTCCATCAACTTATAAGCCAAAGTGTGAAATTCGTGCAAAGGAAGCCCTGTCTGCTATAAGCCGAGCTACGACAACTGCATGTCGCCAGCAGATAGCAGATATCTCCTGTCTGACTATGGAGGGGAAGATGTATGCTGAAACCCTGCCCAGACTGTGTCCACTGAAAGGTAAGAACTAGTCACTCATTCAGATTCATCATCTTCCCACCAGTGAAGAGCTAGGTTAAAATTGATCTTTAGTAACCATCCTGGTCATGAGAGGTGACTAAGGAGACCTGGTGGTTAGGCCTACAGACTTGGTTGGACATGTTATTGATTCCCAGTTGTGGAGATGAATGCTGAGCACTTGATTGTCGGATCCAGACCCAATTATCATAACTGAGTGCGGCATAAAAATGAACTCACTCTCTCATAATCTTCTTAGGTGGTCATGGTAGTTCTCTGTTCATGTGTCCTTACTTCATCAGTCTGGTGCTTTCAATATCAGCTGGATTTTGATATTTATTGCTCTTGAATTAAGTGTACCATGACATCTGCTGGCTAGTCAGTGTACCATGATTTCTGCTGGCTTGTCTCCGTACCATGACTGCTACTGGTTTATTTGGCGTACCATGACTGCTACTGGCTAGTCAGTGTACCATGACTGCTGGTGGCTTATCACTGTACCATGACATCTGCTAGCTTTTAAGTGTACCATGACTGCTGCTGGCTTGTCAGTGTACCATGACTGCTGGTGGCTTATCAGTGTACCTTGGCTTCTGGTGGCTTGTCAGTGTATCTTGACTTCTGCTGGCTTATCACTGTACCATGACATCTGCTAGCTTTTAAGTGCACCATGACTTCTGCTGGCTTGTCAGTGTACCATGATTGCTGGTGGCTTATCAGTGTACCTTGGCTTCTGGTGGCTTGTCAGTGTATCTTGACTTCTGCTGGCTTATCACTGTACCATGACATCTGCTAGCTTGTAAGTGTGCCATGACTTCTGGTGGCTTGTCAGTGTACCATGACTGCTGGTGGCTTATCAGTGTACCTTGGCTTCTGGTGGCTTGTCACTGTACCATGACATCTGCTAGCTTGTAAGTGTACCATGATTGCTGGTGGCTTGTCAGTGTACCATGACTGCTGGTGGCTTATCAGTGTACCTTGGCTTCTGGTGGCTTGTCAGTGTATCTTGACTTCTGCTGGCTTGTCACTGTACCATGACATCTGCTAGCTTGTAAGTGTACCATGACTTCTGCTGGCTTGTCAGTGTATCTTGACTTCTGCTGGCTTGTCAATGTACCATGATTGCTGCTGGCTTGTCATTGTACCATGATTGCTGGTGGCTTGTCAGTGTATCTTGACTGCTGGTGGCTTATTCGTGTACCATGATTGCTGGTGGCTTGTCAGTGTATCTTGACTTCTGCTGGCTTGTCAATGTACCATGATTGCTGCTGGCTTGTCATTGTACCATGATTGCTGGTGGCTTGTCAGTTTACCATGACTTCTGGTGGCTTGTCAATGTACCATGATTTTCTGCTGGCTTGTCAATGTACCATGAGTGCTGGTGGCTTGTCAATGTACCATGATTTCTGCTGGCTTGTCAATGTACCATGAGTGCTGGTGGCTTGTCAATGTACCATGAGTGCTGGTGGCTTGTCAGTGTACCATGACTGTTGGTGACTTGTCAGTGTGCCTTCAAACAAGCTGGTTTGTCACTGTACCATGGCTGATGCTGGATGGACAGTGTACCACAGTGGGGTGGAAAACTTGTTGTATTGTTGTATGGATGTAGATATGAGGACAGCAATTGCTGCATTTGACAAGGTATTTGTTAGTCACTCTGACCTGCTCCCTGTTTCTAAGGACAATGTAACTGTTATTGCAAAAACAATAACAGAGATCTGCCAGTTTGTGTGTGATGTTTGCCAGTGAATGTTGGTGGAATGTGTTCGGTTGATTAGACTCACATCCAGAAGGAATTGAAGCTTTGGGCAGTCAGCTCAGCGGCCATCATATTGTTCATCTTGTTATTTAATGCACAATACACACTAGCCAGTTTGCCATGTTGTCACAGTGAATTCCATTTTTCATTCTGTTAGTCGTTATAACAAAGTAATTACTATGTTGGGAATCGACCTCTAAAACCAGAATCGATTATTGATGTCTGCTGTCAATCAAATATCGATAAATGATTGATTACTTGGATGGATTTATTAGCATGAGATCATAACACATTCTTCTTTAGAAATAGATTATAAAGCACTTTGACAAAAGGATATTGACAAGTATTTAACAACTAATATGAATTTAGATCATGATTTTTACAGTTAAACAATATGTCATTTATTTGTGTTTGCAAAAGTTGAGAAACATTGAACCCAAGAACTACATGTCGAATTCGATGCAGAAATCAGAATACAGTGTCTATACATCTTAGAGTAGATGTCATAAACATCAATAAAGCTATCCATTTTCAACCTTGTTATTAAATTCTATGAGAACTGAGCCCTTAACAAATGCAAAATGTTTTTTGAAGTGAGCATATGCGTGAAAACAGGCATTTTGTTGACACTCTGATCAGCCAATCAAATTGCTTGTTTGATCATGTGTTAAATTCTCAGGAGTATTTGTTGTTTTTAGAACCACAATTTCATAATATACTACATTTACAAAACCTTGATGAATGCTTGAACAGTGTTCCTGATTAGCATTTCCAGTCAATGTACTCAAACAGATCAACTAGTTTGAAAGCAACAGGTCCTTGAAGTCTACTGGGGTATACGTATCTGCTTCAACATGAGAGATGGAACAATGTGCTGTTATAAAGTTTTTGACACTGGAAGGCATTCAGCCATCAGAAGCACATGCATGTATGTTGAAGCTGGGGATGATTGTCCTCCATACTCCGCAGATAAGAGATGGGTTGCTTTATTTAAGTCTGGCAGGACAAGTCTGGATGATGACCCACGGTGTGGATGTCCCTCTATAGCCATTAATGAAAAAACAGTAGAAGCTATGGAGAAATGCATTTGTGCAGACAGACATGTGACTATTGCTGAGGTTGAACTAGAATCCATGACTATTATCCATGATCATTTGGGCATGAACAAAGTGTCTGTGTAATGGGTCCCAAAGTTTCTCATTGCTGATGTGAAGAAAAAGAGAAGTCGTATTTTAAAGGAGAATTTTGAATTGATGGTGCATGATTTTTAAATTTTTAAAAGTACATTAGTAACAAGGAATAAAACATGGATTTATCATTACGATCCGGAGTCAAAACGTCGATCCACAGAGTGTGAGCACCACCCCTTTTCTCCTCCACCCAAGAAGTTCAAGTCTTCAAGGTCATTTAAGAAGCTTATGGCCACAGTGTTCTGGGATGCAAAGGGCATCATCCATGTTGACTACCTGGAGAGTCAAAAGACTATCACTAGTGCCTACTGTGCTGATCTACTCAGCAGACTGAGAGCATCTATCAAAGAAAAGTGCAGTGGTTTGTTGAGGGATGGAGTTCTGTACATGACAATGCTTTGTCTCACACCTTTCGATTGGCAAAGTCTGCAGTACATCATTGTGGCTTCAAAGAACTTCCTCACCCTCCACATTCCCCTAACCTGGGCCCAAGCGACTTTCACCTATTTCCAAAATTGAAGAACATCTCTGTGGAAAACGCTATGCCAGTAATTACGAGCTGACATCAGCTTAAAATGAGTATTTGACAGGACTTCCAGAAGAGATCTATAGGATTGGCAAGCATCGGCATTGGGTATTAAGGCAAACCTCTACTTCAGCGTCATTGCAGATGGAAGAACAGTGCGCTACGTCGACAAAATTGGATCTTGGCACTGGCCCCAATGTATCCCACCAGTTGTCCTCAGACATTCTGACTGTACCATTTTGTCAAGAAAGTTATCACTATGTACTTGGAACATACGTGGCTTAAAATCTAAAGTGCTTTGTGGTGGTTTTGTGTCTTTTCTGAAAACGTTACATATTTTCAGTGATTGGAACAATGTGTCCCGATGCTTTAAAGCTATATCACTTAAATGCTATTTCTGATGGATATGATGCCTTTGACAGTCGTGCAAGAAGGCCTGAACTTAGAGGGAGATTCTCAGGGGGGATAGTTGGATGAATCAAGAAGTCCATGTCTTCATATTTCATAAGGGTGTATGCAAAATGGAATAATTGTATCATTTTCCAGATAAATTCAAATTCCAAGTTGTCTCAGATAATCCTAAGTTTTGTTTACATCCACCCAGAGAGGTCCATTGTATATAACCATTCTGAAGACAGTGGAATTAGCCCCCTTGAAAATCAATTGTTTCATTTTTTCCATGACTTTGGTGACAACTGTAAATTGATATTATGCGGAGACTTTAATGCTCGGACATCAGCTGAGAGGGATTATATCATTGATGATGACACAGGCATCCTACCAATATATGATCAATATGTTGCAGATACGTTTTCACTTACACATAAATCATCTGATCCTGTGGTTAATAATTACGGAAGACAACTTTTAGAGCTCTGTAAAAAGATGTGTATTCATATTGTTAATGGTTGAAAGGAAAACGATATCGATGGAATGTCTACGTATATATCTCCATCAGGAGCCAGCATAATAGACTACTTCCTTGTGTCAACTTTTTTGTTCCCATGTGTAGTTTCAATAGATGTGATGTCCCGAACCGAGTCGGACCATCCTCCCATTGTGTGTCGACCAAGGGAACGCAACTACAGGCTGATGTTCCATGTGCGTTATATGATGTACCAAAGTATAAATTACTCAAAGAACAGACAACAAGCTTTTGAGATTTGTTGCATAGCGACACAGTTTCATCTGTGTTAAGTGTTTTTATGTCATTAATTGAATATGATACCGATCGAGGTGTGCAGAAATTTTCAGACATCTTCACTTTCTGTGGATCTGAAGTATGGGGAAGCAAATCCAAACAAGAATATCACCAACCATGCTCCAAACAACCCCCTTGGTTTGACAAAGATTGTCATCGACTAAAGTCAGTGAAATACAGGCTATTAGACAGATACAGAAGATATCAGTGCGATAAAATGTACGTCAGTACTTAAAGGCTAAGGCTGAATTCAAACATTGTTGTAGTTCTACAAAGATATTATACGACCAGAAAATAGCGGAGCATATTTCATCTCAGGCACTACTTGGAGTCTGTAAAAGTTTTTGGCAAACTGTTAAACATGCCCTTTCTGGTAATTCTAATAAAGGTGATTCTCCAATTTCGCCGCAAATTCGGTTGTCTTACTTTAAAAATATTCTTATCCCAGACACAGTTACCGAATCGGACTTTGATAAGACAGTGAAAGACTTTATTAATTCTCATACATGTCATACCTGTTCAGATTTTGCTGTAACCGAAGAGCTTTTTTCAGGGGAAATTACTATGGCAGAAATGGATGATGCTATGAATTACCTTAAGAGTGGAAGAACTTCAGGTGATGATGGAATACCACCGGAGCATGTGAAGTGTTCCGGTGACCTACTCTTATACTATCTTCATGTTTTGTTTAATAAAATATTTGTATCTGGAAACCTTCCTACAGCTTAGAATATAGGTATGATTGTATCTCCAAGTCAGGAGATAAGGCAAACCCAAACAACTACAAGGGGATTTCTATATTGAATGTTATAGGGAAAATATCTACAACTGTCTTACTGAAACGTTTGAGGACTTGGATTGAACTGAACGATTTAAGATCAGAAGCCCAAGCTGGCTTTAGGTCTAGTTACTCTACCACTGACAATATATTCACTCTACAAGCATTGATTTCTAAATACCTGTGTAAACCACATGGTAGGTTTTACTGTGTATTTATTGACTTCAAGAAAGCCTTTGACTATGTAGACAGACAAAAGTTATTATTTGAATTAGCACTAAGGTGCTGTCTTGGGAAAATGTTTCATTTACTTAAGAATATGTATTCATCAGTTAAATCATGTGTGAGATCAAACTCAAAAAGAACCAGTGACTTTATTACTTCAGCAGGTGTTTGACAAGGATGTGTTCTTAGTCCTATACTTTTCATTTTTTTCATAAATGAGCTTGTAACTGAAATGTATGATAAATGTGATCATGTTATATTTGTCACAATGTTACAGTGTTCTCTTATACTGTTTCGGGTTACTAAAGCAATTGAATGTGCTCCAATCTTTCTGTGATAAAACTAATGTTATTGTATTCAGAAATGGAGGTATCATTTCAAAGCGTGAAAGCTGGGATCTAAACAACATAGCTCTAAAAATTACATCATATTATAAGTATCTAGGTATTCTGTTTTCATCAACGTTAAATTGGGCAAAAGCGTGTCAAACGCTAGCAGCTCAAGCATCACATGCAGTGATACCTCTGTACACATTATTTCGATAAAACACTAGCATATCCTTCTCTGCGGCTTGTAAAATATTTGACTGCAAAGTTTCACCAATTTCACTGTATGGGTCTGAAATATTGGGGGGGCAAGATACTTTGATGTCATAGAAAAAGTTCATACCCAGTATTGAAAATGTTTCTTACATGTTGGCAAATTCGAATCCAATAAGGCAATAGTGAGTGAGTTTAGTTTTACGCCGCACTCAGCAATATTCCAGCTATATGACGGCGCCAATAAGGCTATACTTGGTGAAACAGGGCGACACACGATGTATGTTTCAACACTGACAAGGGTTATAAGATACTGGATAAAACTACTTCATATGAAGTGTACTAGATATCCATACCAATGCTATATAATGTTACAAAAAATTAGATGATGGTGGAAACGAAAACTGGGTGTCAAATCTCAGAAATTTACTGTTTCACGCAGGCTTTTCACACGTGTGGTTATCACAAGATGTGGGTTATTCTATCATGTTTACCAGTATATTCAAACAACGGTTGAAAATTATTGATTGCCAAAATTGGCATAGTTTTATATCATCTTCTCACTATTTTTGTAATCATAGTAGTATTAAGTCCTTGTTGCAGCCTGAAAACTATTTAATGTGTCTCTCTGATAGGTCTTTGATAAGAGCCTTATGTAAATTTAGAATATCTCTTCATAATTTTAATATTAACAACATACATAGAAACAAAAATGAGCAGGTATATAAATCACTCTGTTTACAATGTGATCTCAATGTTATGGAGGACGAGTTTCACGTCCTGTTTATTTGTGAAAAGTATCATGATCGGAGATTAACATATCTCCCAAGCCTATCCAATGTAAAGCACTATTCAGTGAAAGTCTTCCGTTACTAAATACATTAAATACAATATGAGAAATATTGCTGTATTGTTCACCACATGACCTGTTCTGTCAAATATAATTGTGTTCTAGGCTATGATGCCGAGGTACTGAATGAATGTATATCAGTGGCCCTTGATGCATCCTATGTGTCCATTGGCCCTGATGCATCCGATGTGTCCAGTGGCCCTGGTGTGTGTTATGTGTCCATTGGCCCTGATGCATCCTATGTGTCCATTGGCCCTGATGCATCCTATGTCTCCAGTGGCCCTGGTGTGTCCCATGTGTCCAGTGGCCCTGGTGTGTCCTATGTATCCAGTGGCCCTGATATGTCCTATGTGTCCAGTGGCCCTGATATGTCCTATGTGTTTTAGTGGACCTTGATGTGTCCTGTGTGTCCAGTAGAGCTTGAAGTGCCCTTTGTGTTCAATTGGCCTGGGTATGTCCTGTGTGTACAGTTTACCTTGATGAGTCATGTGTGTCAAGTGAATCATGATGTGTTGTGTGTGTGTAGTTTACCTTCATGCGCCATGTGTCTCTGTGATGTGTCAAGTTCTAGAATCTGGAATCCACTTGCACAGTTGTAAGCACACAGATGGTAATACCCATTAGATTGACAAGCTGTTATGTGACGTAACTTATTCTGTTTCACTGAATGTGAGGCAAGATAAATGGAACAAGGACCTCTCACAATGAAGTAGTGATGTTCACTCACTCGCACACTCACTCACTCACACTCACTCTGACTCACTCACGCACTCACTCACTCACTCACTCACTCACTCACTCACTCACTCTCACTCACTCAGTCCATGTCAAGCTGTGCCAGAAACCATGTCTCACTAAGAGTACTTGAGTTAGTGCTTTATGTTAGCATACTGTGAGAAACATTTCCTATGTTAATAGCTATGCATCCGTTGGCATCTAGTAGGTAAGTAGAAGAACATTGATTGTGGTACTGCTGATAAACAGCATTCAGCCTAAAGCCTTTTGTTTTATTTTTAGATCAATTTTTAAGATCAAACTCTGTGTCTATTCTGTGCAGACTGGATTGAACTCTGAAGATATTTTGATCCAATTTGACTGATATGTGTTTTTTTCTAATTCAGTGAAATATAATAATATGAGAGAGGATGTGTAGAAATTGCACAACATATGTTCGATTGCTTCTGAACAGTCCATTGATATATTTTTTAAACATTTCTGTTTTACATTGTCTATGAAATATTTATGAGATCAACTTAAGTGCCTGGCAGTAAACAGACATGAAATTGTCCAAGGGAAGTATATTTGATTTCAGAAACTTGCCCAGGGAAACCACTCGGCAGACCAAAGACTCTGGAGGTTTCAGGATAAGCAAGTCTAATGACCACGTCAGCCTCCAGAGCTGAGAACATACAACTTTTTCATGGCATTTTCAAACTCATGTCAAGTTCCGAACTTGTCCTAAAGAATTATTTGGATTATTTTTGTCTGAGCCGCAGCTTGAATAAGATTCCCGTCAGCTAGGTTTTCTATGTGATTTGCACAGGAGTATCTGCTACACAAGCCTGGTTTCGATAAACTACCTTAAACTTGATAATCAATACGAAAAAATGTCCTGGGTCAGAACGAGAGAAACCTCCTGTCAGGGCCTCAGTGCTTTATTCCAGATGTCTGATTGAATTTTCCTGTTCAAACTTAATTTGCCTCATCGTAAATTGAGTTTTGGTGTATAAGCCGTGAGAAATTTTGGCCAGTCCAGGTCTCAAGATCTGGACTGATAAAGAATAGTACACGAGACCCACAAACTACAGCTACTTAGTACCGCTTGTCTATACCATCCACAAAATGAAGTCTGTGTGGGACATGGTCTACAGGTAGAGACAGTGTGGGGTCTGTGTGGGACATGGTCTACAGGTAGAGACAATATGGCTCTGTGTGGGACATGGTCTACAGGTAGAGAGAGTGTGGAGTTTGCATGGGACATGGTCTACAGGTAGAGACAATATGGGTCTGTGTGGGACATGGTCTACAGGCAGAGACTGTGTGGGGTCTGTGTGGGACATGGTCTGCAGATTGAGACTGTGTAGGACATGGTCTACAGATGGAGACAGCATAGGATATGTTCTACAGATAGAGAAAGCACAGGGCATGGTGTACGGATGGAGGCAGTGTGGGACATGGTTTACAGATAGAGACAGCATAGTACATGATCTGCAGATAGAGAAAGCATAGGGCATGGTCTACAGATGGAGGCAGTGAAGCACACGGTGTACAGATGGATGCAGTGTAGGACATAGTCTACTGATAGACACAGTGTAGGACATGGTCCACAGAGAGGGGCAGTGTAGGACATGGTCTACAGATCGAGATAGTGTAGGACATGGTCTTCAGAGAGGGGCAGTGTAGGAGATGGTCTACAGGTGGAGATAGCATGGGGTCTGTGTGGGACATGGTCTACAGATGAAGACTGTGTAGGACATAGTCTACAGATAGAGACAGCATAGGACATGGTTTACAGATAGAGACAGCATAGGACATGGTTTACAGATAGAGACAGCATAGGGCATGGTCTACAGATGGAGGCAGTGTGGGACATGGTCTACAGATGGAGGCAGCATAGGGCATGGTCTACAGATGGAGGCAGTGTGGGACATGGTCTACAGATGGAGGCAGTGAAGGACATGGTGTTGAGATATTATTCACACCAGTGTAAGTCAGACCTGCACAACTGAAGTCAGTCATGCATGCATACATCTCCACACTCCTGCCTAATCTACCTGTGACAGTATATGGCTGTTGTGTTGAAAGTAATTGATACAGCCGTTAGAAGATCCTAACCAGTCGCCAGCGGGGGCTGTTGATGTTATCCAGCCTGTGGATTAAGTACTAGATCTCCACCTCACCAACCCATTCGTCATATAATTTGTCATGTAAAGTGGAATCATGTGTAAATTTATTGTCATAATTTAGGACCATGGTTTGGGTTTATGTGTCTGACGGGATCTAATGACTATTTGTGTATACAGCAGGCTTATGCAGATGTACCTCAATGATTGCCGTTATTTCCAGGAGAGGTTTTCCAAAAAACACAAAAGGAAGGATGAATGATCTGCTTGCTAAACACAGTCATCAATGAAGGCTCCAGAGACAAGTTTATCAATACACATTCACGCATGGACTTGCATGCCACAATGCACGCAGAACAGCAAATGCCAACAACTGTATTGGCATATATGCTTATTATCTTGAATACTGATATATATTAAAAAAATATTGGAATTATTAGTTGCAAGTGGGTTTATGTGCAGTGTACTACCTTCTCCCTATCCTAAGGATCAATTTGGTGCACACAGTTAGGTTGTGATTTAGACTTCACATGCTGGTGTACCCACAATTAGAACCCATGCTGGTGTACCCTCACTGAGAACCCATGCAGGTGAACACTTACATGTTAATCCATGTTGGTGTACCGTCACTTAGAATCCATGCTGGTGTACCCTCACTTAGAACCCATGCAGGTGAACACTTACATGTTAATCCATGCTGGTGTACCGTCACTTAGAACCCATGCTGGTGTACCTTCACTTAGAACCCATACTGGTGTACCCACACTTAGAACCCATACTGGTGTTGCCTCACCAAGAACCTCACAGTCATCACTGTGCACGTTGCATACTTCCTGTAATGTTCACATCTTATCCTAAGGTAAGTCTCACACCAGACACAGCTCTTGTCTGCAGTTTACTGAGTAAACACACATTTTCAGAAAGCACTACTTAAAATAAATGGAAAAATCAATCCTTTGAGAATGCAAAGAAGATTGGCATTTAATTCCAGGAATACCAAATGAAATTCTGTTGTCTTCCTTCGTGTTGTTCCGGATTAGGGCAGGCTGCAATGTTTATCGTCTACACTGCTGGCCTGCAGTGTGGTTGCTGACAGGTGCAACAAATATTGACTTTATGCTCATCCAAATTTTGTTTCCAGTTGAGAAGAAAAAAATCCTTTAGTTCATCATCACATCTTTTGTGTGATTAAATGATCTGCAGAGATAAACCCAGGTAGGTGAACACCTACATGTGAATCTATGCTGGAGTACCCTCACTTAGAACCCATGCTGGTGTACCCTCACTTAGAACTTATGCTGGTGTACCCACACTTAGAACCCATGCTGGGGTATCCTCACTGAGAACCCATGCTGGTGAACACTTACATGTGAATCCTCACTTGTACCCTCACTTAGAACCCATGCTGGGGTACCCTCACTTAGAACCCATGCTGGGGTACCCTCACTTAGAACTTATGCTGGTGTACCCACACTTAGAACCCATGCTGGGGTACCCTCACTGAGAACCCATGCTGGTGAACACTTACATGTGAATCCATGCTGGTGTACCATCACTTAGAATCCATGCTGGTGTACCGTCACTTAGAATCCATGCTGGTATACCCTCACTTAGAACCCATGCTGATGTACCCTCACTGAGAACCCATGCAGGTGAACACTTACATGTTAATCCATGCTGGTGTACCGTCACTTAGAACCCATGCTGGTGTACCTTCACTTAGAACCCATACTGGTGTACCCACACTTAGAACCCATACTGGTGTTCCCTCACCAAGAACCCATGCTGATGTACCATGACTTACAAACCATGCTGGTGTACCCACACTTAGAACCCATGCTGGTGTACCCTCACATAGAACCCATGCTGATGTACCCTCACTTAGAACCCATGCTGGTGTACCCACACTTAGAACCCATGCTGGTGTACCCACACTTAGAACCCTTGCTGGTGTACCCTCACTTAGAACCCATTCTGGTGTACCCTCACTGAGAACCCATGCTGGTGAACTCTTACATGTGAATCCATGCAGGTGTACCCTCACTTAGAACCCATGCTGGTGTGCCCTCACTTAGAACCCATGTTGGTGTACCCTCACTTAGAACCCATGCTGGTGTACCCACAATTAGAACCCATGCTGGTGTACCCTCACTTAGAACCCTTGCTGGTGTACCCTCACTTAGAACCCATTCTGGTGTACCCTCACTGAGAACCCATGCTGGTGAACTCTTACATGTGAATCCATGCAGGTGTACCCTCACTTAGAACCCATGCTGGTGTGCCCTCACTTAGAACCCATGTTGGTGTACCCTCACTTAGAACCCATGCTGGTGTACCCACAATTAGAACCCATGCTGGTGTGCCCTCACTTAGAACCCATGTTGGTGTACCCACACTTAGAACCCTTGCTGGTGTACCCTCACTTAGAACCCATTCTGGTGTACCCTCACTGAGAACCCATGCTGGTGAACTCTTACATGTGAATCCATGCAGGTGTACCCTCACTTAGAACCCATGCTGGTGTGCCCTCACTTAGAACCCATGTTGGTGTACCCTCACTTAGAACCCATGCTGGTGTACCCACAATTAGAACCCATGCTGGTGTACCCTCACTGAGAACCCATGCAGGTGAACACTTACATGTTAATCCATGTTGGTGTACCGTCACTTAGAATCCATGCTGGTGTACCCTCACTTAGAACCCGTGCTGGTGTACCCTGACTGAGAACCTGTGCTGGTATACCCTCACTTAGAACCCATGCTGGTGTACCCTCACATAAAACCCATGTTGTGTACCCTCACTGAGAACCCATACTGGTGTACCCTGACTGAGAACCCATGCTAGTGTACTCTTACTGAGAACCCATGTTGGTGAACCCTCACTGAGAACCCATGCAAGTGAACACTTACATGTGAATCCATGCTGGTATACCCTCACTTAGAACCCATGCTGGTGTACCCTGACTGAGAACCCATGCTGGTGTACCCTCACTGAGAACCCATGTTGTGTACCCTCACTGAAAACCCATACTGGTGTACCCTGACTGAGAACCCATGCCGGTAAACCCTCACTGGGAACCCATGCTGGAGTATACTCACTGCAAATGCTGGTGTACCCTTACATGTATACCCATATTGGTGGCTTCCCTACTTTGTCAGTGTAGAGAGACATTTGAGACGTTGCCTGGCTGATAGTGGAGCAGAAACCACATCTCCATACCTGTGACCAAGATACCACCACAAATGTGATCACCATACCACACTATACCACACATCACCGCCATCTGCCACCACCACTACTGCCCAGCATCAATACCCACCATCTTGACCACCACCACCACTACCACCATCCATGCTTACCATCTTTGATCACCACCACTAACTATCACTACAACCATCGCACACCACTACTACAACCACTTCATACCAGATCACCCAGACTCATGGCACAAGAAGGACACTAATACCAAGTCTGATTGCACGATGCAATACCAAGTCTGTTGATATATTTTAAATGTTTTCTTTGGGCCGCCCTGTCTCGGCTTGATTGCAGTCCAGGCAATCAGAATCCTCTTAAAACAGCTTAATGTCAGACAGTCCCTAATATTTAGTTTAATTGTAAAGTTGAAAGTACATACATCACAGATATCTCCCTCACTGTCAACCTGGCCTTCTGTGCCAACTTGCCTACGCCTGTAAATCTCAAACCTTGAATACCTCTGGAGAAATCAGATCATGCCTACCTTTGCAGGTGTTCCACCATGATGCCTACTTGTGTAGCTGTCCCACCATGTCTACTTCCATAGATGTCCTACCATGCCTACCTTTTCAGATGTCCACCATGTCTTTTTCTGTAAATGTACCACCGTAATTACTTTTGTAGCTGCCCCACCATGCCTACTTATCTAGTTGTCCCATTATGCCTACCTTTGCATATGTCCCACCAAGGCGTACTTCTGTAGCTTTCCCACCTTGCCTACCTCTGTGTCTGTCCCACCTTGCCTACTTCTTTAGATCTACCATGCTTACTTTTTGTTGTCCCCCTTGCCTACATCTTTAGATGTCCCATGATGCCTACATCTGTTGATATCCCACGATGACTACATCTGTAGATATCCCACCATGCCTACTTCTGTAGATGTCTTGCCATGCCTACTTCTGTAGATGTCTTGCCATGCCTACTTCTGTAGATGTCTTGCCATGCCTACTTCTGTTGATGTCCCACCTTGCCTACACCTTTAGATGTCCCACAGTGCCTGTTGCGTTTGGATGGCGCTGTAGTGATTGCCTGGAGTCTTGTCCAATATGACAGACCTGTTAAATGTGTGGTTGTACTGGCCTCAAGGCAATCATTTTGCTGGAGTTGTAAAATGAGCTCTACTTTAGCAGATTAAACACAATCCTGACCAGCTCAATGTGCTTTATAAAGGCAAACTCTGTGTCAGAGTGCTGAAAGGAGTGAACCCTAATCAGGTTTGAGTTTTCACCGGAGTTAGGCTGAATGGATTTACTGTGTTATCAATCATGTGGTGATAGCGATGATGCATTGCTCTCCCCAGCCAGACTCCAACAGTAAATCAGTCTATTTGAGAGATGACTTAAGTGAAAAAGTGCTGACTCTAATATATTCCCACCAGTGTATGACGAAAGTCCAAGTGACAGTCACATTATGATCCGTACACCTTTTATCAAAGCAGTACAGCACGCTGCACTTTATCATCTGGATTCAGGTCTGTGTTGATTGTCATCATCATGACTGCCACATAAAACAACCTTCAGTGCAGGTCTCAAATGGAAGAGCTGAACGGTCAGTCATACTTCATGAAATATTTTACCAATCACTGAGCACCAAAATGTATCCATCGAGCCTGGGATGAAAGTGGTTGAGAAGCAGACCTCTGACATCAGTAAGGCCTGGTTTCTATTCACACTGTTGTAGTATTGCCAGGCTGTGGGGTTTGCTTTCCAAGGCATATCTACACTTTGTACGAGCACTTTGACTGTAGGATATACACTTTGTAAGACAGTATTTTGACAGTAACTACTACACAGACACACCACACTACAACCACTACAAAGACACCATTTGTCCACTGTAGGATAGTGCATCTGTAAATGGTTCCTAATACTGCTCACTAGGAGATACAATTATATTGCTGTCCCACAATGGCAAGAGTGATGCTGAAGGTTCAATGTCTGCTCCACGCTGGATGGTCCCAGACCGAGTTGATGAGAGATTTGTTTAGTGGAGGTGATGAAGATGAAAAATAACAATTTTCCAAATCACCATGTCACATTTACAAGGTGGTACATATTTAGCTTCTTACCAAGCTTTAGGGCCAAATGTAGAGATTGAATGGTTGTCTGAGCAACACTTGATGGAAGGTCATCTCTTCAAGATGTAATGGGTTTATAATACCTGTCTCAGATTCTGGCCCAGAAAACTATAGAACCCCACCAGTCTGTGCTGCAGTGCACATAAAACTGTTGCCAGCCGTGGTTGCAACACAATAACACTGGAAGAATTGAGAGATGAAATTTTTGTGGTCATTAAATCCCAATAACTCTAGAAAATGACTCTTGGACTCCCCCCTTGCTTCCTTCTTGGAGTGAAGCAGCAACCTTGCAGAAACATTTAAGTTTGTGTGTGTTGTAATTCTGTGGTGGTATGATGAAGGATGGATAATGGTCTAAAACAGTACTTATAGTTGTAGAGGATATCTGCTCACTATTTGCAGTAACTATCATCTTGATGATGACATTTCAAGTAAAGCATGTTGAATCATAATTTGAATGTTCAGTTGTGTTTTTGCTCATACTTCACAACATCAATTAAAGACAAACGATAAAACCTGAATCTAATGGCAACTTCACAATGACATGCATGCCTGTGGGTTATCTGATGATATAACTTCATATAGACATGCAGAATTAAGGTTATCTGATGATATAACTTCATATAGACATGCAGAATTAGGGTTATCTGATGATATAACTTCATATAGACATGTTGAGTGAGGGTTATCTGACGATATAGCATCAGACTGACAAGCTGGCCAAGAGATATCTGATAATAGAAATTCATATAGACATGCTGAGTGAGGGTTATCTGATAAAATAACGTCAGATTGACATGCTGTCTGAGTGTTATCTGATGATGGAAGGTCACATTCACATGCTGACTGAGTGTTATCTGATGATGGAAGGTCACACTGACATGCTGTCTGAGTGTTATCTGATGATGGAAGGTCACATTGACATGCTGACAGAGTGTTATCTGATGATGGAAGGTCACATTGACATGCTGGCAGAGTGTTATCTGATGATGGAAGGTCACATTGACATGCTGGCAGAGTGTTATCTGATGATGGAAGGTCACATTGACATGCTGACTGAGTGTTATCTGATGATGGAAGGTCACATTGACATGCTGACTGAGTGTTATCTGATGATGGAAGGCCACATTGACATGCTGGCTGAGTGTTATCTGATGATGGAAGGTCACATTGACATGCTGACTGAGTGTTATCTGATGATGGAAGGCCACAATGACATGCTGTCTGAGTGTTATCTGATGATGGAAGGTCACATTGACATGCTGACTGAGTGTTATCTGATGATGGAAGGTCACACTGACATGCTGGCTGAGTGTTATCTGATGATGGAAGGTCACATTGACATGCTGACAGAGTGTTATCTGATGATGGAATGCCACGTTGACATGCTGACTGAGTGTTATCTGATGATGGAAGGTCACATTGACATGCTGGCTGAGTGTTATCTGATGATGGAAGGTCACATTGACATGCTGGCAGAGTGTTATCTGATGATGGAAGGCCACATTGACATGCTGACAGAGTGTTATCTGATGATGGAAGGTCACATTGACATGCTGGCAGAGTGTTATCTGATGATGGAAGGTCACATCGACATGCTGGCAGAATGTTATCTGATGATGGAAGGTCACATCGACATGCTGGCAGAGTGTTATCTGATGATGGAAGGTCACACTGACATGCTGGCAGAGTGTTATCTGATGATGGAACGTCACATTAACATGCTGGCAGAGTGTTATCTGATGATGGAAGGTCACACTGACATGCTGGCAGAGTGTTATCTGATGATGGAAGGCCACATTGACATGCTGACAGAGTGTTATCTGATGATGGAAGGTCACATTGACATGCTGGCAGAGTGTTATCTGATGATGGAAGGTCACATCGACATGCTGGCAGAATGTTATCTGATGATGGAAGGTCACATTGACATGCTGGCAGAGTGTTATCTGATGATGGAAGGTCACTGACATGCTGGCAGAGTGTTATCTGATGATGGAACGTCACATTAACATGCTGGCAGAGTGTTATCTGATGATGGAAGGTCACACTGACATGCTGGCAGAGTGTTATCTGATGATGGAAGGTCACATTGACATGCTGGCAGAGTTTCACAGACACAAGCAGTCTGAATGTTAACAAAATTATTCATGTGTAATATGAAGTGCATTTTTTTCATGGTCCTGGAATGTTGAAACTGCAGGATCATGAGGGAAGGAAATAACTGATAAGTAACACTCACACCACCCAAAATCATGTCACAATTTCTGAATGTATTGTGGCTATATTCCGCCTAGCTCAAACACCAGTCAGGGGTGGTGGTAATGGTGAGGAAAGTGGTTCCTTGGGTCAGTCACTTGCACGCAGTTTTCTTTGTGTCTGTACACTGACCTGGAGACTTGAGCAGTAATTGCAGGAAATGTCTTCAAATTGAGGAAAGGTTTTTCTTAGTGGTTTTCGGAAATTGTTTAAAGAATCTATTTATGTTGAGAAACTATATCCTGTCTTTCATGGCAGCTAAATATTCCTGACATGATTCTTAATCAAAGTCTTGTTTTCATGTGTAATTTACTGTTTAATTATATTTTATTATGATATGCTTTCTGACTGTTGGATGAAAGCACCATTCTGGGCAGGGACAGACTGGTTGCTCTGTGTATGGCAGGTTGGGGGAATACATAGAATACACACAAACATAGCATGCAGGGATGCTGGTTGCTGGGAACAGCAACTACAGTCACACAGCTGACTGAGATACAGTGTAGGCAGACGGAGATACAGTGTAGGTTGACTCAGGCACAGTGTTGACCAACTGAGATCATTGGGTCTCAATGTTTAGAGTTTTGTGTGTCAATTGTGGGTCACTTTTTGTATTATATATGTCAATATAATATTTGTAGTAACTCCTGCCCTTGGCAGTCTATTGTTAACTTCCTGTTTGAAATAGTTCGAAATCAATGGTGATGATGTCACACTTGTTCGAATGTTCATGACACTATGTCAGTATATATAAAGGCTGGTTGTTGTTTTGCGGGACACACCAGGACTTACACTCAGAATTACTGGAGTAGTCACCTCTGCCTATCAACGTGTGTTTGTCAACAACATTATCTACATCACCATCGTTTGACACACTCTGCCTGACTACTGACTTTGGAAACTTACTAAGCTTCATCCGGTATTTCTGCTTTCTCTGTAATGCCAAGATTCTGGTAAGTTGAATTTTGTATTTGCAGTGTGAGATACAGTGTAAGCAGACTGAGATACAGTCTAAGCAGAGTGAGATACAGTGTAGGCAGACTGAGATACAGTCTGTGCAGTGTGAGATACTGTGAGTGTAAGCAGACTGAGATAGTGTAGGCAGACTAGTGTAGGCAGACTGAGATACAGTGTAAACAGACTGGTGTAGGCAGACTGAGATATGGTGTAGGCAGACTGAGACACAGTCTATGCAGTGTGAGATACAGTGTAAGCAGACTGAGATACAGTGTAGGCAGACTGACATACAGTGTAGGCAGACTTAGATACAGTGTAGACAGACTGAGATACAGTGTAGACAGACTGAGATACAGTGTAAGCAGACTGAGATACAGTGTAAGCAGACTGAGATACGATGTAAGCAGACTGAGATACGGTGTAAGCAGACTGAGATACGGTGTAAGCAGACTGAGATACGGTGTAGGCAGACTGAGATACAGTGTAAGCAGACTGAGATACGGTGTAAGCAGACTGAGATACAGTATAAGCAGACTGGGATACAGTGTAGGCAGACTGAGATACGATGTAAGCAGACTGAGATACGGTGTAAGCAGACTGAGATATGGTGTAAGCAGACTGAGATACAGTATAAGCAGACTGAGATACAGTGTAGGCAGACTGAGATACGGTGTAAGCAGACTGAGATACAGTATAAGCAGACTGAGATACGATGTAAGCAGACTGAGATACGATGTAAGCAGACTGAGATACGGTGTAAGCAGACTGAGATACGGTGTAAGCAGACTGAGATACAGTGTAAGCAGACTGAGATACAGTGTAGGCAGACTGAGATACAGTATAAGCAGACTGAGATACAGTATGAGCAGACTGAGATACGGTGTAAGCAGACTGGGATACAGTATAAGCAGACTGAGATACGGTGTAAGCAGACTGAGATACGGTGTAAACAGACTGAAATACAGTGTAGACAGACTGAGATATGGTGTAAGCAGACTGAGATACAGTATAAGCAGACTGGGATACAGTGTAGGCAGACTGAGATACGGTGTAAGCAGACTGAGATACGGTGTAAGCAGACTGGGATACAGTGTAGGCAGACTGAGATACAGTATAAGCAGACTGAGATACAGTATAAGCAGACTGAGATACGGTGTAAGCAGACTGAGATACGGTGTAAACAGACTGAAATACAGTGTAGACAGACTGAGATACGGTGTAAGCAGACTGGGATACAGTGTAGGCAGACTGAGATACCGTGTAAGCAGACTGAGATACGGTGTAGGCAGACTGAGATACAGTGTAAGCAGACTGAGATATGGTGTAAGCAGACTGAGATACAGTATAAGCAGACTGGGATACAGTGTAGGCAGACTGAGATACAGTGTAAGCAGACTGAGATACAGTGTAAGAAGACTGAGATACAGTATAAGGAGACTGGGATACAGTGTAGGCAGACTGAGATACAGTATAAGCAGACTGAGATACAGTATGAGCAGACTGAGATACGGTGTAAGCAGACTGAGATATGGTGTAAGCAGACTGAGATACAGTGTAGACAGACTGAGATACGGTGTAGGCAGACTGAGATACAGTGTAAGCAGACTGGGATACAGTGTAGGCAGACTGAGATACAGTGTAGGCAGACTGAGATACAGTGTAAGAAGACTGAGATACAGTATAAGGAGACTGGGATACAGTGTAGGCAGACTGAGATACAGTATAAGCAGACTGAGATACAGTATGAGCAGACTGAGATACGGTGTAAGCAGACTGAGATATGGTGTAAGCAGACTGAGATACAGTGTAGACAGACTGAGATACGGTGTAAGCAGACTGAGATACAGTGTAAGCAGACTGAGATACGGTGTAAGCAGACTGAGATACAGTGTAGACAGACTGAGATACGGTGTAAGCAGACTGAGATACGGTGTAAGTAGACTGAGATACAGTGTAGGCAGTCTGAGATGTAGTGTAGGCAGACTGAGATGTAGTGTAGTTTGATATAGTATAGGCAGACTGAGATCCCGTGTTGGTTGATACAGTATAGGAAGACTGTGGTACAGTGAAGACTGACTGTTACAGTATAGGCAAACTGTGGTACAGTGAAGACTGACTGTGTTACAGTGTAGGCAGACAGAGATGCAGTGTAAGCAGACTGAGATACCGTGTGGGCAGACTGAGATACGGTGTAAGCAGACTGAGATACGGTGTAGGCAGACTGAGATACGGTGTAGGCAGACTGAGATACATGTTTCATACTTTGGCTATAATAAGTTAAATAGATCCTTTATGCAGATTAGCAAGGAAATATTTGCAGAAAGGTTTTCTTGTGGTCCTGAATTTCTGCTTCTTGTCAACAGTTAAGTCATAAGTAAAATAATTGTTTGCCAACAGTTGTGATTGTGTTGTGATTAATGTTGTGACTACTGGTTCAGGAGCTGTGACAGGGAAATACAAGCATGTGTGTGTTGCCACAGGTCACTGAGTGGATGGGTGTAGGACTGGGTGTAATGTTGTGACTGCTGGTTCAGGAGTTGTGACAGGGAAGTACAAGCATGTGTGTGTTGCCACAGGTAGTGGATGGGTGTAGGACTGGGTGTAATGTTGTGACAACTGGTTCAGGAGCTGTGACAGGGAAGTAATATATAGACTGTTTTTATAGCACATATGTACAAGCAACTAGTGCTTGCTCAAGGCAGTATTATTTTTTCCCTCGATCATCGGATGTCAGTCTTAACAGCACATCTTATTGTCAGTCACATTTCACTTGGGAGTATTCAACTCTTGCTGCCTAAAAGGCACACCAAGATTTTTGTGGATTTCTCGTCCTATCAAGGTACCCATTTACAGCTGTGTGGACTGGGACTGATAGTCACAGCACTTTGTCTAAGTTCACTGCAAGCATGTGCGTGTTACCACAGCATCAAGTGACTGTGGGTGTGGGGCTACATGTAATTTTGCTATTAACATCATATGGTTCACACTTGTCCTTCCACAAGCTCCATCACTTGCAGCAGGAACAATGTTCACGCTATAACGAGAGAATCCCAGGGGATAAACATTGGCCATTGTTCTGTTGTTAGACCCAGAAACACTGTGACACTGGGGCAGACTCTCACTGAATCACAGTGTATTGACAGGAAATGGAAAATATGAACCTATTGTTTTCATACGATTCATGTTTTGTTTGCAGTAACCCATATCATTGAATGTTTTTAAAGGTAGGGTTATATCACCCACAACTATAGTTGCTATGGTGACCAGAAAGTTGGGATCAACCAGACTGGTTGTCACTTTGATGTATTAGTTGGTGAATAAGCAGTATTGGTAGTTATTGTGATGAATGACAAAGTTGTTCCATGGCACAGGTTGTTATGGTGATGAATGACAATGTGGTTCCACAGTACTGGTTGTGATGGTGATGAATGACAATGTGGTTCCACAGTACTGTGTGTGATGGTGATGAATGACAATGTGGTTCCACAGTACTGTGTGTGATGGTGATGAATGACAATGTGGTTCCACAGTACTGTGTGTGATGGTGATGAATGACAGTGTGGTTCCACAGTACTGTGTGTGATGGTGATGAACGACAATGTGGTTCTACAGTACTGTGTGTGATGGTGATGAATGACAATGTGGTTCCACAGTACTGGGTGTGATGGTGATGAATGACAGTGTGGTTCCACAGTACTGTGTGTGATGGTGATGAATGACAGTGTGGTTCCACAGTACTATGTGTGATGCTGATGAATGACAATGTGGTTCCACAGTACTGTGTGTGATGGTGATGAATGACAATGTGGTTCCACAGTACTGTGTGTGATGGTGATGAATGACAGTGTGGTTCCACAGTACTGTGTGTGATGGTGATGAATGACAATGTGGTTCCACAGTACTGGGTGTGATGGTGATGAATGACAATGTGGTTCGACAGTACAGGTTGTGATGCTGATGAATGACAATGTGGTTCCACAGTACTGGTTGTGATGGTGATAAGAAAGTGCGGGGATTAAACAAAGCTGATTGTTATGGTTGCTGATGTATAAGGATCAATAGTGATGGTTGCTATGGAGACTAATGTGTTCGTGGATCAGCAGTACTGCAGTTTGTCTTCATTAGATGGATCAGTCGGGCTTTGTGTTGTGGTGACTGCCTCTAAGTGGATCAACCAGGCTTGAGTATGTGCATGTTGGCAGCAATAATTTGAAAAATCATGAATGTTGTCAGATGACTGTCTTAAGAAGCAGTGTCATATGACTTCAGAGTCTATAGTTTTGTAAAGAGTTGGATTGTGAATCTGCTGACCTTGAAGGTTATGTTAAGAAACTGAAAACAGAAATTGATGAAGGTTCATCATTTGCTTTCAGGTTGTAACTAATTTGATGAGTACTAAAGTGAAATCTTCAGCCAAAATTGTTTCATATGATGATAAACTAGATGAACTGAGTATTTCCTGTTTTTCTGGGCGTTGTTATTTATGTAAAGATTAAGGTTATACTCAAGAGACCTGTGATGGTTCGGGGTAGAATAGGCCTTCAGCAAGAATAGGTCTTCAGCAACCCATGCTTGCCATAAAAGGTGACAATTCTTGCCGTAAGAGGCGAGTAATGGGATCGGGTGGTCAGACTCACTGGCTTGGTTGACACATGTTATCGGTTTCCCATTGCGCAGATCGATGCTCATATTGTTGATCACTGGATTGTCTGGTCCAGACTCGATTTTTACAGACCACTGCCATATAGCTGAAATATTGCTGAGCACGGTGTAAAACTACACTCACACTAAACTTTGATTATTCTCATGAGGTCAATAAATGATAGATGAAACTTGGTGAAATGTGTTAAATTCTAACCACAAAACTGATCACATGCAGCTGATCACATGCACAAAATATGTGCACACACATGCATGTCATCTGCATAAGGTTTGCAGTCAGTTCTCCCAAGTTAGTGGAATAATCTGATGTGACACTTTGTCAACAACTGTTCCTGTGAACTGTGAACTTTGCCAGACCTCTGAAGATGACTCTGGATTCTTCTGAGAGAGAGGTGTGAGCGTCCTTACCTCCTCGCACCTAGCTTCAACCTCCAGCAATCCTCAGTCACTGCTCCCTTCTTCAAATCACTCGAGGTGTGGGTACTGAGAGAGAGGTGTGTGATGTAAGAGAGGTGTGAGGTGTGATAGAGGTGTGTGATGTTAGAGAGGTGTGAGGTGTGATAGAGGTGGGGGGATGTAAGTGAGGTGTGATAGAGCTGTGTGATGTAAGAGAAGTGTGAGTGGTGATAGAGGTGTGTGATGTAAGTGAGGTGTGAGGTGTGATAGAGGTGTGTGATGTTAGAGAGATGTGAGGTGTGATAGAGGTGTGTGATGTTAGAGAGTTGTGATAGAGGTGTGTGATGTTAGAGAGGTGTGAGATGTGATAGAGGTGTGTGATGTAAGAGAGATGTGAGGTGTGATAGAGGTGTGTGATGTTAGAAAGGTGTGATAGAGGTGTGTGATGTAAGAGAGGTGTGAGGTGTGATAGAGGTGTGTGATGTTAGAGAGGTGTGAGGTGTGATAGAGGTGGGGGATGTAAGAGCGATGTGAGGTGTGATAGAGGTGTGTGATGTCAGAAAGGTGTGATAGAGGTGTGTGATGTAAGAGAGGTGTGAGGTGTGAGGTGTGATAGAGGTGTGTGATGTAAGAGAGATGTGAGGTGTGATAGAGGTATGTGATGTTAGAAAGGTGTGATAGAGGTGTGTGATGTAAGAGAGGTGTGAGGTGTGATAGAGGTGTGTGATGTAAGAGAGATGTGAGGTGTGATAGAGGTGTATGATGTAAGTGAGGTGTGAGGTGTGATAGAGGTGTGTGATGTCAGAAAGGTGTGATAGAGGTGTGTGATGTACGTGAGGTGTGAGGTGTGATAGAGGTGTGTGATGTAAGTGAGGTGTGAGGTGTGATAGAGGTGGGTGATGTACGTGAGGTGTGAGGTGTGATCGAGGTGTGTGATGTAAGAGAGTTGTGAGGTGTGATAGAGGTGTGTGATGTAAGTGAGGTGTGAGGTGTGATAGAGGTGTGTGATGTAAGAGAGATGTGAGGTGTGATAGAGGTGTGTGATGTGATAGAGGTGTGTGATGTAAGTGAGGTGTGAGGTGTGATAGAGTTGTGTGATGTAAGAGAGATGTGAGGTGTGATAGAGGTGTGTGATGTTAGAAAGGTGTGATAGAGGTGTGTGATGTAGGAGAGGTGTGAGGTGTGATCGAGGTGTGTGATGTAAGAGAGATGTGAGGTGTGATAGAGGTGTATGATGTAAGTGAGGTGTGAGGTGTGATAGAGGTGTGTGATGTAAGAGAAGTGTGAGGTGTGATAGAGGTGTATGATGTAAGTGAGGTGTGAGGTGTGATAGAGGTGTGTGATGTAAGAGAGATGTGAGGTGTGATAGAGGTGTATGATGTAAGTGAGGTGTGAGGTGTGATAGAGGTGTGTGATGTCAGAAAGGTGTGATAGAGGTGTGTGATGTAAGAGAGGTGTGAGGTGTGATAGAGGTGTGTGATGTTAGAGAGGTGTGAGGTGTGATAGAGGTGTATGATGTAAGTGAGGTGTGAGGTGTGATAGAGGTGTGTGATGTCAGAAAGGTGTGATAGAGGTGTGTGATGTAAGAGAGGTGTGAGGTGTGAGGTGTGATAGAGGTGTGTGATGTAAGAGAGGTGTGAGGTGTGATAGAGGTGTGTGATGTCAGAGAGGTGTGAGGTGTGATAGAGGTGTATGATGTAAGTGAGGTGTGAGGTGTGATAGAGGTGTGTGATGTCAGAAAGGTGTGATAGAGGTGTGTGATGTAAGAGAGGTGTGAGGTGTGAGGTGTGATAGAGGTGTGTGATGTAAGAGAGGTGTGAGGTGTGATAGAGGTGTGTGATGTTAGAGAGGTGTGAGGTGTGATAGAGGTGTATGATGTAAGAGAGATGTGAGGTGTGATAGAGGTGTGTGATGTCAGAAAGGTGTGATAGAGGTGTGTGATGTAAGAGAGGTGTGAGGTGTGAGGTGTGATAGAGGTGTGTGATGTAAGAGAGATGTGAGGTGTGATAGAGGTGTGTGATGTTAGAAAGGTGTGATAGAGGTGTGTGATGTAAGAGAGGTGTGAGGTGTGATAGAGGTGTGTGATGTAAGAGAGGTGTGAGGTGTGATAGAGGTGTGTGATGTAAGAGAAGTGTGAGGTGTGATAGAGGTGTGTGATGTAAGAGAGGTGTGAGGTGTGATAGAGGTGTTTGATGTAAGTGAGGTGTGAGGTGTGATAGAGGTGTGTGATGTTAGAGAGGTGTGATAGAGGTGTGTGATGTAAGAAAGGTGTGATAGAAGTGTGTGATGTTAGAGAGGTGTGAGATGTGAGAGAGGTGCGGGATGTGAGAGAGATGTGAGGTGTGATAAAGGTGTGGGATATGAGAGATGTGGGTTGTGACAAAAGTGTATAATGTGAGAAAGGTGTAAGAGGTGTGAGAGATGTGAGATGTGAGAAAGGTGTGAGATGCGATAGAAGTGTGTGATGTAAGAGAGGTGTGAGGTGTGATCGAGGTGTGTGATGTAAGAGAGGTTGAGGTGTGATCGAGGTGTGTGATGTAAGAGAGGTGTGAGGTGTGATAGAGGTATGTGATGTTAGAGAGGTGTGGGATGTGACAAAGGTATGTAATGTGAGAAAGGTGTTAGAGGTGTGAGAGATGTGACATGTGAGAAATGTGTGAGATGTGAGTGAGGTATGAGAGGTGTGGGATGTGAGAAAGGTGTGAGATGTGAAAAGGTGTGAGATGTGAAAAGGTGTGAGATGTGAGAGAGGTGCTGGAAGTGAGAGAGGTGTGAGATATGAGAGAGGTGTGGAATGTGAGAAAGGTGTGAGATGTGAGATGTGAGAGAGGTATGAGATGTGAGACGTGTGAGATGTGAGAGAGGTATGAGATGTCTCAGAGAGGTGTGAGATGTGATAGAGGTGCTTGAAGTGAGTGAGGTGTGAGATGATGTCAGATAAGAGAGAGGTGTCAGTTGTGATAGAGGTGCTGGATGTGATTGAAGTACGAGAGGTGTTAGATGTGTGAGATGTGAGTGGGGTACAAGAGGTGTGAGGTGTGTTGAGGTGTCCTCCTCTTCCTCTCAACAGCCTGCCTCTGTACATCCATGGTTTTAATGTGATGGGAATGTGATGGCTAATTGAAGAAACTCATTTCAAGCCTCCTTCCTGCTGTTTCTGAACTTTTAGTTTATTTTGGAAGTGGTATTTCTGTTGAATGATGTTAAGATAAACAGATAGCAATCAGAGCGAAAGGGGCCCCATGTTTTGACTGGGCACCCCATGTTTACAGTACAAGCAGTAATCAAGTGCCCAGTTTAGCTTCTCCACCCACCTAGAGGCACTGCCATGTGTTGGAGGAAGCAGATTCTGTTGCCATGTTTCTTCACAATTGCTGCTTGTAGTTGCTGTCTTGGTACAACAGGAATGTTTTCACACTTTGTGTTTATTGTCTACCACAATTTATTCTGTTGAATGGGCATGGCTCTGTTTAAGCACTTGCACAAAGCTGCCAAGTGCTGATTGTCTTTCCTGATGACATCATATCTCTTTCATGCAACAATAGAATTTCATAAATAATATTTTTTCACCTGATCATGCAAAGAATCTCATTCATTCCAATTGATAAAGTGCTTGATATGTGTACTTGACAGGGGATCAATACACTGTCCGCATGTCTTGTTTCACAGATTTTTGTCAGAAAATGGCTAACAACAAAGTGCAAAACATTGTGAGGCTTTTTTACTGTCATGAGTTCATTCTTGAAATAATATGGAACATGAGCATTTTGTTACTGTTGCTAAGCATTGGGGTGGATCTGAATTAATTTGAGAATAACAGAAATTTTATACATAGAAAGTATGCATCTTCTCCCCCATATGCTCCTCCTCTTCCTACCCAGCAACACGTGTTAGATGTCTGTACAGAAACATCTCCATTGTCATATTGGAAGGCAGGGCAGACTTGTTGAATTAAGGATGCCCTTTCCCCGGTGTGACTGTGATTATTGTTTCCTCACAACTGGTGTTTGATGAAGGAGAATTGTCTTGAGGAAGGTCAGGTACTTTAGAGATCAAGCAGCTCCTCATCACCCCCAGATGCACCAGTCTTTCACACATTCATCACATGCTGAATCCTCACAATGAAGGACAATATGTTGAAGTACAGGCAGTGCTTTGTACTGGGACAGTAGGATAGTCAGCTGCCAAGTCATGATCAGCTGACATGGCAGTGGGAGATGATTAGTTGCCATGGTGACACCAGGTTACGATCAGTTGACATGACAGTAAAATGAGATAATCAGTTGTCAGTGTTCTTGTTGGATTTGATATGGTGCTCTTTGTCACTTGAAGTTTACAATAGCTTCGCTCACTGTCATATCAGAGTTTTTTTAATCACGTTTCAAGGTGTTTTTGCCTGACAGTGTTTGGCTGTCTGGAATCAGTATACCATCACCATAGATCTATACCCTCCCAACAGATCCAACCCATCCCAAGCAGGAGTTTTAAATCACCATAGAGCAGAGAGAGAGAAACTCTAGTATACTCTCCCAACAGATCCAACCCATCCCAAGCAGGAGTTTTAAATCACCATAGAGCAGAGAGAGAGAAACTCTAGTATACTCTCCCAACAGATCCAACTCATCCCAAGCAGGAGTTTTAAATCACCATAGAGCAGAGAGAGAGAAACTCTAGTATACTCTCCCAACAGATCCAACCCATCCCAAGCAGGAGTTTTAAATCACCATAGAGCAGAGAGAGAGAAACTCTCTGGGCTGAGTATACTCTCCCAACAGATCCAACCCATCCCAAGCAGGAGTTTTAAATCACCATAGAGCAGAGAGAGAGAAACTCTAGTATACTCTCCCAACAGATCCAACCCATCCCAAGCAGGAGTTTTAAATCACCATAGAGCAGAGAGAGAGAAACTCTAGTATACTCTCCCAACAGATCCAACTCATCCCAAGCAGGAGTTTTAAATCACCATAGAGCAGAGAGAGAGAAACTCTAGTATACCCTCCCAACAGATCCAACTCATCCCAAGCAGGAGTTTTAAATCACCATAGAGCAGAGAGAGAGAAACTCTAGTATACCCTCCCAACAGATCCAACCCATCCCAAGCAGGAGTTTTAAATCACCATAGAGCAGAGAGAGAGAAACTCTAGTATACCCTCCCAACAGATCCAACCCATCCCAAGCAGGAGTTTTAAATCACCATAGAGCAGAGAGAGAGAAACTCTAGTATACTCTCCCAACAGATCCAACTCATCCCAAGCAGGAGTTTTAAATCACCATAGAGCAGAGAGAGAGAAACTCTAGTATACTCTCCCAACAGATCCAACTCATCCCAAGCAGGAGTTTTAAATCACCATAGAGCAGAGAGAGAGAAACTCTAGTATACCCTCCCAACAGATCCAACCCATCCCAAGCAGGAGTTTTAAATCACCATAGAGCAGAGAGAGAGAGAAACTCTAGTATACCCTCCCAACAGATCCAACCCATCCCAAGCAGGAGTTTTAAATCACCATAGAGCAGAGAGAGAGAAACTCTAGTATACCCTCCCAACAGATCCAACCCATCCCAAGCAGGAGTTTTAAATCACCATAGAGCAGAGAGAGAGAAACTCTAGTATACCCTCCCAACAGATCCAACCCATCCCAAGCAGGAGTTTTAAATCACCATAGAGCAGAGAGAGAGAAACTCTAGTATACCCTCCCAACAGATCCAACCCATCCCAAGCAGGAGTTTTAAATCACCATAGAGCAGAGAGAGAGAAACTCTAGTATACTCTCCCAACAGATCCAACCCATCCCAAGCAGGAGTTTTAAATCACCATAGAGCAGAGAGAGAGAAACTCTAGTATACCCTCCCAACAGATCCAACCCATCCCAAGCAGGAGTTTTAAATCACCATAGAGCAGAGAGAGAGAAACTCTAGTATACCCTCCCAACAGATCCAACTCATCCCAAGCAGGAGTTTTAAATCACCATAGAGCAGAGAGAGAGAAACTCTAGTATACTCTCCCAACAGATCCAACCCATCCCAAGCAGGAGTTTTAAATCACCATAGAGCAGAGAGAGAGAAACTCTAGTATACTCTCCCAACAGATCCAACCCATCCCAAGCAGGAGTTTTAAATCACCATAGAGCAGAGAGAGAGAAACTCTAGTATACCCTCCCAACAGATCCAACCCATCCCAAGCAGGAGTTTTAAATCACCATAGAGCAGAGAGAGAGAAACTCTAGTATACTCTCCCAACAGATCCAACCCATCCCAAGCAGGAGTTTTAAATCACCATAGAGCAGAGAGAGAAACTCTAGTATACTCTCCCAACAGATCCAACCCATTCCAAGCAGGAGTTTTAAATCACCATAGAGCAGAGAGAGAGAAACTCTAGTATACCCTCCCAACAGATCCAACCCATCCCAAGCAGGAGTTTTAAATCACCATAGAGCAGAGAGAGAGAAACTCTAGTATACTCTCCCAACAGATCCAACCCATCCCAAGCAGGAGTTTTAAATCACCATAGAGCAGAGAGAGAAACTCTAGTATACTCTCCCAACAGATCCAACCCATTCCAAGCAGGAGTTTTAAATCACCATAGAGCAGAGAGAGAGAAACTCTAGTATACCCTCCCAACAGATCCAACCCATCCCAAGCAGGAGTTTTAAATCACCATAGAGCAGAGAGAGAGAAACTCTAGTATACTCTTCCAACAGATCCAACCCATCCCAAGCAGGAGTTTTAAATCACCATAGAGCAGAGAGAGAGAAACTCTAGTATACTCTCCCAACAGATCCAACCCATCCCAAGCAGGAGTTTTAAATCACCATAGAGCAGAGAGAGAGGAACTCTAGTATACTCTCCCAACAGATCCAACCCATTCCAAGCAGGAGTTTATACTGATTTATCAATGAAATACATCATTTTTATGGAATGCTAGCTAACATGTCAGGTTCCCCCACCCACAGCCAACTCCCAGGGGAGACCCAATACAGCCAGTATCACACAGCATTTTACTGCAATCAATTACTACTGTTATATCCAGGTAATTGTTTTATTGAATTAACAATGGCTGGTGTGGCAAGTTCTCAAGAAATTTAATTTAGCTGGATGGCAAGTAAGGTTAAGGTTTAAGTCATTCTGACCATCTTTTGCATTATTCAGAGTTAAGATGGAAATTGGATTAAAGTAATTATTGATGTGATTATGCAACGGCTTGCCGGTCTAGAGACATGAAATGCCATATTAACTGTGATGATTTAAGTAATCATGTCTGCTAAATGAACCAAGGCAAATGTGGAACAAACAGATTTAGATGGGATGTTAGTGTGCTTGTCAAATACATCATCTGCCAAGTACCAGTGATACAGATGACCTGTTTGCCAACATGACAATAACATAGGTGGGTGCAGGGATGTGCAGCCCCTTCTTGTCTGGTAATTTTGTTAAATGACCATTGAAACTCAGGTGAAATTGAAGTGTGCGTCGCACCCTTTTCTCAAAACTGTGCACCCCACCTTTCTCAAAAAGCTGTATCCGCCCCTGAATAGTATGTCCTTTCCTCCCTGAGTAGATTGTGAAGGTAGATGGTTACTTTTGGTAGTAAATTGATATGTGATGTTTTGTTTTGCAGGGAATGATACTGGAACCTATTTTGGCTGTTATAAGGACAATCTCAACGACAGGGACTTGACAGGCACATACAAGGAGCTGAGTGATAACACCCCCCACAACTGCATGAACTACTGTCTAAAGGCAGGTTAGTACACCAGGAACTGCTTGCACTACTATCTTAAGTCAGGTTAGTGCATCAAGAACTGCTTGCACTACTGTCTAAAGGCAGGTTAGTGCATCAAGAACTGCTTGCACTACTGTCTAAAGGCAGGTTAGTACACCAGGAACTGCTTGCACTACTGCCTGAAGGCAGGTTAGTGCATCAAGAACTGCTTGCACTACTGCCTGAAGGCAGGTTAGTGCATCAAGAACTGCTTGCACTACTGTCTGAAGGCAGGTTAGTGCATCAAGAACTGCTTGCACTACTGTCTGAAGGCAGGTTAGTGCATCAAGAACTGCTTGCACTACTGTCTAAAGGCAGGTTAGTACATCAAGAACTGCTTGCACTACTGTCTAAAGGCAGGTTAGTACATCAAGAACTGCTTGCACTACTGTCTAAAGGCAGGTTAGTACATCAAGAACTGCTTGCGCTACTGTCTAAAGGCAGGTTAGTACACCAGGAACTGCTTGCACTACTGTCTAAAGGCAGGTTAGTACACCAGGAACTGCTTGCACTACTGTCTGAAGGCAGGTTAGTGCATCAAGAACTGCTTGCACTACTGTCTGAAGGCAGGTTAGTGCATCAAGAACTGCTTGCACTACTGTCTAAGGCAGGTTAGCATACATAGAACTGTATGAACTACTCACTGAAGGCAAGTTAGGACAAGTACAAGTATTCAAAGAGGGATGCATTTTTTTTAGTTTATTCATGAAGGGAGTATACAATACCCTATCAGCAGTGCTTGGATTTCTATTTGTGTGTATTTGTGGGCTTGAGATTCCAGTATTAAATCTCTCATATTCCACCATTGTGTTAACCTGCTGTTGATAATAGATGTAAACGTTTTACCAAAAATACTAGTCAGCGAAATACCAATATAATTGTCAGGATGTTGTGCATTTCTGTTTTTATATAACAGGATAATAACAGATTGCACCCACATGGAAGGAAAATACTTGTACAGTACTGTATCAAATACTTGAATAAACATTTTAACCAGGTAATGAGTATTTCAGCATGTCCGAAACAACACCATGGATTCCAGCAGAATATTCAACATTAAGACGAGACAGCCTCCAGTGTCACATATTCCATAGTAGGTGTAGGTATAGGCACAACCCTATCAATATCAGTAAACTCTTTACTTAAAACATTGCTGTCACAATGATAACTGATATGTTCTTCTGAAAAGAGATTCTTAAAATGACATAACCGTTCTGTTTGCGATATATTTCTTATAGGGTAGAGAAACATTGTAGAGAAGGTATATTTTTCCAAACTAGTTTCTGGCTCTTTAGGGAGTTACTGAGTCACAGGAGGTTGTTCATGTCTGAAATTAGGAAGCCTCCGGGGACATGACTTGTGACGCTGTTTTGCAGTGACGATCTTTTCCTAAAAAAATAATCTATAGCTCCAACAACACCTCACACCTAAACACATTTAACACGGGTGGTCAAAGACGGATAATTATGAAAATGAAAACAGTAGAAACTAAAAACAAAACTCACCGAGACTGGTGCTCCTTCCAGTGACGCCATGTTTAGATGTGTGAGTTTCAGGAAGCGACCAACA
Organism: Haliotis asinina; assembly: GCF_037392515.1. Lineage (NCBI taxonomy): Eukaryota > Metazoa > Mollusca > Gastropoda > Lepetellida > Haliotidae > Haliotis > Haliotis asinina. Next base: position 78,331,728 of record NC_090284.1, on the reverse strand, counting down.
AATCACGGAGAACGGAGCCGAGAAATCTCCAAAGATTGCCGAGCTTGTTTCCAGTATTACTGACATTGTTTTCGATAGGGGCATTGTGTTTCTGTTATTACTGCTAAACTACCGATATCACTGCAATTCTTTCACGAGTGGGCTGCTTTTGTTTACGTTTGAGATGCAATTCCTTCAAATTTGCCGTAATTCCTTCCAATACTTAGGGGGGGCCTGCACTCAAGTCTTGATGACTGGATATCATATTTGAACTTTCTGCAAGAAGCTTTAGAAATGTTTCTATGTCTGCATTAATCTTTGTGATCATATTCACTGCGACTTTGTCTAAACTTTCTTAGGGCTTTCCTGCTATCTGTCCTCAGTTGTCTACAACCTTCATTTATTTTAGGTTTACTTGTGTCAGGATCAAAATGCTTCATTTGTCTTTTCATACTTAAAGCTGAATGAAGAAGACAGTGTACAAAATCTGCAATCCCCTCTTCATTGGAATTTTCAAGTTTACATAGTAAAGAATTATTATTGATACCTGATATTGATATTGATTGATATTATTATTGATTTATCTGTCTCATTGATGCAGTAAATAAGTCTGCCTTCGATTCTTCCCAGACAAATGTAAACTTAATCTTATGGTCATCACAATCTACAGCTCACTAAGCATTACTGCTTAAAGGAAACCTGCAAGATAATTCAAGGGGAAAATGGTCACTCTAACCGATCACCAACATTTAGCTTTTCTACAAACTCAAGAAAACTAACAGATGCAAGAAAGTAATCAACAACATGAGAACCCCTTTCTCCTACATAAGTAAACTCGCCGCCTATGTCACTTTCAACTCTCACGTTCAATATATAAAGATTACAAACATAACACAAATCCAGTAACATGCACCCAAATCTATTAATAGTACAGACATGTGACGCTCGCTGCTCAACAGGGGCATTGTCTTCATCAATACATACATCATCATTACCAAAGTCATCACTTTGTTCAGAGATTGGATCATTTTCTTTAGCTGTGTGAGCATTAAGATCCCCACAAAGTACTATATGCAATGAAGTGAAATCAGTCCAATGATCTAAGTCTCAAGTTTGTCAATAAGGCAACCTGAATTATTATTTGTGTTGTAAAACGTACAGCCTACAGGCGGAATATATATGCAAAAAACCATGAAATCATTAATTGAATTAAATGTGGCTTTAGGAAATTATAAACATATCAGAATGCTAGCACTGTTGTTTTTGGGGGTAGACTTTTCGCTATCAGCACTGTGAAGATTTGTTTTAGGGTAAGACTTTTCACTATCAGCACTGTGTGGATTTGTTTTAGGGGAAGACTTTTCACTATCAGCTACCCGTGAAGGTCTCGGGGTAGAATAGGCCTTCAGCAACCCATGCTTGCGATGAAAGGCGACCATGCTTGTCGTAAGAGGCAACTAACAGGATCGGGTGGTCAGACTTGCTGACTTGGTAGACAATATCCTATCATCACTGTGTGGATTTGTTTTTGATGGGTAGACAGTATCCTATCATCACTGTGTGGATTTGTTTTTGATGGGTAGACAGTATCCTATCATCACTGTGTGGATTTGTTTTTGATGGGTAGACAATATCCTATCATCACTGTGTGGATTTGTTTTTGATGGGTAGACAGTATCCTATCATCACTGTGTGGATTTGTTTTTGATGGGTAGACAATACCCTATCATCACTGTGTGGATTTGTTTTTGATGGGTAGACAATACCCTATCATCACTGTGTAGATGTGTTTTGGGTGTAGGCAATTCACTTTCAGCACTGCGTGGATTTGTTTTGGGGGTGGGCAATGCCCTATTGAATACATGGAGTTGAGTTGAGTATGGGGACAGACCAGACTTTACATTCAGGCTATCAGTCAGCATGTCCAGTAATATACCAGAAGTATTATTGGTCCTGTGTTCATGTTGGTGTTTCAAAGTAACAGGACATTGGGTCCTGCAAGTTTCAGATGTCTGTCTGACCCACTGAAAATTCACAGGACCCACAGAATAAAGTTAAACAAACATTTCAGGTTGAACATTTCTTATAACTTGCATTGAAATTAATAACATTATATGATAACAAACATAAGATTTCTACACAGCAAACAAGTGTCACATGCCTCAAATAACTACTTCACACAGTCATTGTGATATATTCAGTCAGACACTGGGACTGGCGGGTTGGTGATTTCTATCTGACCACTGTCAAATCTGCCCGATTTGTCAGAGGGTCAGACGCTATTTGTGAACACTGTTGGTCCATGCTTATAATATTACCGAAATTAAATACAATTGCTAAAAAATAATAGAATCGGCCACTTGCAATTTTTTTAGTGTGAGACGTTTTCTTTTGAATTCATTATGCTACACCCAATGTGATACACCAACGGAAACACGGCTGTATTAACTTTTGGATAGACAGTCTTGAAAGAATGGGGACTTTGGGGGTTGTTAATAGTTTGATCGGCATTTTAGAAGTTGCTGACTCAGAAGAGAAACATACAACTTTATGGATGACAAGTTCTTATTTATTGCATGCATACAGTGATGTTTCAATGGAGATTCTCACTTCGTTATCAAGCTAAGAGTAAATACATCCAGGTGATGAGATACAGTGGAACCCCATTTACCCGGACCCCACATATCTGGGAACCCCACCTTCCGGACAATTTTTATGTGAAACGAAAGTTATGTTCATTAGTTGTACTCGCTTAACTGGATCACGCGCTTCCGGACCCGGACAGCAAATTTTCAAACCATTCCCACAGATTTCCATTGAAAAATGATCCAGTTATCCGGATGGAGAGATCTGTGGAACATGTATGTGTAAACGTCAATACTGTTTACCGCATGACTATATGATTTCATTCTTAATCTGTCGGAAGGTATTTGGTGTGAATTGTTTAATTAGCCATCAAAACACTAGTGACGCGTGTTCATTAGGATTTGGCGCGTGTGAGAACATCTCATAAGTAAAGAAAACACATGTTAGGTAGGATTAAGGGAAACTATACTGTAATTGTACTGTATATAACACTTATAAATCAACCCCTGCTATCTGTCACAGTGCAACTTAAAAATAGCCTGCCACATGATCTAAGTCATGTGATCCCGTCCGGAAGTTTATTTTCTGCAGACAGCATAAGTTCGACGCGATGTCGTATGTTTTTAGGGCATTTAACATTTACAAAAGAATATGCAATTGGAAATATTCCTTTAGGAACTTTTTGTTATCGATTTATGTTTTTCAAAACTTACCATCTCAAGACTCACTGTTATTACTACTTACTGTTGATTTATTGATATATGTACATGAATTGTTTTTAGCTTTCACTTAATTTTCATGTTTTGGTTGTTTGATTCAGTTAATCGGACGTCTCGCTATCTGGACAATTTTCGAGTGAAATCAAAACGTCCGGATAAACGGGGTTCGACAGTATATATTGTATGTTTTGATAAACAGCAGATTAACATTAACAACAACATATGATTGGATAACAACTAGCACATGATAGGGAGTGGTCTGTGCAAGACTAGGAACAACAAATGAGACTGGTCATGAAGCCAATAAACAAGGGGATTGAGTTGTTTGTTTGTTTTATAGAGTCTGTTGTTTGATTAGTTCCTCATGGGCTGATGATATGTAGTATGCTTGTTAATGTTAATCAGCTGACCTATTACAATTTAAAGCATATTCATATAGCACACATATCCATGCAGCTATTGCTTACTCAAGGCGCTGGTATATTCCCTCGATCATTGGATGTGCGTCTCAGCGTCACATTGTATTATCAATCTCAACTCCGTGGGAAGTATAGAACTCTTGCTACCACTAGGCGCACCAAGTTTATTGTGGATCTCTCATCCTAATCCTTAAACAAGGTACCCAATTCACAGCTGGGTGGACTGGGACACATAGTCACAGTATTTGTCCAAGTTTACTGCACATTGCTGTACCCGCAACTAGGTGTATGCACATATTCATGTTGCCACCATCTGGTCATATACCAAAGGAATTGTGGGTTGTTTTATGTGCACAGGGTTGTGTACTGCACACTAGGGGTTGTGACAACACGCAAAGAGTCTGCACACAAAGTTGACTCCAAGGTTTTTGCACCAGCTCACAGGTGGGCTCGATCCTGACACCTCAACCCCAGGTAGGGAGAATATATACTTTTCATCATCTGGTTGTGTATTCACTCTTAGTTTGATAACGATGTAAGAACCTACATGGAAACGTCGCTCTATGCAACAATTAAGAAGTTGTCATCCATAAAATTGTATGTTTCATTTTTTGGAGTTGTGCCTTTAAAGTGCAATGGGTGAAATTTTTATGGGAAAGTGACTCTGCTCTAGGTGTTGTGTATTATTTTGGTGGCAGACAGACTAAGCTTGACAGAGAGTGACTGCCCAATGCAGTGCTGCAACCAGACTGCGTAATTGCGGGATTCCCGCAAATTGTACATACCTTGGCCTTTTATTCATAAATGCATGCTCCAAGATTGCCGCAAATCTAATATGATTTTTTGCAGATCAGGTTCGGAATTACCTTTGCTACATGGCTGTTGTAATTCATGACGGTGTCAGTAATTCGTGGAGAACAATATCAGCTTACCTAAATGTCCGTAGTATACACACAACATTCGTACCTTAGTATCTCCTTTTCTGTAACCAGAAAGAAGTCACTGTAGACGAGGTTTCTTAAGCTCTGCACATTGCTAGTAAGGGTATTTTGTATTGTTGAACAGTAATATGTGTGATGTAATGAGCTTGATGTGTTGTATGGAGTTTATCATCCAACTTTCATGGCTTGTTTGAGTCCAAATGCTGAAGAGACGTATAACAGATTATTTTACAAATGAAAACCAGAAAAAAATATCACTTGTCAGGGACATTGAACCATCTGATGCAGACAAATGAAATATTGAAGCTAAAAATGGTTTTTTGAAACGGAAACAGGGGCAACTTTTTTAAGCCTAGGCAATGGACCAACAAGTTTCAGTCGTAGTGGTTGTTTGTGTATCTTTGGCTTTCTTGCTTTTCAAACAGAAGTAGAGATTTGACTTTCATCCCTTTGCTAAAAACCAAAACAATTTAATAAACAATGTGATTAGACAACTTTACTTATTGTATTTTTAGCTGTAAGTGTGTAACCATGAGACCCGTGAAGGTCCCGGGGTAGAATAGGCCTTCAGCAACCCATGCTTGCCATAAAAGGCGACTCAGCTTGTCGTAAGAGGCGACTAACAGGATCGGGTGGTCAGGCTCGCTGACTTGGTTGACGCGTGTCATCGGTTCCCAATTGCGCAGATCGATGCATATGTTGTTGATCACTGGATTGTCTGGTCCAGACTCGATTATTTACAGACCGCCGCCATATAGCTGTAATATTGCTGAGTGCGGCGTAAAACTAAACTCACTCACTCACTGTAACCATGAAGACAGATGGTTTTCTGAATTTCTCTTGTTGGCCAACATTTTCAAAGGTTTAAGGCCAGTTGGCCCCTTCCAAGGAAGTCCTGGCTGCAGCACTGCCAATTTGCCCAGTGTTTGTTAAACATGAGCAGTGCCCAGTGTGCAGTTGTGGTTTTTTTGTTAGCGGTGGTCAGTGCCCAGTGCCCAGTGTGCAGTTGTGGGTTTTTCGTTAAAGATGGTCAGTGCCCAGTGTGCAGTTGTGTTTTTTTGGTCAAAGATGAGCAGTGCCCAGTGTGCAGTTATGGAGTTTTTGTTCAAGGTGGTCAGTGCCCAGTGTGCAGTTGTGGGTGTTTTGTTAAAGGACCACTAAACTCAATTTTTTGGTACTCTTTTTATCACTGCATATGAAAGACTTTTGGTTAGTCGTAAACGAAACACCATTTATTTTAAAAAAAACCTTGTGGTTAATTAATACCAAGCACTTACAAGTTGCTAAAAAGCCGTCTGCTTCTCTCTCGCCCGCAAACGAAACCGCAGACAGCTTACATATCTCTGTCGCCAGAGCCCTACAGTGACGTCATAGAAGGAACGGTTTCCCGTTAAATGTATAGAAAATGTGTAGGAAGTTCGTCATTTTGTTGATTTCTCGACGTCTCCAAAGACATGCTGAATTGTTGTGTTGCCGTCAATTGTTCCCTGGGGTCGGGTGATGGTGTCACTATGAACAGATTTCCACGAGACTCCGTAGTTTGTGCTTAAATTGGTTGTTAGTGTGTGTGAAGTGAGCTTTGTGGAAGCCTGTGGCGTATACTAAATCGGATGGTTCGCCCCCTACCACGTTTCCAGGATAGAAAACGGAGTTTAAGTTTCATCGAGTTTATAAAATTGGATATAAGGCTTTCTTCCTCGGAAACGAGGTTGTGGTCGAAGTGACAATATTATCGTAAGTGATCTTATATTGACCCCTTATATTGACCGATTCCAAGAGTGAAATTGTTATGTTATAAGCAATGTCATGTAAAATCCTAATCTCCATCAATAAAATACATATTTTACTACCAGTAGAAAGTAATTTTGATTTTGTAAGTCGGTGAAAACAAACTTAAATGGCATTCATCCTCAGACAGGGCGCCGCCAGTTTTGAAAATCGTGAAGTCAAATCCATTTGAATTATTGAGATTATGTATGGTTTGTTCTCATCACGTTAGAAAATCAAAACTACATAAATATGTATTTGAATCATTACCAAAAGGACTTTGCATGACACAACCTGTAACATAACCTAAACGAGGTCGGGGTCTAAGTGAATAAATTTCTTCACTTGCTAAATTTACTTGGTTTGTAACGTTCACTCACCAGTATGTAGACACATGTCAATATACGTCTTTATACTTGGTCTCATAATCCTAATTACTTTATAATCATACTTGTATGCAATTTGAAACTTAATAAAAAGAAGTGATCTGCGAATGGATAACAGGAATGTATTATGTAGACATTTCATAGTTTCCCTGTATGAATCATAATTTGCACCCACGCCCAAGTGTATTTCGTCTGCATCATTACACTTAGTGACGAAAACAATGATTCCGTTGAAAGCTACGACAACTTATCAAAAACAAAAATGCAAATATGAAAAGTAAAGGTATAGGAGCAGTGTCAGGCTATTACCTTCTTCGAGGAATGTATCCATCAGTATCCACAAAAACAAGTGATATATAATTCATCTGCAGATATCCCAAGTGATGTGTCTTTTAACAGTTTAATATAAGAAAACGTGATGTATCGTTTCAGGTTTTTCACATTGCTGTATAGTTTCATTGGTTACCCAAGATAGCACACTTGGCAAATAATTGCATAATGTGCGTCATTCTTTTTAAAAAGTTATTTATTTGCCAATAATGAGCAATCAATCAATGTATTGGCGGTTAATCCTTTGAAAGAAGGGTGTTGTTTTACATAGACACAGACACGAGTGTATTCAATATAGATTAGTAAATGTACATACATAAACACTACCTTTTGACAAATGCCCCATTTAAATCCCTATAAAACTAATTAATCAATCAGCGTGTTATCGGTCAATCCTTTGATCGATCCAGACAAAAGAAATGCCAAATGGGGGCCTTTGTCAGGTAATCTAAGTGGCGTTACCACTAATTATACCTGTTATAAATTCATTAACTGAGCATCAAGTGAATGATGACAAATAACGTGTAGGTTTATACCACCTAATACGGATCACAACCTAGCGACACCAAGTGATTTTGCCAGAATCGTCTATGAAAACAAGGGTTGTAACTCGAAAACTAGGCAAAGCAGGAGACAAAACTAAATGATAGTAGATTGTGAGAACATATACCTTTCATTTTTCTCAACAGATTTCGCGATTTCAGGTTTGTACAAACCTGTAAACGAAATAGTTTAACCCCTGAAATGTAGATGAATACTGCAGAGACCCTCATTTCTATACCCACTATTACGTCACGGAGTCGCGCCGCTCTGATTGGTGAAATTTCGTTTGCGGCTGAGAATTGTGCACTGTTGACAAAAAGGTCGATTTAAGGTAATTAAAGATCGAAATGAGCAGTTTTAATGACGGGGTTTCATTTACAATGATGTCAGCAAGTGATTTTGCATTTGTACCCTATTGGAGTATATGTGACCTTTAAAGATGGTCAGAGTGCCCAGTGTGCAGTTGTGTCTTTTTTTGTTAGAGATGAGCAGTGCCAAGTGTGCAGTTGTGGAGTTTTTGTTCAAGGTGGTCAGTGCCCAGTGCCCAGTGTGCAGTTGTGGGTGTTTTGTTCAAGGTGGTCAGTGCCCAGTGCCCAGTGTGCAGTTATGGGTGTTTTGTTAAAGATGGACAGTGCCCAGTGTGCAGTTGTGGGTGTTTTGTTGAAGATGGTCGGTGTCCAGTGAGCAGTTGTGGAGGTTTTGTTAAAGATGGTCAGTGCCCAGTGTGCAGTTGTGTATTTTGTGTTAAGGATGGGCAGTGTGTAGTTGTGGAGTTTATGAGAGCTGGTTTAGCTCTATGTGCATTGATCATCAAGATGGAGGCTGATACCAAATCTTCATCGATCTACCACTCAAAGTTCTGCTAACCACAACAATGTCCTGCCTGCTCAGTTGAGCCCAGCTTTCACCTAGAGTCACATTTGTCTCCCTGAATGACTGTGATCTTCATTCTCAACATATAAAAAGGCTTAGCCCAGCAGTAATCTCCCAGTCATGGGGCCTTTGATGCATAGTCTATGTTTAATGCAGCAATGTTTTGATTCATGCAAAAAGCGAATCCAGTCAATATTATCCATTACATTTCGTGTTTGTCAGCCATAGTGTGTGATCACAGGATAATGATCCACATTCACAGATATGTACCATGTTTAATCAGGCAAATTAGTGACAGCTAGCTGCAATGATAGGATGAGAAGGATTTCTGCCTCATCAAAATGCTGAAACAAATTTCTCACGCAAACTGTGTCCTCTCTACTTCACAGAATGTTAAGAACATTTGAGGTAATTGGATTACTTTTAACATTTTTTCCATTATTGTCTGTTTTCAGGGAAATGGTTAAAGTATGATTTCCTTTAAACTTCTTCAAGGAGAAACAATCTGATGATGACATTTTGTATTATTACTTGCTAGTCTATATCTCAGAGAATTCAGGCTTTATAGTAATGAACAAAATTCCACAGATTCTCAGGCAGTCCCCCTGAACCAGCTTGTCATCCAACTGAACTGGGTGTAGGCAGTCCCCTTAACCTGTTATCCAATGGAACAGGGTTTAGACAGTCCCCTTAGCTATTCATCCAATTGAACTGGGTTCCGACAGTCCCCCTAACTAGTCATCTAATTGAACAGGGTTTGGCAGTCCCCATAACTAGTCATCCAGCTGAACTGGATTTAGACAGTCCCCTGAACCTGTCATCCAATTGAACAGGGTTTAGGCAGTCCCCCTAACTAGTCATCTAATTGAACAGGGTTTAGACAGTCCCCCTAACTAGTCATCCTGCTGAACTGGATTTAGGCAGTCCCCTGAACCTGTCATCCAATTGAACAGGATTTAGGCACTCCCCCTAACTAGTCATCTAATTGAACAGGGTTTAGGCAGTTCCCCTAACTAGTCATCCAGCTGAACTGGATCTAGACAGTCCCCTGAACGAACTTTGTCATCCAATTGAACAGGGTTTAGGCAGTCCCCCTAACTAGTCATCTACTTGAACAGGGTTTAGGCAGTCCCCCTAACTAGACATCTAATTCAACTGGATTTAGACAGTCCCCCTAACTAGTCATCCAGCTGAAGTGGATTTAGGCAGTCCCCTGAACCTGTCATCCAATTGTACAGGGTTTAGGCAGTCCCCCTAACTAGTCATCTAATTGAACAGGATTTAGGCAGTCCCCCTAACTAGTCATCTAATTGAAGAGGTTTTAGACAGTCCCCCTAACTAGTCATCCAGCTGAACTGGATTTAGACAGTCCCCTGAACCAACTTTGTCATCCAATCGAACAGGGTTTAGGCAGTCCCCCTAACTAGTCATCCAATTGAACAGGGTTTAGGCAGTCCCCCTAACTAGTCATCCAGCTGAACTGGATTTACGCAGTCCCATTAACCTGTCATCCAATTGAACAGGGTTTAGGCAGTCCCCCTAACTAGTCATCTAATTGAACAGGGTTTAGACAGTCCCCTGAACCTGTCATCCAATTGAACAGGGTTTAGGCAGTCCCCCTAACTATTCATCCTGCTGAACTGGATTTAGACAGTCCCCTGAACCTGTCATCCAATTGAACAGGGTTTAGGCAGTCCCCCTAACTAGTCATCTAATTGAACAGGGTTTAGGCAGTCCCCCTAACTATTCATCCAGCTGAACTGGATTTAGACAGTCCCCTGAACCAACTTTGTCATCCAATTGAACAGGGTTTAGGCAGTCCCCCTAACTAGACATCTAATTCAACTGGATTTAGACAGTCCCCCTAACTAGTCATCCTGCTGAACTGGATTTAGGCAGTCCCCTGAACCTGTCATCCAATTGAACAGGGTTTAGGCAGTCCCCCTAACTACTCATCTAATTGAACAGGGTTTAGGCAGTTCCCCTAACTAGTCATCCAGCTGAACTGGATTTAGACAGTCCCCTGAACGAACTTTGTCATCCAATTGAACAGGGTTTAGGCAGTCCCCCTAATTAGTCATCTAACTGAACTGAGTTTAGACAGTCCCATTAACCTGTCATCCAATGGAACAGGGTGTAGACAGTCCCCTTAGCTATTCATCCAATTGAACTGGGTTCCGACAGTCCCCCTAACTAGTCATCTAATTGAACAGGGTTTAGGCAGTTCCCCTAACTAGTCATCCAGCTGAACTGGATTTAGACAGTCCCCTGAACGAACTTTGTCATCCAATTGAACAGGGTTTAGGCAGTCCCCCTAACTAGTCATCTACTTGAACAGGGTTTAGGCAGTCCCCCTAACTAGACATCTAAATTTAACTGGATTTAGACAGTCCCCCTAACTAGTCATCCAGCTGAAGTGGATTCAGGCAGTCCCCTGAACCTGTCATCCAATTGAACAGGGTTTAGGCAGTCCCCTAACTAGTCATCCAGCTGAACTGGATTTAGACAGTCCCCTGAACCAACTTTGTCATCCAATCGAACAGGGTTTAGGCAGTCCCCCTAACTAGTCATCCAATTGAACAGGGTTTAGGCAGTCCCCCTAACTAGTCATCCAGCTGAACTGGATTTAGGCAGTCCCCTGAACCTGTCATCCAATTGAACAGGGTGTAGACAGTCCCCCTATCTAGTCATCTAATTGAACAGGATTTAGGCAGTCCCCCTAACTAGTCATCCAGCTGAACTGGATTTAGACAGTCCCCTGAACCTGTCATCCAATTGAACAGGGTTTAGGCAGTCCCCTAACTAGTCATCTAATTGAAGAGGGTTTAGGCAGTCCCCCTAACTAGTCATCCAGCTGAACTGGATTTAGACAGTCCCCTGAACCAACTTTGTCATCCAATCGAACAGGGTTTAGGCAGTCCCCCTAACTAGTCATCCAATTGAACAGGGTTTAGGCAGTCCCCCTAACTAGTCATCCAGCTGAACTGGATTTAGGCAGTCCCCTGAACCTGTCATCCAATTGAACAGGGTTTAGGCAGTCCCCCTAACTAGTCATCCAGCTGAACTGGATTTAGGCAGTCCCCTGAACCTGTCATCCAATTGAAAAGGGTTTAGGCAGTCCCCCTAACTAGTCATCTAATTGAACAGGATTTAGGCAGTCCCCCTAACTAGTCATCCAGCTGAACTGGATTTAGACAGTCCCCTGAACCTGTCATCCAATTCAACAGGGTTTAGGCAGTCCCCCTAACTAGTCATCTAATTGAACAGGGTTTAGGCAGTTCCCCTAACTAGTCATCCAGCTGAACTGGATCAAGACAGTCCCCTGAACGAACTTTGTCATCCAATTGAACAGGGTTTAGGCAGTCCCCCTAACTAGACATCTAATTCAACTGGATTTAGACAGTCCCCCTAACTAGTCATCCAGCTGAAGTGGATTTAGGCAGTCCCCTGAACCTGTCATCCAATTGTACAGGGTTTAGGCAGTCCCCCGAACTAGTCATCTAATTGAACAGGATTTAGGCAGTCCCCCTAACTAGTCATCCAGCTGAACTGGATTTAGGCAGTCCCCTGAACCTGTCATCCAATTGAACAGGGTTTAGGCAGTCCCCTAACTAGTCATCTAATTGAAGAGGTTTTAGACAGTCCCCCTAACTAGTCATCCAGCTGAACTGGATTTAGACAGTCCCCTGAACCAACTTTGTCATCCAATCGAACAGGGTTTAGGCAGTCCCCCTAACTAGTCATCCAATTGAACAGGGTTTAGGCAGTCCCCCTAACTAGTCATCCAGCTGAACTGGATATACGCAGTCCCATTAACCTGTCATCCAATTGAACAGGGTTTAGGCAGTCCCCCTAACTAGTCATCTAATTGAACAGGGTTTAGACAGTCCCCTGAACCTGTCATCCAATTGAACAGGGTTTAGGCAGTCCCCCTAACTAGTCATCTAATTGAACAGGGTTTAGGCAGTCCCCCTAACTATTCATCCAGCTGAACTGGATTTAGACAGTCCCCTGAACCTGTCATCCAATTGAACAGGGTTTAGGCAGTCCCCCTAACTAGTCATCTAATCGAACAGGGTTTAGGCAGTCCCCCTAACTATTCATCCAGCTGAACTGGATTTAGACAGTCCCCTGAACCAACTTTGTCATCCAATTGAACAGGGTTTAGGCAGTCCCCCTAACTAGACATCTAATTCAACTGGATTTAGACAGTCCCCCTAACTAGTCATCCTGCTGAACTGGATTTAGGCAGTCCCCTGAACCTGTCATCCAATTGAACAGGGTTTAGGCAGTCCCCCTAACTACTCATCTAATTGAACAGGGTTTAGGCAGTTCCCCTAACTAGTCATCCAGCTGAACTGGATTTAGACAGTCCCCTGAACCAACTTTGTCATCCAATTGAACAGGGTTTAGGCAGTCCCCCTAATTAGTCATCTAACTGAACTGAGTTTAGACAGTCCCATTAACCTGTCATCCAATGGAACGGGGTGTAGACAGTCCCCTTAGCTATTCATCCAATTGAACTGGGTTCCGACAGTCCCCCTAACTAGTCATCTAATTGAACAGGGTTTAGGCAGTCCCCATAACTAGTCATCCAGCTGAACTGGATTTAGACAGTCCCCTGAACCTGTCATCCAATTGAACAGGGTTTAGGCAGTCCCCCTAACTAGTCATCTAATTGAACAGGGTTTAGGCAGTCCCCCTAACTATTCATGCAGCTGAACTGGATTTAGACAGTCCCCTGAACCAACTTTGTCATCCAATTGAACAGGGTTTAGGCAGTCCCCCTAACTAGACATCTAATTCAACTGGATTTAGACAGTCCCCCTAACTAGTCATCCTGCTGAGCTGGATTTAGGCAGTCCCCTGAACCCGTCATCCAATTGAACAGGGTTTAGCCACTCCCCCTAACTAGTCATCTAATTGAACAGGGTTTAGGCAGTTCCCCTAACTAGTCATCCAGCTGAACTGGATTTAGACAGTCCCCTGAACGAACTTTGTCATCCAATTGAACAGGGTTTAGGCAGTCCCCCTAACTAGTCATCTACTTGAACAGGGTTTAGGCAGTCCCCCTAACTAGACATCTAATTCAACTGGATTTAGACAGTCCCCCTAACTAGTCATCCAGCTGAAGTGGATTTAGGCAGTCCCCTGAACATGTCATCCAATTGAACAGGGTTTAGGCAGTCCCCCTAACTAGTCATCTAATTGAACAGGATTTAGGCAGTCCCCCTAACTAGTCATCCAGCTGAACTGGATTTAGGCAGTCCCCCTAACTAGTCATCCAATTGAACAGGGTTTAGGCAGTCCCCTAACTAGTCATCTAATTGAACAGGGTTTAGGCAGTCCCCCTAACTAGTCATCCAGCTGAACTGGATTTAGGCAGTCCCCCTAACTAGTCATCCAGCTGAAGTGGATTTAGACAGTCCCCTGAACCAACTTTGTCATCCAATTGAACAGGGTTCCGACAGTCCCCCTAACTAGTCATCTAATTGAACAGGGTTTAGGCAGTCCCCATAACTAGTCATCCAGCTGAACTGGATTTAGACAGTCCCCTGAACCTGTCATCCAATTGAACAGGGTTTAGGCAGTCCCCCTAACTAGTCATCTAATTGAACAGGGTTTAGGCAGTCCCCCTAACTAGTCATCCAGCTGAACTGGATTTAGACAGTCCCCTGAACCAACTTTGTCATCCAATTGAACAGGGTTTAGGCAGTCCCCCTAACTAGACATCTAATTCAACTGGATTTAGACAGTCCCCCTAACTAGTGATCCTGCTGAACTGGATTTAGGCAGTCCCCTGAACCTGTCATCCAATTGAACAGGGTTTAGGCAGTCCCCTTAACTAGTCATCTAATTGAACAGGGTTTAGGCAGTTCCCCTAACTAGTCATCCAGCTGAACTGGATTTAGACAGTCCCCTGAACGAACTTTGTCATCCAATTGAACAGGGTTTAGGCAGTCCCCCTAATTAGTCATCTAACTGAACTGAGTTTAGACAGTCCCATTAACCTGTCATCCAATGGAACAGGGTTTAGACAGTCCCCTTAGCTATTCATCCAATTGAACTGGGTTCCAACAGTCCCCCTAACTAGTCATCTAATTGAACAGGGTTTAGGCAGTCCCCATAACTAGTCATCCAGCTGAACTGGATTTAGACAGTCCCCTGAACCTGTCATCCAATTGAACAGGGTTTAGGCAGTCCCCCTAACTAGTCATCTAATTGAACAGGGTTTAGGCAGTCCCCCTAACTATTCATCCAGCTGAACTAGATTTAGACAGTCCCCTGAACCAACTTTGTCATCCAATTGAACAGGGTTTAGGCAGTCCCCCTAACTAGACATCTAATTCAACTGGATTTAGACAGTCCCCCTAACTAGTCATCCTGCTGAACTGGATTTAGGCAGTCCCCTGAACCTGTCATCCAATTGAACAGGGTTTAGGCAGTCCCCCTAACTAGTCATCTAATTGAAGAGGGTTTAGGCAGTTCCCCTAACTAGTCATCCAGCTGAACTGGATTTAGACAGTCCCCTGAACGAACTTTGTCATCCAATTGAACAGGGTTTAGGCAGTCCCCCTAACTAGTCATCTACTTGAACAGGGTTTAGGCAGTCCCCCTAACTAGACATCTAATTGAACTGGATTTAGACAGTCCCCCTAACTTGTCATCCAGCTGAAGTGGATTCAGGCAGTCCCCTGAACCTGTCATCCAATTGAACAGGGTTTAGGCAGTCCCCTATCTAGTCATCTAATTGAAGAGGGTTTAGGCAGTTCCCCTAACTAGTCATCCAGCTGAACTGGATTTAGACAGTCCCCTGAACCAACTTTGTCATCCAATCGAACAGGGTTTAGGCAGTCCCCCTATCTAGTCATCCAATTGAACAGGGTTTAGGCAGTCCCCCTAACTAGTCATCCTGCTGAACTGGATTTAGGCAGTCCCCTGAACCTGTGATCCAATTGAACAGGGTGTAGACAGTCGCCCTAACTAGTCATATAATTGAACAGGGTTTAGGCAGTCCCCCTAACTAGTCATCCAGTTGAACTGGATTTAGACAGTCCCCCTAACTAGTCATCCTGCTGAACTGGATTTAGGCAGTCCCCTGAACCTGTCATCCAATTGAACAGGGTTTAGGCAGTCCCCCTAACTAGTCATCTAATTGAACAGGGTTTAGGCAGTCCCCCTAACTAGTCATCCAGCTGAACTGGATAAAGACAGTCCCCTGAACGAACTTTGTCATCCAATTGAACAGGGTTTAGGCAGTCCCCATAACTAGTCATCTACTTGAACAGGGTTTAGGCAGTCCCCCTAACTAGACATCTAATTCAACTGGATTTAGACAGTCCCCCTAACTATTCATCCAGCTGAAGTGGATTTAGGCAGTCCCCTGAACCTGTCATCCAATTGAACAGGGTTTACGCAGTCCCCCTAACTAGTCATCTAATTGAACAGGATTTAGGCAGTCCCCCTAACTAGTCATCCAGCTGAACAGGATTTAGACAGTCCCCTGAACCTGTCATCCAATTGAACAGGGTTTAGGCAGTCCCCTAACTAGTCATCTAATTGAAGAGGGTTTAGGCAGTCCCCCTAACTAGTCATCCAGCTGAAGTGGATTTAGACAGTCCCCTGAACCAGCTTTGTCATCCAATCGAACAGGGTTTAGGCAGTCCCCCTAACTAGTCATCCAATTGAACAGGGTTTAGGCAGTCCCCCTAACTAGTCATCCAGCTGAACTGGATTTAGGCAGTCCCCTGAACCTGTCATCCAATTGAACAGGGTTTAGGCAGTCCCCCTAACTAGTCATCCAGCTGAACTGGATTTAGGCAGTCCCCTGAACCTGTCATCCAATTGAACAGGGTGTAGACAGTCCCCCTATCTAGTCATCTAATTGAACAGGATTTAGGCAGTCCCCCTAACTAGTCATCCAGCTGAACTGGATTTAGACAGTCCCCTGAACCTGTCATCCAATTGAACAGGGTTTAGGCAGTCCCCTAACTAGTCATCCAATTGAAGAGGGTTTAGGCAGTCCCCCTAACTAGTCATCCAGCTGAACTGGATTTAGACAGTCCCCTGAACGAACTTTGTCATCCAATCGAACAGGGTTTAGGCAGTCCCCCTAACTAGTCATCCAATTGAACAGGGTTTAGGCAGTCCCCCTAACTAGTCATCCAGCTGAACTGGATTTAGGCAGTCCCCTGAACCTGTCATCCAATTGAACAGGGTTTAGGCAGTCCCCCTAACTAGTCATCTAATTGAACAGGATTTAGGCAGTCCCCCTAACTAGTCGTCCAGCTGAACTGGATTTAGACAGTCCCCTGAAGCAACTTTGTCATCCAATCGAACAGGGTTTAGGCAGTCCCCCTAACTAGTCATCCAATTGAACAGGGTTTAGGCAGTCCCCCTAACTAGTCATCCAGCTGAACTGGATTTAGGCAGTCCCCTGAACCTGTCATCCAATTGAACAGGGTGTAGACAGTCGACCTAACTAGTCATATAATTGAACAGGGTTTAGGCAGTCCCCCTAACTAGTCATCCAGTTGAACTGGATTTAGACAGTCCCCCCAACTAGTCATCCTGCTGAACTGGATTTAGGAAGTCCCCTGAACCTGTCATCGAATTGAACAGGGTTTAGGCAGTCCCCCTAACTAGTCATCCAATTGAACAGGATTTAGGCAGTCCCCCTAACTAGTCATCCAGCTGAACAGGATTTAGACAGTCCCCTGAACCTGTCATCCAATTGAACAGGGTTTAGGCAGTCCCCCTAACTAGTCATCTAATTGAACAGGATTTAGGCAGTCCCCCTAACTAGTCATCCAGCTGAACAGGATTTAGACAGTCCCCTGAACCTGTCATCCAATTGAACAGGGTTTAGGCAGTCCCCCTAACTAGTCATCCAGCTGAACTGGATTTAGGCAGTCCCCTGAACCTGTCATCCAATTGAACAGGGTTTAGGCAGTCCCCCTAACTAGTCATCCAGCTGAACTGGATTTAGGCAGTCCCCTGAACCTGTCATCCAATTGAACAGGGTGTAGACAGTCCCCCTATCTAGTCATCTAATTGAACAGGATTTAGGCAGTCCCCCTAACTAGTCATCCAGCTGAACTGGATTTAGACAGTCCCCTGAACCTGTCATCCAATTGAACAGGGTTTAGGCAGTCCCCTAACTAGTCATCCAATTGAAGAGGGTTTAGGCAGTCCCCCTAACTAGTCATCCAGCTGAACTGGATTTAGACAGTCCCCTGAACCAACTTTGTCATCCAATTGAACAGGGTTTAGGCAGTCCCCCTAACTAGACATCTAATTCAACTGGATTTAGACAGTCCCCCTAACTAGTGATCCTGCTGAACTGGATTTAGGCAGTCCCCTGAACCTGTCATCCAATTGAACAGGGTTTAGGCAGTCCCCTTAACTAGTCATCTAATTGAACAGGGTTTAGGCAGTTCCCCTAACTAGTCATCCAGCTGAACTGGATTTAGACAGTCCCCTGAACGAACTTTGTCATCCAATTGAACAGGGTTTAGGCAGTCCCCCTAATTAGTCATCTAACTGAACTGAGTTTAGACAGTCCCATTAACCTGTCATCCAATGGAACAGGGTTTAGACAGTCCCCTTAGCTATTCATCCAATTGAACTGGGTTCCAACAGTCCCCCTAACTAGTCATCTAATTGAACAGGGTTTAGGCAGTCCCCATAACTAGTCATCCAGCTGAACTGGATTTAGACAGTCCCCTGAACCTGTCATCCAATTGAACAGGGTTTAGGCAGTCCCCCTAACTAGTCATCTAATTGAACAGGGTTTAGGCAGTCCCCCTAACTATTCATCCAGCTGAACTAGATTTAGACAGTCCCCTGAACCAACTTTGTCATCCAATTGAACAGGGTTTAGGCAGTCCCCCTAACTAGACATCTAATTCAACTGGATTTAGACAGTCCCCCTAACTAGTCATCCTGCTGAACTGGATTTAGGCAGTCCCCTGAACCTGTCATCCAATTGAACAGGGTTTAGGCAGTCCCCCTAACTAGTCATCTAATTGAAGAGGGTTTAGGCAGTTCCCCTAACTAGTCATCCAGCTGAACTGGATTTAGACAGTCCCCTGAACGAACTTTGTCATCCAATTGAACAGGGTTTAGGCAGTCCCCCTAACTAGTCATCTACTTGAACAGGGTTTAGGCAGTCCCCCTAACTAGACATCTAATTGAACTGGATTTAGACAGTCCCCCTAACTTGTCATCCAGCTGAAGTGGATTCAGGCAGTCCCCTGAACCTGTCATCCAATTGAACAGGGTTTAGGCAGTCCCCTATCTAGTCATCTAATTGAAGAGGGTTTAGGCAGTTCCCCTAACTAGTCATCCAGCTGAACTGGATTTAGACAGTCCCCTGAACCAACTTTGTCATCCAATCGAACAGGGTTTAGGCAGTCCCCCTATCTAGTCATCCAATTGAACAGGGTTTAGGCAGTCCCCCTAACTAGTCATCCTGCTGAACTGGATTTAGGCAGTCCCCTGAACCTGTGATCCAATTGAACAGGGTGTAGACAGTCGCCCTAACTAGTCATATAATTGAACAGGGTTTAGGCAGTCCCCCTAACTAGTCATCCAGTTGAACTGGATTTAGACAGTCCCCCTAACTAGTCATCCTGCTGAACTGGATTTAGGCAGTCCCCTGAACCTGTCATCCAATTGAACAGGGTTTAGGCAGTCCCCCTAACTAGTCATCTAATTGAACAGGGTTTAGGCAGTCCCCCTAACTAGTCATCCAGCTGAACTGGATAAAGACAGTCCCCTGAACGAACTTTGTCATCCAATTGAACAGGGTTTAGGCAGTCCCCATAACTAGTCATCTACTTGAACAGGGTTTAGGCAGTCCCCCTAACTAGACATCTAATTCAACTGGATTTAGACAGTCCCCCTAACTATTCATCCAGCTGAAGTGGATTTAGGCAGTCCCCTGAACCTGTCATCCAATTGAACAGGGTTTACGCAGTCCCCCTAACTAGTCATCTAATTGAACAGGATTTAGGCAGTCCCCCTAACTAGTCATCCAGCTGAACAGGATTTAGACAGTCCCCTGAACCTGTCATCCAATTGAACAGGGTTTAGGCAGTCCCCTAACTAGTCATCTAATTGAAGAGGGTTTAGGCAGTCCCCCTAACTAGTCATCCAGCTGAAGTGGATTTAGACAGTCCCCTGAACCAGCTTTGTCATCCAATCGAACAGGGTTTAGGCAGTCCCCCTAACTAGTCATCCAATTGAACAGGGTTTAGGCAGTCCCCCTAACTAGTCATCCAGCTGAACTGGATTTAGGCAGTCCCCTGAACCTGTCATCCAATTGAACAGGGTTTAGGCAGTCCCCCTAACTAGTCATCCAGCTGAACTGGATTTAGGCAGTCCCCTGAACCTGTCATCCAATTGAACAGGGTGTAGACAGTCCCCCTATCTAGTCATCTAATTGAACAGGATTTAGGCAGTCCCCCTAACTAGTCATCCAGCTGAACTGGATTTAGACAGTCCCCTGAACCTGTCATCCAATTGAACAGGGTTTAGGCAGTCCCCTAACTAGTCATCCAATTGAAGAGGGTTTAGGCAGTCCCCCTAACTAGTCATCCAGCTGAACTGGATTTAGACAGTCCCCTGAACGAACTTTGTCATCCAATCGAACAGGGTTTAGGCAGTCCCCCTAACTAGTCATCCAATTGAACAGGGTTTAGGCAGTCCCCCTAACTAGTCATCCAGCTGAACTGGATTTAGGCAGTCCCCTGAACCTGTCATCCAATTGAACAGGGTTTAGGCAGTCCCCCTAACTAGTCATCTAATTGAACAGGATTTAGGCAGTCCCCCTAACTAGTCGTCCAGCTGAACTGGATTTAGACAGTCCCCTGAAGCAACTTTGTCATCCAATCGAACAGGGTTTAGGCAGTCCCCCTAACTAGTCATCCAATTGAACAGGGTTTAGGCAGTCCCCCTAACTAGTCATCCAGCTGAACTGGATTTAGGCAGTCCCCTGAACCTGTCATCCAATTGAACAGGGTGTAGACAGTCGACCTAACTAGTCATATAATTGAACAGGGTTTAGGCAGTCCCCCTAACTAGTCATCCAGTTGAACTGGATTTAGACAGTCCCCCCAACTAGTCATCCTGCTGAACTGGATTTAGGAAGTCCCCTGAACCTGTCATCGAATTGAACAGGGTTTAGGCAGTCCCCCTAACTAGTCATCCAATTGAACAGGATTTAGGCAGTCCCCCTAACTAGTCATCCAGCTGAACAGGATTTAGACAGTCCCCTGAACCTGTCATCCAATTGAACAGGGTTTAGGCAGTCCCCCTAACTAGTCATCTAATTGAACAGGATTTAGGCAGTCCCCCTAACTAGTCATCCAGCTGAACAGGATTTAGACAGTCCCCTGAACCTGTCATCCAATTGAACAGGGTTTAGGCAGTCCCCCTAACTAGTCATCCAGCTGAACTGGATTTAGGCAGTCCCCTGAACCTGTCATCCAATTGAACAGGGTTTAGGCAGTCCCCCTAACTAGTCATCCAGCTGAACTGGATTTAGGCAGTCCCCTGAACCTGTCATCCAATTGAACAGGGTGTAGACAGTCCCCCTATCTAGTCATCTAATTGAACAGGATTTAGGCAGTCCCCCTAACTAGTCATCCAGCTGAACTGGATTTAGACAGTCCCCTGAACCTGTCATCCAATTGAACAGGGTTTAGGCAGTCCCCTAACTAGTCATCCAATTGAAGAGGGTTTAGGCAGTCCCCCTAACTAGTCATCCAGCTGAACTGGATTTAGACAGTCCCCTGAACGAACTTTGTCATCCAATCGAACAGGGTTTAGGCAGTCCCCCTAACTAGTCATCCAATTGAACAGGGTTTAGGCAGTCCCCCTAACTAGTCATCCAGCTGAACTGGATTTAGGCAGTCCCCTGAACCTGTCATCCAATTGAACAGGGTTTAGGCAGTCCCCCTAACTAGTCATCTAATTGAACAGGATTTAGGCAGTCCCCCTAACTAGTCGTCCAGCTGAACTGGATTTAGACAGTCGCCTGAAGCAACTTTGTCATCCAATCGAACAGGGTTTAGGCAGTCCCCCTAACTAGTCATCCAATTGAACAGGGTTTAGGCAGTCCCCCTAACTAGTCATCCAGCTGAACTGGATTTAGGCAGTCCCCTGAACCTGTCATCCAATTGAACAGGGTGTAGACAGTCGACCTAACTAGTCATATAATTGAACAGGGTTTAGGCAGTCCCCCTAACTAGTCATCCAGTTGAACTGGATTTAGACAGTCCCCCCAACTAGTCATCCTGCTGAACTGGATTTAGGAAGTCCCCTGAACCTGTCATCGAATTGAACAGGGTTTAGGCAGTCCCCCTAACTAGTCATCCAATTGAACAGGATTTAGGCAGTCCCCCTAACTAGTCATCCAGCTGAACAGGATTTAGACAGTCCCCTGAACCTGTCATCCAATTGAACAGGGTTTAGGCAGTCCCCCTAACTAGTCATCTAATTGAACAGGATTTAGGCAGTCCCCCTAACTAGTCATCCAGCTGAACAGGATTTAGACAGTCCCCTGAACCTGTCATCCAATTGAACAGGGTTTAGGCAGTCCCCCTAACTAGTCATCTAATTGAACAGGGTTTAGGCAGTTTCCCTAACTAGTCATCCAACTGAACTGGATCAAGACAGTCCCCTGAACGAACTTTGTCATCCAATTGAACAGGGTTTAGGCAGTCCCCCTAACTAGTCACCTACTTGAACAGGGTTTAGGCAGTCCCCCTAACTAGACATCTAATTCAACTGGATTTAGACAGTCCCCCTAACTATTCATCCAGCTGAAGTGGATTTAGGGAGTCCCCTGAACCTGTCATCCAATTGAACAGGGTTTACGCAGTCCCCCTAACTAGTCATCTAATTGAAGAGGGTTTAGGCAGTCCCCCTAACTAGTCATCCAGCTGAAGTGGATTTAGACAGTCCCCTGAACCAACTTTGTCATCCAATCGAACAGGGTTTAGGCAGGCCCCCTAACTAGTCATCCAATTGAACAGAGTTTAGGCAGTCCCCCTAACTAGTCATCCAGCTGAACTGGATTTAGGCAGTCCCCTGAACCTGTCATCCAATTGAACAGGGTTTAGGCTGTCCCCCTAACTAGTCATCCAGCTGAACTGGATTTAGACAGTCCCCTGAACCTGTCATCCAATTGAACAGGGTGTAGACAGTCCCCCTATCTAGTCATCTAATTGAACAGGATGTAGGCAGTCCCCCTAACTAGTCATCCAGCTGAACTGGATTTAGACAGTCCCCTGAACCTGTCATCCAATTGAACAGGGTTTAGGCAGTCCCCTAACTAGTCATCTAATTGAAGAGGGTTTAGGCAGTCCCCCTAACTAGTCATCCAGCTGAAGTGGATTTAGACAGTCCCCTGAACCAACTTTGTCATCCAATCGAACAGGGTTTAGGCAGGCCCCCTAACTAGTCATCCAATTGAACAGGGTTTAGGCAGTCCCCCTAAGTAGTCATCTACTTGAACAGGGTTTAGGCAGTCCCCATAACTAGACATCTAATTCAATTGGATTCAGGCAGTCCCCCTAACTAGTCATCCAGCTGAACTGGATTTAGACAGTCCCCTGAACCTGTCATCCAATTGAACAGGGTTTAGGCAGTCCCCTAACTAGTCATCCAATTGAAGAGGGTTTAGGCAGTCCCCCTAACTAGTCATCCAGCTGAACTGGATTTAGACAGTCCCCTGAACGAACTTTGTCATCCAATCGAACAGGGTTTAGGCAGTCCCCCTAACTAGTCATCCAATTGAACAGGGTTTAGGCAGTCCCCCTAACTAGTCATCCAGCTGAACTGGATTTAGGCAGTCCCCTGAACCTGTCATCCAATTGAACAGGGTTTAGGCAGTCCCCCTAACTAGTCATCTAATTGAACAGGATTTAGGCAGTCCCCCTAACTAGTCATCCAGCTGAACTGGATTTAGACAGTCCCCTGAAGCAACTTTGTCATCCAATCGAACAGGGTTTAGGCAGTCCCCCTAACTAGTCATCCAATTGAACAGGGTTTAGGCAGTCCCCCTAACTAGTCATCCAGCTGAACTGGATTTAGGCAGTCCCCTGAACCTGTCATCCAATTGAACAGGGTGTAGACAGTCGACCTAACTAGTCATATAATTGAACAGGGTTTAGGCAGTCCCCCTAACTAGTCATCCAGTTGAACTGGATTTAGACAGTCCCCCCAAGTAGTCATCCTGCTGAACTGGATTTAGGCAGTCCCCTGAACCTGTCATCCAATTGAACAGGGTTTAGGCAGTCCCCCTAACTAGTCATCCAATTGAACAGGATTTAGGCAGTCCCCCTAACTAGTCATCCAGCTGAACAGGATTTAGACAGTCCCCTGAACCTGTCATCCAATTGAACAGGGTTTAGGCAGTCCCCCTAACTAGTCATCTAATTGAACAGGATTTAGGCAGTCCCCCTAACTAGTCATCCAGCTGAACAGGATTTAGACAGTCCCCTGAACCTGTCATCCAATTGAACAGGGTTTAGGCAGTCCCCCTAACTAGTCATCTAATTGAACAGGGTTTAGGCAGTTCCCCTAACTAGTCATCCAGCTGAACTGGATCAAGACAGTCCCCTGAACGAAATTTGTCATCCAATTGAACAGGGTTTAGGCAGTCCCCCTAACTAGTCACCTACTTGAACAGGGTTTAGGCAGTCCCCCTAACTAGACATCTAATTCAACTGGATTTAGACAGTCCCCCTAACTATTCATCCAGCTGAAGTGGATTTAGGGAGTCCCCTGAACCTGTCATCCAATTGAACAGGGTTTACGCAGTCCCCCTAACTAGTCATCTAATTGAAGAGGGTTTAGGCAGTCCCCCTAACTAGTCATCCAGCTGAAGTGGATTTAGGCAGTCCCCTGAACCTGTCATCCAATTGAACAGGGTGTAGACAGTCCCCCTATCTAGTCATCTAATTGAACAGGATGTAGGCAGTCCCCCTAACTAGTCATCCAGCTGAACTGGATTTAGACAGTCCCCTGAACCTGTCATCCAATTGAACAGGGTTTAGGCAGTCCCCTAACTAGTAATCTAATTGAAGAGGGTTTAGGCAGTCCCCCTAACTAGTCATCCAGCTGAAGTGGATTTAGACAGTCCCCTGAACCAACTTTGTCATCCAATCGAACAGGGTTTAGGCAGGCCCCCTAACTAGTCATCCAATTGAAGAGGGTTTAGGCAGTCCCCCTAACTAGTCATCTACTTGAACAGGGTTTAGGCAGTCCCCCTAACTAGACATCTAATTCAACTGGATTTAGACAGTCCCCCTAATTATTCATCCAGCTGAAGTGGATTTAGGCAGTCCCCTGAACCTGTCATCCAATTGAACAGGGTTTACGCAGTCCCCCTAACTAGTCATCTAATTGAAGAGGGTTTAGGCAGTCCCCCTAACTAGTCATCCAGCTGAAGTGGATTTAGACAGTCCCCTGAACCAACTTTGTCATCCAATCGAACAGGGTTTAGGCAGGCCCCCTAACTAGTCATCCAATTGAACAGGGTTTAGGCAGTCCCCCTAACTAGTCATCCAGCTGAACTGGATTTAGGCAGTCCCCTGAACCTGTCATCCAATTGAACAGGGTTTAGGCAGTCCCCCTAACTAGTCATCCAGCTGAACTGGATTTAGACAGTCCCCTGAACCTGTCATCCAATTGAACAGGGTTTAGGCAGTCCCCTAACTAGTCATCTAATTGAAGAGGGTTTAGGCAGTCCCCCTAACTAGTCATCCAGCTGAAGTGGATTTAGACAGTCCCCTGAACCAACTTTGTCATCCAATCGAACAGGGTTTAGGCAGTCCCCCTAACTAGTCATCTAATTGAACAGGATTTAGGCAGTCCCCCCTATCTAGTCATCTACTTGAACAGGGTTTAGGCAGTCCCCCTAACTAGACATCTAATTCAACTGGATTTAGACAGTCCCCCTAACTAGTCATCCACCTGAAGTGGATTTAGGCAGTCCCCTGAACCTGTCATCCAATTGAACAGGGTTTAGGCACTCCCCCTAACTAGTCATCCAGCTGAACTGGATTTAGGCAGTCCCCTGAACCTGTCATCCAATTGAACAGGGTTTAGGCAGTCCCCCTAACTAGTCATCTAAATGACCAGTGTTTAGGCAGTCCCCCTAACTAGTCATCTAATTGAACAGGGTTTAGACAGTTCCCCTAACTAGTCATCCAGCTGAACTGGATTTAGACAGTCCCCTGAACCAACTTTAACATCCAATTGAACAGAGTTTAGGCAGTCCCCCTAACTAGTCATCTACTTGAACAGGGTTTAGGCAGTCCCCCTACCTAGACATCTAATTCAACTGGATTTAGACAGTCCCCCTAACTAGTCATCCAGCTGAAGTGGATTTAGGCAGTCCCCTGAACCTGTCATCCAATTGAACAGGGTTTAGGCAGTCCCCCTAACTAGTCATCTAAATGACCAGGGTTTAGGCAGTCCCCCTAACTAGTCATCCAGCTGAACTGGATTTAGACAGTCCCCTGAACCAACTTTGTCATCTAATTGAAGAGGGTTTAGACAGTCCCCCTAACTAGTCATCCAGCTGAACTGGATTTAGACAGTCCCCTGAACCACCTTTGTCATCGAATTGAACAGGGTTTAGGCAGTCCCCCTAACTAGTCATCTAATTGAACTAGATTTAGACAGTCCCCCTAACTAGTCATCCAGCTGAACTGGATTTAGACAGTCCCCCTAGCTAGTCATCCAGCTGAACTGGATTTAGACAGTCCCCTGAACCAACTTTGTCATCCAATTGAACAGGGTTTAGACAGTCCCCCTAACTAGTGATCTAAATGACCAGGGTTTAGGCAGTCCCCCTAACTAGTCATCCAGCTGAACTGGATTTAGACAGTCCCCTAAACCAACTTTGTCATCTAATTGAAGAGGGTTTAGACAGTCCCCCTAACTAGTCATCCAGCTGAACTGGATTTAGACAGTCCCCTGAACCACCTTTGTCATCGAATTGAACAGGGTTTAGGCAGTCCCCCTAACTAGTCATCCAGCTGAACTGGATTTAGGCAGTCCCCCTAACTAGTCATCCAGCTGTACTGGATTTAGGCAGTCCCCCTAACAAGTCATCTGTTTGAGCTGGATTTAGACAGTCCCCCTAACTAGTCATCCAGCTGCACTGGATTTAGATAGTCCCCTGAACGAACTTTGTCATCCAATTGAACAGGGTTTAGGCAGTCCCCCTAACTAGTCATCTAATTGAACAGGGTTTAGGCAGTCCCCCTAACTAGTCATCCAGCTGAACTGGATTTAGGCAGTCCCCTGAACCTGTCATCCAATTGAACAGGGTGTAGACAGTCCCCCTATCTAGTCATCTAATTGAACAGGATTTAGGCAGTCCCCCTAACTAGTCATCCAGCTGAACTGGATTTAGACAGTCCCCTGAACCTGTCATCCAATTGAACAGGGTTTAGGCAGTCCCCTAACTAGTCATCTAATTGAAGAGGGTTTAGGCAGTCCCCCTAACTAGTCATCCAGCTGAAGTGGATTTAGACAGTCCCCTGAACCAACTTTGTCATCCAATCGAACAGGGTTTAGGCAGGCCCCCTAACTAGTCATCCAATTGAAGAGGGTTTAGGCAGTCCCCCTAACTAGTCATCTACTTGAACAGGGTTTAGGCAGTCCCCCTAACTAGACATCTAATTCAACTGGATTTAGACAGTCCCCCTAATTATTCATCCAGCTGAAGTGGATTTAGGCAGTCCCCTGAACCTGTCATCCAATTGAACAGGGTTTACGCAGTCCCCCTAACTAGTCATCTAATTGAAGAGGGTTTAGGCAGTCCCCCTAACTAGTCATCCAGCTGAAGTGGATTTAGACAGTCCCCTGAACCAACTTTGTCATCCAATCGAACAGGGTTTAGGCAGGCCCCCTAACTAGTCATCCAATTGAACAGGGTTTAGGCAGTCCCCCTAACTAGTCATCCAGCTGAACTGGATTTAGGCAGTCCCCTGAACCTGTCATCCAATTGAACAGGGTTTAGGCAGTCCCCCTAACTAGTCATCCAGCTGAACTGGATATAGGCAGTCCCCTGAACCTGTCATCCATTTGAACAGGGTGTAGACAGTCCCCCTATCTAGTCATCTAATTGAACAGGATGTAGGCAGTCCCCCTAACTAGTCATCCAGCTGAACTGGATTTAGACAGTCCCCTGAACCAACTTTGTCATCCAATCGAACAGGGTTTAGGCAGTCCCCCTAACTAGTCATCTAATTGAACAGGATTTAGGCAGTCCCCCCTATCTAGTCATCTACTTGAACAGGGTTTAGGCAGTCCCCCTAACTAGACATCTAATTCAACTGGATTTAGACAGTCCCCCTAACTAGTCATCCACCTGAAGTGGATTTAGGCAGTCCCCTGAACCTGTCATCCAATTGAACAGGGTTTAGGCAGTCCCCCTAACTAGTCATCCAGCTGAACTGGATTTAGGCAGTCCCCTGAACCTGTCATCCAATTGAACAGGGTTTAGGCAGTCCCCCTAACTAGTCATCTAAATGACCAGTGTTTAGGCAGTCCCCCTAACTAGTCATCTAATTGAACAGGGTTTAGACAGTTCCTCTAACTAGTCATCCAGCTGAACTGGATTTAGACAGTCCCCTGAACCAACTTTAACATCCAATTGAACAGAGTTTAGGCAGTCCCCCTAACTAGTCATCTACTTGAACAGGGTTTAGGCAGTCCCCCTACCTAGACATCTAATTCAACTGGATTTAGACAGTCCCCCTAACTAGTCATCCAGCTGAAGTGGATTTAGGCAGTCCCCTGAACCTGTCATCCAATTGAACAGGGTTTAGGCAGTCCCCCTAACTAGTCATCTAAATGACCAGGGTTTAGGCAGTCCCCCTAACTAGTCATCCAGCTGAACTGGATTTAGACAGTCCCCTGAACCAACTTTGTCATCTAATTGAAGAGGGTTTAGACAGTCCCCCTAACTAGTCATCCAGCTGAACTGGATTTAGACAGTCCCCTGAACCACCTTTGTCATCGAATTGAACAGGGTTTAGGCAGTCCCCCTAACTAGTCATCTAATTGAACTAGATTTAGACAGTCCCCCTAACTAGTCATCCAGCTGAACTGGATTTAGACAGTCCCCCTAGCTAGTCATCCAGCTGAACTGGATTTAGACAGTCCCCTGAACCAACTTTGTCATCCAATTGAACAGGGTTTAGACAGTCCCCCTAACTAGTGATCTAAATGACCAGGGTTTAGGCAGTCCCCCTACCTAGTCATCCAGCTGAACTGGATTTAGACAGTCCCCTAAACCAACTTCGTCATCTAATTGAAGAGGGTTTAGACAGTCCCCCTAACTAGTCATCCAGCTGAACTGGATTTAGACAGTCCCCTGAACCACCTTTGTCATCGAATTGAACAGGGTTTAGGCAGTCCCCCTAACTAGTCATCCAGCTGAACTGGATTTAGGCAGTCCCCCTAACTAGTCATCCAGCTGTACTGGATTTAGGCAGTCCCCCTAACAAGTCATCTGTTTGAGCTGGATTTAGACAGTCCCCCTAACTAGTCATCCAGCTGCACTGGATTTAGATAGTCCCCTGAACGAACTTTGTCATCCAATTGAACAGGGTTTAGGCAGTCCCCCTAACTAGTCATCTAATTGAACAGGGTTTAGGCAGTCCCCCTAACTAGTCATCCAGCTGAACTGGATTTAGGCAGTCCCCTGAACCTGTCATCCAATTGAACAGGGTTTAGGCAGTCTCCCTAACTAGTCATCTAATTGAACAGGATTTAGGCAGTCCCCCTAACTAGTCATCCAGCTGTACTGGATTTAGACAGTCCCCTGAACCTGTCATCGAATTGAACAGGGTTTAGGCAGTCCCCTAACTAGTCATCTAATTGAAGAGGGTTTAGGCAGTCCCCCTAACTAGTCATCCAGCTGAACTGGATCTAGACAGTCCCCTGAACCAACTTTGTCATCCAATCGAGCAGGGTTTAGGCAGTCCCCCTAACTAGTCATCCAATTGAACAGGGTTTAGGCAGTCCCCCTAACTAGTCATCCAGCTGAACTGGATTTAGGCAGTCCCCTGAACCTGTCATCCAATTGAACAGGGTTTAGGCAGTCCCCCTAACTAGTCATCTAAATGACCAGGGTTTAGGCAGTCCCCCTAACTAGTCATCCAGCTGAACTGGATTTAGACAGTCCCCTGAACCACCTTTGTCATCGAATTGAACAGGGTTTAGGCAGTCCCCCTAACTAGTCATCTAATTGAACTAGATTTAGACAGTCCCCATAACTAGTCATCCAGCTGAACTGGATTTAGACAGTCCCGTGAACCAACTTTGTCATCCAATTGAACAGGGTTTAGGCAGTCCCCCTAACTAGTCATCCAGCTGAATTGGATTTAGACAGTGCCCCTAACTAGTCATCCAGCTGAACTGGATTTAGACAGTCCCCCTAACTAGTCATCTAATTCAACTGGATTTAGACAGTCCCCCTAACTAGTCATCCAGCTGCACTGGATTTAGACAGTCCCCTGAACGAACTTTGTCATCCAATTGAACAGGGTTTAGGCAGTCCCCCTAACTAGTCATCTAATTGAACAGGGTTTAGGCAGTCCCCCTAACTAGACATCTAATTCAACTGGATTTAGACAGTCCCCCTAACTAGTCATCCAGCTGAAGTGGATGTAGACAGTCCCCTAAACCTGTCATCCAATTGAACAGGGTTTAGGCAGTCCCCCTTACTAGTCATCTAATTGAACAGGATTTAGGCAGTCCCCCTAACTAGTCATCCAGCTGTACTGGATTTAGACAGTCCCCTGAACCTGTCATCTACTTCAACAGGGTTTAGGCAGTCCCCTAACTAGTCATCTAATTGAAGAGGGTTTAGGCAGTCCCCCTAACTAGTCATCCAGCTGAACTGGATCTAGACAGTCCCCTGAACCAACTTTGTCATCCAATCGAATAGGGTTTAGGCAGTCCCCCTAACTAGTCATCCAATTGAACAGGGTTTAGGCAGTCCCCCTAACTAGTCATCCAGCTGAACTGGATTTAGGCAGTCCCCTGAACCTGTCATCCAATTGAACAGGGTTTAGGCAGTCCCCCTAACTAGTCATCTAAATGACCAGGGTTTAGGCAGTCCCCCTAACTAGTCATCCAGCTGAACTGGATTTAGACAGTCCCCTGAACCAACTTTGTCATCTAATTGAAGAGGGTTTAGACAGTCCCCCTAACTAGTCATCCAGCTGAACTGGATTTAGACAGTCCCCTGAACCACCTTTGTCATCGAATTGAACAGGGTTTAGGCAGTCCCCCTAACTAGTCATCTAATTGAACAGGGTTTAGGCAGTCCCCATAACTAGTCATCCAGCTGAACTGGATTTAGACAGTCCCCCTAACTAGTCATCCAGCTGAACTGGATTTAGACAGTCCCCCTAACTAGTCATCCAGCTGAACTGGATTTAGGCAGTCCCCCTAACTAGTCATCTATTTGAACTGGATTTAGACAATCCCCCTAACTAGTCATCCAGCTGCACTGGATTTAGACAGTCCCCTGAACGAACTTTGTCATCCAATTGAACAGGGTTTAGACAGTCCCCCTAACTAGTCATCCAGCTGAACTGGATTTAGACAGTCCCCCTAACTAGTCATCCAGCTGAACTGGATTTAGGCAGTCCCCTAACTAGTCATCTAATTGAAGAGGGTTTAGGCAGTCCCCCTAACTAGTCATCCAGCTGAACTGGATCTAGACAGTCCCCTGAACCAACTTTGTCATCCAATCGAGCAGGGTTTAGGCAGTCCCCCTAACTAGTCATCCAATTGAACAGGGTTTAGGCAGTCCCCCTAACTAGTCATCCAGCTGAACTGGATTTAGGCAGTCCCCTGAACCTGTCATCCAATTGAACAGGGTTTAGGCAGTCCCCCTAACTAGTCATCTAAATGACCAGGGTTTAGGCAGTCCCCCTAACTAGTCATCCAGCTGAACTGGATTTAGACAGTCCCCTGAACCACCTTTGTCATCGAATTGAACAGGGTTTAGGCAGTCCCCCTAACTAGTCATCTAATTGAACTAGATTTAGACAGTCCCCATAACTAGTCATCCAGCTGAACTGGATTTAGACAGTCCCGTGAACCAACTTTGTCATCCAGTTGAACAGGGTTTAGGCAGTCCCCCTAACTAGTCATCCAGCTGAACTGGATTTAGACAGTCCCCCTAACTAGTCATCCAGCTGAACTGGATTTAGGCAGTCCCCCTAACTAGTCATCTAATTCAACTGGATTTAGACAGTCCCCCTAACTAGTCATCCAGCTGCACTGGATTTAGACAGTCCCCTGAACGAACTTTGTCATCCAATTGAACAGGGTTTAGGCAGTCCCCCTAACTAGTCATCTAATTGAACAGGGTTTAGGCAATCCCCCTAACTAGACATCTAATTCAACTGGATTTAGACAGTCCCCCTAACTAGTCATCCAGCTGAAGTGGATTTAGACAGTCCCCTGAACCTGTCATCCAATTGAACAGGGTTTAGGCAGTCCCCCTTACTAGTCATCTAATTGAACAGGATTTAGGCAGTCCCCCTAACTAGTCATCCAGCTGTGCTGGATTTAGACAGTCCCCTGAACCTGTCATCTACTTCAACAGGGTTTAGGCAGTCCCCTAACTAGTCATCTAATTGAAGAGGGTTTAGGCAGTCCCCCTAACTAGTCATCCAGCTGAACTGGATCTAGACAGTCCCCTGAACCAACTTTGTCATCCAATCGAATAGGGTTTAGACAGTCCCCCTAACTAGTCATCCAGCTGAACTGGATTTAGACAGTCCCCTGAACCACCTTTGTCATCGAATTGAACAGGGTTTAGGCAGTCCCCCTAACTAGTCATCTAATTGAACAGGGTTTAGGCAGTCCCCATAACTAGTCATCCAGCTGAACTGGATTTAGACAGTCCCCCTAACTAGTCATCCAGCTGAACTGGATTTAGACAGTCCCCCTAACTAGTCATCCAGCTGAACTGGATTTAGGCAGTCCCCCTAACTAGTCATCTAATTGAACTGGATTTAGACAGTCCCCCTAACTAGTCATCCAGCTGCACTGGAATTAGACAGTCCCCTGAACGAACTTTGTCATCCAATTGAACAGGGTTTAGACAGTCCCCCTAACTAGTCATCCAGCTGAACTGGATTTAGACAGTCCCCCTAACTAGTCATCCAGCTGAACTGGATTTAGGCAGTCCCCCTAACTAGTCATCTAATTGAACTGGATTTAGACAGTCCCCCTAACTAGTCATCCAGCTGCAGTGGATTTAGACAGTCCCCTAAACCAACTTTGTCATCCAATTGAACAGGGTTTAGACAGTCCCCCTAACTAGTCATCCAGCTGAAGTGGATTTAGACAGTCCCCCTAACTAGTCATCCAGCTGAACTGGATTTAGGCAGTCCCCCTAACTAGTCATCTAATTAAACTGGATTTAGACAGTCCCCCTAACTAGTCATCCAGCTGCACTGGATTTAGACAGTCCCCTGAACGACCTTTGTCATCCAATTGAACAGGGTTTAGGCAGTCCCCCTAACTAGTCATCCAATTGAACAGGGTTTAGGCAGTCCCCCTAACTAGTCATCCAGCTGTACTGGATTTAGACAGTCCCCTGAACCTGTCATCGAATTGAACATGGTTTAGGCAGTCCCCCTAACTAGTCATCTAATTGAACAGGGTTTAGGCAGTCCCTCTAACGAGTCATCCAGCTGAACTGGATCTAGACAGTCCCCTGAACCAACTTTGTCATCCAATCGAACAGGGTTTAGGCAGTCCCCCTAACTAGTCATCCAATTGAACAGGGTTTAGGCAGTCCCCCTAACTAGTCATCCAGCTGAACTGGATTTAGGCAGTCCCCTGATACTGTCATCCAATTGAACAGGGTGTAGACAGTCCCCCTAACTAGTCATCTAATTGAACAGGGTTTAGGCAGTCCCCCTAACTAGTCATCCAGCTGAACTGGATTTAGACAGTCCTCCTAACTAGTGATCCTGCTGAACTGGATTTAGGCAGTCCCCTGAACCTGTCATCCAGTTGAACAGGGTTTAGGCAGTCCCCCTAACTAGTCATCTATTTGAACAGGGTTTAGGCAGTTCCCCTAACTAGTCATCCAGCTGAACTGGATTTAGACAGTCCCCTGAACGAACTTTGTCATCCAATTGAACAGGGTTTAGGCAGTCCCCCTAACTAGTCATCTATATGAAGAGGGTTTAGGCAGTCCCCCTAACTAGACATCTAATTCAACTGGATTTAGACAGTCCCCCTAACTAGTCATTCAGCTGAAGTGGATTTAGGCAGTCCCCTGAACCTGTCATCCAATTGAACAGGGTGTAGACAGTCCCCCTAACTAGTCATCTAATTGAACAGGGTTTAGGCAGTCCCCCTAACTAGTCATCCAGCTGAACTGGATTTAGACAGTCCTCCTAACTAGTGATCCTGCTGAACTGGATTTAGGCAGTCCCCTGAACCTGTCATCCAGTTGAACAGGGTTTAGGCAGTCCCCCTAACTAGTCATCTAATTGAACAGGGTTTAGGCAGTTCCCCTAACTAGTCATCCAGCTGAACTGGATTTAGACAGTCCCCTGAACGAACTTTGTCATCCAATTGAACAGGGTTTAGGCAGTCCCCCTAACTAGTCATCTATGTGAAGAGGGTTTAGGCAGTCCCCCTAACTAGACATCTAATTCAACTGGATTTAGACAGTCCCCCTAACTAGTCATTCAGCTGAAGTGGATTTAGGCAGTCCCCTGAACCTGTCATCCAATTGAACAGTGTTTAGGCAGTCCCCCTAACTAGTCATCTAATTGAATAGGATTTAGGCAGTCCCCCTAACTAGTCATCCAGCTGAACTGGATTTAGACAGTCCCCTGAACCTGTCATCCAATTGAACAGGGTTTAGGTAGTCCCCTAACTAGTCATCCAATTGAAGAGGGTTTAGGCAGTCCCCCTAACTAGTCATCCAATTGAACAGGGTTTAGGCAGTCCCCCTAACTAGTCATCCAGCTGAACTGGATTGAGGCAGTCCCCTGAACCTGTCATCCAATTGAACAGGGTTTAGGCTGTCCCCCTAACTAGTCATCTAAATGAACAGGGTTTAGGCAGTCCCCCTAACTAGTCATCCAGCTGAACTGGATTTAGAC
Source organism: Haliotis asinina (assembly GCF_037392515.1). NCBI lineage: Eukaryota > Metazoa > Mollusca > Gastropoda > Lepetellida > Haliotidae > Haliotis > Haliotis asinina. The sequence goes on along the minus strand of NC_090284.1, from coordinate 78,297,002 downwards.
AGTCCCCTGAACCAACTTTGTCATCTAATTGAAGAGGGTTTAGACAGTACCCCTAACTAGTGATCCAGCTGAACTGGATTTAGACAGTCCCCTGAACCAACTTTGTCATCCAATTGAACAGGGTTTAGGCAGTCCCCCTAACTAGTCATCTAATTGAACTAGATTTAGACAGTCCCCCTAACTAGTCATCCAGCTGAACTGGATTTAGACAGTCCCCCTAACTAGTCATCCAGCTGAACTGGATTTAGACAGTCCCCTGAACCAACTTTGCCATCCAATTGAACAGGGTTTAGGCAGTCTCCCTAACTAGTCATCCAGCTGAACTGGATTTAGACAGTCCCCTGAACCAACTTTGTCATCCAATCGAACAGGGTTTAGGCAGTCCCCCTAACTAGTCATCCAATTGAACAGGGTTTAGGCAGTCCCCCTAACTAGTCATCCAGCTGAACTGGATTTAGGCAGTCCCCTGATCCTGTCATCCAAGTGAACATTGTGTAGACAGTCCCACTAACTAGTCATCTAATTGAACAGGGTTTAGACAGTCCCCCTAACTAGTCATCCAGCTGAACTGGATTTAGACAGTCCCCCTAACTAGTCATCCTGCTGAACTGGATTTAGGCAGTCCCCTGAACCTGTCATCCAATTGAACAGGGTTTAGGCAGTCCCCCTAACTAGTCATCTAATTGAAGAGGGTTTAGGCAGTCCCCCTAACTAGTCATCTAATTGAACTAGATTTAGACAGTCCCCCTAACTAGTCATCCAGCTGAACTGGATTTAGACAGTCCCCCTAACTAGTCATCCAGCTGAACTGGATTTAGACAGTCCCCTGAACCAACTTTGCCATCCAATTGAACAGGGTTTAGGCAGTCTCCCTAACTAGTCATCCAGCTGAACTGGATTTAGACAGTCCCCTGAACCAACTTTGTCATCCAATCGAACAGGGTTTAGGCAGTCCCCCTAACTAGTCATCCAATTGAACAGGGTTTAGGCAGTCCCCCTAACTAGTCATCCAGCTGAACTGGATTTAGGCAGTCCCCTGATCCTGTCATCCAATTGAACAGGGTGTAGACAGTCCCCCTAACTAGTCATCTAATTGAACAGGGTTTAGGCAGTCCCCCTAACTAGTCATCCAGCTGAACTGGATTTAGACAGTCCCCCTAACTAGTCATCCTGCTGAACTGGATTTAGGCAGTCCCCTGAACCTGTCATCCAATTGAACAGGGTTTAGGCAGTCCCCCTAACTAGTCATCTAATTGAAGAGGGTTTAGGCAGTCCCCCTAACTAGACATCTAATTCAACTGGATTTCGACAGTCCCCCTAACTAGTCATCCAGCTGAACTGGATTTAGACAGTCCCCTGAACGAACTTTGTCATCCAATTGAACAGGGTTTAGGCAGTCCCCCTAACTAGTCATCTAATTGGAGAGGGTTTAGGCAGTCCCCCTAACTAGACATCTAATTCAACTGGATTTAGACAGTCCCCCTAACTAGTCATCCAGCTGAACTGGATTTAGGCAGTCCCCTGAACCTGTCATCCAATTGAACAGGGTTTAGGCAGTCCCCCTAACTAGTCATCTAATTGAACAGGATTTAGGCAGTCCCCCTAACTAGTCATCCAGCTGTACTGGATTTAGACAGTCCCCTGAACCTGTCATCTACTTCAACAGGGTTTAGGCAGTCCCCTAACTAGTCATCTAATTGAAGAGGGTTTAGGCAGTCCCCCTAACTAGTCATCCAGCTGAACTGGATCTAGACAGTCCCCTGAACCAACTTTGTCATCCAATCGAACAGGGTTTAGGCAGTCCCCCTAACTAGTCATCCAATTGAACAGGGTTTAGGCAGTCCCCCTAACTAGTCATCCAGCTGAACTGGATTTAGGCAGTCCCCTGAACCTGTCATCCAATTGAACAGGGTTTAGGCAGTGCCCCTAACTAGTCATCTAAATGACCAGTGTTTAGGCAGTCCCCCTAACTAGTCATCCAGCTGAACTGGATTTAGACAGTCCCCTGAACCACCTTTGTCATCGAATTGAACAGGGTTTAGGCAGTCCCCCTAACTAATCATCTTATTGAAGAGGGTTTAGGCAGTCCCCATAACTAGTCATCCAGCTGAACTGGATTTAGACAGTCCCCCTAACTAGTCATCCAGCTGAACTGGATTTAGACAGTCCCCCTAACTATTCATCCAGCTGAACTGGATTTAGGCAGTCCCCCTAACTAGTCATCTAATTGAACTGGATTTAGACAGTCCCCCTAACTAGTCATCCTGCTGAACTGGATTTAGGCAGTCCCCTGAACCTGTCATCCAATTGAACAGGGTTTAGGCAGTCCCCCTAACTAGTCATCTAAATGACCAGGGTTTAGGCAGTCCCCCTAACTAGTCATCCAGCTGAAGTGGATTTAGACAGTCACCTGAACCAACTTTGTCATCTAATTCAAGAGGGTTTAGACAGTCCCCCTAACTAGTGATCCAGCTGAACTGGATTTAGACAGTCCCCTGAACCACCTTTGTCATCGAATTGAACAGGGTTTAGGCAGTCCCCCTAACTAGTCATCTAATTGAACTAGATTTAGACAGTCCCCCTAACTAGTCATCCAGCTGAACTGGATTTAGACAGTCCCCTGAACCAACTTTGTCATCCAATTGAACAGGGTTTAGGCAGTCCCCCTAACTAGTCATCCAGCTGAACTGGATTTAGACAGTCCCCCTAACTAGTCATCCAGCTGAACTGGATTTAGGCAGTCCCCCTAACTAGTCATCTAATTCAACTGGATTTAGACAGTCCCCCTAACTAGTCATCCAGCTGCACTGGATTTAGACAGTCCCCTGAACGAACTTTGTCATCCAATTGAACAGGGTTTAGGCAGTCCCCCTAACTAGTCATCTAATTGAACAGGGTTTAGGCAGTCCCCCTAACTAGACATCTAATTCAACTGGATTTAGACAGTCCCCCTAACTAGTCATCCAGCTGAAGTGGATTTAGACAGTCCCCTGAACCTGTCATCCAATTGAACAGGGTTTAGGCAGTCCCCCATAACTAGTCATCTAATTGAACAGGATTTAGGCAGTCCCCCTAACTAGTCATCCAGCTGTACTGGATTTAACAGTCCCCTGAACCTGTCATCTACTTCAACAGGGTTTAGGCAGTCCCCTAACTAGTCATCTAATTGAAGAGAGTTTAGGCAGTCCCCCTAACTAGTCATCCAGCTGAACTGGATCTAGACAGTCCCCTGAACCAACTTTGTCATCCAATCGAACAGGGTTTAGGCAGTCCCCCTAACTAGTCATCCAATTGAACAGGGTTTAGGCAGTCCCCCTAACTAGTCATCCAGCTGAACTGGATTTAGGCAGTCCCCTGAACCTGTCATCCAATTGAACAGGGTTTAGGCTGTCCCCCTAACTAGTCATCCAATCGAACAGGGTTTAGGCAGTCCCCCTAACTAGTCATCTAAATGACCAGGGTTTAGGCAGTCCCCCTAACTAGTCATCCAGCTGAACTGGATTTAGACAGTCCCCTGAACCAACTTTGTCATCTAATTGAAGAGGGTTTAGACAGTCCCCCTAACTAGTCATCCAGCTGAACTGGATTTGGACAGTCCCCTGAACCACCTTTGTCATCGAATTGAACAGGGTTTAGGCAGTCCCCCTAACTAGTCATCTTATTGAACAGGGTTTAGGCAGTCCCCATAACTAGTCATCCAGCTGAACTGGATTTAGACAGTCCCCCTAACTAGTCATCCAGCTGAACTGGATTTAGACAGTCCCCCTAACTAGTCATCCAGCTGAACTGGATTTAGGCAGTCCCCCTAACTAGTCATCTAATTGAACTGGATTTAGACAGTCCCCCTAACTAGTCATCCAGCTGCACTGGATTTAGACAGTCCCCTGAACCAACTTTGTCATCCAATTGAACAGGGTTTAGACAGTCCCCCTAACTAGTCATCCAGCTGAACTGGATTTAGACAGTCCCCCTAACTAGTCATCCAGCTGAACTGGATTTAGGCAGTCCACCTAACTAGTCATCTAATTGAACTGGATTTAGACAGTCCCCCTAACTAGTCATCCAGCTGCACTGGATTTAGACAGTCCCCAGAACGAACTTTGTCATCCAATTGAACAGGGTTTAGGCAGTCCCCCTAACTAGTCATCCAATTGAACAGGGTTTAGGCAGTCCCCCTAACTAGTCATCCAGCTGTACTGGATTTAGACAGTCCCCTGAACCTGTCATCGAATTGAACAGGGTTTAGGCAGTCCCCTAACTAGTCATCTAATTGAAGAGGGTTTAGGCAGTCCCTCTAACTAGTCATCCAGCTGAACTGGATCTAGACAGTCCCCTGAACCAACTTTGTCATCCAATCGAACATGGTTTAGGCAGTCCCCCTAACTAGTCATCCAATTGAACAGGGTTTAGGCAGTCCCCCTAACTAGTCATCCAGCTGAACTGGATTTAGGCAGTCCCCTGATACTTTCATCTAATTGAAGAGAGTTTAGGCAGTCCCCCTAACTAGTCATCCAGCTGAACTGGATCTAGACAGTCCCCTGAACCAACTTTGTCATCCAATCGAACAGGGTTTAGGCAGTCCCCCTAACTAGTCATCCAATTGAACAGGGTTTAGGCAGTCCCCCTAACTAGTCATCCAGCTGAACTGGATTTAGGCAGTCCCCTGAACCTGTCATGCAATTGAACAGGGTTTAGGCTGTCCCCCTAACTAGTCATCCAATCGAACAGGGTTTAGGCAGTCCCCCTAACTAGTCATCTAAATGACCAGGGTTTAGGCAGTCCCCCTAACTAGTCATCCAGCTGAACTGGATTTAGACAGTCCCCTGAACCAACTTTGTCATCTAATTGAAGAGGGTTTAGACAGTCCCCCTAACTAGTCATCCAGCTGAACTGGATTTGGACAGTCCCCTGAACCACCTTTGTCATCGAATTGAACAGGGTTTAGGCAGTCCCCCTAACTAGTCATCTTATTGAACAGGGTTTAGGCAGTCCCCATAACTAGTCATCCAGCTGAACTGGATTTAGACAGTCCCCCTAACTAGTCATCCAGCTGAACTGGATTTAGACAGTCCCCCTAACTAGTCATCCAGCTGAACTGGATTTAGGCAGTCCCCCTAACTAGTCATCTAATTGAACTGGATTTAGACAGTCCCCCTAACTAGTCATCCAGCTGCACTGGATTTAGACAGTCCCCTGAACCAACTTTGTCATCCACTTGAACAGGGTTTAGACAGTCCCCCTAACTAGTCATCCAGCTGAACTGGATTTAGACAGTCCCCCTAACTAGTCATCCAGCTGAACTGGATTTAGGCAGTCCACCTAACTAGTCATCTAATTGAACTGGATTTAGACAGTCCCCCTAACTAGTCATCCAGCTGCACTGGATTTAGACAGTCCCCAGAACGAACTTTGTCATCCAATTGAACAGGGTTTAGGCAGTCCCCCTAACTAGTCATCCAATTGAACAGGGTTTAGGCAGTCCCCCTAACTAGTCATCCAGCTGTACTGGATTTAGACAGTCCCCTGAACCTGTCATCGAATTGAACAGGGTTTAGGCAGTCCCCTAACTAGTCATCTAATTGAAGAGGGTTTAGGCAGTCCCTCTAACTAGTCATCCAGCTGAACTGGATCTAGACAGTCCCCTGAACCAACTTTGTCATCCAATCGAACATGGTTTAGGCAGTCCCCCTAACTAGTCATCCAATTGAACAGGGTTTAGGCAGTCCCCCTAACTAGTCATCCAGCTGAACTGGATTTAGGCAGTCCCCTGATACTTTCATCCAATTGAACAGGGTGTAGACAGTCCCCCTAACTAGTCATCTAATTGAACAGGGTTTAGGCAGTCCCCCTAACTAGTCATCCAGCTGAACTGGATTTAGACAGTCCCCCTAACTAGTGATCCTGCTGAACTGGATTTAGGCAGTCCCCTGAACCTGTCATCCAGTTGAACAGGGTTTAGGCAGTCCCCCTAACTAGTCATCTAATTGAACAGGGTTTAGGCAGTTCCCCTAACTAGTCATCCAGCTGAACTGGATTTAGACAGTCCCCTGAACGAACTTTGTCATCCAATTGAACAGGGTTTAGGCAGTCCCCCTAACTAGTCATCTATATGAAGAGGGTTTAGGCAGTCCCCCTAACTAGTCATTCAGCTGAAGTGGATTTAGGCAGTCCCCTGAACCTGTCATCCAACTGAACAGGGTTTAGGCAGTCCCCCTAACTAGTCATCTAATTGAATAGGATTTAGGCAGTCCCCCTAACTAGTCATCCAGCTGAACTGGATTTAGGCAGTCCCCTGAACCTGTCATCCAATTGAACAGGGTTTAGGCAGTCCCCCTAACTAGTCATCTAAATGACCAGGGTTTAGGCAGTCCCCCTAACTAGTCATCCAGCTGAACTGGATTTAGACAGTCCCCTGAACCAACTTTGTCATCTATTTGAAGAGGGTTTAGACAGTCCCCCTAACTAGTCATCCAGCTGAACTGGATTTAGACAGTCCCCTGAACCACCTTTGTCATCGAATTGAACAGGGTTTAGGCAGTCCCCCTAACTAATCATCTTTTTGAACAGGGTTTAGGCAGTCCCCATAACTAGTCATCCAGCTGAACTGGATTTAGACAGTCCCCCTAACTAGTCATCCAGCTGAACTGGATTTAGACAGTCCCCCTAACTATTCATCCAGCTGAACTGGATTTAGGCAGTCCCCCTAACTAGTCATCTAATTGAACTGGATTTAGACAGTCCCCCTAACTAGTCATCCTGCTGAACTGGATTTAGGCAGTCCCCTGAACCTGTCATCCAATTGAACAGGGTTTAGGCAGTCCCCCTAACTAGTCATCTAAATGACCAGGGTTTAGGCAGTCCCCCTAACTAGTCATCCAGCTGAAGTGGATTTAGACAGTCACCTGAACCAACTTTGTCATCTAATTCAAGAGGGTTTAGACAGTCCCCCTAACTAGTGATCCAGCTGAACTGGATTTAGACAGTCCCCTGAACCACCTTTGTCATCGAATTGAACAGGGTTTAGGCAGTCCCCCTAACTAGTCATCTAATTGAACTAGATTTAGACAGTCCCCCTAACTAGTCATCCAGCTGAACTGGATTTAGACAGTCCCCTGAACCAACTTTGTCATCCAATTGAACAGGGTTTAGGCAGTCCCCCTAACTAGTCATCCAGCTGAACTGGATTTAGACAGTCCCCCTAACTAGTCATCCAGCTGAACTGGATTTAGGCAGTCCCCCTAACTAGTCATCTAATTCAACTGGATTTAGACAGTCCCCCTAACTAGTCATCCAGCTGCACTGGATTTAGACAGTCCCCTGAACGAACTTTGTCATCCAATTGAACAGGGTTTAGGCAGTCCCCCTAACTAGTCATCTAATTGAACAGGGTTTAGGCAGTCCCCCTAACTAGACATCTAATTCAACTGGATTTAGACAGTCCCCCTAACTAGTCATCCAGCTGAAGTGGATTTAGACAGTCCCCTGAACCTGTCATCCAATTGAACAGGGTTTAGGCAGTCCCCCTAACTAGTCATCTAATTGAACAGGATTTAGGCAGTCCCCCTAACTAGTCATCCAGCTGTACTGGATTTAGACAGTCCCCTGAACCTGTCATCTACTTCAACAGGGTTTAGGCAGTCCCCTAACTAGTCATCTAATTGAAGAGAGTTTAGGCAGTCCCCCTAACTAGTCATCCAGCTGAACTGGATCTAGACAGTCCCCTGAACCAACTTTGTCATCCAATCGAACAGGGTTTAGGCAGTCCCCCTAACTAGTCATCCAATTGAACAGGGTTTAGGCAGTCCCCCTAACTAGTCATCCAGCTGAACTGGATTTAGGCAGTTCCCTGAACCTGTCATCCAATTGAACAGGGTTTAGGCTGTCCCCCTAACTAGTCATCCAATCGAACAGGGTTTAGTCAGTCCCCCTAACTAGTCATCTAAATGACCAGGGTTTAGGCAGTCCCCCTAACTAGTCATCCAGCTGAACTGGATTTAGACAGTCCCCTGAACCAACTTTGTCATCTAATTGAAGAGGGTTTAGACAGTCCCCCTAACTAGTCATCCAGCTGAACTGGATTTAGACAGTCCCCTGAACCACCTTTGTCATCGTATTGAACAGGGTTTAGGCAGTCCCCCTAACTAGTCATCTTATTGAACAGGGTTTAGGCAGTCCCCGTAACTAGTCATCCAGCTGAACTGGATTTAGACAGTCCCCCTAACTAGTCATCCAGCTGAACTGGATTTAGACAGTCCCCCTAACTAGTCATCCAGCTGAACTGGATTTAGGCAGTCCCCCTAACTAGTCATCTAATTGAACTGGATTTAGACAGTCCCCCTAACTAGTCATCCAGCTGCACTGGATTTAGACAGTCCCCTGAACCAACTTTGTCATCCAATTGAACAGGGTTTAGACAGTCCCCCTAACTAGTCATCCAGCTGAACTGGATTTAGACAGTCCCCCTAACTAGTCATCCAGCTGAACTGGATTTAGGCAGTCCACCTAACTAGTCATCTAATTGAACTGGATTTAGACAGTCCCCCTAACTAGTCATCCAGCTGCACTGGATTTAGACAGTCCCCAGAACGAACTTTGTCATCCAATTGAACAGGGTTTAGGCAGTCCCCCTAACTAGTCATCCAATTGAACAGGGTTTAGGCAGTCCCCCTAACTAGTCATCCAGCTGTACTGGATTTAGACAGTCCCCTGAACCTGTCATCGAATTGAACAGGGTTTAGGCAGTCCCCTAACTAGTCATCTAATTGAAGAGGGTTTAGGCAGTCCCTCTAACTAGTCATCCAGCTGAACTAGATCTAGACAGTCCCCTGAACCAACTTTGTCATCCAATCGAACATGGTTTAGGCAGTCCCCCTAACTAGTCATCCAATTGAACAGGGTTTAGGCAGTCCCCCTAACTAGTCATCCAGCTGAACTGGATTTAGGCAGTCCCCTGATACTTTCATCCAATTGAACAGGGTGTAGACAGTCCCCCTAACTAGTCATCTAATTGAACAGGGTTTATGCAGTCCCCCTAACTAGTCATCCAGCTGAACTGGATTTAGACAGTCCCCCTAACTAGTGATCCTGCTGAACTGGATTTAGGCAGTCCCCTGAACCTGTCATCCAGTTGAACAGGGTTTAGGCAGTCCCCCTAACTAGTCATCTAATTGAACAGGGTTTAGGCAGTTCCCCTAACTAGTCATCCAGCTGAACTGGATTTAGACAGTCCCCTGAACGAACTTTGTCATCCAATTGAACAGGGTTTAGGCAGTCCCCCTAACTAGTCATCTATATGAAGAGGGTTTAGGCAGTCCCCCTAACTAGTCATTCAGCTGAAGTGGATTTAGGCAGTCCCCTGAACCTGTCATCCAATTGAACAGGGTTTAGGCAGTCCCCCTAACTAGTCATCTAATTGAATAGGATTTAGGCAGTCCCCCTAACTAGTCATCCAGCTGAACTGGATTTAGGCAGTCCCCTGAACCTGTCATCCAATTGAACAGGGTTTAGGCAGTCCCCCTAACTAGTCATCTAAATGACCAGGGTTTAGGCAGTCCCCCTAACTAGTCATCCAGCTGAACTGGATTTAGACAGTCCCCTGAACCAACTTTGTCATCTAATTGAAGAGGGTTTAGACAGTCCCCCTAACTAGTCATCCAGCTGAACTGGATTTAGACAGTCCCCTGAACCACCTTTGTCATCGAATTGAACAGGGTTTAGGCAGTCCCCCTAACTAATCATCTTATTGAACAGGGTTTAGGCAGTCCCCATAACTAGTCATCCAGCTGAACTGGATTTAGACAGTCCCCCTAACTAGTCATCCAGCTGAACTGGATTTAGACAGTCCCCCTAACTATTCATCCAGCTGAACTGGATTTAGGCAGTCCCCCTAACTAGTCATCTAATTGAACTGGATTTAGACAGTCCCCCTAACTAGTCATCCTGCTGAACTGGATTTAGGCAGTCCCCTGAACCTGTCATCCAATTGAACAGGGTTTAGGCAGTCCCCCTAACTAGTCATCTAAATGACCAGGGTTTAGGCAGTCCCCCTAACTAGTCATCCAGCTGAAGTGGATTTAGACAGTCACCTGAACCAACTTTGTCATCTAATTCAAGAGGGTTTAGACAGTCCCCCTAACTAGTGATCCAGCTGAACTGGATTTAGACAGTCCCCTGAACCACCTTTGTCATCGAATTGAACAGGGTTTAGGCAGTCCCCCTAACTAGTCATCTAATTGAACTAGATTTAGACAGTCCCCCTAACTAGTCATCCAGCTGAACTGGATTTAGACAGTCCCCTGAACCAACTTTGTCATCCAATTGAACAGGGTTTAGGCAGTCCCCCTAACTAGTCATCCAGCTGAACTGGATTTAGACAGTCCCCCTAACTAGTCATCCAGCTGAACTGGATTTAGGCAGTCCCCCTAACTAGTCATCTAATTCAACTGGATTTAGACAGTCCCCCTAACTAGTCATCCAGCTGCACTGGATTTAGACAGTCCCCTGAACGAACTTTGTCATCCAATTGAACAGGGTTTAGGCAGTCCCCCTAACTAGTCATCTAATTGAACAGGGTTTAGGCAGTCCCCCTAACTAGACATCTAATTCAACTGGATTTAGACAGTCCCCCTAACTAGTCATCCAGCTGAAGTGGATTTAGACAGTCCCCTGAACCTGTCATCCAATTGAACAGGGTTTAGGCAGTCCCCCTAACTAGTCATCTAATTGAACAGGATTTAGGCAGTCCCCCTAACTAGTCATCCAGCTGTACTGGATTTAGACAGTCCCCTGAACCTGTAATCTACTTCAACAGGGTTTAGGCAGTCCCCTAACTAGTCATCTAATTGAAGAGAGTTTAGGCAGTCCCCCTAACTAGTCATCCAGCTGAACTGGATCTAGACAGTCCCCTGAACCAACTTTGTCATCCAATCGAACAGGATTTAGGCAGTCCCCCTAACTAGTCATCCAATTGAACAGGGTTTAGGCAGTCCCCCTAACTAGTCATCCAGCTGAACTGGATTTAGGCAGTCCCCTGAACCTGTCATCCAATTGAACAGGGTTTAGGCTGTCCCCCTAACTAGTCATCCAATCGAACAGGGTTTAGGCAGTCCCCCTAACTAGTCATCTAAATGACCAGGGTTTAGGCAGTCCCCCTAACTAGTCATCCAGCTGAACTGGATTTAGACAGTCCCCTGAACCAACTTTGTCATCTAATTGAAGAGGGTTTAGACAGTCCCCCTAACTAGTCATCCAGCTGAACTGGATTTAGACAGTCCCCTGAACCACCTTTGTCATCGAATTGAACAGGGTTTAGGCAGTCCCCCTAACTAGTCATCTTATTGAACAGGGTTTAGGCAGTCCCCATAACTAGTCATCCAGCTGAACTGGATTTAGACAGTCCCCCTAACTAGTCATCCAGCTGAACTGGATTTAGACAGTCCCCCTAACTAGTCATCCAGCTGAACTGGATTTAGGCAGTCCCCCTAACTAGTCATCTAATTGAACTGGATTTAGACAGTCCCCCTAACTAGTCATCCAGCTGCACTGGATTTAGACAGTCCCCTGAACCAAGTTTGTCATCCAATTGAACAGGGTTTAGACAGTCCCCCTAACTAGTCATCCAGCTGAACTGGATTTAGACAGTCCCCCTAACTAGTCATCCAGCTGAACTGGATTTAGGCAGTCCACCTAACTAGTCATCTAATTGAACTGGATTTAGACAGTCCCCCTAACTAGTCATCCAGCTGCACTGGATTTAGACAGTCCCCAGAACGAACTTTGTCATCCAATTGAACAGGGTTTAGGCAGTCCCCCTAACTAGTCATCCAATTGAACAGGGTTTAGGCAGTCCCCCTAACTAGTCATCCAGCTGTACTGGATTTAGACAGTCCCCTGAACCTGTCATCGAATTGAACAGGGTTTAGGCAGTCCCCTAACTAGTCATCTAATTGAAGAGGGTTTAGGCAGTCCCTCTAACTAGTCATCCAGCTGAACTGGATCTAGACAGTCCCCTGAACCAACTTTGTCATCCAATCGAACATGGTTTAGGCAGTCCCCCTAACTAGTCATCCAATTGAACAGGGTTTAGGCAGTCCCCCTAACTAGTCATCCAGCTGAACTGGATTTAGGCAGTCCCCTGATACTTTCATCCAATTGAACAGGGTGTAGACAGTCCCCCTAACTAGTCATCTAATTGAACAGGGTTTAGGCAGTCCCCCTAACTAGTCATCCAGCTGAACTGGATTTAGACAGTCCCCCTAACTAGTGATCCTGCTGAACTGGATTTAGGCAGTCCCCTGAACCTGTCATCCAGTTGAACAGGGTTTAGGCAGTCCCCCTAACTAGTCATCTAATTGAACAGGGTTTAGGCAGTTCCCCTAACTAGTCATCCAGCTGAACTGGATTTAGACAGTCCCCTGAACGAACTTTGTCATCCAATTGAACAGGGTTTAGGCAGTCCCCCTAACTAGTCATCTATATGAAGAGGGTTTAGGCAGTCCCCCTAACTAGTCATTCAGCTGAACTGGATTTAGGCAGTCCCCTGAACCTGTCATCCAATTGAACAGGGTTTAGGCAGTCCCCCTAACTAGTCATCTAATTGAATAAGATTTAGGCAGTCCCCCTAACTAGTCATCCAGCTGAACTGGATTTAGACAGTCCCCTGAACCTGTCATCCAATTGAACAGGGTTTAGGCAGTCCCCCTAACTAGTCATCTAATTGAACAGGATTTAGGCAGTCCCCCTAACTAGTCATCCAGCTGTACTGGATTTAGACAGTCCCCTGAACCTGTCATCTACTTCAACAGGGTTTAGGCAGTCCCCTAACTAGTCATCTAATTGAAGAGGGTTTAGGCAGTCCCCCTAACTAGTCATCCAGCTGAACTGGATCTAGACAGTCCCCTGAACCAACTTTGTCATCCAATCGAACAGGGTTTAGGCAAACCCCCTAACTAGTCATCCAATTGAACAGGGTTTAGGCAGTCCCCCTAACTAGTCATCCAGCTGAACTGGATTTAGGCAGTCCCCTGAACCTGTCATCCAATTGAACAGGGTTTAGGCAGTCCCCCTAACTAGTCATCTAAATGACCAGGGTTTAGGCAGTCCCCCTAACTAGTCATCCAGCTGAACTGGATTTAGACAGTCCCCTGAACCAACTTTGTCATCTAATTGAAGAGGGTTTAGGCAGTTCCCCTAACTAGTCATCCAGCTGAACTGGATTTAGACAGTCCCCTGAACGAACTTTGTCATCCAATTGAACAGGGTTTAGGCAGTCCCCCTAACTAGTCATCTATATGAAGAGGGTTTAGGCAGTCCCCCTAACTAGTCATTCAGCTGAAGTGGATTTAGGCAGTCCCCTGAACCTGTCATCCAATTGAACAGGGTTTAGGCAGTCCCCCTAACTAGTCATCTAATTGAATAGGATTTAGGCAGTCCCCCTAACTAGTCATCCAGCTGAACTGGATTTAGACAGTCCCCTGAACCTGTCATCCAATTGAACAGGGTTTAGGCAGTCCCCCTAACTAGTCATCTAATTGAACAGGATTTAGGCAGTCCCCCTAACTAGTCATCCAGCTGTACTGGATTTAGACAGTCCCCTGAACCTGTCATCTACTTCAACAGGGTTTAGGCAGTCCCCTAACTAGTCATCTAATTGAAGAGGGTTTAGGCAGTCCCCCTAACTAGTCATCCAGCTGAACTGGATCTAGACAGTCCCCTGAACCAACTTTGTCATCCAATCGAACAGGGTTTAGGCAAACCCCCTAACTAGTCATCCAATTGAACAGGGTTTAGGCAGTCCCCCTAACTAGTCATCCAGCTGAACTGGATTTAGGCAGTCCCCTGAACCTGTCATCCAATTGAACAGGGTTTAGGCAGTCCCCCTATCTAGTCATCTAAATGACCAGGGTTTAGGCAGTCCCCCTAACTAGTCATCCAGCTGAACTGGATTTAGACAGTCCCCTGAACCAACTTTGTCATCTAATTGAAGAGGGTTTAGACAGTCCCCCTAACTAGTCATCCAGCTGAACTGGATTTAGACAGTCCCCTGAACCACCTTTGTCATCGAATTGAACAGGGTTTAGGCAGTCCCCCTAACTAGTCATCTTATTGAACAGGGTTTAGGCAGTCCCCATAACTAGTCATCCAGCTGAACTGGATTTAGACAGTCCCCCTAACTAGTCATCCAGCTGAACTGGATTTAGACAGTCCCCCTAACTAGTCATCCAGCTGAACTGGATTTAGGCAGTCCCCCTAACTAGTCATCTAATTGAACTGGATTTAGACAGTCCCCCTAACTAGTCATCCAGCTGCACTGGATTTAGACAGTCCCCTGAACCAACTTTGTCATCCAATTGAACAGGGTTTAGACAGTCCCCCTAACTAGTCATCCAGCTGAACTGGATTTAGACAGTCCCCCTAACTAGTCATCCAGCTGAACTGGATTTAGGCAGTCCACCTAACTAGTCATCTAATTGAACTGGATTTAGACAGTCCCCCTAACTAGTCATCCAGCTGCACTGGATTTAGACAGTCCCCAGAACGAACTTTGTCATCCAATTGAACAGGGTTTAGGCAGTCCCCCTAACTAGTCATCCAATTGAACAGGGTTTAGGTAGTCCCCCTAACTAGTCATCCAGCTGTACTGGATTTAGACAGTCCCCTGAACCTGTCATCGAATTGAACAGGGTTTAGGCAGTCCCCTAACTAGTCATCTAATTGAAGAGGGTTTAGGCAGTCCCTCTAACTAGTCATCCAGCTGAACTGGATCTAGACAGTCCCCTGAACCAACTTTGTCATCCAATCGAACAGGGTTTAGGCAGTCCCCCTAACTAGTCATCCCATTGAACAGGGTTTAGGCAGTCCCCCTAACTAGTCATCCAGCTGAACTGGATTTAGGCAGTCCCCTGATACTTTCATCCAATTGAACAGGGTGTAGACAGTCCCCCTAACTAGTCATCTAATTGAACAGGGTTTAGGCAGTCCCCCTAACTAGTCATCCAGCTGAACTGGATTTAGACAGTCCCCCTAACTAGTGATCCTGCTGAACTGGATTTAGGCAGTCCCCTGAACCTGTCATCCAGTTGAACAGGGTTTAGGCAGTCCCCCTAACTAGTCATCTAATTGAACAGGGTTTAGGCAGTTCCCCTAACTAGTCATCCAGCTGAACTGGATTTAGACAGTCCCCTGAACGAACTTTGTCATCCAATTGAACAGGGTTTAGGCAGTCCCCCTAACTAGTCATCCAATTGAACAGGGTTTAGGCAGTCCCCCTAACTAGTCATCCAGCTGAACTGGATTTAGGCAGTCCCCTGATACTTTCATCCAATTGAACAGGGTGTAGACAGTCCCCCTAACTAGTCATCTAATTGAACAGGGTTTAGGCAGTCCCCCTAACTAGTCATCCAGCTGAACTGGATTTAGACAGTCCCCCTAACTAGTGATCCTTCTGAACTGGATTTAGGCAGTCCCCTGAACCTGTCATCCAGTTGAACAGGGTTTAGGCAGTCCCCCTAACTAGTCATCTAATTGAACAGGGTTTAGGCAGTTCCCCTAACTAGTCATCCAGCTGAACTGGATTTAGACAGTCCCCTGAACGAACTTTGTCATCCAATTGAACAGGGTTTAGGCAGTCCCCCTAACTAGTCATCTATATGAAGAGGGTTTAGGCAGTCCCCCTAACTAGACATCTAATTCAACTGGATTTAGACAGTCCCCCTAACTAGTCATTCAGCTGAAGTGGATTTAGGCAGTCCCCTGAACCTGTCATCCAATTGAACAGGGTTTAGGCAGTCCCCCTAACTAGTCATCTAATTGAATAGGATTTAGGCAGTCCCCCTAACTAGTCATCCAGCTGAACTGGATTTAGACAGTCCCCTGAACCTGTCATCCAATTGAACAGGGTTTAGGCAGTCCCCTAACTAGTCATCTAATTGAAGAGGGTTTAGGCAGTCTCCCTAACTAGTCATCCAGCTGAACTGGATTTAGACAGTCCCCTGAACCAACTTTGTCATCCAATCGAACAGGGTTTAGGCAGTCCCCCTAACTAGTCATCCAATTGAACAGGGTTTAGGTAGTCCCCCTAACTAGTCATCCAGCTGAACTGGATTTAGGCAGTCCCCTGATCCTGTCATCCAATTGAACAGGGTTTAGGCAGTCCCCCTAACTAGTCATCTAAATGAACAGGGTTTAGGCAGTCCCCCTAACTAGTCATCCAGCTGAACTGGATTTAGACATTCCCTGAACCAACTTTGTCATCTAATTGAAGAGGGTTTAGACAGTACCCCTAACTAGTGATCCAGCTGAACTGGATTTAGACAGTCCCCTGAACCAACTTTGTCATCCAATTGAACAGGGTTTAGGCAGTCCCCCTAACTAGTCATCTAATTGAACTAGATTTAGACAGTCCCCCTAACTAGTCATCCAGCTGAACTGGATTTAGACAGTCCCCTGAACCAACTTTGCCATCCAATTGAACAGGGTTTAGGCAGTCCCCCTAACTAGTCATCCAGCTGAACTGGATTTAGACAGTCCCCTGAACCAACTTTCTCATCCAATCGAACAGGGTTTAGGCAGTCCCCCTAACTAGTCATCCAATTGAACAGGGTTTAGGCAGTCCCCCTAACTAGTCATCCAGCTGAACTGGATTTAGGCAGTCCCCTGATCATGTCATCCAATTGAACAGGGTGTAGACAGTCCCCCTAACTAGTCATCTAATTGAACAGGGTTTAGGCAGTCCCCCTAACTAGTCATCCAGCTGAACTGGATTTAGACAGTCCCCTGAACCTGTCATCCAATTGAACAGGGTTTAGGCAGTCCCCCTAACTAGTCATCTAATTGAAGAGGGTTTAGGCAGTCCCCCTAACTAGACATCTAATTCAACTGGATTTAGACAGTCCCCCTAACTAGTCATCCAGCTGAACTGGATTTAGACAGTCCCCTGAACGAACTTTGTCATCCAATTGAACAGGGTTTAGTCAGTCCCCCTAACTAGTCACCTAATTGGAGAGGGTTTAGGCAGTCCCCGTAACTAGACATCTAATTCAACTGGATTTAGACAGTCCCCCTAACTAGTCATCCAGCTGAACTGGATCTAGACAGTCCCCTGAACCAAGTTTGTCATCCAATCGAACAGGGTTTAGGCAGTCCCCCTAACTAGTCATCCAATTGAACAGGGTTTAGGCAGTCCCCCTAACTAGTCATCCAGCTGAACTGGATTTAGGCAGTCCCCTGATACTTTCATCCAATTGAACAGGGTGTAGACAGTCCCCCTAACTAGTCATCTAATTGAACAGGGTTTAGGCAGTCCCCCTAACTAGTCATCCAGCTGAACTGGATTTAGACAGTCCCCCTAACTAGTGATCCTGCTGAACTGGATTTAGGCAGTCCCCTGAACCTGTCATCCAGTTGAACAGGGTTTAGGTAGTCCCCCTAACTAGTCATCTAATTGAACAGGGTTTAGGCAGTTCCCCTAACTAGTCATCCAGCTGAACTGGATTTAGACAGTCCCCTGAACGAACTTTGTCATCCATTTGAACAGGGTTTAGGCAGTCCCCCTAACTAGTCATCTATATGAAGAGGGTTTAGGCAGTCCCCCTAACTAGACATCTAATTCAACTGGATTTAGACAGTCCCCCTAACTAGTCATTCAGCTGAAGTGGATTTAGGCAGTCCCCTGAACCTGTCATCCAATTGAACAGGGTTTAGGCAGTCCCCCTAACTAGTCATCTAATTGAATAGGATTTAGGCAGTCCCCCTAACTAGTCATCCAGCTGAACTGGATTTAGACAGTCCCCTGAACCTGTCATCCAATTGAACAGGGTTTAGGCAGTCCCCCTAACTAGTCATCCAATTGAACAGGGTTTAGGCAGTCCCCCTAACTAGTCATCCAGCTGAACTGGATTTAGGCAGTCCCCTGAACCTGTCATCCAATTGAACAGGGTTTAGGCAGTCCCCCTAACTAGTCATCTAAATGAACAGGGTTTAGGCAGTCCCTCTAACTAGTCATCCAGCTGAACTGGATTTAGACAGTCCCCTGAACCAACTTTGTCATCTAATTGAAGAGGGTTTAGACAGTCCCCCTAACTAGTCATCTAATTGAACTAGATTTAGACAGTCCCCCTAACTAGTCATCCAGCTGAACTGGATTTAGACAGTCCCCCTAACTAGTCATCCAGCTGAACTGGATTTAGACAGTCCCCTGAACCAACTTTGCCATCCAATTGAACAGGGTTTAGGCAGTCCCCCTAACTAGTCATCTAATTGTACTGGTTTTAGACAGTCCCCCTAACTAGTCATCCAGCTGAACTGAATTTAGACAGTCCCCCTAACTAGTCATCCAGCTGCACTGGATTTAGACAGTTCCCTGAACCAACTTTGTCATCCAATTGAACAGGGTTTAGACAGTCCCCCTAACTGGTCATCCAGCTGAACTGGATTTAGACAGTCCCCTGAACCAACTTTGTCATCCAATTGAACAGGGTTTAGGCAGTCCCCCTAACTAGTCATCCAGCTGAACTGGATTTAGACAGTCCCCTGAACCAACTTTGTCATCCAATTGAACAGGGTTTAGGAAGTCCCCCTAACTAGACATGTAATTCAACTGGATTTAGACAGTCCCCTGAACCAACTTTGTCATCCAATTGAACAGGGTTTAGGCAGTCCCCGTAACTAGTGATCCAGCTGAACTGGATTTAGGCAGTCCCCCTAACTAGTCATCCAGCTGAACTGGATTTAGACAGTCCCCCTAACTAGTCTATCATGCAGCTGAACTGGATTTAGACAGTCCCCCTAACTAGTCATCCAGCTGAACTGGATTTAGACAGTCCCCCTAACTAGTCATCCAGCTGAAGTGGATTTAGGCAGTCCCCTGAACCTGTCATCCAATTGAACAGGGTTTAGGCAGTCCCCCTAACTAGTCATCTAAATGAACAGGGTTTAGGCAGTCCCCCTAACTTTTCATCCAGCTGAACTGGATTTAGACAGTCCCCTGAACCAACTTTGTCATCTAATTGAAGAGGGTTTAGACAGTCCCCCTAACTAGTGATCCAGCTGAACTGGATTTAGACAGTCCCCTGAACCAACTTTGTCATCCAATTGAACAGGGTTTAGGCAGTCCCCCTAACTAGTCATCTAATTGAACTAGATTTAGACAGTCCCCCTAACTAGTCATCCAGCTGAATTGAATTTAGACAGTCCCCCTAACTAGTCATCCAGCTGCACTGGATTTAGACAGTCCCCTGAACCAACTTTGTCATCCAATTGAACAGGGTTTAGGCAGTCCCCCTAACTAGTCATCCAATTGAACAGGGTTTACTCAGTCCCCCTAACTAGTCATCCAGCTGAACTGGATTTAGGCAGTCCCCTGAACCTGTCATCCAATTGAACAGGGTTTAGGCAGTCCCCCTAACTAGTCATCTAATTGAACAGGATTTAGTCAGTCCCCCTAACTAGTCATCTAATTGAACAGGATTTAGGCAGTCCCCCTAACTAGTCATCCAGCTGAACTGGATTTAGACAGTCCCCTGAACCTGTCATCCAATTGAACTGGGTTCCGACAGTCCCCCTAACTAGTCATCTAATTGGAGAGGGTTTAGGCAGTCCTCCTAACTAGTCATCCATGTGAACTGGATTTAGACAGTCCCCTGAACCTGTCATCCAATTGAACAGGGTTTAGGCAGTCCCCCTAACTAGTCATCTAATTGAACAGGGTTTAGGCAGTCCCCCTAACTAGTCATCCAGCTGAACTGGATTTAGGCAGTCCCCCTAACTAGTCATCCAGCTGAACTGGATTTAGACAGTCCCCCTAACTAGTCATCCAGCTGAACAGGATTTAGACAGTCCCCTGAACCAACTTTGTCGTCTAATTGAACAGGGTTTAGGCAGTCCCCCTAACTAGTCATCCAGCTGAACTGGATTTAGACAGTCCCCTGAACGAACTTTGTCATCCAATTGAACAGGGTTTAGACAGTCCGCTGAACCAGCTTAACATCCAGCTGAACTAGGTTTGCAAAGGAAGTCATCCAGCTGAACTGGATTTAAGCAGTCCCCTTAACTCCAATTGATAAGGGTTTAGGCAGTCCCCTGAACCAGCTTGTCATCCAGTTGAACTGGGTTTAGGCAGTTCTCTCAACTTTTCATTCAAATGAACTGGCTTTAGGCAGTCCCCTAAATGTGTCATCCAATTGAACTGGCTTTAGGCAGTCCCCTAAATGTGTCATCCAATTGATCTGGGTTTAGGTAGTCCCCTGATCTTACCATCCAGCTGAACTGGGTTCAGGCTGTACCCCAACATGCATGCCAACTGTAGTGGAATTATGGTAACTAGAATGTCTTTTGTTCCATGAACATACACAATTATGTTTTAGTTCAAATATAATAAGCTGCAATGTCCAAGCAGGAAACATTATTTGTAATTTACTCTGATTGATACTTCAGGTAAGCTTGTCTATGTTAGACTGTGTTTAAGCTGAGAAGCACATGTCAACAAAATGAAATGTTTAATTCAGAACACTTTTTTGTTTGCTTCACTCTAAGCCAGGAGGCATTTTCAATTTTTTTCCTTTCATGCATTATTTAAAACAACTGTGACAACATCTTTGAACAGCCCAAATGACAGCTCAGACAGTATGTTATAATCTTCCATAGCAGTGAGACAATCTGTGGATTATACCAGTCTCTGTGATGACGGATAGACTAGGTCCATGTTGTATTGCTTGTCTCACCTCTGTGGTGACGGGATAGAACGGGTCCATCTTGTGTATTGCTTGTCTCACCTCTGTGGTGACGGGATAGAACGGGTCCATCTTGTGTATTGCTTGTCTCACCTCTGTGGTGACGGGATAGAACGGGTCCATCTTGTGTATTGCTTGTCTCACCTCTGTGGTGACGGGATAGAACGGGTCTATCTTGTGTATTGCTTGTCTCACCTCTGTGGTGATGGGATAGAACGGGTCCATCTTGTGTATTGCTTGTCTCACCTCTGTGGTGATGGGATAGAACGGGTCCATCTTGTGTATTGCTTGTCTCACCTCTGTGGTGATGGGATAGAACGGGTCCATCTTGTGTATTGCTTGTCTCACCTCTGTGGTGATGGGATAGAACGGGTCCATCTTGTGTATTGCTTGTCTCACCTCTGTGGTGATGGGATCGACTGTTTCCATGTTGTGTAAAATCATGCAGAACAACAACGGTAATTATCAGAATTTCTAGCTTCTTCTCTTACTTCCAATGAAAACGATGACAACATATAACAATGCACAGATAGTCAGGGTCATTCTGATTACTTGCATACCATATTTATGTTCAAACAATCCCTGAATCCAGGGAAGAGTCCTTGCAAAATCCTGTGTACCCATGTCAGTAAAGCCGCCATTTTGTAAGAAATTGGTCATCGGTTGTGATGCCATACGTCAACATTGTTGTACATATTAGGCCATTAATTTAAGATGAAGGTCGGATGAACAAGAGTAAACAAAAAAGTTTGCGATTACACTTTCAGTACTATGATGCATATTTTGCGTATTGTTCAGATATTTTTGTCATGAAGCCAATTTCAGTATCACATCATACATGGATATAGGTTATACGTTTTTATTCTTTGAAAGGTTTTGATTGATTGAAGAAAAGTTACGAAAGAAGTTGACACATTTAGAGTAGCAGACCATATTTAAACCTTTATACAAGTGTTAGTAGATCAAACATAGTCATAATGGCAACATGTACTTTAGTTCCTCTGACGTACAATATTCTGTACATTGGGACTAATATTGCAGTTTTAGATGCACAGGTTATGGACAGCGATTAGTTCTGTCAGGCCTTATACGTAAACTGCTAATATTTATGGAATGATTTATACAGTTTATCTTGTAATTTTCAATGGAATGTAGTGAGAGAATCCAATTATTACGATAAGATAACCTGTACCTTCAATAAAGAACATGACATTTGCATTGTTACTGAAACTGTGTTTCTATTTGAAATACTTTGGGAATAACAAGACACGTAGGTGCCTGTTTGGTCTCGCTGTATGCGTTGCTATGCAACAAAGTATATCTTAAATGACATGCGACATGGATTTAGGAACCCGTGGTACGACATGGATACGACATGTTTGTGAAACAGCTGTAAAGGGGGTCGTAAAAGGGTCATAAACAAGGTTGTGTGTTGAGCTGGTTCTTTTGCTACCATTTGTCATGTGTGTGGAGCTGGTTCTTTTGCTACCATTTGTCATGTGTGTTGAGCTGGATCTTTTGTTACCATTTGTCATGTGTGTGGAGCTGGTCCTGTTGCTACAATTTGTCATGTGTGTTGAGCTGGTTCTTTTGCTACCATTTGTCATGTGTGTGGAGCTGGTCCTGTTGCTACCATTTGCCATGTGTGTTGAGCTGGTCATGTCATGTTTGTACTGTTAGTTATGTGTGTTGAGCTGGTCCTTTGGCTGCCATTGTCAGCTGGTCATGTCATGTTGGTACCACCTGACATGTGTGTTGAGCTGGTCATGTTATGTTGGTAACACTTGTCATGAGTGGTGAGCTGGTCATGTCATGTTTTTACCACCTGCCATGTGTGTTGAAAACTTACCTAAGATCAGACTCACCCAGACATCCATGAATAGACTCACATCAGATCAGACTCACCCGGACTCTCTGGACCAGAGTCACCCATCTCATAAGTCTCCCCACAGGCTCATCCAGACAATCTGGACTAGAGTAACCCATCTCATGTCTCCCTACAGACCAGACACTCTGGACTAGAGTCACCCTTCTCATAAGTCTCCCCACAGACCAGACTCACCCAGACACTCTGGACTAGAGTGACTCATCTCATAAGTCTCCCCACAGACCAGACTCACCCAGACGCTCTGGACTATAGTCACCCATCTCTTATGTCTCCCCACAGACCAGACTCACTCAGACACTCTGGACTAGAGTCACTCATCTCATACGTCTCCCCACAGACCAGACTCACCCAGACACTCTGGACTAGAGTGACTCATCTCATAAGTCTCCCCACAGACCAGACTCACCCAGACAATCTGGACTAGAGTCACTCATCTCATAAGTCTCCCTACAGACCAGACTCACCCAGACAATCTGGACTAGAGTCACTCATCTCATACGTCTCCCCACATACCAGACTCACTCATACACTCTGGACTAGAGTCACCCATCTCATAAGTCTCCCCACAGACCAGACTCGACCAGACACTCTGGACTAGTCACCCATCTCATAAGTCTCCCCACAGACCAGACTCACACAGACACTGTGGACTGATGAGCCAGACCTGACCTGGTCCCAACACCAACCTTCCGAACTGTATCCAGTCTACCGCCTTCAGTCCTCAGATCTGTGCAGCTGTTGATGAATTTGATGTGGATAGGCTGGATCACCTCTCAAAGGTGACGATCTGAAGTGTAAGGAAACACTTGACTAATTAATTAATTCATTCTATGTATATATGTAGGGTTCCCTTCTACATATTGACTGGATGCAGAATAAATTCAATAAGGACTTGTAATTGCATATCTGTCTTTGGTATAATTGACAGATATTTATTTGATTTGTTTGATAAGTCTGGCAATAGAGCAATTCTTTGCTTTTTATGCAGACTATTTATTGAATTCCAAGATAGGAGCTGGCCGGAAATACAGATTCACCATGAATTACAGGAATGGCTGACTGGACACAGTTAAACATGATTGCTCCTCTTCTTGCCTCAAGTTAATAAAGAGGAACTTGCAGAAAATAGCTGAAGTGATTGAAGAATATGTTATGACTCCATGTCTCTTAGGGAGTGATGGGGTCTTAATCTAGCAAGAGTCATCCCGCCAAAATGGAGTTCATTCGAGCATTTGGATGTCCACAGTGGACTTCAAAGCAGTGTTTAGAAGCCCATCTTATGTGGAAGCAAAATGAATATCATAAAATATTAGTAGCACCCATAGATCCAGTGCATAGTAGATCCATGTAGACAGCTAGCTATTACCTGATGAACCACCTCACTCACAACACAAAAACAGATTAGGTCATGCAGTGTTGTCGTATGCCACCTCACCCCTACCTCCACTACAGATTAGACCATGAAGTGTTGTCATACCACCTCACCCATATCACAACTACAGATTAGACCATGCAATGTTGTCATGTGCCACCTCACCCATACCACAACGTCAGATTAGACCATGCAGTGTTGTCATATACCACCTCATCCATAACACAACTACAGATTAGACCATGAAGTGTTGTCATATACCACCTCACCCATGCCACAACTACATACTAGACTATACATTGTTGTCATATACCACTTCACCCATACCACAACTACAGATTAGACCATGCAGTGTTGTCATATACCACCTCATCCATAACACAACTACAGATTAGACCATGCAGTGTTGTCATATACCACTTCACCCATACCACAACTACAGATTAGACCTGGGTGATGCAGTGTTGTCATAAAAGGGGGAATTTTATGAATGCTTCTTTGACCTGCATGACTTCTCTCACCCTGGCCCAGCTGGAGTTCACAGCTGCACTCAATATACATGGACTGACACAATGAGCACCATTTCTCCAATCCAATAGGGATGGTATCTTTTCCTTTTGTGTGTGCATTCTACACTGAGATATTTGGGTGGGTCAACATACAATAGACTGTTGAACATGTTGGGGGGTCAGATGTAAACTTGGGTAAAAACAAAGATATTCCATTCAATTGCACAATACAGGAAGTTGATATATTACCTGCGGTACCTTACCTTTACTGCCTATCTCACATCGCAGTGTACCTATACTGCCTATGTCACATTGCAGTGTACCTTTATTCCCTGTGTCACATTGCAGTGTACCTTTACTGCCTATGTCATATTGCCGTGCACCTTTACTGCCTATGTCACATTGCAGTGTACCTTTATTCCCTGTGTCACATTGCAGTGTACCTTTACTGCCTATGTCATATTGCAGTATACCTTTACTGCCTATGTCACATTGCAGTATACCTTTACTGCCTATGTCACATTGCAGTGTACCTTTATTCCCTGTGTCACATTGCAGTGTACCTTTACTGCCTATGTCATATTGCCGTGCACCTTTACTGCCTATGTCACATTGCAGTGTACCTTTATTCCCTGTGTCACATTGCAGTGTACCTTTACTGCCTATGTCATATTGCAGTATACCTTTACTGCCTATGTCACATTGCAGTATACCTTTACTGCCTATGTCACATTGCCGTGTACCTTTATTCCCTGTGTCACATTGCAGTATACCTTTACTGCCTATGTCACATTGCAGTATACCTTTACTGCCTATGTCACATTGCCGTGTACCTTTATTCCCTGTGTCACATTGCAGTATACCTTTACTGCCTATGTCACATTGCAGTATACCTTTACTGCCTATGTCACATTGCCGTGTACCTTTACTGCCTATGTCACATTGCAGTGTACCTTTACTGCCTATGTCATATTGCAGTATACCTTTACTGCCTATGTCACATTGCAGTATACCTTTACTGCCTATGTCACATTGCCGTGTACCTTTATTCCCTGTGTCACATTGCAGTATACCTTTACTGCCTATGTCACATTGCAGTATACCTTTACTGCCTATGTCACATTGCCGTGTACCTTTATTCCCTGTGTCACATTGCAGTATACCTTTACTGCCTATGTCACATTGCAGTATACCTTTACTGCCTATGTCACATTGCCGTGTACCTTTACTGCCTATGTCACATTGCAGTGTACCTTTATTCCCTGTGTCACATTGAAGTGTACCTTTACTGCCTATGTCACATTGCAGTGTACCTTTATTCCCTGTGTCACATTGCAGTATACCTTTACTGCCTATGTCACATTGCCGTGTACCTTTATTCCCTGTGTCACATTGCAGTGTACCTTTACTGCCTATGTCACATTGAAGTGTACCTTTATTCCCTGTGTCACATTGAAGTGTACCTTTACTGCCTATATCACATTGCCGTGTACCTTTACTGCCTATATCACATTGCCGTATACCTTTATTCCCTGTGTCACATTGAAGTGTACCTTTACTGCCTATGCCACATTGCAGTGTACCTTTATTCCCTGTGTCACATTGAAGTGTACCTTTACTGCCTATATCACATTGCCGTGTACCTTTACTGCCTATGTCACATTGCAGTATACCTTTATTCCCTGTGTCACATTGAAGTGTACCTTTACTGCCTATGTCACATTGCAGTATACCTTTATTCCCTGTGTCACATTGAAGTGTACCTTTACTGCCTATGCCACATTGCAGTGTACCTTTATTCCCTGTGTCACATTGAAGTGTACCTTTACTGCCTATATCACATTGCCGTGTACCTTTACTGCCTATGTCACATTGCAGTATACCTTTATTCCCTGTGTCACATTGAAGTGCACCTTTACTGCCTATGCCACATTGCAGTGTACCTTTATTCCCTGTGTCACATTGAAGTGTACCTTTACTGCCTATATCACATTACCGTGTACCTTTACTGCCTATGTCACATTGAAGTGCACCTTTACTGCCTATGCCACATTGCAGTGTACCTTTATTCCCTGTGTCACATTGAAGTGTACCTTTACTGCCTATATCACATTGCTGTGTACCTTTACTGCCTATGTCACATTGAAGTGTACCTTTATTCCCTGTGTCACATTCCAGTATACCTTTACTGCCTATATCACATTGCCGTGTACCTTTATTCCCTGTGTCACATTGAAGTGTACCTTTACTGCCTATGTCACATTGAAGTGTACCTTTATTCCCTGTGTCACATTCCAGTATACCTTTACTGCCTATGTCACATTGCTGTGTACCTTTACTGCCTATGTCACATTGAAGTGTACCTTTATTCCCTGTGTCACATTGCAGTATACCTTTACTGCCTATGTCACATTGCCGTGTACCTTTATTCCCTGTGTCACATTGCAGTATACCTTTACTGCCTATGTCACATTGCCGTGTACCTTTACTGCCTATGTCACATTGCAGTGTACCTTTATTCCCTGTGTCACATTGAAGTGTACCTTTACTGCCTATGTCACATTGAAGTGTACCTTTATTCCCTGTGTCACATTGCAGTATACCTTTACTGCCTATGTCACATTGCCGTGTACCTTTATTCCCTGTGTCACATTGCAGTATACCTTTACTGCCTATGTCACATTGCCGTGTACCTTTACTGCCTATGTCACATTGCAGTGTACCTTTATTCCCTGTGTCACATTGAAGTGTACCTTTACTGCCTATGTCACATTGCAGTATACCTTTACTGCCAATGTCACATTGCCGTGTACCTTTACTGCCTATGTCACATTGCAGTGTACCTTTATTCCCTGTGTCACATTGAAGTGCACCTTTACTGCCTATGTCACATTGAAGTGTACCTTTATTCCCTGTGTCACATTGCAGTATACCTTTACTGCCTATGTCACATTGCCGTGTACCTTTATTCCCTGTGTCACATTGCAGTATACCTTTACTGCCTATGTCACATTGCCGTGTACCTTTACTGCCTATGTCACATTGCAGTGTACCTTTATTCCCTGTGTCACATTGAAGTGTACCTTTACTGCCTATGTCACATTGCCGTGTACCTTTACTCCCTATATCACACTGCAGTGTACCTTTACTGCCTATATCACATTGCCGTGTACCTTTACTGCCTATATTACATTGCCGTGTACCTTTACTGCCTATATCACATTGCCGTGTACCTTTACTGCCTATATCACATTGCCGTGTACCTTTACTGCCTATATCAGACTGCAGTGTATCTTTACTGCCTATATCACATTGCAGTGTACCTTTACTCCCTATATCACATTGCAGTGTACCTTTACTGCCTATATCACATTGCAGTGTACCTATACTGCCTATATCACATTGCAGTGTACCTTTATTCCCTATGTCACATTGAAGTGCACCTTTACTGCCTATGTCACATTGCCGTGTACCTTTACTGCCTATGTCACATTGCCGTCTACCTTTACTGCCTATGTCACATTGCCGTCTACCTTTACTGCCTATATGACATTGCCGTGTACCTTTACTGCGTATGTCACATTGCCGTGTACCTTTACTGCCTATGTCACATTGCAGTGTAGCTTTATTCCCTGTGTCACATTGAAGTGTACCTTTATTCCCTGTGTCACATTGCAGTATACCTTTACTGCCTATGTCACATTGCCGTGTACCTTTATTCCCTGTGTCACATTGCCGTGTACCTTTATTCCCTGTGTCACATTGCAGTATACCTTTACTGCCTATGTCACATTGCCGTGTACCTTTACTGCCTATGTCACATTGCAGTGTACCTTTATTCCCTGTGTCACATTGAAGTGTACCTTTACTGCCTATGTCACATTGCAGTGTACCTTTACTCCCTATGTCACATTGCAGTGTACCTTTACTGCCTATATCACATTGCCGTGTACCTTTACTGCCTATATTACATTGCCGTGTACCTTTACTGCCTATATCACATTGCCGTGTACCTTTACTGCCTATATCACATTGCCGTGTACCTTTACTGCCTATATCAGATTGCTGTGTACCTTTACTGCCTATATCACATTGCAGTGTACCTTTACTGCCTATGTCACATTGCAGTGTACCTTTACTCCCTATATCACATTGCAGTGTACCTTTACTGCCTATATCACATTGCAGTGTACCTATACTGCCTATATCACATTGCAGTGTACCTTTACTCCCTATGTCACATTGAAGTGCACCTTTACTGCCTATGTCACATTGCCGTGTACCTTTACTGCCTATGTCACATTGCCGTGTACCTTTACTGCCTATATGACATTGCAGTGTACCTTTACTGCCTAGGTCACATTCCAGTGTACCTTTACTGCCTATATCACATTGCAGTGTACCTTTACTCCTTATGTCACATTGAAGTGTAGCTTTACTGCCTGTATGGCATTGCAGTGTACCTTTACTGCCTATGCCACATTGCAGTGTACCTTTATTCCCTGTGTCACACTGAAGTGTACCTTTACTGCCTATGTCACATTGCAGTATACCTTTACTGCCTATGTCACATTGCAGTATACCTTTACTGCCTATATCACATTCCAGTATACCTTTACTGCCTATGTCACATTGCAGTGTACCTTTACTGCCTATATCACATTGCCGTGTACCTTTACTGCCTATATTACATTGCAGTGTACCTTTACTGCCTATATCACATTCCAGTGTACCTTTACTGCCTATATCAGATTGCAGTGTACCTTTACTGCCTATATCACATTGCCGTGTACCTTTACTGCCTATATCACATTCCAGTATACCTTTACTGCTTATATCACATTGCCGTGTACCTTTACTGCCTATATCACATTGCCGTGTACCTTTACTGCCTATATCACATTCCAGTATACCTTTACTGCTTATATCACATTGCCGTGTACCTTTACTGCCTATATCACATTACCGTGTACCTTTACTGCCTATATCACATTGCCGTGTACCTTTACTGCCTATATCACATTGCCGTGTACCTTTACTCCCTATATCACATTGCAGTGTACCTTTATTGCCTGTATGGCATTGCAGTGTACCTTTACTGCCCATGCCACATTGCAGTGTACCTTTATTCCCTGTGTCACACTGAAGTGTACCTTTACTGCCTATGTCACATTGCAGTATACCTTTACTGCCTATATCACATTGCAGTATACCTTTACTGCCTATATCACATTCCAGTATACCTTTACTGCCTATATCACATTGCAGTGTACCTTTACTGCCTATATCACATTGCCGTGTACCTTTACTGCCTATATGACATTGCCGTGTACCTTTACTGCCTATATCACATTGCAGTGTATCTTTACTGCCTATATCACATTGCCGTGTACCTTTACTGCCTATATCAGATTGCAGTGTATCTTTACTGCCTATATCACATTGCAGTGTACCTTTACTGCCTATGTCACATTGCAGTGTACCTTTACTGCCTATGTCACATTGCAGTGTACCTTTACTGCCTATATCACATTGCCGTGTACCTTTACTGCCTAGGTCACATTCCAGTATACCTTTACTGCTTATATCACATTGCCGTGTACCTTTACTGCCTATATCACATTGCCGTGTACCTTTACTGCCTATATCACATTCCAGTATACCTTTACTGCTTATATCACATTGCCGTGTACCTTTACTGCCTATATCACATTGCCGTGTACCTTTACTGCCTATATCACATTGCCGTGTACCTTTACTGCCTATATCACATTGCCGTGTACCTTTACTGCCTATGTCACATTCCAGTATACCTTTACTGCCTATGTCACATTGCAGTGTACCTTTACTGCCTATATCACATTGCAGTGTACCTTTACTGCCTATATCACATTGCAGTGTACCCTTACTGCCTATATGAGATTGCAGTGTACCTTTACTGCCTATGTCACATTGCAGTGTACCTTTACTGCCTATATCACATTGCAGTGTACCTTTACTGCCTATATCAGATTGCAGTGTACCTTTACTGCCTATATCACATTGCCGTGTACCTTTACTGCCTATATCACATTGCCGTGTACCTTTACTGCTTATATCACATTGCCGTGTACCTTTACTGCCTATATCACATTGCCGTGTACCTTTACTGCCTATATCACATTGCCGTGTACCTTTACTGCCTGTATCACATTGCCGTGTACCTTTACTGCCTAGATCACATTGCAGTGTACCTTTACTTCCTATATCACATTGCAGTGTACCTTTACCACCTATGTCGTATCGCAGTATACCTGTACTCCTTATGTCACATATATATTCCTCTATGCAGTACTCTGTTACTCTGTTCTCTTTTGAGCAGTATTCTGTTACTCCCTGTTTTCAGTTCCATAATGTTTCACTCTCCTTACTTTGTTCTGCAGGATTCAGATATGCTGGGGTGCAGTACAGCAAGGAGTGCTGGTGCGGCGACAGTTATGGGAAACATGGACACAGCCCAGAGAGCCTGTGTGAAGGGAGGTGCTCAGGGGACAGCTCACAGAAATGTGGGGGCTACCTGACCAGCAAGATATACAGCACCGGTGTTGGAGGTGAGGGAGGGAACTATCACAGTGGAGTTGTAGAGAGGTGCAAATATATAAATAGAGCAGTTCTGGTTCTGACTTTGACAAATTGTGTTGTTAACTAACTAATCTTAAGCGAAGTGATGTTTTCTTGAATTTGTATTTGACATTTTTTATCATGTCCACAAATATTTACAGAGAAGAAACGTTACCAGGCACCTCTGGTGCGAGCAGGAAGTACTGAAGCTGAGAACACTGTCAGGATTGTATTTGTTCTGACATTAAGTGGACGGCAGGTGCGCCAGGTTGTACGATTACTACGCAACATCTTTCACCCCCAGCACTACTACTTCCTGCACATTGACAAGGTGAGCAGACACAGCCCAGTGATTTGGGAGCCATACTTCTCAGAGACACCTCACAAACTGTGCAACCATAAAGTCACATCCACCATTCGTATCTCCACTATTTGAAAATGTCAGTGAGATGGGATTGTAGTCAGGGATTGTAGTCAGGGACTTATTCATTACTCAATCTAAACAAACTTGTGAATACTAGTTATCTAAGTACGACATCTCACAGTTCTTACTGTGTGTCAGTTATCTGAGTGTAATACCTCTCGTTTCAGACAAGCTGTCAGTAGTTGTTATCTGAGCGTAATGTCTCTCGGTTCATACAACCTGTCAATAGTTGCTATGTGAGTGTAACATCTCTCGGTTCATACAGCCTATCACTAGTGGTTATCTTAGTGTAACATCTCTCGGTTCATACAGCCTATCACTAGTGGTTATCTTAGTGTAACATCTCTCGGTTCATACAGTCTGTCACTAGTGGTTATCTTAGTGTAACATCTCTCGGTTCATACGGTCTGTCACTAGTGGTTATCTTAGTGTAACATCTCTCAGTTCATACGGTCTGTCACTAGTGGTTATCTTAGTGTAACATCTGTCGGTTCACACAGTCTGTCACTAGTGGTTATCTTAGTGTAACATCTCTCGGTTCATACGGTCTGTCACTAGTGGTTATCTGAGTGTAACATCTCTCGGTTCATACAGTCCGTCACTAGTGGTTATCTGAGTGTAACATCTCTCAGTTCATACAGTCCGTCACTAGTGGTTATCTGAGTGTAACATCTCTCGGTTCATACGGTCTGTCACGAGTGGTTATCTTAGTGTAACATCTCTCGGTTCACACAGTCTGTCACTAGTTGTTATCTGAGTGTAACATCTCTCTGTTCATACAGTCTGTCACTAGTGGTCATCAGAGCAACCTGTCACTAGTGGTTATCTGAGTATAACATCTCTCGGTTCATACAGTCTGTTACTAGTCGTTTTCTTAGTGTAACATCTCTCTGTTCATACAGTCTGTCACTAGTGGTCATCTGAGTGTAACATCTCTCGGTTCATACAACCAGTCACTAGTTGTTACCTGAGTGTAACATCTCTCAGTTCATACAGTCTGTCACTAGTCGTTATCTGAGTGTAACATCTCTCGGTTCATACAGTCTGTTGGTTCATACAGTCTGTCACTAGTGGTTGTCTGAGTGTAACATCTCTCGGTTCATACAACCAGTCACTAGTGGTTATCTGAGTGTAACATCTCTCGGTTCATACAGCCTATCACTAGTGGTTTTCTGAGTGTAACATCTCTCGGTTCATACAGCCTATCACTAGTGGTTATCTTAGTGTAACATCTCTCGGTTCATACAGTCTGTCACTAGTGGTTATCTTAGTGTAACATCTCTCGGTTCATACAGTCTGTCACTAGTGGTTATCTTAGTGTAACATCTCTCGGTTCATACGGTCTGTCACTAGTGGTTATCTTAGTGTAACATCTCTCAGTTCATACGGTCTGTCACTAGTGGTTATCTTAGTGTAACATCTCTCAGTTCATACGGTCTGTCACTAGTGGTTATCTTAGTGTAACATCTGTCGGTTCACACAGTCTGTCACTAGTGGTTATCTTAGTGTAACATCTCTCGGTTCATACGGTCTGTCACTAGTGGTTATCTGAGTGTAACATCTCTCGGTTCATACAGTCCGTCACTAGTGGTTATCTGAGTGTAACATCTCTCGGTTCATACGGTCTGTCACGAGTGGTTATCTTAGTGTAACATCTCTCGGTTCACACAGTCTGTCACTAGTTGTTATCTGAGTGTAACATCTCTCTGTTCATACGGTCTGTCACTAGTGGTTATCTTAGTGTAACATCTCTCAGTTCATACGGTCTGTCACTAGTGGTCATCAGAGCAACCTGTCACTAGTGGTTATCTGAGTATAACATCTCTCGGTTCATACAGTCTGTTACTAGTCGTTTTCTTAGTGTAACATCTCTCTGTTCATACAGTCTGTCACTAGTGGTCATCTGAGTGTAACATCTCTCGGTTCATACAACCAGTCACTAGTTGTTATCTGAGTGTAACATCTCTCAGTTCATACAGTCTGTCACTAGTCGTTATCTGAGTGTAACATCTCTCGGTTCATACAGTCTGTTGGTTCATACAGTCTGTCACTAGTGGTTGTCTGAGTGTAACATCTCTCGGTTCATACAACCAGTCACTAGTGGTTATCTGAGTGTAACATCTCTCGGTTCATACAGCCTATCACTAGTGGTTTTCTGAGTGTAACATCTCTCGGTTCATACAGCCTATCACTAGTGGTTATCTTAGTGTAACATCTCTCGGTTCATACAGTCTGTCACTAGTGGTTATCTTAGTGTAACATCTCTCAGTTCATACGGTCTGTCACTAGTGGTTATCTTAGTGTAACATCTCTCAGTTCATACGGTCTGTCACTAGTGGTTATCTTAGTGTAACATCTCTCGGTTCACACAGTCTGTCACTAGTGGTTATCTTAGTGTAACATCTCTCGGTTCATACAGTCTGTCACTAGTGGTTATCTGAGTGTAACATCTCTCGGTTCATACAGTCCGTCACTAGTGGTTATCTGAGTGTAACATCTCTCAGTTCATACAGTCCGTCACTAGTGGTTATCTGTGTGTAACATCTCTCGGTTCATGCGGTCTGTCACGAGTGGTTATCTTAGTGTAACATCTCTCGGTTCACACAGTCTGTCACTAGTTGTTATCTGAGTGTAACATCTCTCTGTTCATACAGTCTGTCACTAGTGGTCATCAGAGCAACCTGTCACTAGTTGTTATCTGAGTATAACATCTCTCGGTTCATACTGTCTGTTACTAGTCGTTTTCTTAGTGTAACATCTCTCTGTTCATACAGTCTGTCACTAGTGGTCATCTGAGTGTAACATCTCTCGGTTCATACAACCAGTCACTAGTTGTTATCTGAGTGTAACATCTCTCAGTTCATACAGTCTGTCACTAGTCGTTATCTGAGTGTAACATCTCTCGGTTCATACAGTCTGTTGGTTCATACAGTCTGTCACTAGTGGTTGTCTGAGTGTAACATCTCTCGGTTCATACCAGTCACTAGTGGTTATCTGAGTGTAACATCTTTCAGTTCATACAGTCTGTCACTAGTGGTTATCTGAGCAACCTGTCACTAGTGGTTATCTGAGTGTAACATCTCTCAGTTCATACAGTCTGTCACTAGTGGTTATCTGAGTGTAACATCTCTCGGTTCATACAGTCTGTCACTAGTGGTCATCTGAGTGTAACATCTCTCGGTTCATACAACCAGTCACTAGTTGTTATCTGAGTGTAACATCTTTCAGTTCATACAGTCTGTCACTAGTGGTTTTCTGAGCAACCTGTCACTAGTGGTTATCTGAGTATAACATCTGTCGGTTCATACAGTCTGTCACTAGTTGTTATCTTAGTGTAACATCTCTCGTTCTCCTTTCTGTGGTGGTGAAAGCTAGAATATGGAGTAGCTAAAACTGCTTCAGTGTTGTATTGACTAAATGGAAGCTAGAATATGGAGTAGCTGAAACTGCTTCAGTGTTGTATTGACTAAATGGAAGCTAGAATATGGAGTAGCTAAAACTGCTTCAGTGTTGTATTGACTAAATGGAAGCTAGAATATGGAGTAGCTAAAACTGCTTCAGTGTTGTATTGACTAAATGGAAGCTAGAATATGGAGTAGCTGAAACAGCCTGATACCTGCACCTGTGTGCAGAAAGTGTTTCTGTTTGTCTTGTTTTTGCATGAAAGTATGTCTTGAAGATTTTCAATCCTCATGATGTAGTTGCATGAAGGCATGACATCCACATATGGAAGTGGTAAAAAAATTATTTTTCCTTATCCTGACTCACATTTACTATGTTTGTCCCCTTCTTCTATATTTACACAGTGGAACACTTGAAAATCCTTGAAGTTCCGTTCATTAAAACAGATGTAAAATCATTACTCACCCACTAGTAGCCTCCCTTGAGCCCGAACCCTTGAGTTTCATAACATTTGATGAAAACTTGTTTACATTGCAAATATCCATTGTCGGTGATTGACCTGCTTTTATGTTGTCTTTCTTGCACTGACGTTTGCTCTTTCAGCTCATTGTGTATCCTCAAAATTTAACTATTCAACAAATTATAAAAGAAGGCATAACCAAGTCATGTCGGGTAAAATTACTAGTACAAGCTCTTGTAGTGGCATCTATCACCAGTCAGAAGAGATCATTGTCTTCTGAGGTGGCATCATTCTAGACTAAGAAGCACAAGTCTACATCAGCACTTGGGAAGAAGGAATTGTCAGCTTCAAAGACTTCACCGATCTTCTCAGAAGTCGAGGTCCTTCGCATTGGAGATACTCCCAAGAAATGAAACAGACATTTTTGACAAATCCCTGATCCTCCTGCCAGATGTTCCAGCCTTCAGTTGGCCTGTTATGTTGGCTAGTGCAACAGCAACAGTTTCTACTCCGATGTAGGACTTGACTTGAGTCAACCCCTACAGCCTTCACAACCACAAGGTTCAATGCATAAGAAAAGGCTGCCAGGGTGCCACAGTCAGCAACCTTGCGTAGCAGTACAACAATTACATCGGTGCAACTGAACCAAAATTGTACTCGTCGTGGAGTCCTGTGCGAAGACAGCCGATCAGAATCCAAGCCTACAGGTGCGACAGCCTACCTGCAAGTTTACAGTCTACCAGCGATGAAGAATCCACCACCTCTAGACGATGCAGTCATAGAGACTCCCCATGTAGACATGGTGCAAGTCATCATACACAGGAGCCTTCATCAGACTTTGAGGATCATCATAACCCTGCGTGCAGGAATCTTCGGCAAGACTACTCACCATGGGATTCACCTGTGCGCAGGTACATAGGCTCCTCTAGACATGATGATTTTGATACGCTCATCATTCTGCCGTTTGAACATATACCTATATCTAGCAAGTGCAGTCATCAGTGAAGGTTCTATGAAATTACAGGTTGGGAAGGTGTAAACAACACCTTACCGTTCTAGGAACGTTTCCCTTATATCATGTCAAGTTTTGGCCCACATCGTAGATCTTCATCTCAGACTTGTTCATGAAGCATGTTACAATGTAGATGTTTGCTTTGTTGGATCAATGTGTGGCTGACAGAGGAGGCTCACACCTGAAACTAACAATAACGGATAACATCTGAGAAAGCACACAGGCTGTTAAAAGTGCCACTTTTGTACATGGCAGACAGATTACATGAAGTAACCCTGTATAAAAAGATGGTATCAACTTCACAAGATTGCAGCTAGATACAGATCCATTTCATTTACATTGTTCCTGTACAGAGTACAGAGATCAAGTCAACAGTCGTCACCAGCCTGAGATCGGACTAACAGTCTTTTTGTTTTGGTGAAAATATCAACTCTGCAGTAACCTTTTTGTGTATTATAACACATTTGGTTCAAAAGGATTTTACATCGCTTCAATGAGACTGGTTTCTATGGTCACCCAGTAACATCTTGAAGGATGCGTGGAAACCTCACCACATCATCTGTATATAATGGCAACAGCATTATTTTCGATGAAGAATAAGATTTTGAAGACAAAACACCACTGCCAGAGAGACATCTATACTATCCAGTGAAGATTTTTCACGTGCTTCCATTCAGCCACCTATACACATGTTTGCTCGTGTAACTCCATGACAGGCCGTTACAGTGACTTTACGGACAAGGCCGAGTGTTGGCGGAAAAAAATTCAGTGACTGCACAAGATTTTACGATGACGTCACTTTTCTGGAATTTTATTGGTGCAATGTTGACAACGCTCTGCGCAGAACTCTGTCACAGTTCATGTACGTGAACGTGGGAAAGGCTTCATTTGCAATCTACATAGCAGTGTACAGTGTTGTTTGACTATTGTCACGGGTCAAAGAAGTCTTCTGTCACCAGATTAAAGGTTATTTATCTTGAGCAACAAGCATCACACAGTTTCAACTCGTGGAAGTCAGTCTCCACCATAATCCAGCCTGCTATAAATAGACTTCTGTTGATAGCATTGCATCATGGATTGTGGGTGGTTTGAAGTGGAAGCATGATGCATCATCACTGCATGTTGAGATTCTGGTAACAACATCTTCATTACAGACGAAGCATGATGCATCATCACTGCATGTTGAGATTCTGGTAACAACATCTTCATTACAGACGAAGCATGATGCATCATCACTGCATGTTGACATTCTGGTAACAACATCTTCATTACAGACGAAGCATGATGCATCATCACTGCATGTTGAGATTCTGGTAACAACATCTTCATTACAGACGAAGCATGTGCATAGTTGATTCTACCTTAGCCATATGATTGTTTGTAGGAGTATTCAGTTGATTAGAGCACATGGCAGCAATGAGTATTCTGCCCAAAAAAATGACAACTTATTACCAGAAGATTGATGAGATACGATTCTAACCATGATATCACAAGCAATGCTTTCTCTGTTGACACTGCACAGTTGGCAGTGTTTACTGGGTCTACTGACATCAGCCCAAGACATAACACACAGGGGGAGGTTACAATTACGCCTGTTACAGAAATTTGTCAACAATCACCCGAACAACACCGACCCATTTGTTCTACCGGATTATCTCAAGATATATCTCCTCTGGTGGACACACAGATATAATGTCTGTGGGGAGCCAATAGAGCCAGACTGCATAGTTCATCTATTTGTTGGTGCATCTCTATAAGGATGGGGTGCTCATCTCGACAATGCTACCTCCAGAGGCGTTCTAGCTCATAATAAAAACATTATGATCCCCAATAATAGATTTGTTTGACATTTGACAAACAGATATTTGTGTCGCCAGTACCAGATCTACAAGCTTAGGCAACAGACGGTCTTGGCATATCGTGGGAGGGACTAAATGCATACATGTTTCCGCCTCCAGTACTAATACTTCAAGTATTACAGAAAATCAAGCAGAGAAGGCGCCTACAACTGTTTTTGGTGGCACCCTACTGGCCAGCGAGGGTGTGACTTCAGAAATCCTGCCTTAAAACTACCAGATTGGCCAAATCTGCAAATTCATCCACACACCATTGCTTGGTGACGGGTTTCCATGTACTTGCTGTGCATGGAAACCCGTCAATATTCCAACTACATGTATGGAATGTATTAAGCCTTGTTTAAAGAAACGAGGATATTCTGCCAGAGCAGCAAAGGCTGTCACTTTCACCCTACTCACATCTATTCGGACACTTTACATGATAAGTGGAAGAGATTTGAGACTTACGCAAGGTGGAAAGGATTTGCTGCAAGTAAAGCATCTCATCCTCAAGTGGCTGATTACTTATGTCATTTAAGACACACAAGACACCTGAAAGGCTCATCATTATCAACGTAGCTAGCAGTTTTCAGTATAGTCATCACTATGAAGACTGGCATAAAGTTAACTAAAATACCAACTACTGCCATTACTACGTTCTTTTAAGTTGGAAGGCCAACAAAAGAAATTCAAATCTCCCGCATGGGAGTACTGCAACACCTTACAAGCAACGCTTATGAGCCTCTAGATCGGATGTCTTTGGACATACTAAGTCAGAAAACACTGTTTTTGATTGCCCTAGCAACGGGCACCTGGATGTCAGATATACATGTGCTGGATTATGCGTGAACACACTTTGAAAGAAAACAGCTCATCGAGATAGCGTGCACCTTGGGCACAGATTACATTTTCTTGCTAACATAATCAGCTGCTAGGAAAACGTGACAGACAATTTTACATCCCAGCTCTGTTCGCAATACTCAGTCCAAACGACAAGCAAGATTTATCCTTGTGTCCTGTCAGAGCATTGAAAATCTACCTGCAACAGACTGAAACAAAGAGACAGAAATTCAAGTGCCTATTTATCCCGATATCAGCTGAAACACCCACAGAAGTTTCAAGAAATACTATATCAGTGTGGATGAGAACCATTATTTTACGAGCCTATAAAGGAGCAGGCCTTACACCACCACAAGCCTCCAACCCACAAGAAGTTCGACCTATAACCTCAACACTCCTTTTACGTGGTTACTAATTGATAACATCTATAATGGAGGGCTGCTTTTGGAAACCTGACACGGTGTTTGCTGACCACTACCTCAGAGATATCGCCACCGAAGATGTCGCTAGAATTCACCAATTCGGTCCACTCTTTGTAGCACAACAGCCAACAATTCCTGAAAGTTGCTGAGAAAATCTCACTCTTTTTCATCAGATTTTCCTGCAAATCTGGGTGCCAGGCAGGTATTCGGGGAGAGTGAAGAGCATGTCATGTGACTGTTTGCGCGCCAAAGTGCACGGGCTCAAGCGAGGCTACTCGTAGGTGAGTAATGATTTATGTCTGCTTTGATGAAGGGAACTTCAAGGGATTCAAGTTTTCCACTGTGTTCAGATAGAAGAAGGAGACAAGCATAATAAACATGAGTCAGGATAAGAATAAAATATCAATTTTAATCAGAAAATTACGTAAAGTGTCTTTCCTGTTTCAGAGGCAGGAGTTTATGTATCGTGAGTTACTTCCCCTGGAAAAGCAGCTGTCCAACATCCTGGTGTCCAAGACAAGGTTCTCCACAATCTGGGGCGGGGCTAGTCTCCTGCAAGCGCACCTGCACTTCATGAAGGAGTTACTGGAGATGCCCTGGGCTTGGGACTACTACATCAACCTCAGTGAGAGCGACTACCCCATCAAGTGAGTACATAAACCTCAGTGAGAGAGACTACCCCATCAAGTGAGTACATCAACCTCAGTGAGAGCGACTACCCCATCAAGTGAGAACATAAACCTCAGTGAGAGCGACTACCCCATCAAGTGAGTACATCGACCCCAGTGAGAGCGACTACCCCATCAAGTGATTACATAAACCTGAGTGAGAGCGACTACCCCATCAAGTGAGTACATCGACCTCAGTGAGAGCGACTACCCCATCAAGTGAGTACATCGACCCCAGTGAGAGCGACTACCCCATCAAGTGAGTACATAAACCTCAGTGAGAGCGACTACCCCATCAAGTGAGTACATCGACCTCAGTGAGAGCGACTACCCCATCAAGTGAGTACATCGACCTCAGTGAGAGCGACTACCCCATCAAGTGAGTACATAAACCTCAGTGAGAGCAACTACCCCATCAAGTGAGTACATCGACCTCAGTGAGAGAGACTACCCCATCAAGTGAGTACATCGACCTCAGTGAGAGCGACTACCCCATGAGTGAGTACATCGACCTCGGTGAGAGAGACTACCTCATGAGTGAGTATGTTAACATCCATGAAAGCAACTACTCTATCAAATGTGTTTATGAGTTTAACTTTCCACTTAACTATCACCCAGACTTCAACTGTCTAGCCATTTTGAAGTCAAGCAGTCGATTGCAGAGTAGGTCAGCATCCTTTGCGAGTGGTCACCTGCTAGATATTTCTTGAATATTGCTAAAACAGCGTAAAACCCAGCTCACTCACTTTGTAAGTATTGATGCAGATTTTTCAGTGAAGCTGTATCACACTTTTCTTAAATGCCAGATGACACAAACAAGTCATGTTGTGATTTATCCTCAGTAACTGTGGATGTTGTCTTCCAGGCCAGTGAAGGATCTGACTGCCTTCCTGTCTCTCTACAAGACCTACAACTTCCTCAAGTCTCACGGGCGTGACACACCTAGGTGGGATGAGTTGTTCATGTACATGTTACCAGAGTGATTGTGTATCATGTCATTATGTGTATTGTTTGTGTTATGCCCGACAATACACAGATTGTACCAGAGAACCCTTAGACTGATACAGACAATGCACAGGACATACCAGGCTTTGCTTGAGAAGTGAATGACAGACAATGCACATGACATATACAACAATCCTCAGATTGTGACAGACAATGCACATGACATGTACAACAATCCTCAGACTGTGACAGACAATGCACATGACATATACATCAATCCTCAGACTGTGACAGACAATGCACATGACATATGCAACAATCCTCAGATTGTGACAGACAATGCACATGACATATACAACAATCCTCAGATTGTGACAGACAATGCACATGACATATACAACAATCCTCAGATTGTGACAGACAATGCACATGACATATACAACAATCCTCAGATTGTGACAGACAATGCACATGACATATTCAACAATCCTCAGATTGTGACAGACAACGTACGTGACATATCAGACAATGCTCAGGTAGTGATAGGTGATGCACAGGACATATCTGACATTATTACCCTTAAGACAAAATTGTTGAATTCTGATAAGTCACTAGCCAAAGCATATGAAACCATATAGGTGGATTTGCCAGGGTGTATGAACCTTTGCCTTGTCACATGACACACTACACAAGTTGTACGAATGACTTTGACCTTAGAAGGAATGTGGCTGCCCAATGGCTGATTGCTTCAAAATTTTTAGTTGGCATATACACTCTTGAGTATATACAGGGCAATGAAGTTATTGCCATGATTTTTTATTTATTTGTTCCAATAAATGTATTTGCCATGATAAAAGATAAAATGTTTCTGTATTTCACTTGTTGTTTAGCAAAAAACCTCAAATTCGATCATTTTGATCCCACTTATCTTTCTTTATAGCCTTTGAAGAAATATGGCGAAATGTTTTGCATCTCATTCTGCCAACGGTAGAATGTTGTTGTTTAATGATAAGCTAATTCAAAAGACTTTCAGGGTAATAAATTTATCACAAAGTGTTTTGAAAAGGTGTATACGACTGTAAGACCGTTGTAAATTCTGTATTTCCTGAGGCACAAGGGTCTGATGGTGCCAAACACACAGCACTGCGGCTACACCTCAAGAAACACAGAATTTACAAGGGTCACACAGTCCCATATACCCTTTCAATACACTGTGTATACACCTTCCAAACAATAGTCAGGTTATTCCAGACACTTGATGACAATCCTTTATCACATGGCAGATGATGACAGTGTTCTGAATAACCAGTGACTCATGATGACAATATTTCTTTGTCATCTGTAAGCGTCATATGTATCAACATTTTTCAGATTCATACAGAAGCAGGGTTTGGATCAGACCTTCTATGAGTGTGACAGTCATCTCTGGCGTATTGGACCCAGGAAACTGCCCGGTGGAATAAGGATTGATGGTGGTAGTGACTGGGTGTGCTTGTATCGCAAGTATGTCCAGTACCTGGTCACCACGCAGGATGAGTTGGTCACAGGCCTCAAACAGCTATACAAGTACTCCCTCCTTCCAGCTGAGGTAAGAAAACAGTGGCACCAGCTCAACTCACAGCCGCTCTGTAGGGCAGTGACATACCTCAATCTATCCAGCCTCACCCTACAGCAGAGACAAATCTCAATCCAACCAGCTACACTCAAGGACAGTGACATATCTCAATCTAGCCAGCTACGCTCTAACACAGAGACATATCTCAGTCTAACCAGCGACACTCTAGCACAGAGATATATCTCAATCTATCCAGCTACATTCTAGCACAGAGACATATCTCAATGTATCCAGCTACATTCTAGCACAGAGACATATCTCAATCTAACCAGCTACATTCTAGCACAGAGACATATCTCAATGTATCCAGCTACAGAGCACAGAGACATATCTCAATCTAACCAGCTACACTCTAGCACAGAGACGTATATCAATCTTACCAGCTACACTCTAGCAAAGAGACATATCTCAATCTAACCAGCTACACTCTAGCACAGAGACATATCTCAATCTAACCAGCTACACTCTAGCACAGAGACATATCTCAATGTATCCAGCTACACTCTAGCACAGAGATATATCTCAATGTATCCAACTACACTCCAGCACAGAGACATATCTCAATCTAACCAGCTACACTCCAGCACAGAGACGTATATCAATCTAACCAGCCACACTCTAGCACAGAGACATATCTCAATGTATCCAGCTACATTCTAGCACAGAGACATATCTCAATCTATCCAGCTACTCTCTAGCACAGAGACATATCTCAATCTAACCAGCTACACTCTAGCACAGAGATATATCTCAATCTAACCAGCTACACTCTAGCACAGAGCCGCACAGAGACATATCTCAATCTAACCAGCTACACTCTAGCACAGAGACATATCTCAATGTATCCAGCTACACTCCAGCACAGAGACATATCTCAATCCAACCAGCTACACTCTAGCACAGAGACATATCTCAATGTATCCAGCTACAGAGCACAGAGACATATCTCAATCTAACCAGCTACACTCTAGCACAGAGACGTATATCAATCTTACCAGCTACACTCTAGCAAAGAGACATATCTCAATGTATCCAGCTACACTCTAGCACAGAGACATATCTCAATCTAACCAGCTACACTCTAGCACAGAGACATATCTCAATGTATCCAGCTACACTCTAGCACAGAGATATATCTCAATGTATCCAACTACACTCCAGCACAGAGACATATCTCAATCTAACCAGCTACACTCCAGCACAGAGACGTATATCAATCTAACCAGCCACACTCTAGCACAGAGACATATCTCAATGTATCCAGCTACATTCTAGCACAGAGACATATCTCAATCTATCCAGCTACTCTCTAGCACAGAGACATATCTCAATCTAACCAGCTACACTCTAGCACAGAGATATATCTCAATCTAACCAGCTACGCTCTAGCACAGAGACATATCTCAATCTAACCAGCTACACTCCAGCACAGAGACATATCTCAATCTAACCAGCTACACTCTAGCACAGAGACATATCTCAATGTATCCAGCTACACTCCAGCACAGAGACATATCTCAATCCAACCAGCTACACTCTAGCACAGAGACATATCTCAATGTATCCAGCTACATTCTAGCACAGAGACATATCTCAATGTATCCAGCTACCCTCTAGCACAGAGACATATCTCAATGTATCCAGCTACACTCTAGCACAGAGACATATCTGAATCTAACCAGCTACACTCTAGCACAGAGACATATCTCAATGTATCCAGCTACACTCCAGCACAGTGACATATCGCAATGTATCCAGCTACACTCTAGCAAA
This sequence comes from Haliotis asinina, assembly GCF_037392515.1. Classification (NCBI taxonomy): domain Eukaryota; kingdom Metazoa; phylum Mollusca; class Gastropoda; order Lepetellida; family Haliotidae; genus Haliotis; species Haliotis asinina. Next base: position 78,252,511 of record NC_090284.1, on the reverse strand, counting down.
GAGACATATCTCAATCTAAACAGCTACACTCTAGCACAGAGATATATCTCAATCTAACCAGCTACACTCTAGCAAAGAGACATACCTCAATCTAACCAGCTACGCTCTAGCACAGAGACGTATATCAATCTAACCAGCCACACTCTAGCACAGAGACATATCTCAATGTATCCAGCTACATTCTAGCACAGAGACATATCTCAATCTATCCAGCTACTCTCTAGCACAGAGACATATCTCAATCTAACCAGCTACACTCTAGCACAGAGATATATCTCAATCTAACCAGCTATGCTCTAGCACAGAGACATATCTCAATCTAACCAGCTACACTCCAGCACAGTGACATATCTCAATCTAACCAGCTACACTCTAGCACAGAGACATATCTCAATGTATCCAGCTACACTCCAGCACAGAGACATATCTCAATCCAACCAGCTACACTCTAGCACAGAGACATATCTCAATGTATCCAGCTACATTCTAGCACAGAGACATATCTCAATGTATCCAGCTACCCTCTAGCACAGAGACATATCTCAATGTATCCAGCTACACTCTAGCACAGAGACATATCTCAATCTAACCAGCTACACTCTAGCACAGAGACATATCTCAATGTATCCAGCTACACTCCAGCACAGTGACATATCGCAATGTATCCAGCTACACTCTAGCAAAGAGACATATCTCAATCTAAACAGCTACACTCTAGCACAGAGATATATCTCAATCTAACCAGCTACACTCTAGCAAAGAGACATACCTCAATCTAACCAGCTACGCTCTAGCACAGAGATATATCTCAATGTATCCAGCTACATTCTAGCACAGATACATATCTCAATCTATCCAGCTACACTCTAGCACAGAGACATATCTCAATCTAACCAGCTACACTCTAGCACAGAGACATATCTCAATCTAACCAGCTACACTCTAGCACAGAGACATATCTCAATGTATCCAGCTACATTCTAGCACAGAGACATATCTCAATCTATCCAGCTACACTCTAGCACAGAGATATATCTCAATCTAACCAGCTACACTCTAGCACAGAGACATATCTCAATGTATCCAGCTACACTCCAGCACAGTGACATATCTCAATGTATCCAGCTACATTCTAGCACAGAGACATATCTCAATCTATCCAGCTACACTCTAGCACAGAGATGTATCTCAATCTAACCAGCTACACTCTAGCACAGAGATATATCTCAATCTAACCACCTACACTCTAGCACAGAGACATATCTCAATCTAACCAGCTACACTCCAGCACAGTGACATATCTCAATCTAACCACTTACACTCTAGCACAGAGACATATCTCAATCTAACCAGCTACACTCCAGCACAGAGACGTATATCAATGTATCCAGCCACACTCTAGCACAGAGACAGATCTCAATGTATCCAGCTACACTCTAGCACAGAGACATATCTCAATGTATCCAGCTACGCTCCAGCACAGTGACATATCTCAATGTATCCAGCTACATTCTAGCACAGAGACATATCTCAATCTATCCAGCTACACTCTAGCACAGAAACATATCTCAATCTAACCAGCTACACTCTAGCACAGAGATATATCTCAATCTAACCACTTACACTCTAGCACAGAGACATATCTCAATCTAACCAGCTACACTCCAGCAGAGTGACATATCTCAATCTAACCAGCTACGCTCTAGCACAGAGACATATCTCAATCTAACCAGCTACACTCCAGCACAGTGACATATCTCAATCTAACCAGCTACACTCTAGCACAGAGACATATCTCAATGTATCCAGCCACACTCTAGCACAGTGACATATCTCAATGTATCCAGCTACGCTCTAGCACAGAGACATATCTCAATCTAACCAGCTACACTCCAGCACAGTGACATATCTCAATCTAACCAGCTACACTCTAGCACAGAGACATATCTCAATCCAACCAGCTACACTCTAGCACAGAGACATATCTCAATGTATCCAGCTACACTCTAGCACAGAGATATATCTCAATGTATCCAACTACACTCCAGCACAGAGACATATCTCAATCTAACCAGCTACACTCCAGCACAGAGACGTATATCAATCTAACCAGCCACACTCTAGCACAGAGACATATCTCAATGTATCCAGCTACATTCTAGCACAGAGACATATCTCAATCTATCCAGCTACTCTCTAGCACAGAGACATATCTCAATCTAACCAGCTACACTCTAGCACAGAGATATATCTCAATCTAACCAGCTACACTCTAGCACAGAGACATATCTCAATCTAACCAGCTACACTCCAGCACAGAGACATATCTCAATCTATCCAGCTACACTCTAGCACAGAGACATATCTCAATGTATCCAGCTACACTCCAGCACAGAGACATATCTCAATCCAACCAGCTACACTCTAGCACAGAGACATATCTCAATGTATCCAGCTACAGAGCACAGAGACATATCTCAATCTAACCAGCTACACTCTAGCACAGAGACGTATATCAATCTTACCAGCTACACTCTAGCACAGAGACATATCTCAATCTAACCAGCTACACTCTAGCACAGAGACATATCTCAATCTAACCAGCTACACTCTAGCACAGAGATATATCTCAATGTATCCAACTACACTCCAGCACAGAGACATATCTCAATCTAACCAGCTACACTCCAGCACAGAGACGTATATCAATCTAACCAGCCACACTCTAGCACAGAGACATATCTCAATGTATCCAGCTACATTCTAGCACAGAGACATATCTCAATCTATCCAGCTACTCTCTAGCACAGAGACATATCTCAATCTAACCAGCTACACTCTAGCACAGAGATATATCTCAATCTAACCAGCTACACTCTAGCACAGAGACATATCTCAATCTAACCAGCTACACTCCAGCACAGTGACATATCTCAATCTAACCAGCTACACTCTAGCACAGAGACATATCTCAATGTATCCAGCTACACTCCAGCACAGAGACATATCTCAATCCAACCAGCTACACTCTAGCACAGAGACATATCTCAATGTATCCAGCTACATTCTAGCACAGAGACATATCTCAATGTATCCAGCTACCCTCTAGCACAGAGACATATCTCAATGTATCCAGCTACACTCTAGCACAGAGACATATCTCAATCAAACCAGCTACACTCTAGCACAGAGACATATCTCAATGTATCCAGCTACACTCCAGCACAGTGACATATCGCAATGTATCCAGCTACACTCTAGCAAAGAGACATATCTCAATCTAAACAGCTACACTCTAGCACAGAGATATATCTCAATCTAACCAGCTACACTCTAGCAAAGAGACATACCTCAATCTAACCAGCTACGATCTAGCACAGAGATATATCTCAATGTATCCAGCTACATTCTAGCACAGATACATATCTCAATCTATCCAGCTACACTCTAGCACAGAGACATATCTCAATCTAACCAGCTACACTCTAGCACAGAGATATATCTCAATCTAACCAGCTACACTCTAGCACAGAGACATATCTCAATCTAACCAGCTACACTCCAGCACAGTGACATATCTCAATCTAACCAGCTACACTCTAGCACACAGACATATCTCAATGTATCCAGCTACACTCCAGCACAGAGACATATCTCAATCCAACCAGCTACACTCTAGCACAGAGACATATCTCAATGTATCCAGCTACATTCTAGCACAGAGACATATCTCAATGTATCCAGCTACCCTCTAGCACAGAGACATATCTCAATGTATCCAGCTACACTCTAGCACAGAGACATATCTCAATCAAACCAGCTACACTCTAGCACAGAGACATGTCTCAATGTATCCAGCTACACTCCAGCACAGTGACATATCGCAATGTATCCAGCTACACTCTAGCAAAGAGACATATCTCAATCTAAACAGCTACACTCTAGCACAGAGATATATCTCAATCTAACCAGCTACACTCTAGCAAAGAGACATACCTCAATCTAACCAGCTACGATCTAGCACAGAGATATATCTCAATGTATCCAGCTACATTCTAGCACAGAGACATATCTCAATCTATCCAGCTACACTCTAGCACAGAGACATATCTCAATCTAACCAGCTACACTCTAGCACAGAGACATATCTCAATCTAACCAGCTACACTCTAGCACAGAGACATATCTCAATGTATCCAGCTACATTCTAGCACAGAGACATATCTCAATCTATCCAGCTACACTCTAGCACAGAGATATATCTCAATCTAACCAGCTACACTCTAGCACAGAGACATATCTCAATGTATCCAGCTACACTCCAGCACAGTGACATATCTCAATGTATCCAGCTACATTCTAGCACAGAGACATATCTCAATCTATCCAGCTACACTCTAGCACAGAGATATATCTCAATCTAACCAGGTACACTCTAGCACAGAGATATATCTCAATCTAACCACCTACACTCTAGCACAGAGACATATCTCAATCTAACCAGCTACACTCCAGCACAGTGACATATCTCAATCTAACCAGCTACACTCTAGCACAGAGATATATCTCAATCTAACCACCTACACTCCAGCACAGAGACGTATATCAATGTATCCAGCCACACTCTAGCACAGAGACAGATCTCAATGTATCCAGCTACACTCTAGCACAGAGACATATCTCAATGTATCCAGCTACGCTCCAGCACAGTGACATATCTCAATGTATCCAGCTACATTCTAGCACAGAGACATATCTCAATCTATCCAGCTACACTCTAGCACAGAGACATATCTCAATCTAACCAGCTACACTCTAGCACAGAGATATATCTCAATCTAACCACTTACACTCTAGCACAGAGACATATCTCAATCTAACCAGCTACACTCCAGCACAGTGACATATCTCAATCTAACCAGCTACGCTCTAGCACAGAGACATATCTCAATCTAACCAGCTACACTCCAGCACAGTGACATATCTCAATCTAACCAGCTACACTCTAGCACAGAGACATATCTCAATGTATCCAGCTACACTCTAGCACAGAGACATATCTCAATGTATCCAGCTACCCTCTAGCACAGTGACATATCTCAATGTATCCAGCTACGATCTAGCACAGAGACATATCTCAATCTAACCAGCTACACTCCAGCACAGTGACATATCTCAATCTAACCAGCTACACTCTAGCACAGAGACAAATCTCAATCTAACCAGCTACACTCTAGCACAGAGATATATCTCAATCTAACCAGCTACACTCTAGCACAGAGACATATCTCAATGTATCCAGCTACACTCCAGCACAGTGACATATCTCAATCTAACCAGCTACACTCTAGCACAGAGACATATCTCAATCTATCCAGCTACACTCTAGCACAGAGACATATCTCAATCTAACCAGCTACACTCTAGCACAGAGATATATCTCAATCTAACCAGCTACACTCTAGCACAGAGACATATCTCAATCTAACCAGCTACACTCTAGCACAGAGACATATCTCAATGTATCCAGCTACACTCTAGCACAGAGACATATCTCAATCTATCCAGCTACATTTTAGCACAGAGACATATCTCAATCTATCCAGCTACACTCTAGCACAGAGATATATCTCAATCTAACCAGCTACACTCTAGCACAGAGACATATCTCAATCTAACCAGCTACACTCTAGCACAGAGACATATCTCAATCTATCCAGCTACACTCCAGCACAGAGATATATCTCAATCTAACCAGCTACGCTCTAGCAAAGAGACATATCTCAATCTAACCAGCTACACTCTAGCACAGAGACATATCTCAATGTATCCAGCTACACTCCAGCACAGTGACATATCTCAATGTATCCAGCTACATTCTAGCACAGAGACATATCTCAATCTAACCAGCTACACTCTAGCACAGAGACATATCTCAATCTAACCAGCTACGCTCTAGCACAGAGACATATCTCAATCTATCCAGCTACACTCTAGCACAGAGATATATCTCAATCTAACCAGCTACGCTCTAGCAAAGAGACATATCTCAATCTAACCAGCTACACTCTAGCACAGAGACATATCTCAATGTATCCAGCTACACTCCAGCACAGTGACATATCTCAATGTATCCAGCTACATTCTAGCACAGAGACATATCTCAATCTAACCAGCTACACTCTAGCAAAGAGACATATCTCAATGTATCCAGCTACACTCCAGCACAGAGATATATCTCAATCTAACCAGCTACGCTCTAGCACAGAGACATATCTCAATCTATCCAGCTACACTCTAGCACAGATATATATTTCTCAATCTAACCAGCTACGCTCTAGCAAAGAGACATATCTCAATCTAACCAGCTACACTCTAGCACAGAGACATATCTCAATGTATCCAGCTACACTCCAGCACAGTGACATATCTCAATGTATCCAGCTACATTCTAGCACAGAGACATATCTCAATCTAACCAGCTACACTCTAGCAAAGAGACATATCTCAATGTATCCAGCTACACTCCAGCACAGAGATATATCTCAATCTAACCAGCTACGCTCTAGCAAAGAGACATATCTCAATGTATCCAGCTACACTCCAGCACAGTGACATATCTCAATGTATCCAGCTACATTCTAGCACAGAGATATATCTCAATCTAACCAGCTACGCTCTAGCAAAGAGACATATCTCAATGTATCCAGCTACACTCCAGCACAGTGACATATCTCAATCTATCCAGCTACATTCTAGCACAGAGACATATCTCAATCTAACCAGCTACGCTCTAGCAGAGAGACATATCTCAATGTATCCAGCTACACTCCAGCACAGTGACATATCTCAATCTATCCAGCTACACTCTAGCACAGAGACATATCTCAATCTAACCAGCTACGCTCTAGCAGAGAGACATATCTCAATGTATCCAGCTACACTCCAGCACAGTGACATATCTCAATGTATCCAGCTACATTCTAGCACAGAGATATATCTCAATCTAACCAGCTACGCTCTAGCAAAGAGACATATCTCAATGTATCCAGCTACACTCCAGCACAGTGACATATCTCAATCTAACCAGCTACACTCTAGCACAGAGACATATCTCAATCTAACCAGCTACGCTCTAGCACAGAGACATATCTCAATCTAACCAGCTACACTCTAGCACAGAGACATATCTCAATCTAACCAGCTACACTCTAGCACAGAGACATATCTCAATCTAACCAGCTACACTCTAGCACAGAGACATATCTCAATCTATCCAGCTACATTCTAGCACAGAGACATATCTCAATCTATCCAGCTACACTCTAGCACAGAGATATATCTCAATTTAACCAGCTACGCTCTAGCAAAGAGACATATCTCAATGTATCCAGCTACACTCCATCACAGTGACATATCTCAATGTATCCAGCTACATTCTAGCACAGAGACATATCTCAATCTATCCAGCTACCCTCTAGCACAGAGATATATCTCAATCTAACCAGCTACACTCTGGCAAAGAGACATATCTCAATATATCCAGCTACGCTCCCGCACAGTGACAAATCTCAATGTATCCAGCTACATTCTAGCACAGACATATCTGAATCTAACCAGCTACACTCTAGCACAGAGATATATCTCAATCTATCCAGCTACACTCTAGCACAGAGACATATCTCAATCTATCCAGCTACACTCTAGCACAGAGATATATCTCAATGTATCCAGCTACGCTCTAGCACAGAGACATATCTCAATGTATCCAGCTACACTCCAGCACAGTGACATATCTCAATCTAACCAGCTACACTCTAGCACAGAGATATATCTCAATCTAACCAGCTACACTCTAGCACAGAGACATATCTCAATGTATCCAGCTACACTCTAGCACAGAGATATATCTCAATCTAAACAGCTACACTCTAGCACAGAGACATATCTCAATCTATCCAGCTACACTCTAGCACAGAGACATATCTCAATCTAACCAGCTACTCTCTAGCACAGAGACATAGCTCAATCTAACCAGCTACACTCCAGCACAGTGACATATCTCAATCTAACCAGCTACACTCTAGCACAGAGACATATCTCAATCTAACCAGCTACACTCTAGCACAGAGACATATCTCAATGTATCCAGCTACATTCTAGCACAGAGACATATCTCAATCTATCCAGCTACACTCTAGCACAGTGACATATCTCAATCTAACCACCCACACTCTAGCACAGAGATATATCTCAATCTAAACAGCTACACTCTAGCACAGAGACATATCTCAATGTATCCAGCTACACTCTAGCACAGAGACATATCTGAATCTAACCAGCTACACTCTAGCACAGAGATATATCTCAATCTAACCAGCTACACTCTAGCACAGAGACATATCTCAATCTATCCAGCTACACTCTAGCACAGAGACATATCTCAATGTATCCAGCTACGCTCTAGCACAGAGACATATCTCAATCTAACCAGCTACACTCCATCACAGTGACATATCTCAATCTAACCAGCTACACTCTAGCACAGAGATATATCTCAATCTAAACAGCTACACTCTAGCACAGAGACATATCTCAATGTATCCAGCTACACTCTAGCACAGAGACATATCTCAATCTATCCAGCTACACTCTAGCACAGTGACATATCTCAATCTAACCAGCTACACTCTAGCACAGAGACATATCTCAATGTATCCAGCTACACTCTAGCACAGAGACATATCTCAATCTAACCAGCTACACTCTAGCACAGAGACATATCTCAATCTATCCAGCTACACTCTAGCACAGAGACATATCTCAATCTAACCAGCTACTCTCTAGCACAGAGACATATCTCAATCTATCCATCTACACTCCAGCACAGTGACATATCTCAATCTAACCAGCTACACTCTAGCACAGTGACATATCTCAATGTATCCAGCTACACTCTAGCACAGAGACATATCTCAATCTAACCAGCTACACTCTAGCACAGAGACATATCTCAATCTAACCAGCTACATTCTAGCACAGAGACATATCTCAATCTATCCAGCTACACTCTAGCACAGAGATATATCTCAATCTAACCAGCTACACTCTGGCAAAGAGACATATCTCAATATATCCAGCTACACTCCAGCACAGTGACATATCTCAATGTATCCAGCTACATTCTAGAACAGAGACATATCTGAATCTAACCAGCTACACTCTAGCACAGAGACATATCTCAATCTAACCAGCTACACTCTAGCACAGAGATATATCTCAATCTAACCAGCTACACTCTAGCACAGAGACATATCTCAATCTATCCAGCTACACTCTTGCACAGAGATATATCTTAATGTATCCAGCTACGCTCTAGCACAGAGACATATCTCAATCTAACCAGCTACACTCCAGCACAGTGACATATCTCAATCTAACCAGCTACACTCTAGCACAGAGATATATCTCAATCTAAACAGCTACACTCTAGCACAGAGACATATCTCAATGTATCCAGCTACACTCTAGCACAGAGACATATCTCAATCTAACCAGCTACGCTCCAGCACAGTTACATATCTCAATCTAACCAGCTACACTCTAGCACAGTGACATATCTCAATCTAACCAGCTACACTCTAGCACAGTGACAAATCTCAATCTATCCAGCTACACTCTAGCACAGAGACATATCTCAATCTAACCAGCTACACTCTAGCACAGAGACATATCTCAATCTAACCAGCTACACTCTAGCACAGAGACATATCTCAATCTATCCAGCTACACTCTAGCACAGAGATATATCTCAATCTATCCAGCTCCGCTCTAGCACAGAGATATATCTCAATCTAACCTGCTACGCTCCAGCACAGAGACATATCTCAATCTATCCAGCTACACTCTAGCACAGAGACATATCTCAATCTAACCAGCTACACTCTAGCACAGAGACATATCTCAATGTATCCAGCTACACTCTAGCACAGAGACATATCTCAATCTATCCAGCTACACTCTAGCACAGAGACATATCTCAATCTAACCAGCTACTCTGTAGCACAGAGACATATCTCAATGTATCCAGCTACACTCCAGCACAGTGACATATCTCAATCTAACCAGCTACACTCTAGCACAGAGATATATCTCAATCTAAACAGCTACACTCTAGCACAGAGACATATCTCAATCTATCCAGCTACACTCTATCACAGAGACATATCTCAATCTATCCAGCTACTCTCTAGCACAGAGACATATCTCAATCTAACCAGCTACACTCCAGCACAGTGACATATCTCAATCTAACCAGCTACACTCTAGCACAGAGATATATCTCAATCTATCCAGCTACACTCTAGCACAGAGACATATCTCAATCTAACCAGCTACTCTGTAGCACAGAGACATATCTCAATCTATCCAGCTACACTCTAGCACAGTGACATATCTCAATCTAACCAGCCACACTCTAGCACAGAGATATATCTCAATCTAAACAGCTACACTCTAGCACAGAGACATATCTCAATGTATCCAGCTACACACTAGGACAGAGACATATCTGAATCTAACCAGCTACACTCTAGCACAGAGATATATCTCAATCTAACCAGCTACACTCTAGCACAGAGACATATCTCAATCTATCCAGCTACACTCTAGCACAGAGATATATCTCAATGTATCCAGCTACGCTCTAGCACAGAGACATATCTCAATCTAACCAGCTACACTCCAGCACATTGACATATCTCAATCTAACCAGCTACGCTCTAGCACAGAGATATTTCTCAATCTAAACAGCTACACTCTAGCACAGAGACATATCTCAATGTATCCAGCTACACTCTAGCACAGAGACATATCTGAATCTATCCAGCTACACTCTAGCACAGTGACATATCTCAATCTAACCAGCTACACTCTAGCACAGAGATATATCTCAATCTAAACAGCTACACTCTAGCACAGAGACATATCTCAATGTATCCAGCTACACTCTAGCACAGAGACATATCTCAATCTATCCAGCTACACTCTAGCACAGAGACATATCTCAATCTAACCAGCTACACTCTAGCACAGAGATATATCTCAATCTAACCAGCTACACTCTAGCACAGAGATATATCTCAATCTAACCAGCTACACTCTAGCACAGAGATATATCTCAATCTAAACAGCTACACTCTAGCACAGAGACATATCTCAATGTATCCAGCTACACTCTAGCACAGAGATATATCTCAATCTATCCAGCTACACTCTAGCACAGTGACATATCTCAATGTATCCAGCTACACTCTAGCACAGAGATATATCTCAATCTAAACAGCTACACTCTAGCACAGAGACATATCTCAATGTATCCAGCTACACTCTAGCACAGAGACATATCTCAATCTATCCAGCTACTCTCTAGCACAGAGACATATCTCAATCTAACCAGCTACACTCCAGCACAGTGACATATCTCAATCTAACCAGCTACACTCTAGCACAGTGACATATCTCAATCTAACCAGATACACTCTAGCACAGTGACATATCTCAATCTAACCAGCTACACTCTAGCACAGAGACATATCTCAATCTAACCAGCTACACTCTAGCACAGAGACATATCTCAATCTAACCAGCTACACTCTAGCACAGAGACATATCTCAATCTATCCAGGTACCCTCTAGCACAGAGATATATCTCAATCTAACCAGCTACAGTCTGGGAAAGAGACATATCTCAATATATCCAGCTACACTCCAGCACAGTGACATATCTCAATGTATCCAGCTACATTCTAGCACAGAGACATATCTGAATCTAACCAGCTACACTCTAGCACAGAGATGTATCTCAATCTAACCAGCTACACTCTAGCACAGAGACATATCTCAATGTATCCAGCTACACTCTAGCACAGAGACATATCTAAATCTATCCAGCTACACTCTAGCACAGAGATATATCTCAATGTATCCAGCTACGCTCTAGCACAGAGACATATCTCTATCTATCCAGCTACACTCTAGCACAGAGACATATCTCAATCTAACCAGCTACTCTGTAGCACAGAGACATATCTCAATGTATCCAGCTACACTCCAGCACAGTGACATATCTCAATCTAACCAGCTACACTCTAGCACAGAGACATATCTCAATCTAACCAGCTACACTCCAGCACAGTGACATATCTCAATCTAACCAGCTACACTCTAGCACAGTGACATATCTCAATCTAACCAGCTACACTCTAGCACAGTGACAAATCTCAATCTATCCAGCTACACTCTAGCACAGAGACATATCTCAATCTATCCAGCTACACTCTAGCACAGAGACATATCTCAATCTATCCAGCTACACTCTAGCACAGAGACATATCTCAATGTATCCAGCTACACTCTAGCACAGAGACATATCTCAATCTATCCAGCTAGACTCTAGCACAGTGACATATCTCAATCTAACCAGCCACACTCTAGCACAGAGATATATCTCAATCTAAACAGCTACACTCTAGCACAGAGACATATCTCAATGTATCCAGCTACACTCTAGGACAGAGATATATCTGAATCTAACCAGCTACACTCTAGCACAGAGATATAACTCAATCTAACCAGCTACACTCTAGCACAGAGACATATCTCAATCTATCCAGCTACACTCTAGGACAGAGATACATCTCAATGTATCCAGCTACGCTCTAGCACAGAGACATATCTCAATCTAACCAGCTACACTCCAGCACAGTGACATATCTCAATCTAACCAGCTACACTCTAGCACAGAGATATTTCTCAATCTAAACAGCTACACTCTAGCACAGAGACATATCTCAATGTATCCAGCTACACTCTAGCACAGAGATATATCTCAATCTATCCAGCTACACTCTAGCACAGTGACATATCTCAATGTATCCAGCTACACTCTAGCACAGAGATATATCTCAATCTAAACAGCTACACTCTAGCACAGAGACATATCTCAATGTATCCAGCTACACTCTAGCACAGAGACATATCTCAATCTATCCAGCTACTCTCTAGCACAGAGACATATCTCAATCTATCCAGCTACACTCCAGCACAGTGACATATCTCAATCTAACCAGCTACACTCTAGCACAGTGACATATCTCAATCTAACCAGATACACTCTAGCACAGTGACATATCTCAATCTAACCAGCTACACTCTAGCACAGAGACATATCTCAATCTAACCAGCTACACTCTAGCACAGAGACATATCTCAATCTAACCAGCTACACTCTAGCACAGAGACATATCTCAATCTATCCAGGTACCCTCTAGCACAGAGATATATCTCAATCTAACCAGCTACAGTCTGGGAAAGAGACATATCTCAATATATCCAGCTACACTCCAGCACAGTGACATATCTCAATGTATCCAGCTACATTCTAGCACAGAGACATATCTGAATCTAACCAGCTACACTCTAGCACAGAGATGTATCTCAATCTAACCAGCTACACTCTAGCACAGAGACATATCTCAATGTATCCAGCTACACTCTAGCACAGAGACATATCTAAATCTATCCAGCTACACTCTAGCACAGAGATATAACTCAATGTATCCAGCTACGCTCTAGCACAGAGACATATCTCTATCTATCCAGCTACACTCTAGCACAGAGACATATCTCAATCTAACCAGCTACTCTGTAGCACAGAGACATATCTCAATGTATCCAGCTACACTCCAGCACAGTGACATATCTCAATCTAACCAGCTACACTCTAGCACAGAGACATATCTCAATCTAACCAGCTACACTCCAGCACAGTGACATATCTCAATCTAACCAGCTACACTCTAGCACAGAGACATATCTCAATCTAACCAGCTACACTCTAGCACAGAGACATATCTCAATCTAACCAGCTACACTCTAGCACAGAGACATATCTCAATCTATCCAGCTACACTCTAGCACAGAGACATATCTCAATCTATCCAGCTACACTCTAGCACAGAGACATATCTCAATGTATCCAGCTACACTCTAGCACAGAGACATATCTCAATCTATCCAGCTAGACTCTAGCACAGTGACATATCTCAATCTAACCAGCCACACTCTAGCACAGAGATATATCTCAATCTAAACAGCTACACTCTAGCACAGAGACATATCTCAATGTATCCAGCTACACTCTAGGACAGAGACATATCTGAATCTAACCAGCTACACTCTAGCACAGAGATATATCTCAATCTAACCAGCTACACTCTAGCACAGAGACATATCTCAATCTATCCAGCTACACTCTAGGACAGAGATACATCTCAATGTATCCAGCTACGCTCTAGCACAGAGACATATCTCAATCTAACCAGCTACACTCCAGCACAGTGACATATCTCAATCTAACCAGCTACACTCTAGCACAGAGATATTTCTCAATCTAAACAGCTACACTCTAGCACAGAGACATATCTCAATGTATCCAGCTACACTCTAGCACAGAGACATATCTGAATCTATCCAGCTACACTCTAGCACAGTGACATATCTCAATCTAACCAGCTACACTCTAGCACAGAGATATATCTCAATCTAAACAGCTACACTCTAGCACAGAGACATATCTCAATGTATCCAGCTACACTCTAGCACAGAGACATATCTCAATCTATCCAGCTACACTCTAGCACAGAGACATATCTCAATCTAACCAGCTACACTCTAGCACAGAGATATATCTCAATCTAACCAGCTACACTCTAGCACAGTGACATATCTCAATGTATCCAGCTACACTCTAACACAGAGATATATCTCAATCTAACCAGCTACACTCCAGCACAGAGACATATCTCAATGTATCCAGCTACACCCTAGCACAGAGATATATCTCAATCTATCCAGCTACACTCTAGCACAGTGACATATCTCAATCTAACCAGCTACACTCTAGCACAGAGATATATCTCAATCTAAACAGCTACACTCTAGCACAGAGACATATCTCAATGTATCCAGCTACACTCTAGCACAGAGACATATCTCAATCTATCCAGCTACACTCTAGCACAGTGACATATCTCAATCTAACCAGCTACACTCTAGCACAGAGATATATCTCAATCTAAACAGCTACACTCTAGCACAGAGACATATCTCAATGTATCCAGCTACACTCTAGCACAGAGACATATCTCAATCTATCCAGCTACTCTCTAGCACAGAGACATATCTCAATCTAACCAGCTACACTCCAGCACAGTGACATATCTCAATCTAACCAGCTACACTCTAGCACAGTGACATATCTCAATCTAACCAGATACACTCTAGCACAGTGACATATCTCAATCTAACCAGCTACACTCTAGCACAGAGACATATCTCAATGTATCCAGCTACACTCTAGCACAGAGATATATCTCAATCTAAACAGCTACACTCTAGCACAGAGACATATCTCAATGTATCCAACTACACTCTAGCACAGAGACATATCTCAATCTATCCACCTACACTCTAGCACAGTGACATGTCTCAATCTAACCAGCTACACTCTAGCACAGAGATATATCTCAATCTAAACAGCTACACTCTAGCACAGAGACATATCTCAATGTATCCAGCTACACTCTAGCACAGAGACATATCTCAATCTATCCAGGTACTCTCTAGCACAGAGACATATCTCAATCTAACCAGCTACACTCCAGCACAGTGACATATCTCAATCTAACCAGCTACACTCTAGCACAGTGACATATCTCAATCTAACCAGATACACTCTAGCACAGTGACATATCTCAATCTAACCAGCTACACTCTAGCACAGAGACATATCTCAATCTAACCAGCTACACTCTAGCACAGAGACATATCTCAATCTAACCAGCTACACTCTAGCACAGAGACATATCTCAATCTATCCAGCTACATTCTAGCACAGAGACATATCTCAATCTATCCAGCTACACTCTAGCACAGAGATATATCTCAATCTAACCAGCTACGCTCTAGCAAAGAGACATATCTCAATGTATCCAGCTACACTCCAGCACAGTGACATATCTCAATGTATCCAGCTACATTCTAGCACAGAGACATATCTCAATCTATCCAGCTACACTCTAGCACAGAGATATATCTCAATCTAGCCAGCTACACTCTAGCACAGAGATATATCTCAATCTATCCAGCTACACTCTAGCACAGAGACATATCTCAATCTAACCAGCTACACTCTAGCACAGAGATATATCTCAATGTATCCAGCTACACTCTAGCACAGAGACATATCTCAATCTAACCAGCTACACTCTAGCACAGAGACATATCTCAATCTAACCAGCTACGCTCTAGCACAGAGATATATCTCAATGTATCCAGCTACACTCTAGTACAGAGACATATCTCAATCTATCCAGCTACGCTCTAGCACAGAGATATATCTCAATCTAACCAGCTACACTCTAGCACAGTGACATAACTCAATCTAACCAGCTACACTCTAGCACAGAGACATATCTCAATGTATCCAGCTACGCTCTAGCACAGAGACATATCTCAATCTAACCAGCTACACTCCAGCACAGTGACATATCTCAATGTATCCAGCTATACTCTAGCACAGAGATATATCTCAATCTAACCAGCTACACTCTAGCACAGAGATATATCTCAATCTATCCAGCTACACTCTAGCACAGAGACATATCTCAATCTAACCAGCTACGCTCTAGCACAGAGACATATCTCAATCTAACCAGCTACTCTCCAGCACAGTGACATATCTCAATCTAACCAGCTACACTCTAGCACAGAGATATATCTCAATCTAACCAGCTACACTCTAGCACAGAGATATTTCTCAATCTATCCAGCTACACTCTAGCACAGAGATATATCTCAATCTATCCAGCTACACTCTAGCACAGAGACATATCTCAATCTATCCAGCTACGCTCTAGCACAGAGACATATCTCAATCTAACCAGGTACACTCTAGCACAGAGATATATGTCAATCTATCCAGCTACACTCTAGCACAGAGATATGTCTCAATCTAACCAGCTACACTCTAGCACAGAGATATGTCTCAATCTAACCAGCTACGCTCTAGCACAGAGACATATCTCAATCTATCCAGCTACACTCTAGCACAGAGACATATCTCAATCTAACCAGCTACACTCTAGCACAGAGACATATCTCAATCTAACTAGCTACGCTCTAGCACAGAGACATATCTCAATCTATCCAGCTACGCTCTAGCACAGAGACATATCTCAATCTAACCAGCTACACTCTAACACAGAGACATATCTCAATGTATCCAGCTACCCTCTAGCATAGAGACATATCTCAATGTATCCAGCTACACTCTAGCACAGAGACATATCTCAATCTAACCAGCTACACTCTAACACAGAGACATATCTCAATGTATCCAGCTACCCTCTAGCACAGAGATATATCTCAATCTATCCAGCTACACTCTAGCACAGAGACATATCTCAATCTAACCAGCTACACTCTAACACAGAGACATATCTCAATGTATCCAGCAATGTATCCATATATCTAACCAGCTACACTCTAGCACAGAGATATATCTCAATCTAACTAGCTACGCTCTAGCACAGAGACATATCTCAATCTATCCAGCTACGCTCTAGCACAGAGACATATCTCAATCTATCCAGCTACACTCTAGCACAGAGACATATCTCAATCTAACCAGCTACACTCTAACACAGAGACATATCTCAATGTATCCAGCTACCCTCTAGCACAGAGACATATCTCAATGTATCCAGCTACACTCTAGCACAGAGACATATCTCAATCTAACCAGCTACACTCTAACACAGAGACATATCTCAATGTATCCAGCTACACTCTAGCACAGAGATATATCTCAATCTATCCAGCTACACTCTAGCACAGAGACATATCTCAATCTAACCAGCTACACTCTAACACAGAGACATATCTCAATGTATCCAGCTACCCTCTAGCACAGAGACATATCTCAATGTATCCAGCTACACTCTAGCACAGAGACATATCTCAATCTAACCAGCTACACTCCAGCACAGAGACGTATATCAGTCTAACCAGCCACACTCTAGCACAGAGACATATCTCAATCTAACCAGCTACACTCTGGCACAGAGACATATCTCAATCTAACCAGCTACACTCTAGCACAGAGACATATCTCAATCTAACCAGCTACGCTCTAGCACAGAGATATATCTCAATGTATCCAGCTACACTCTAGTACAGAGACATATCTCAATCTATCCAGCTACACTCTAGCACAGAGATATATCTCAATCTAACCAGCTACACTCTAGCACAGAGACATAACTCAATGTATCCAGCTACACTCTAGCACAGAGACATATCTCAATCTAACCAGCTACACTCCAGCACAGTGACATATCTCAATCTAACCAGCTACACTCTAGCACAGAGATATATCTCAATCTAACCAGCTACACTCTAGCACAGAGATATATCTCAATCTAACCAGCTACACTCTAACACAGAGACATATCTCAATGTATCCAGCAATGTATCCATATCTCTAACCAGCTACACTCTAGCACAGAGATATATCTCAATCTAACTAGCTACGCTCTAGCACAGAGACATATCTCAATCTATCCAGCTACGCTCTAGCACAGAGACATATCTCAATCTAACCAGCTACACTCTAACACAGAGACATATCTCAATGTATCCAGCTACCCTCTAGCATAGAGACATATCTCAATGTATCCAGCTACGCTCTAGCACAGAGACATATCTCAATCTAACCAGCTACACTCTAACACAGAGACATATCTCAATGTATCCAGCTACCCTCTAGCACAGAGATATATCTCAATCTATCCAGCTACACTCTAGCACAGAGACATATCTCAATCTAACCAGCTACACTCTAACACAGAGACATATCTCAATGTATCCAGCAATGTATCCATATATCTAACCAGCTACACTCTAGCACAGAGATATATCTCAATCTAACTAGCTACGCTCTAGCACAGAGACATATCTCAATCTATCCAGCTACGCTCTAGCACAGAGACATATCTCAATCTAACCAGCTACACTCTAACACAGAGACATATCTCAATGTATCCAGCTACCCTCTAGCATAGAGACATATCTCAATGTATCCAGCTACACTCTAGCACAGAGACATATCTCAATCTAACCAGCTACACTCTAACACAGAGACATATCTCAATGTATCCAGCTACCCTCTAGCACAGAGATATATCTCAATCTATCCAGCTACACTCTAGCACAGAGACATATCTCAATCTAACCAGCTACACTCTAACACAGAGACATATCTCAATGTATCCAGCTACCCTCTAGCACAGAGACATATCTCAATGTATCCAGCTACACTCTAGCACAGAGACATATCTCAATCTAACCAGCTACACTCTAACACAGAGACATATCTCAATGTATCCAGCTACACTCTAGCACAGAGATATATCTCAATCTATCCAGCTACACTCTAGCACAGAGACATATCTCAATCTAACCAGCTACACTCTAACACAGAGACATATCTCAATGTATCCAGCTACCCTCTAGCACAGAGACATATCTCAATGTATCCAGCTACACTCTAGCACAGAGACATATCTCAATCTAACCAGCTACACTCCAGCACAGAGACGTATATCAGTCTAACCAGCCACACTCTAGCACAGAGACATATCTCAATCTAACCAGCTACACTCTGGCACAGAGACATATCTCAATCTAACCAGCTACACTCTAGCACAGAGACATATCTCAATCTAACCAGCTACGCTCTAGCACAGAGATATATCTCAATGTATCCAGCTACACTCTAGTACAGAGACATATCTCAATCTATCCAGCTACACTCTAGCACAGAGATATATCTCAATCTAACCAGCTACACTCTAGCACAGAGACATAACTCAATGTATCCAGCTACACTCTAGCACAGAGACATATCTCAATCTAACCAGCTACACTCCAGCACAGTGACATATCTCAATCTAACCAGCTACACTCTAGCACAGAGATATATCTCAATCTAACCAGCTACACTCTAGCACAGAGATATATCTCAATCTAACCAGCTACACTCTAGCACAGAGACATATCTCAATCTAACCAGCTACGCTCTAGCACAGAGACATATCTCAATCTAACCAGGTACACTCTAGCACAGAGATATATCTCAATCTAACCAGCTACACTCTAGCACAGAGATATGTCTCAATCTAACCAGCTACACTCTAGCACAGAGATATATCTCAATCTAACCAGCTACACTCTAGCACAGAGACATATCTCAATCTATCCAGCTACGCTCTAGCACAGAGACATATCTAAATCTAACCAGCTACACTCTAACACAGAGACATATCTCAATGTATCCAGCTACGCTCTAGCACAGAGATATATCTCAATCTATCCAGCTACGCTCTAGCACAGTGACATATCTCAATCTAACCAGCCACACTCTAGCACAGAGATATATCTCAATCTAACCAGCTACACTCTAGCACAGAGACATATCTCAATCTATCCAGCTACGCTCTAGCACAGAGATATATCTCAATCTATCCAGCTACACTCTAGCACAGTGACATATCTCAATCTAACCAGCTACACTTTAGCACAGAGATATATCTCAATCTAACCAGCTACACTCTAACACAGAGACATATCTCAATGTATCCAGCTACCCTCTAGCACAGAGACATATCTCAATGTATCCAGCTACACTCTAGCACAGAGACATATCTCAATCTAACCAGCTACACTCCAGCACAGAGACGTATATCAATCTAGCCAGCCACACTCTAGCACAGAGACCTATCCCAATCCGACCAGTCACAATCAAAGACAGTGACGTATATCAATCCAAGCAGCCACACCCTAGCACAGAGACTTATCTGAATCTAAGCAGCCATGCTCTAGGACAGAGACGTATCTCAATCTAACCAGCCACATTCAAGGACAGAGGCAGTTTCAGGGGTGGAAAGAACACATTGCCCGACGTCCTAGTATAGTGTTTTTTTGCTCTGTCGGGCAAGCAAATGTGTATATCACGCTGTACCGGTGTCCAGTTGACTTTCTAATGTTAGATACGTCGTATATTTAAAATTCAGCAAGAAATTATCAACATATTCCTCCGATTACCTGCCGGGTCGCACATGTTTTGCTCAGAAAAAAATAATTTAAAGTATTCTTTCTTAGTTTCTAACGCTTATCATTTTCGTACAAACTCCTAACCTCGACATTGATAGTCCATGTTTGCAGTCTTATAACTTTGACATGCACTGTTGTATGTTTGTTAGATATTTTTAACGAAAGCTCTATACATTGACTTCGCTATGCATATTGGTGACCTCAGTAAATTTACATGCGCAGTTGTGAGTTTGTTTGAATTCTTGGTAAACGATTTGCAGTGACGAGATTTTGTCTGCTTCAATATCGATCGGGATGTCAAAACAATGCTCACTTGATGAGTTTGTTTTTAAATGTTGCACGCCCACTACAGAGAAGAAAGAAAATGAAGTAAATATAGATAAAAACTAACTATATGGTAATGGGAAGAGGGAACGCATATTACAAGCAACGTCGGCTGAAGAGTATCCATGAGTTAGGTACACTAGAAACAAAGATCTAATGACATACGCAGTTTGTTGTAAATACCCCTCAGTTTCATCGGGAAAGCGGAATACATTTCTGGAAGGGACTTCTCATTTTAGGATTTATTATCATAAGTCACACAGTGCATCTGATGTTCACAGAGAATGTGAAATTGTGGACAAACACAACGTAAACTGTCAGAGTGGGGCATTCAGAGATGCAGCTAGCAGTTGTAGCAGGGAGGGCAGTACATCTAGTGGTCAGTCTGTGGCATTTCCTATACTCAAGGCATTCAAAAACTTGGATAAAACTGTCTATGGAATGATTACACGATGCCATTTAGAAAGTGGTCAAATGCAACATATGTCATATTTGGGATTTCACTTTCTTGGTAAAGTACAAATTCTAGTACTTTTTTTCGGTTGAGTCCCATCCGGGATTCGAACCCGCACCCTCAGAGTCAGGCACCTAATCGCCAGCACACAAAGTCAGCCGCCTAGCCCGCTCAGCCACCGCGACTGTGTGGAAGTCGCGGTGGCTGAGCGGGCTAGGCGGATTTCTCGGTCACTTATAAGACAGCTTGGATACAGATTGACTATTGGTTTGATCGTTGACCAATCGATATGCTGGATTTCGTTTTTATCAACTCTAGCTATCATGAAAAAGTTTGTGTATCGTGAACATACACAATCGTAAGGATGCCTGAAATGTACACGCAGGACTAAGAAGCACTTTGACGAGCTTATTTTTCTTTAAAGCGCTCAAATCGCTACAATTCAATTGTTTTTACCCCGGATAACCCAGTCCAACCATTGAGTAAGGATAGTTTTTATTTGCATATGCATTTTGCGCACACTACTTGTAATCAAACGTAATGGCTTGCTGAAATGTCAATATAATCTGCAAATTGTTGCGAATAAATATCCCAATTCAAGTACATGTATTATAGAATTAAAATAAGTTACACGATACTGATTTAATGTGATGTATACACTTGCATTTGAATCTCCCCAAATATTTATGAAGATGGGCATACTTATATTTGTTTTGAAAGCAAAGGAATTTCAGAAGATTGACAAAGGACTCCTCAAAATGAATGAATGAATGATTTAATTTAGAGGAAGATTTTGTAACCTTGTCACCGTTAATTCAATCAATGTGCAAACAGAGTATCTTAGTATTCACTTGAGTGACGAGTAACAAACACTTACCTCCTGTAACAACATCTCATAATCTCCTTTCTTGCAGACGTGTTCATTTGCCTGTATAAGCCACCGACATTGCGAGCAATTGTTATCAAAACACATTAATAGTTCTTCTGATTAACACAGAAAGTAACCTCTTTTGTAAGAAAAGGTAATCTTTGATCATTACTGCTAAATTGAATGAAATAATAGGTACAATACGAATTTAAAATTTAGAACCCCCAATATGCGGCTCTCGCTGAATGAGGGTTGCTTTTCATCACCCCCAATATGCGGCTCTCGCTGAATAAGAGGTGCTTTTTGTAACCCCCAATATGCGGCTCTCGCTGTGAGAAGCTAATTAATTTGCCCCACATATGCGTCTCTCAACCTTAATGAGTTAAAGGCAAACTTTGTCACAATTCTAAGTGATGGCAGCACTGACTCTATTGTCACAGAGCAGTAGACAGTTTTTATCTACTATGTAAGCCAGGATGGAGAACCCTTTTCAGTCCATGCTGAAACAATGTCTTTAGAACACAGTCATGCTGATGGTGTTCTAAATGGAATAAAAGAGGCTGTCAAGGGAATTGGACTGTAATACAATAATATAGTTGATCCCAGCAGTAAGGGTCCCAAACTGGTTTCAGTTAATTTTGATGGGGCCTCCGTAATGATGGGCATGAGAAGTAGGGTAGCTGCCAAATTTCTTCCTGATGCAAACTATGATGTCCCAATACACTGTGTCGCGCGCAAGTTAGAACTAGCTGTTCTTGATGCTGTTAACGATTTGCCACAGATTACAAAATTTGAGGAAACATTAAAACAGATCTTACAGTAGTCCCAAAATGAGGAGGAGGTGAGATCCATTGCTGAATTGTTTGAAATTGATCTTGTTACCCTAGGTTATGTGAAGCATGTATGATAACTAGCTAGTTACAAAACTGTACTGTTGCATGTAGAGAGTAACAGAGGCAAGAGGCATGTTGAACCAAATGAAAACAGTTAGTTTCATCAAGATTATGCACACTTTTAGATGTATAACCCATACTTACTGACATGTCACTGATTTTCCAAACTGAAGACCTCCTGATCACATGTATATAGCCAGCTGGAGGGACTTAGTCTCAAGCTTGTGAATCTGAAGGTTGACCCGATAAACTCAGGAGAACACATCAAGTAATTCTGTGACAAGTATCAGTCACATTCTTTAGAATTTGATGGAGTCAAACTGAAAGGTAACTGCCGACCTGTAGACATGAAAGAAGACACTCACATTCATTTCTTCTTTCAAAGACAATGTCATCCAATATGTGGACAACAGGTTTTCATGTTCCAATGAAAAAACATTGAAGTGTTTCAGTGTTGTATTTGATTATACATACCAGTTGGCCATGTGATGATCGAGTCCAGCTAGCTACTCATGGGAAGGAAGAGCTGTGTGATTTGCTGACCCATTTCAGGCCACTCTTCAATGAGATCACCAAGTTGTGTATTTAGCAGTACACTGAGTTAAAGGGGCACTTGAAAGGAACCAGGTGTCATTTGATACCTGTGTCACACTTCTCAGGAACAAACCACCAAGGTTTAAGGCTGTCTGTAAACTTCTTTAACTTACGTTCACCAATAGTCCAAGCACTGCAATCTGTGAGCACATTTTTTCTTTAATGAACTTGCTGAAAACAGAAAAGAGAACACTGTTAAATCACGAACCCTGAACCACCTGCTCATGATTATGACACATGGTCCAAAGCAAAAGAAGGACTTTATTCCAAAATCAGCAATCGGACAGTGGCTTGTCTCATGTGAAACAGGAAGTTCAAGAAGACTTTCAAGTCTGAAGGACTTTAAACCTATGAATGCATCATCATATCTCAGGAAGCTGGAAGGATATGTGACAATTATCCCATTGCCAAACACTGTGTCTCTTTAAGTCTTGTATGTGAATGTCAGTCACTCAATGAATACCACTATCAGATTAAAGAATTATGTTAAATGAACTTAACATTTATCACATTTTATTTTATCTGTGTCAAACTGAATAATTAAAATTATCAAATAATCAGGAACACACAAATTTCACACAGTTTATTCTTTAAAACCTGAATACACTTTTATAGCTAGTGATAGTATCATACACCAGCATAATGACCACTGCAGTATAGTAAGATATTGATCATAATAGTTAGTGTCTTCTTGTTTTGTGTCTTGTTAAACTCATATACCTTGAATCATTACACACTCACTTTGTCAGTATGAAATCTCCATCATAATTCTATGAATATATTGTACTAGTATCACAGGGCAAGTGTTTTCACATGTATCACTGTACCAGTGTACAGTAGCACTTTGAAAGTTATTTCCACCCCTGAGTTTAAACAGCTGCTCTGTAAGACAATGACATATCTCCACCTAAACAGCCATACTTTAGGACAGCTACATATCTCAATGTAATCAGCCATTGTCCAGGATATCATCACATCTATCTCAGTCTTGTTTACTTTTCAGTCATTTTTCCACACTGTTCTGGTGAACAGTGTTTACTGCACCAAGGTGGTGGACAACAACCTCCACCTCACAAACTGGCGCCGCAAACAGGGCTGCAAGTGTCAGCATAAACACGTCGTTGACTGGTGCGGCTGCTCCCCAAATGACTTCAAGATCTCTGATCTTGACAGACTCATGGTATGTTCACATTTGTATGGACACTGTGAGGTTGTAGATCTGAACAGTCAGGTGGTAGATTGACATCCATATGAACATAGTGAGATTGCATCCATGTACATCTAAACAGAGGCATGGTAGATGGTGGTCAGTGGTCAGTGTGTGACCATGTACATCTAAAGAGACATCAGTAACTACCTGGACATTGTTATATCATGTGCATGTCTTCCATAAGCTGAGGAATTTCTTTGCTGCGTACAACTGATAACAAAATGTGTTCATAACAGTGACTACTTTGGAGCCTTCATGTTGTTGAAACTCTGTTGCTGGATAATTTTTTTATCTTTTTCAGAACTATGAGCAAAAACCAATTTTCTTTGCAAGGAAATTTGAGCCTATAGTGAACCAAGAAATAATCAATAGTTTAGATGTCTATTTATTCGGTAATTTCCAACAAGGTAAGAATTTTTTTAACATCTCCAAGATATATGTAATTGAAAAAAAATGATCTGCAGGAGCCAGTTGACTGAGTTCTGATGTGATCTGCTGGGCCCATTTGGCTGAGTTCTGATCTGATCAGCTGGGCCCAGTTGACCAGGTTCTAGGCAGGCTGCAAAGTTTTTATGATTGTGTGCTCCTCTCAAAGTACACAATCTTAGACCTGTGGTGGCTGTCCTCCCAGTTATAAATTTACACAGTCTGTGTAAGTACAAACTGTACATACTGAACAGCAGGGATTCAGACAGTGGCATGCAGCAATATTCATGAAAAATGGGTTAAGAAAAGACATTTAAATGCATGATTTTTTTAGAGAAACAACTGTGTGTTTCAGACATGACTGGCTTAACAAGCTACTGGCAAAACGAATATCATCACCTGGACAAGATAGCCAAGGTCAAGGATGCGTACCCTACATTTTACCAGTCATTTGTCAGGCTGGGAGTTGCAGAACTGTCCCGACAATCTGTATCATGTACATATCGACCTATGAAAACACTGGAGGCAAATGTGTTCTATGAGGCTGACCACTTTCATGGAATCCTGGTCCTCCACCAAGTAGAGGAGGTTGCAACAGGCAACATCATCACCATGGAAACACACATGCATCCAAAACACCACTATTCCATCCTCCAACCAAAGACAATCATAGGAAGACTTCAGACTCTGGAGGTGAGACTACTGGCCCACTGGATCACCAGATCATTGGACTACTAGCCCACTAGACCATTAGACCACTGGACTGCTAGATCATTGGACTATTGCACAAAAGGCCCACTAGACCATTAGGTCACTAGCCCACGGGACCAATAGAACATTACGTCACAAGCCCACTGGACCACTAGACCATTAGGCTGCTAGACCATTAGACCATTGCACCACTAGCCCACTGGATCATTAGACCTACCCAGCAGCCCACTGGACCATTAGACCATTGTACTACTAGACCATTGTACCACTAGACTACTGTATTACTAGCCCACTATACCACTAGCCCACTTGTACCACTAGACCAGCTTGAGAACATTTGATGTGTTGGGTAGATGAAATAGCTTGGGCAGAATAGTAGAGATTATTCAAATTGTTTTTATCATCAATGATTGGATCTGATGAATGGTTGTTCAGTTCACTGAGGAAAATGTGAGAAAATTATGAGACAGTTTGCAAAACATTTGTATATGCTGATATGTACGTCAGTTAAACTATTCTTTGAGAAAATAATGATGATGTCTTTTCTTTTGCAGGTTGGAACAGATTTTGATCCCAAGGAACTGTTATTCCGAAATTATGGAAAACTTATCGGCCCATATGATGACGTGGTGTTGCGTCACGTTTGGGGAGCTGGGATTGAGTTTGTGATCTCAGTGGCATGGATTGACCCAGTCAATGTCATAGCTGCATCATATGATGTGAAAGTCCTCAGTAGTGGACATACTGGGTCACACAAACCACAACTGAACCAGCCACTGCGTCCCGGAATTTGGCAGGTGAAACTGATGTACAACCTGCAGATACTGGCAGAGACCTCCTTCCTTGTCATCCCCCTCACTGTGTACGATGGACACCCTATCTCTGCCACTGAAATATACAGAGCTCACAGTGGACCACAAGGCTTTTATGCTTCCAAGGACTTCTCTGAATTCCGGGATGTGTTGAACGTTCCTAAGCAGGCTGACCTAGAGACTCAGGCAGCAGTGAACGCCAAGAAGGTTGGGAAGGATTTGGAGAACTGGGTGGACAGTTTAGTGCCTTTGTTTTGGCAGGTTCAAAGGTCATGTACCATAGAGGATCTGTCTAACACCTGTCTTGTGTTAGAACAGTGCAAAAAAACATCGTGGAGTTCAAGATCTCCTGATCCGAAGTCAGATCTTTCAAGTGTTGGAGCTAAGTTTGCTCCAGTCAGATAACAGAAGGGGTGCTTAGGAAGTTCATTTATTCATTCAACACTAAGTCATGGTGATAAAAGGGTGTAATCTGTCGGGATTCCTCCTTGGAGGGGTGGTAAGATAGCATACCTCACTCACTCACTCACTTACTCACTCAAACATTTCAGCACTCACTCACCCCTGTATTGGAATCATGTTGATCATCAAGAAGATATCGTTCCTTTTTTCTAAGTGTTTTAGTAAGTTAGCATCAAATGTATCAAAACTTGTGTTTTATGCTGACGAAATGTGTTTTTCTTTTGCTATCAAATAATGTTTAACATTCTGATTATGAC
Source organism: Haliotis asinina (assembly GCF_037392515.1). NCBI lineage: Eukaryota > Metazoa > Mollusca > Gastropoda > Lepetellida > Haliotidae > Haliotis > Haliotis asinina. The sequence goes on along the minus strand of NC_090284.1, from coordinate 78,224,266 downwards.
ACTGATAAGTGATTGTGCCAAACAAATGCAGACATGTCTTTTTATGATCTTTTATTATTTATCAGACTTTTAAGGACTTTTTAACTTACTTTACAGGTGGTGTTTTGTCTCCTTGGAAACTAAATATTGCTGATTCAGCTTTCACAAAGTCATGGGTGGTTCGAAGATTGAGGGGATGTTCATGGAGTTCAAAGACCCCTGACATTGAAGATTTTGTGGGGGGGCGTCAGTGGAGCAAAGGGGTGAACCCCTTTCCTTTCAAAATTCGTAGATCTGCCGATGAAAGTAATGTCTGCAAGTCTTCTGTCGAGGCCCTGTTTTCTCGAAACAAACTTTAGCCTGAGTTTTAACTTAAGTTCAAGTTTTTGCTCAAAAAAATTTGAGAAAACACAGGATGCAGATAAGTTAAAAATTCAGCTGTTTCAAATTGTCAAACTCAGTATGAGATTTGAGTGAAAAGTTTAGTTTGTTAGAGAAATTGGGGCGAGGATGTACAGTTTCCTTGAAACTTGATATCAAAATGTTTGTGTCTAAATGAACAGAATCTGTGTGGTCCAACTGGGTCATCTATTGACCAGATTAACATAAGATGTGAATTTATAATAGATAACTTCAAGTTGAAAAGAGATATCCCCACCAAGGAAGTCGATTGGTCAGTCTGACCTGGATGCTCTTGGTCCAGTAAAGCATGGACTCACAACAGAAGTGTAGGTATGGTCTTGGCAACGCTGGGATGTGGGGAGTGCTCACATATCAATCAACAGATATCAAAATGATTTCTGCCCACATGTTAATAGACATACCTCACCATAGTTACTGTCAACATGTTACTAGATATACGTCACCATGGTTACTGTCAACATGTTACTAGATATACGTCACCATGGTTACTGTCAACATGTTACTAGATATACGTCACCATGGTTACTGCCAAGATGTTGGTTGACATATATCACATTTCTTACTGCTGACACATTTTATTGGTATCACCATGGTTACATATAATACATATCTCCTTTTGTTTGTGCAATGTGCAGCTTGTTTGCATGTGATGTACATACCACTGCACCCAGGACTGGCTAGTTGCTACATCACTTTATGCTACTCACCTCTTTCCACCTGTTTGTGTCCTGTGTTGATAAAGTCCCAAGTGCCTCTCTACTATGTGAATTGGTTGTAGTAAATGACATTTCTTTAGATAGTGAATGAGGAAGTAATGATTTGTACACATCCGATGAAAGTGTTTCACACAAGTGGAAGATCTGCTAATATCATCACTTACTTTGATGTTGGACTTGGAATATCCTGTAGAACTACATCCTTGGGGGCATATATACGCCAACCAATTCTTGCTCTCAAGCGCCCTCTCTATAGTAACTTATAAAAGTATTTATGCAGTAAACTGATGACATGCCCTTCTGTCTTGTCATACATTATTTGTTCACTGTGAGCTACCTTTCTGTCTTTTGACAGTGGATCTGTTCACTGTTAGCTGCCTTCTGTCTTGTCACAGGAAATCTGTTCACAGTGTGCTGCCTTCTGTCTTCTGACAGCAGATCTGTTCACTTTGAGCTGCCTTCAGTCTTGTCACAGAGGATGTGTTCACTGTGAGCTACCTTTCTGTCTTTTGACAGTGGAGCAGTTCACTGTTAGCTGCCTTCTGTCTTTTCGCAGGAAATCTGTTCACTGTGAGCTGAATTCTGTCTGGTCATGAGAGATGGTCAATGTGGGCCACCTTCTGACTTTTCACAGCAGATCTGATCACTATTGGCTGCCTTCTGTCTTGTCGCAAGGGATCTGTTCACAATGACTGCCTTGTCACAGGGCATATGTTCAATGTGAGCTGCCTTCTGTCTTGTCACAAGGGATCTGTTCACAATGACTGCCTTGTCACAGGGCATATGTTCAATGTGAGCTGCCTTCTGTCTTGTCACAAGGATCTGTTCACAATGACTGTCTTGTCACAGGGCATATGTTCAATGTGAGCTGCCTTCTGTCTTGTCACAAGGGATCTGTTCACAATGACTGCCTTGTCACAGGGCATATGTTCAATGTGAGCTGCCTTCTGTCTTGTCACAAGGGATCTGTTCACAATGACTGCCTTGTCACAGGGCATATGTTCAATATGAGCTGCCTTCTGTCTTGTCACAAGGGATCTGTTCACAATGACTGCCTTGTCACAGAGCATATGTTCAATGTGAGCTGCCTTCTGTCTTGTCACAAGGGATCTGTTCACAATGACTGCCTTGTCACAGGGCATTTGTTCAATGTGAGCTGCCTTCTGTCTTGTCACAGCAGATCTGTTCAATGTGAGCTGCCTTCTGTCTTGTCACAGCAGATCTGTTCATTGTGAGCTACCTTCTGTCTTGTCACAGCAGATCTGTTCATTGTGAGCTACCTTCTGTCTTGCGACAGGGGCTCTGTTCAATGTGAGCTGCCTTCTGTCTTGTGACAGGGGCTCTGTTCATTGTGAGCTACCTTCTGTCTTGTGACAGGGGCTCTGTTCATTGTGAGCTACCTTCTGTCTTGCGACAGGGGCTCTGTTCATTGTGAGCTACCTTCTGTCTTGCGACAGGGGCTCTGTTCATTGTGAGCTACCTTCTGTCTTGTGACAGGGGCTCTGTTCATTGTGAGCTACCTTCTGTCTTGTGACAGGGGCTCTGTTCAATGTGAGCTACCTTCTGTCTTGTGACAGGGGCTCTGTCTACTGTGAGCTACCTTCTGTCTTGTCACAGCAGATCTGTTCATTGTGAGCTACCTTCTGTCTTGTCACAGCAGATCTGTTCAATGTGAGCTACCTTCTGTCTTGTGACAGGGGCTCTGTCTACTGTGAGCTACCTTCTGTCTTGCGACAGGGGCTCTGTCTACTGTGAGCTACCTTCTGTCTTGCGACAGGGGCTCTGTTCATTGTGAGCTACCTTCTGTCTTGCGACAGGGGCTCTGTTCATTGTGAGCTACCTTCTGTCTTGTGACAGGGGCTCTGTTCATTGTGAGCTACCTTCTGTCTTGTGACAGGGGCTCTGTTCATTGTGAGCTACCTTCTGTCTTGTGACAGGAGCTCTGTTCATTGTGAGCTACCTTCTGTCTTGTGACAGGGGCTCTGTTCATTGTGAGCTACCTTCTGTCTTGTGACAGGGGCTCTGTTCATTGTGAGCTACCTTCTGTCTTGTGACAGGGGCTCTGTCTACTGTGAGCTACCTTCTGTCTTGTGACAGGGGCTCTGTCTACTGTGAGCTACCTTCTGTCTTGTGACAGGGGCTCTGTCTACTGTGAGCTACCTTCTGTCTTGTGACAGGGGCTCTGTCTACTGTGAGCTACCTTCTGTCTTGTGACAGGGGCTCCTTCTGTCTACTGTGAACTGCATCAGGATGTCTAGTTAGCTCACATGGTCCCACACCATGATGTGATGATATTCAAGTAACAGTAACTGTCAGGATGTTTGATCAGCTCTTATGGCCTTCTTGATGCACGTCATGATGTTTGACCAGCTCCTGTGACTGTTGTGACTTATGTCATGATGTTTGATCAGCTCCTGTGTAATGTTTGATTAGCTTTTGTCATTTGTTTGAGTTTCCCTTTCATTCTCATGTATGATATCCTTTTGGTTGATGCGTGTATGAAACCAGTGTTCAAGATGAGACATGAAGTGTTGGGCATGAATATGTATGAGTGTACATGTGTTTCAGTACGTTCAATACATCATCCCTCATGCAGTTGCATGCAGCAAAACGTCAACCACGGACAGTTGATGATGTTGGTGATGTTTCACCCCTGCTGACTGTATCTTTGAACAGGTTTAAGGTGATAAGATTTCATTTTTCTGATCAGATGTATCTAGTTAAAGTGCCATACCATCCTATAAGTCATATCAGTGTTTTTGTTGATACGTGTTGTGATTCATATTGAAAAAGTCTAGCAATGATGTTTTTCATTGGCCTCAAAGTTTGTTTACAACCTGGTGTTCAGTTGTTGCTAGTTTTCCGTGGACCTGACCTATAGTTTAAATGGTGTTGAAGTGTGACTGGTGTTCAGCCAACCTTGTGTTCAGTGCACCTGGTATTTGGCTGTGGCTGATGTTAAATGGTCTTGGTGTTAAATGGACTTGATGTTCATCCAAGCTGATATTCAGTGCACGAGGTGTTGAGTGTGACCTGATGTTCAATGAATTTGATGTTAAATGGACTTGGTGTTCAAGGTGCTAATTGCATCACATAATTTTTACATATATGATGATTGTTTAGTTCTAAGAATTATTTTGAAAATTTTATTTCATGTGAGTATTGAGAAGTTTTTTGCTTGTGCATATGATGATGGTGAAGTCTTTACACGTCTCAATCGGTAACAGTGGGGAAGTTTTTGCTTGTCTGTATTTTTATTACAGTGGGATGTCTTTACTTTTCTGAGCTGATAATGGTTGGGAAGTATTCTCTTGTCTGTATTTAAGATGGTGGGGAGGTTTTTACTCGTCTGTATTTATATTGGTGGGGAAGTATTTATTCATCTGTATTTATAATGGTGCGGTAGTTTTTACTCATCTGTATGTATAACTGTGGGGAGGTCTTTACTTATCTATATTTTATGAAGGTGAGGAAGTTTTTACTTGTCTGTATTTACAAAGGTGGGGAATGTGTTTACTTGTCTGAACATGATAACAGTAGGAAAGTATTTACCTGTCTGAACTGATAACTGTCTGGAGGTCTTTACTTGTCTGTATTTATAAAGGTGGGGAAGGAGAAGTCTTTGCTCGTCTGTGTCTATAACGGTGTGAAATTCTTTACTCGTCTGTATTTGTAATGGTTTGGAGACTTCACTTGTTTGAACTGATAACAGTGGGGAGATCTTTGCTTGTCGTGGGGAGGGGAGTCATGCCTGTCTGAACTGATAACGATGGGGAGATCTTTGCTTGTCTATATCTATAATGGTGGAGGAAGTCTGTATTGATCATGGTAAGGAAAGTACTTCTCAGACATATTTGTATTTGAACAATTTACATGTTGCTTGATTCCCAGTGTCTTTCATGTCAGCAGCTGATTGAAGTAATGAGGGGTAGATCGTGTCTCATGTCCTAGGGTCAGGTATATGACCTACTGAAGTAGTCACATCTCAGATCCTAGGGTCAGGTGTATGACCTACTGAAGAAGTCACATCTCAGATTCTAAGGTCAGGTGTATGACCTACTGAAGTAGTCACATCTCAGATCCTAGGGTCAGGTGTATGACCTACTGGAGTAGTCACATCTCAGATCCTAGGGGCAGATGTATGACCTGAAGTAGTCACATCTCAGAATCTAGGGTCAGGCGTGTGACCTGCTGGAGTAGTCACATCTCACATCCTAGGGTCAGGTGTATGACCTACTGAAGTAGTCACATCTCAGATCCTAGGGTCAGGCGTGTGACCTGCTGGAGTAGTCACATCTCACATCCTAGGGTCAGGTGTATGACCTACTGAAGTAGTCACATCTCAGATCCTAGGGTCAGGTGTATGACCTACTGAAGTAGTCACATCTCAGATTCTAAGGTCAGGTGTATGACCTACTGAAGTAGTCACATCTCAGATTCTAAGGTCAGGTGTATGACCTACTGAAGTAGTCACATCTCAGATCCTAGGGTCAGGTGAATGACTTAGCAAAGTTGTCACTGCACAACTGCAAGGCCAGGTGTATGAGCTACTTGTGTTAGGATATGACCTACCGAAATTGTCACCACGTAGATCCTAGGATCAAGTGTTTGACGTACTTGAGTTTCAGTATGACCTACTGAAGTTTTCACTATACAGGTCCTAGGGTCAGGTGTATGACCTATCATGGTTAGGATACGACCTGCTGAAGTTGTCAGACCTACTTGAGTTTGGATATGACCTGCTGAAGTACTGACTACACAGGTCTTAGAGTTAGGTGTATCACCTACAGAAGTAGTAGTGACTGACTGAAGGGGATGCTGTACAGATATATGTAGCCTCCGTTGGTGCAGTGGACAATGTGCCCAGTTTACAAAAATGTATCAACCATTCATTATTTGTTTTATTTGAATGATGTCACATATTTGTGGTGAAACCTCATCCATATACCTGTGATATATCCTTGTATACTGAGGTTCTTGCTTTCTTTATCTTGTGGGTAAACCTTTATTGTATGCTAGTGACACTTCATACTGAGCCAGCTAATGCCCTTTTGCACTGCTTCTGTGTGGGAATCTGACCTGGGAATGTGCTGTGTTCTGTGTGTTTTACTGGAGCATCATGTTTCATGCACATTCTTTCACTGATGCTTTTGAGGTCACCTCTGGTTGTCTCAAAAGTTTCAGCAAAACAAACTTTGCAGATTTTGCATCCTACTTCACTACAGTCCCTTCAGCTGACTCTGTTGTATGGCTGTACAATTTGTTTGACAACTGGTAGATATAGGATGATTCTGACTGATCTGAGAAGGATTGATTGTTTGTTTCAAATTGCTTCTAGTCTCATCCTGTTATGTATTTAAAGTGAATTATTCAGAAAGGAGGTGTGTCTTTGATGACCTTGAAAGAATCCTTTATGCAGAATTTATGCACCAAAGTTTATGTACAGGCCCTTGATTAATAAGGAGTAGGTCTGTGTTACTGAGACAACTCATGCAGTGTTACATGATCCTCAGAATGTACCCTGAAGATTTCTCCATGCCAGAATGACCCCTTATGTTCTGTCATTCTAGGCTGTATCTATGGTTGTCCTTCCACTCTAGATTGTCCCCCATCCCCCGATGTTCTAGTCCTTTAGGATGCCCCTCCCCCCCATCCCTTGATGTTCTACCCTTCAAGGATGACCCCATCTCCATTGTTCTACCCCTTTAGGATGCCCCCATCTCCTGTGTTCTACCACTCTAGGATGCCCCCCATGATGTTCTAGGATGCTGTCTTAACTGCTTCAGGTTGCCCTTGTATGTTCTCCACACTCCACAGTACTTACTTTGACATGAAATCTATATTTGTCTTCCATCATGTCAACACTTGAGAAGTTTTGTATTCATATTTTTATTACACAAACTTTGAATAAAATATGCATTTGTTTTATGTTTTTGTCTGTTGTTTTCATGTCTACAAAGTTGATGTTGCAAAAATACTGTTATTAGAGGCCTAATCTCACACACACACTCTTTTTCTCTCATATAATCATTCACACGTCTGTTGACTTTAGGAACCTAGCAATCTGATATTCCCTTTAGAGATACATCGCCCCTTTGATACCATTGATCACTGTCCTAGCCCAAACTTCATCACTCTCATTCCCCAACTCATCCCTTGTGTTGTACTGGTGTCTCTCACTGTCCCATGTTGTACTGATGTCTCTCACTGTCCCATGTTGTACTGGTGTCTCTCACTGTCCCATGTTGTACTGGTGTCTCTCACTGTCCCATGTTGTACTGGTGTCTCTCACTGTCCCATGTTGTACTGATGTCTCTCACTGTCCCATGTTGTACTGGTGTCTCTCAATGTCCCATGTTGTACTGGTGTCTCTCACTGTCCCATGTTGTACTGATGTCTCTCACTGTCCCATGTTGTACTGATGACTCTCACTGTCCCATGTTGTACTGGTGTCTCTCACTGTCCCATGTTGTACTGATGTCTCTCACTGTCCCATGTTGTACTGGTGTCTCTCACTGTCCCATGTTGTACTGGTGTCTTTCACTTTCCACCTGCAGATGTCAATGGATGTGAGTAAAAGGTATACCCTACCCAACCTTCCTTGTTTAATCTGTGTGATATATACCCCAACCCAACCTTCCTTGTTTAATCTGTGTGATATATACCCCAACCCAAACTTCCATGTTTAATCTGTGTGATATATACCCCAACCCAACCTTCCATGTATAATCTATGTGATATATACCCCTACCCAACCTTCCATGTTTAATCTGTGTGATATATACCCCTACCCAAACTTCCATGTGTATTCTGTGTGATATATACCCCTACCCAACCTTCCATGTTTATTCTGTGTGATATATACCCCTACCCAATCTTCCATGTTTAATCTGTGTGATATATACCCCTACCCAAACTTCCATGTTTATTCTGTGTGATATATACCCCTACCCAAACTTCCTTGTTTAATCTGTGTGATATATACCCCAACCCAACCTTCCATGTTTAATCTGTATGATATATACCCCTACCCAACCTTCCATGTTTAATCTGTGTGATATATACCCCAACCCAACCTTCCTTGTTTAATCTGTGTGATATATACCCAACCCAAACTTCCATGTTTAATCTGTGTGATATATACCCCAACCCAACCTTCCTTGTTTAATCTGTGTGATATATACCCCTACCCAACCTTCCGTGTTTAATCTGTGTGATATATACCCCAACCCAACCTTCCATGTTTAATCTGTGTGATATATATACCCCTACCCAACCTTCCTTGTTTAATCTGTGTGATATATACCCCAACCCAAACTTCCATGTTTAATCTGTGTGATATATACCCCAACCCAACCTTCCTTGTTTAATCTGTGTGATATATACCCCTACCCAACCTTCCTTGTTTAATCTGTGTGATATATACCCCAACCCAACCTTCCATGTTTAATCTGTATGATATATACCCCTACCCAACCTTCCATGTTTAATCTGTGTGATATATAACCCAACCTTCCTTGTTTAATCTGTGTGATATATACCCCAACCCAACATTGCATTCTAGCAAGTGAAATTCATCACCAATTTTACTCTTACATGACACACAATCCATATTTTCTTTCTCGATTTTATACCCCCTGCCAGTTTCGGTATGGAGTGTATGGTTACGGGTTCTATGTTTTGTCATATGAATAAGAAGATCTGTAGGAAGTTGCAACTGATAGGTTTCAATGTAAAGATTATCCTTAAACATACTGTAATGTAGGCCTTTCGATATTTACGTTCTCTCCATGTTTGTAAGAACTGATCAACGAGTACTGTTTTATCATTATTTACCAGTCAGTGGGTACTCTGAGACTCATGTAACTGCCAAATGTAACTAAAGCCTGTACTTTCCAAAACAGATTTTACTTCCGCAATTAGTGGCTATTTGGCATTTGCCTGAGAATTTTGCAAACTGAACATTAATTTATACATGACGTTTGATAGTTGACCACGAGACGATAATAAGATGCGCCAATTTGATAACATTCTCAGTTTGATAGAAGTTTGCCCCACACCTCAGCACCATACAATTTTGATCGTTATTTTGTGAATTACTTAATATTTCAGCAAAACCACGTTTGTAGTTATTAAATGAAGTTTTCCAAATTTTAGTGTAAAATTTCACAAGCATTCAAGAATTTTGAGCGAATTGATTTATCCGTATTTAATCCAAAACACACGTTTCGATACAAAGTAATTACGCCGGAAAGCTCCACACTTACTATTACTCCAAGGTTTATACGTTTTACAACTTTTGGTTGCATTAAACTTAGCGGTACCAAATGTATTCTTAGCAGCGCAAACATATTTGACAAATCATCACAAACAGAATGTACACATTATGCAGCACGAGCATAGCTCACATTTGTCACGCATGTACACACAGTGTGTTTACAAGACATCAATCAGTATTATTTATTAATACCAAAGCTGTTTACATTAGTGCGGGGTGAATGTTCTTGTGTCTTCTCATCCCCGATGCGCATATCTGTACACATACAAGAAGATGTCACACCACTATGTACATTGAAGAATAACATGCCCCACTGTCCATCTGGCTTCATAGTGACTCTGTGTAATGACAACAACCAACAGTAGTATCACCACACTGTACATCAACCTTCAGCTGGATGAACTCAGAAATCCTTCATGAATATATTCTCCTGGTACATCATGTCGTGCATCAGAACAGGGTTAGCATCTACACAGAAACATGGCATTTATTACAATAGAGAAGTTATTCCTCTTCAGTCCGGAATAGTTTTACAAATAATTTTACTGAGAGATCTTAGCTGGAACATATGTTTAATCTGTAGATATTACAATGGTCTTAGTCTATAAGCCGCTGCGTTTAAGTGGGTCTGCAGCTGTCGAAATCACCTAAATGTGACCGTTTTAATTAATCCCGAGTGTGGAGAGTAATAATCTCAGTCTCATGAAATCAGATCTGAGATGTGAGATCTGAGGGCCTCCCGTAATGGTCGGCGTTAGATCAGCCTTTCATCACGCCAATCAGAGCGTCGGATTTAAGCCGGGTTTGTACTACCATGGCGGTCAAGTCACGTTGTCAATGCCTTCCTCATCAACACCTTCACTGATCGTTGGAAGACTGGAGGTGAAAAGGTTTGTTTATCTTAAGTCTTTTTACAATATTTCGTAGCTTCATCTACCTTGATGTGACTGGGATTGGACGCTATAGCACACTGGTGAATGAAGCAAACGCACACACAACACATGTACACAAGAACGCGAGTGTGTGTCTACTCTTAACGTCATACAAAACTGTCGTGCAGCCATGTAACTGACTGACCACGTTATATACACTGTTGTGTAGCCATGCACTAATGTCGACGTTATACAACACTGTTGTGTAGACATGTTCTGACTGTCCACGTTATCCTCTGTTGTATAGCCATGTTCTGACTGTCGATGTTATACACTGTTGTATAGCCATGTTCTGACTGTCCACGTTATACACTGTTGTGTAGCCATGTTCTGACTGTCCACGTTATACACTGTTGTATAGCCATGTTCTGACTCTCGATGTTATACACTGTTATGTAGCCATGTTCTGACTGTCCACGTTATACACTGTTGTGTAGCCATGTTCTGACTGTCGATGTTATACACTGTTGTGTAGCCATGTTCTGACTGTCGATGTTATACACTGTTGTATATCCATGTTCTGACTGTCGATGTTATACACTGTTGTATAGCCATGTTCTGACTGTCGATGTTATACACTGTTGTATAGCCATGTTCTGACTGTCCACGTTATACACTGTTGCGTAGCCATGTTCTGACTGTCGATGTTATACACTGTTGTATATCCATGTTCTGACTGTCGATGTTATACACTGTTGTATAGCCATGTTCTGACTGTCCACGTTATACAACAATGTCGTGTAGCCATGTTCTGACTGTCGATGTTATTCAACACTGTTGCGTAGCCATGTAACTGGCTGTCGGTGTTATACAACAATGTTGTGTAGCCATGTTCTGACTGTCCACGTTATACACTGTTGTACAGCCATGTAACTGACTGTCCACGTTATACACTGTTGCGTAGCCATGTTCTGACTGTCGATGTTATACACTGTTGTATAGCCATGTTCTGACTGTCGATGTTATACACTGTTGTATAGCCATGTTCTGACTGTCGATGTTATTCAACACTGTTGCGTAGCCATGTAACTGGCTGTGGGCGTTATACAACAATGTTGTATAGCCATGTTCTGACTGTCCACGTTATACACTGTTGTGTAGCCATGTATTAAGGTAGGCGTTATACAACACTGTTATGTAGATATGTTCTGATGTCGACGTTATACAACACTGTTGTGCAGAGATGTACTATTGTCGACGTTATACAACACTGTTGTGCAGTCATGTTCTGACTGAACCTGACTTGGAATTCAGATTTTGTATAATTATTTGCATGCAGGCGAGATAGCCGCCCACACTGATGCCACTGTCACGTCGCTGTGTTCTGTCTGTGTATGCTGTGTTCGGGCTGTTGATCATGACGTTGCAGCTCCGGTGGATGACCTTGACCTCTCTACACAAACGGCAGCTGAAACACAGCTTGAGTGAGTTTGAGTTTCCACTATGTGTACCTCCTTTACAACACATCATGAGAACAAGCTGTAAAAGGCTTATACAGGGCGATGAAGCTGAGATTAACAGGACTAGCATCCTTAGTACCAAGGACCTTCACCTTCAGAAGGACCTAAACGTTCATATTGGTGAGTTGAGGTCATGCAGTAACTATCTGCGGTCAAGGCGATTCATTCACCACGCAATGAGAACGGAACTGGACTTTCCTATAGCTTATAGTATTTTAATATTTAAAGATTTCGATCAGTTTGTGTCTTTACTTGAGGCTATCTGGAGACCCCAGAATGTATACTGTGTCCACGTGGACTGGAAGAGCAGCCACGTGTTCCACGTCGCCGTGAGGAGACTAACGTCATGCTTCACAAACGTCTTCATTGCGTCTAGAACAGTGAGGGTGCAGTGGGGGACATTTACCGTCCTGGAACCTGAACTTGTGTGCATGAAGGACATGTGGAGGTTGCAAACAAAATGGCGCTATTTCATAAACCTGACGGGTCAGGAGTTTCCTCTGAAGACAAACTACGAGCTGGTGAAAATCCTCCAAGCATATAACGGCACGAATGACATCTTCGGGACATCTAGAAGGTAGGTACAGGTATAACCATCACGAGCATCACTTAACTCTAATCACGTCGTGCCCGATATGCACACTACTGCTGCTACTTCTACTACTGCTACTGCTGCTACTGCTACTGCTGCTGCTGCTACTGCTGCTACTACTACTGCTGCTACTGCTACTGCTGCTGTTACCGCGCTACTGCTACTGCTGCTACTGTTACTGCTGCTACTACTACTACTGCTACTGCTACTACTACTACTACTGCTACTGCTACAGCTGCTACTACTACTGCTACTGCTACTGATACTACTACTACTGCTACTGCTGCTGCTGCTACTACTACTACTGCTACTACTACTGCTGCTGCTGCTACTACTACTACTACTGCTGCTACTACTACTACTGCTACTGCTGCTACTGCTACTGCTACTGCTGCTACTGCTGCTGCTGCTGCCGCTACTGCTGCTACTGCTACTACTGCTACTGCTACTGCTACCGCTACTGCTGCTACTGCTGCTGCTACTGCTACTACTGCTACTGCTGCTACTGCTACTACTACTACTGCTACTGCTACTGCTACTACTACTACTGCTACTACTACTACTGCCCGATATGCACACTACTACTGCTACTGCTACTGCTACTACTACTGCTGCTACTGCTACTACTACTACTACTGCTACTACTACTACTGCTACTACTGCTACTGCTGCTGCCACTACTACTACTACTACTGCTGCTACTGCTACTGCTACTGCTACTGCTGCTGCTACTACTACTACTACTGCTGCTACTACTACTACTGCTACTGCTACTGCTGCTACTGCTACCGCTACTGCTGCTACTGCTGCTGCTACTGCTTCTACTGCTGCTACTGCTGCTACTGCTACTACTGCTACTGCTAATACTACTACTACTGCTGCTACTGCTGCTGCTACTGCTACTGCTACTACTGCTACTGCTGCTACTGCTGCTACGTCTTAGGGCTAAGAGTATTATGCTTACAGGCTAATTGTGCACTTTCTGGAAGTACAACCTTAGTCGTCATTTAACACATACTTGTGGACGATATGTTTACAGGGCAAATAAAGGTCGGTGGAGTGGAGCCTTACCTGCGCCACATGCAATAACGCCCATGAAAGGACCAGTCCACGTGATAGCGTCACGTGGCTTTGTCGAATTCGTTTTGCATTCGCACGTGGCGCATGATTTTCTGCAGTGGACGACAAAGACAAAGTACCCAGATGAGACGTTTTTCGCCTCACTGAACAACAACAAACATCTGGAAGTCCCTGGACATTACGCAGGTAAACACAGGTCACAGGTCATCGCTGTCACGACGTCAAAAAACCCCAACAAAACAACGTCTTCTCCGTGTCATAGCGTCTCTATGTCTACGGCGGCAAATAAACGTCATAGCTACTATGAGTCACGCAGGTAACTAAACGTCATAGCTTCTCTGTGTCACGCGGGTAACTTAACGTCATAGCTTCTATGTGTCACGCAAGTAACTAAACGTCATAGCTTCTCTGTGTCATGCAGGTAACTAAACGTCATAGCTTCTCTGTGTTACGCAGGGAAACACAGGGCGTAGCCCATCCGTCACCATTTGTGACATACCAGATGCACAGAGAACACATCTTACTTTCACGAGTTTCCACTTGTTATTTCACAACTACACACAATACCAAGAACACTCAGTTCTACAGCTAAATAGAGAACACTTTTAACTCTATCGAAACTGAGCAGCTAAATAGATAACCTGTATCTCTAACGAGGTGTAACGGCTCTTTGTCTCTAACGAGATGCAAAATCTGAACAGAGAAAATTCATCCAATTCCCTAATCGACCGAGACATTACAGCCAAGCGGAGAGCACTCCGCCATATCCTTCACTTCTACTGGAGCTGCTACTACCATGCTGAATATATTTGCCTTCAGTAAAACTGACCCGTGAAGGTCGAGGGGTAGAATAGGCCTTCAGCAACCCATGCTTGTCGTAGGAGGCGACTAACGGGATCGGGTGGTCAGATTAGCTGGCTTGGTTGACACGTCATCGGTTCCCAATTGCGCAGATCGATGCTCATGTTGTTGATCACTGGATTGTCTGGTCCAGACTCGATTATTTACAGACCGCCACCATATAGCTGGAATATTGCTGAGTACAGCGTAAAACTAAACTCACACACATTTCAGTAAAACTCTAGATCTGGTAACCAGTTGGGTGCCAGATACGTGTATTGTGTGTTACCTTTCAGCCGATAACCTCCAGTTGTGTAGTGAGTTTGTACACAGCAGGTAAAGCTGTGAAGTTACAGCACCATGACCAGTTTGCATTTCTGTATTCCAGGAGATCCAGAAAATAGAGACCGGAAGTTCTTTGGTCGCTATAAGATCTGGAAAGACTACGGTTTGCCCTGTCGGGGACGGTATGTCCGACTCATCTGTGTTTTTGGGGTGGGAGACCTAGCCAGGCTTACCACAGCTGTAGGACTGTTTGCCAACAAGTTCCACGCCAGCTTCCAACCCATGGCCTATCAGTGCGTGAGAGAATGGTACTTCCAGAAAGTAGAGCGAGAACTACATGGACACCTGGACTTTGATGTCAGCCTATACAGGCAACACGCGGAACGGGCTTCTCGTGACAGTAATGCTGTATAGCTGGGTTGCGGGTGGTGATTTAAACTCACGGTAAATATGTCTCCGAGCAATAAAGTGCAGATCATGTTCCGTGAGCATCGATGCATGACGTCTTCTTGTACAGAAAATCAAACAATTCTTTCAACATCGTTGACTGTGTGCTGGCGATGAGGTGACGGACTCTGGAAATGCGGGTTCGAATGCGGGCTCGAATCCCACATGGGACTCATCAGAACAACTGGAAATTTGCACTCCTTTTCTTCCTTGAAGTAGGATGGAATGTGTGTGTCTCCCAGTTCGACATACACAATGGCTGTATGGAGTAGTGGTTACAGGTACAATAGAGTATCATACGTCACTTTTCATACAGATTTGCAATATGATAAATGTAAAACGTCTTTATGCCGTAAATTCTCAAATGTATTTACATTTAGGTGCAATACAGCTTTTTCAGAAGAACAAAATTGACCTATGTTCTACAATGCCGAAATAAACGAAAAGCAACGAATAACGATTAACGATTTAGATGTCCAGAAGAAAAGTTGTAAAAAAAGCTCTGCTTCGAGACAAAGGTAAACCATTTAAAGTCACCATTTTCAACTTTGGAAACATGAAACAACTGTTGTAGAATGTGTAAAACTGTAAAAGAATCTTTTAAATCATTTTCTGCTGTTTGAGATTAATAAGTACAAGTAATACGCGTCCTTGATCTTGTGAAAAGGTGATTAAGAACATTTCAGTTTATCCTTGTTAACGTTTGCTTGCAAAGTAACATTTCTTCATTGTCTGTAAACACATAGCAATATGAGTCGCCAAAACGCAGCAATATTCAAGCAGTACTGGCATTCACTTGACGTGTAGGATGGTCCTATAGGTGATATAGAGTGTCTAGAATACATGATTTGACTGGGGTGGTGCAGGTGGAGACGACATACAATGCTGGTGCCTCCATATCACGGTTGCAAGATTTATTCAGCGCTAAAGACATACTGGGGTCACCGTGGACAGATCAAGAAATGTCACTCCACGCACAACGCCAGCTGGAGATAGGTACCCCGGTATTAAGGAATGAGGGTAACGTTTGTTTTGGCGTTAAGTGAGTGTTTCAGGTGCTTCATGACATGATGTATATACTGGTAATTCCAAATATCCATTTTTGATCAATTCTAATTGGCACCCACAGCTTTACTCAGAGTAGTCTTAAATCGTCTTAATTCAGTACTTCAGTACTGTGAACAACGTCTGACCATAACGTGTATTCTTTCTGTGTCTGTACAGAAGAGAATTTTCATGTTACTGCGACACCTTTGTTTAATAAAGTGGACATAATAAATTTCTTTACTTTATGTGACCAAATCATGTTTTAATCATCATTAGCTTAATAGTTTATACATTTCAATTTTAAGTATTGTATATAGTTAATATATAGTTTATATGTGTCAGCTTTTATGTGTACAAATACAATATAACAAACCCTCTCAGTTAAATGTATCCATGCACCCGCAGTCACTCAAATTAACAATATCCACTCTACTGGGTCAGGCCAGGTTCTGACCAATGCGCTTACACTCTGCTCATGCTTCTTTTGTCCTTCCGTCTCAGTTTCTCTGGTCATCTTACCACCTATTGTCTGCTAAGTTTTAAAGGTTTGGGTCACACATAGTTTGCTGGCAGTCAGATCAATATATTGGATGTTTTGTGGAATATTCTGGGATTTAAGGAGGAGTTTATTTATCAGGTTAGTACATATATTGTATATGTATTTATGGTATTGTATATAGTGTACTCCTTACAGAAGTGTTATAGTAATACTTCCGTGTATGACTGTATGTATCTATTGTTCTCCAACTAGCAGTACAATCGGTTGTATGTGTAATTTAAGTGAAATTTATCTACATTACGTCATTGAATATCAATTACCTATTTACATTAAATATGGCATATACAGTTGATCTCTAACAGTCTAAAGCTAACTAGACACAATTATAACTTAACATATGGCGTGAATGTATAATCGTGTGAATGTGATATGAAATGGTGAGAGTAGATGTGAGATTTGTTGATTGTAACATACATATCTTATTTACCATTATTAGTATTATCAAGGTTGTGTTTTAATTTTCTTAAAATGATCTGCGACTACGTGACTGCATGAGAGATTGTACTTTATAGGACTTAAGTATTAGATATGCATTTTCCTCAGCTATATGTGTGATATATTTACTGAATATTCTAAATAATTTACGTATGTATGAATAATTTTCATGTTGCTATTTATATCTAAAATGTATCTATCAGGGCTAGCTGTATTCCGTGAATATATGGAAAGTGTAATACATCTATATGCATGCTATGTTATGTATGCTAAGCTCAAATATGTAGTTACATATATGTATGTTTTCAGCGTGACCTCAAACGTTCATTTTAATGGAAATAAATGGCGGTCAACTGTGACCACCAGTAGCGTTGTGTTGTGTGCACCCCTCCACCAACATTAACTCCCTACCCGCTACTACATTTTGGAGCCCCCAGTGAGGAATTGACAGACACAGGAGAGAGAGACATTTATACTGGGGACAGACACCTAGAAACGCACCCATCAGATATCAATACGCGAGGGTGAGATGCTGATCGTTTCTTACACGTCACTGTAATTTGGTGTTTGCGCTACCTAAACCAGCATAACTATGCTTGTGTCATTTAGTGACTTCATGTTGTGACACAATCAAGGGAGACTACCATGCATCTGCGGATGTGTTTCAAAGACTTCATACTATAGACACTGGTATTTGTTCATTTAATTTCATTTTCGTTGTTTACAGTAGAACTTATTCTGTGATACTTTCACATGAGTATATCCTGGTCATATATGTCTGATCAGTATGTAATTCATACTTACTACCTAAGTACAACTACGTGGTGTATAAGTTACTTGTTTACTTACCTGAAGTATCCATAACTCAAACATATGTAGTGTAGATATCCCACTTTCCTGAAGTATCCATAACTCAAACATATGTAGTGTAGATATCCCACTTTCCTGAAGTATCCATAACTCAAACATATGTAGTGTAGATATCCCACTTTCCTGAAGTATTCATAACTCAAACATATGTAGTGTAGATATCCCACTTTCCTGAAGTATCCATAACTCAAACATATGTAGTGTAGATATCCCACTTTCCTGAAGTATCCATAACTCAAACATATGTAGTGTAGATATCCCACTTTCCTGAAGTATTCATAACTCAAACATATGTAGTGTAGATATCCCACTTTCCTGAAGTATCCATAACTCAAACATATGTAGTGTAGATATCCCACTTTCCTGAAGTATTCATAACTCTAACATATGTAGTGTAGATATCCCACTTTCCTGAAGTATCCATAACTCAAACATATGTAGTGTAGATATCCCACTTTCCTGAAGTATCCATAACTCAAACATATGTAGTGTAGATATCCCACTTTCCTGAAGTATCCATAACTCAAACATATGTAGTGTAGATATCCCACTTTCCTGAAGTATCCATAACTCAAACATATGTAGTGTAGATATCCCACTTTCCTGAAGTATCCATAACTCAAACATATGTAGTGTAGATATCCCACTTTCCTGAAGTATTCATAACTCAAACATATGTAGTGTAGTTGTCCCACTTTCCTGAAGTATCCATAACTCAAACATATGCAGTGTAGATATCCCACTTTCCTGAAGTATCCATAACTCAAACATATGTAGTGTAGTTATCCCACTTTCCTGAAGTATTCATAACTCAAACATATGTAGTGTAGATATCCCACTTTCCTGAAGTATCCATAACTCAAACATATGTAGTGTAGATATCCCACTTTCCTGAAGTATCCATAACTCAAACATATGTAGTGTAGATATCCCACTTTCCTGAAGTATTCATAACTCAAACATATGTAGTGTAGATATCCCACTTTCCTGAAGTATTCATAACTCAAACATATGTAGTGTAGTTATCCCACTTTCCTGAAGTATTCATAACTCAAACATATGTAGTGTAGATATCCCACTTTCCTGAAGTATTCATAACTCAAACATATGTAGTGTAGATATCCCACTTTCCTGAAGTATTCATAACTCAAACATATGTAGTGTAGTTATCCCACTTTCCTGAAGTATTCATAACTCAAACATATGTAGTGTAGATATCCCACTTTCCTGAAGTATCCATAACTCAAACATATGTAGTGTAGATATCCCACTTTCCTGAAGTATTCATAACTCTAACATATGTAGTGTAGATATCCCACTTTCCTGAAGTATCCATAACTCAAACATATGTAGTGTAGATATCCCACTTTCCTGAAGTATCCATAACTCAAACATATGTAGTGTAGATATCCCACTTTCCTGAAGTATCCATAACTCAAACATATGTAGTGTAGATATCCCACTTTCCTGAAGTATCCATAACTCAAACATATGTAGTGTAGATATCCCACTTTCCTGAAGTATTCATAACTCAAACATATGTAGTGTAGTTGTCCCACTTTCCTGAAGTATTCATAACTCAAACATATGTAGTGTAGATATCCCACTTTCCTGAAGTATCCATAACTCAAACATATGTAGTGTAGTTATCCCACTTTCCTGAAGTATTCATAACTCAAACATATGTAGTGTAGTTTTCCCACTTTCCTGAAGTATTCATAACTCAAACATATGTAGTGTAGATATCCCACTTTCCTGAAGTATTCATAACTCAAACATATGTAGTGTAGTTATCCCACTTTCCTGAAGTATTCATAACTCAAACATATGTAGTGTAGATATCCCACTTTCCTGAAGTATCCATAACTCAAACATATGTAGTGTAGATATCCCACTTTCCTGAAGTATCCATAACTCAAACATATGTAGTGTAGATATCCCACTTTCCTGAAGTATTCATAACTCAAACATATGTAGTGTAGTTGTCCCACTTTCCTGAAGTATTCATAACTCAAACATATGTAGTGTAGATATCCCACTTTCCTGAAGTATCCATAACTCAAACATATGTATTGTAGCTATCCCACTTTCCTGAAGTATTCATAACTCAAACATATGTAGTGTAGATATCCCACTTTCCTGAAGTATCCATAACTCAAACATATGTAGTGTAGGTATCCCACTTTCCTGAAGTATCCATAACTCAAACATATGTAGTGTAGATATCCCGCTTTCCTGAAGTATCCATAACTCTAACATATGTAGTGTAGATATCCCACTTTCCTGAAGTATCCATAACTCAAACATATGTAGTGTAGCTATCCCACTTTCCTGAAGTATTCATAACTCAAACATATGTAGTGTAGATATCCCACTTTCCTGAAGTATCCATAACTCAAACATATGTAGTGTAGGTATCCCACTTTCCTGAAGTATCCATAACTCAAACATATGTAGTGTAGATATCCCACTTTCCTGAAGTATCCATAACTCAAACATATGTAGTGTAGGTATCCCACTTTCCTGAAGTATCCATAACTCAAACATATGTAGTGTAGATATCCCACTTTCCTGAAGTATCCATAACTCAAACATATGTAGTGTAGATATCCCACTTTCCTGAAGTATCCATAACTCTAACATATGTAGTGTAGTTATCCCACTTACCTGTAGGGTTCTTGTATACCGGTAGATATTATACCTGCAGTGTATACTTCTTTATACCACTGTACATCAGTCATCAGTTACTATGGCGTCCGATGGTATGTCTGAAGAGACGACAGACCGACTTGTGTCTACTCTCAATGCACTGAAGGTACGCCCTAAGTCTGGCTCCCCAGAAGACTTTATGAACTGGATGCGTGAGTGCTCTGCTACCCCACTGGTAAAAACCGGAGGATCCAGAAGTACCATTTGATGCCAAGGCCAAGACAGATACAATAATCAAGGTGGCAGAGGTACCACGCTCCATTCTTTTCCGGAGATGTCAACAAGGATACCACACATGGGATTTGGTGCTCTGAGTTACAGTGCATCTTCCAGGACAGGATAAACTCGGAGGACAACATCAAGCAAGCCACCAGGAGACCGATCACTCAACAGTTTTACTTAGGTTAAGTCCACATGTTGATGCTACAGAGACACTTCTTGCCAATTTCTATTCAGCTAAACAGACAGAGGCGGAGTCAGTTGCTACCTGGGCTGTACGTCTAGACGATCTATTGGGCCAGGCCATCGATGCAGGAGAAGTTGCCTCTCACAAACAGGACAGGATGCTTAGATCCATGCTATGGACGGGACTTCTGACCAAGTTGAAGGATGTTTCTGGACGTAAATATGACCAGAGCCACACCTATAGTTCTCATCAGCCTTAGAAGAATAGAACAGGAACTCAGAAAGATGCTTGAAGAGTCGCCTGTCCTACTTTCCCACTCGATGAATGCAAAGAAGAATCCTACTCCTGGTGTGGCAGTTGTCTCTAAGAAGAATACGGAACTGGCAGAGATCAAGGGGGATGACCAGAGAACTTACCGGGGAAGTACCTGACCTAAAGAAGAAGTGTGATACACGCCCTCAAGCCCAGGCACAACCCCAAGTTGAGTCTTCAGGCAGCTGGTACCCGCCATTTCAAGGATTTCACACGATGTCATAACATACCCAGAGTCCTCCAGGTCGGTATTCACTCCCTACATTGTTTCGGAACGCTCGGAACAGCAACGCCCAGGGACAGCAAGCCTTCCGACCCAGCACAGTCATGCCAAGACAAGGATGGACAACTGAAGCCTATGGACAACCTACTCCCATCTGCTACCGTTGTGGCCAACCCGGACACATCAGCTGCAAGTGCACAGTTAGGATGGATCACAGTTGGGGTCTGTTAAACTGAGGAGGATCCACAGTACCGGGCGAGCTACGGATTTTAGTCTACAGAGTACCAAAGATGAGGACGTAATCGGTCTCTGGGCACTGCATCAGAAGTAGAAGTTGCCGTTCATGGCGTGGATACCAGAGCTACTGTATCAACCATGAGCGAGTCTTTTCATAGTGGTAATCTGTGCCACATCCCTATACAGCAACTACAAGGTATCCTTCATGTTGAGTGTGCTGATGGTAAGCCACTACCATACCTCGCAGATGTTGAAGCATATGTATGTGTATGTCACCAGTTGACCAGGAAGGTCTATTCTTAGTTGTTCCCGACAGTGAATAAAACGAGACAGTACCTGTTCTCATTGGCACCAGTATTTTGAATTTACTTATGGACAAGTGTAAATAGCAACATGGAAACCGATTCTTACAGTCTGCTAATCTCTTCACCACATGGTACCTTGCTTTAGATGCCTTGTACTTCCAGCGAAGCATCAGAACAAGTTATCCATAGTGAAGACTGTTGAGTGCAAGAGGATTATCATTCCACCTAACAGCGAAGTGAAGATTCATGGATATATGGGTAAACGGCTTGATTATTACCCCACTTGTGCTGTACTACAAGCCATGAGAACTTCAGCAATACCAGATGACCTTGACATTGCTCCAAGCTTAGTTTCCTACAATGGCTAACAGAAGAAGGGACTTGATGTCTATGTTTGTAATGTTACCACCAGGACTGTTGCTGTATCACCTAATGCCATACTATGTGAATTACAACCAGTGGCCGTTCAATATGTTCCTTAGATAAATGACTCTGTTTAAGAACCATTGATTGAGAAGATGGACTTTAAGGAAGCTGCCGTAACTCCTGATGAACTGGACAGAGGCAAAGATGTTATCAGACAGCACTTGCCATTCTTTCAACAAGGCATGTGGATGTTGGCTGTACTGACAAGATAGTTTATAGGACTGAGCTGACTGATGAGTGTCCATTTAAGCAACGACATAGACGGATTCCACCTCAGTAAGTAAGAGATCATCTCCAGCAACTTCTTCTTTGCGGGGGTCATTCGCAAGTCACATTCACCTTGGTCATCTAATGTTGTATTGGCATGAAAAAAAATGGCAAACTTCGGCTATGTGTGGACGTCAGACAGCTCAATAACAGGACCATCAAGGAGAGCTATTCTTTGCCGAGAGTAGAAGAGGTGTTTGATGCTCCTATAACTCCAAAGTCCTTTTGTTCCTTGGTTTCGCTGGTTACTATCGTAAGTTTGTGACGGATTTCGCAAGGATTGCTCACCCACATTGACGCCTGATGCCAGCTCCAAAGGGATCCAAAAGGACTAGGAAGGAATACTATGTCTGTACGCCTTGGTCATGGGGTAGAGAACAAGAGCCAGCTTTTCAGAAATTAAGGGGGTCATATCGTCCCCACCAGTATTGGGATACCGTGACTACACTAAAAGGTTTGAGCTACACACAGATGCCATGGACTTTCTTTCCCTGGAATCATAACGAGGATACGAAAATGTTTTGGTAATTACAGACCACTTTACCCGGTATGCCATTGCTATTCCCACACAGAACCAGACAGCAAAGACAACTGCAGAGGCCTTCTACACCAGCTTTGTTTCCATTTTACTGCGGCACCTTTGTTTAATAAAGTGGACTTAATGAATCCCATTTACTTTATACGCCATTATTTATCATTTACGTTTGGGGCATTATGTGACAATATAGGCCTTCGGCAAACATAACGTCTTACATTGTTATTCTGTAGATATCAGGGCATTGTGAGTTTCACTCCTTGATAGATACAACAATCTTCAAACAGTACCTCAGTTCATCACCTTCACATAATGCCTCTGTGTCGGTAATGACACCAGCTACATAGGCTATAGCCTTTTAATGCACCATGGAATGGAGATAGACTTACAACCGTTTCGTTATCACAACTGAAGTATCATCATCATCATAATGATGTTATCAATGTTTGAATAATCTTTGCAATAATAAAAGCAATAACTACCAATCAAAACACATTTGTATTTGCTACATTCAATACATTTATTGAAGACATCTTACAATTTTTCCAGACACCATTGAGAAAGTATTTGTTTCCTGATACATTATGTAGCAGAGTACTCAATACTCTTGTAGGCTGAAGAATAAACCTTACTAAATCAAGCGTTATCTGGTGTAGCAGACAACTTCCTGTGTTGACATGGCAAATTTGACAGCAGAAGCGAAAAGAAAGCTGGTTCTAGATGATTTGGAAAGGGGTGTGTCTAATGCGAAAGAGTTAGCTTACAGACATGACATTCAGTCAGGAGTGTGGAGTGAGCACAAGACAAGGACCGGGAGGCCAAAGACGTTCTGAAAAGCTACTGCTGACCCGCGACTTGGTCAGATTGTGAGTCGGGGAATATTGAAAAGCGTTGAGAATATCGGACACGAACTGTTTGAGAGGAAGTCTAGAAGTTGTAAGCAACAGGAATGTTCACGGATTACCAACTTCACTGCTGTGTAATATCGACGGTTCGGTAGAGATGAATATTCCGTATTCACGCATGGTGAATGAAATAGGAGAGCTAACAATGACAATGGATCATGGATGACGATGACGATGAAAACAAGTCTAATCAACAACAAATTCTCGCGTCGGTTTGTCCCATGTATACTTATTTTCGTTGCTAATTTTTTTGTTTATCATTTATTATCATTTTTTCATCGTTCCCAAGGGCACATCGTCACACCAAGGCAGAATTTTGAGAGTTTGTAAGTTTCACATACTTTGAGTTCAGTATTACCTACCCAACATAAAATGTAGGTTTATTGTTTAGTTGGCAATGTAGTTCGCCATTTTGTGTCATGATTTTGAAGGTAACTTTTGATTGTAATGAAGTTTTCCACAATTCCAAAATTTCCCTGAAAACAAACAAGAACCTTTTTGCATTTTGTTATTTGTTCTCAGTATGATTATTCATCCAAACTTCCAGTTCATTCTAAAATGTTTGTGTTTTGCTACATTCCCGATAAACATGACATATACTCCCAGTCAGCTCATTACGAAAACAACAAACATAATTTCCAACAACTTTCATTTTTAATCGTTAATTTTCAGTTAGATAGTACCAGGTGAAAATTTGTATTGGAAATCAAGTAGTCATAAAAATATTATTTTAATTGAAAGTAACATTAGCAAAAGATACGTGCCATTTAAGAAACACTCCAAGTAAATCTGCACGAGAAATCCAGGCGTAATGAAACATTCTAGGGCTGGTGCATGAGGGACCCGGCCCATGTGGTAGGAGCTGTTTCCTATCAAGGGTATAGAGATACGGGCTAGTAAACACCTCCCACCACATTAACCTTCTCGGCATCTAAACTTATTTCACTTCCTCCGTCCCCTTGAAAACTCTGGTCCAAGCCTCTACACAACGGAAATCCAAGTATCTCCCCTCGATATTTTTCTGGTTACTACAAGTTTCTTAACATTTCAAGTAGTTTCTTGTTGCATTTTTTTTTTCTCAAAACTTCGATTATTTTCGCGTTACTTTGTGTTTCTCCCAAAGAACTTTAAATGCTCGTGTTGCGTTAGTTATGTTCTAAATGGCTTTCATGAGTTCATCGTTTCATCGAATTCGTTGTTTGCCGGAGTATTTCGGTACTGTGATTATTTCGGTTTCTTTTAAAACTTTCGAATTTGCAAATGTAAGTTTTTTCATGTTAAAGTATGTGGTGAAATAATCATATTCTACTTGATATTCACTGACGAGTCCTATAATTTGAAAGAGTTAAACACTGCTGTTAGTATCATGTAATGCACTGTACACAAATGAAAACTGGTGTGATAATTGTTACATTCTGTATTTAAAAGTAATCTGCAGTATTCTGGAACACAAGACTAATTTAACATGGTGTCATACCTCGCGGAATGTATTTAGGCTATATAAATGGGCGAGCACATGCCTCTGTCAGATTATGTGAAAATATGTGTAAAAGTTTGACCACGTGCTACTGTTAATGGTATTATCAAGCACGTGCTGTTATATACTGTTCCATATTGTGCATTGTAGTTGTACTGCAATTGTATCTTGTAGTGCCACTGTCTTGTGGACTGACACTGCAATTGTTTTGAAGTAATTTGTATTGATTTGTAAATCTGGTTAACTGTATCCTATTACTTTAAACTGCATAATATACTTTCGGTCTTTAACGGTTTTACACTGATCCATTTTGCTGACAAGCGTCTTTGTTGACGTACTGCTGACCGAAATATAGCCAGTAATTTGGAGAGGTTGCACATGGACTGATAAGATATTGGCGATTCATGCTGACGGAAGGATGTTACAGTGACCAACATTTCTTGTAGAACTAGACCAGTCAGTTGTTTCAGTGTGGTCTGACCTCGGGTTGATAAGCACGGGACATTACCTCTGACTCACATACTGACGGTGTCACGTTCACTGCTGATTATAAATACAGATATTTGTCTGTGTTAGATACACACTCTCAGACATGAGCCTCCCAACTATCTTGTCTGTTGTCTTCCTAACATGTCTTCAACTTATTACTGCTGCTGACAAACCACACATCGTCTTCATCGTGGCAGATGACCTTGGCTGGAATGACGTAGGCTGGATCAACCCCGACATCCAGACACCGACACTTGACCGCCTCGCCCGTGGCGGCGTTATCCTCAACTCGTCCTACGTCCAGCCACTGTGTTCCCCCTCAAGAAACTGTTTCATGTCGGGCAAGTTCCCCTACCACACAGGGCTCCAGGATAATGTGGTGTTCATAGAGCAGCCCAAGTACATGCCAGCGGACATAATCACCATTCCGCAGAGGCTGAAGACTCTGGGCTATGATACCCACATGGTCGGCAAGTGGCATCTTGGCTTCTGTAACTTGAAGTACACACCCACCTACAGAGGTTTCGACACCTTCATGGGCTACTATGCGGGTATGGAGGACTATTTCACACACGTCAGGGACGAGCTCACTGATTACTATGGATATGACTTCAGGAACATGACAGATGTCTACAAGGACGCACAAGGGGAATACTCCACGTATGTGTTTGTGAAAAGAGCCATCGATATCATAATGAACCACGACAAATCCAAGCCCATGTATCTGTACCTGCCGTTTCAAGCTGTGCATATTCCACTACAGGTCCCTGCTAAATATTCTGATCGCTACAGCCACATTCATGATTTGAACAGGATGGTTTACAGTGGTATGGTGAGTGCTTTGGACGATGCTGTGTACAACATCACCACTGTTCTGGAGAACCTTGGATTCATGGACAATTTGCTTCTTGTGTTTACAACAGATAATGGTGGTCCGCCTG
Organism: Haliotis asinina; assembly: GCF_037392515.1. NCBI lineage: Eukaryota > Metazoa > Mollusca > Gastropoda > Lepetellida > Haliotidae > Haliotis > Haliotis asinina. Next base: position 78,197,091 of record NC_090284.1, on the reverse strand, counting down.
GTGATGGCGCTAATAACTGGCCTCTGAGGGGTGGGAAAGCCACATTATGGGAGGGAGGAACCAGGGGACCTGCTTTCGTCTACAGCAAGACTCTACTGAAGAAGAGAGGCTACACTCACCCTGGGATGTTCCATGCCGTGGACTGGTACCCAACGTTACTGGACATAGCTGGGGGTGACTCCAGCCTACTGGATATCGACGGGATGAGTCAGGTCGACATGATCCTGAACGGAGGCAGCAGCGTAAGGAATGAATTTGTCTACAACATATACGACGACCACTATGCCGCAGCTCTGAGATGGGGAGACCTGAAGCTGATCGTTGGTAGCCCTGGGTACTCTGGTTGGTACCCTCCTGCAGGGTCAGACATAGACGTCCCCGTCATGGACGACTCTCCCCTTTCAAGTGTCATGCTGTTCAACATCAGCGCCGATCCCACGGAGCACCAAGACATCTCCAAGGACAACCCCACCCTCGTCAACTTCCTCCTGCAGATGCTGGCCCTGAAGAATGGAACTCGGGTGCCTGCGATGGACCCACCCTCTGACCCTCGATCTAACCCGGCCAACTTTAACGGTGTCTGGAGTCCTGGGTGGTGCTAGTACTAGGCACTGACGTGCCACACAGTGTGTACGTCGTCTCTGACTATGAGGTTCCTGAGAAGTGTCTCACCAAACACAAACTGCCCTTCTCCACTGCACCAACACACGCGGCATCTAATACTTCTACACGGGATGTAGAGCTGTATGAACCAGGCAAATTCACTTTAACTTGTATATATTCTAATAAATATATGTCATGTAGTTTTTGAAAGACATTTTAGAAATGATACACGAAAAGGCGATAATTTTGGATGTCAACTTTTTTTTTTTATTTTGAGGGAGACGACAATTCTAATCCATGGCGTCCACTTTCCGCCTACCTTGCCAGTCAAGTGTTAATTATTTACTACCTTCCTTTTTTTATCCTACCGCTGTTGTTTAAAATATACATATTTTGCTGTCTGTTGCCAAATGTTCCATTCAGCCGACGAAGGAGTGTAACTACACTCTGAAACGTTGTGTATAACGTCCTCCTATGTTTAAATACTAAAACTATGATCATGTGTTGCTTGGAAATGGCAATACCAGTACCGCCAGAACGACAGAATCAATACCAGTACCACCAGAACGACAGAATCAATACCAGTACCGCCAGAACGACAGAATCAATACCAGTACCACCAGAACGACAGAATCAATACCAGTACCACCAGAACGACAGAATCAATACCAGTACCACCAGAACGACAGAATCAATACCAGTACCACCAGAACGACAGAATCAATACCAGTACCATCAGAACCACAGCAACAACACCAGTACCACCAGAACCATAACACCACTACAGTGGGAACCAATACTGAATATCAGTAAAACAACCAATACCATTACAAACATATGTCACTTCCACCAGAATCACCAATACCAACACCAGTACCACCAGAACTACCAGCACAACTATAACCAGAACCACCAATACCAACACCAACACCAGAATCACCAATACCATAGCCAGTACCATCAGAACTACCAGCACCACTACAGTCACGACCACCAATACCAACACCAACACCAGAATCACCAATACCATAGCCAGTATCATGGGAACTACCAGCACCACTACAGTCACGACCACCAATACCAACACCAACACCAGAATCACCAATACCATAGCCAGTATCATGGGAACTACCAGCACCACTACAGTCACGACCACCAATACCAACACCAACACCAGAATCACCAATACCATAGCCAGTATCATGGGAACTACCAGCACCACTACAGTCACGACCACCAATACCAATACCAACACCAGAATCACCAATACCATAGCCAGTACCATCAGAACTACCAGCACCACTGCAGTCACGACCACCAATACCAACACCAGAATCACCAATACCATAGCCAGTACCATCAGAACTACCAGCACCACTACAGTCACGACCACCAATACCAACACCAACACCAGAATCACCAATACCATAGCCAGTATCATGGGAACTACCAGCACCACTACAGTCACGACCACCAATACCAACACCAACACCAGAATCACCAATACCATAGCCAGTATCATGGGAACTACCAGCACCACTACAGTCACGACCACCAATACCAACACCAACACCAGAATCACCAATACCATAGCCAGTATCATGGGAACTACCAGCACCACTACAGTCACGACCACCAATACCAATACCAACACCAGAATCACCAATACCATAGCCAGTACCATCAGAACTACCAGCACCACTGCAGTCACGACCACCAATACCAACACCAGAATCACCAATACCATAGCCAGTACCATCAGAACTACCAGCACCACAGCAGTCACGACCACCAATACCAACACCAACACCAGAATCACCAACACCATAGCCAGTATCATGGGAACTACCAGCACCACTACAGTCACGACCACCGATACCAACACCAACACCAGAATCACCAATACCATAGCCAGTACCATCAGAACTACCAGCACCACTGCAGTCACGACCACCAATACCAACACCAGAATCACCAATACCATAGCCAGTACCATCAGAACTACCAGCACCACTGCAGTCACGACCACCAATACCAACACCAACACCAGAATCACCAATACCATAGCCAGTATCATGGGAACTACCAGCACCACTACAGTCACGACCACCAATACCAACACCAACACCAGAATCACCAATACCATAGCCAGTACCATCAGAACTACCAGCACCACTACAGTCACGACCACCAATACCAACACCAACACCAGAATCACCAATACCATAGCCAGTATCATGGGAACTACCAGCACCACTACAGTCACGACCACCAATACCAACACCAGAATCACCAATACCATAGCCAGTACCATCAGAACTACCAGCACCACTGCAGTCACGACCACCAATACCAACACCAACACCAGAATCACCAATACTATAGCCAGTACCATCAGAACTACCAGCACCACTGCAGTCACGACCACCAATACCAATACCAACACCAGAATCACCAATACCATAGCCAGTACCATCAGAACTACCAGCACCACTACAGTCACGACCACCAATACCAACACCAGAATCACCAATACCATAGCCAGTACCATCAGAACTACCAGCACCACTACAGTCACGACCACCAATACCAACACCAACACCAGAATCACCAATACCATAGCCAGTATCATGGGAACTACCAGCACCACTACAGTCACGACCACCAATACCAACACCAACACCAGAATCACCAATACCATAGCCAGTACCATCAGAACTACCAGCACCACTACAGTCACGACCACCAGTACCAACACCAACACCAGAATCACCAATACCATAGCCAGTATCATGGGAACTACCAGCACCACTACAGTCACGACCACCAATACCAACACCAGAATCACCAATACCATAGCCAGTACCATGGGAACTACCAGCACCACTACAGTCACGACCACCAACACCAACACCAACACCAGAATCACCAATACTATAGCCAGTACCATCAGAACTACCAGCACCACTGCAGTCACGACCACCAATACCAATACCAACACCAGAATCACCAATACCATAGCCAGTACCATCAGAACTACCAGCACCACTACAGTCACGACCACCAATACCAACACCAGAATCACCAATACCATAGCCAGTACCATCAGAACTACCAGCACCACTACAGTCACGACCACCGATACCAACACCAACACCAGAATCACCAATACCATAGCCAGTACCATCAGAACTACCAGCACCACTGCAGTCACGACCACCAATACCAACACCAGAATCACCAATACCATAGCCAGTACCATCAGAACTACCAGCACCACTGCAGTCACGACCACCAATACCAACACCAACACCAGAATCACCAATACCATAGCCAGTATCATGGGAACTACCAGCACCACTACAGTCACGACCACCAATACCAACACCAACACCAGAATCACCAATACCATAGCCAGTACCATCAGAACTACCAGCACCACTACAGTCACGACCACCAATACCAACACCAACACCAGAATCACCAATACCATAGCCAGTATCATGGGAACTACCAGCACCACTACAGTCACGACCACCAATACCAACACCAGAATCACCAATACCATAGCCAGTACCATCAGAACTACCAGCACCACTGCAGTCACGACCACCAATACCAACACCAATACCAGAATCACCAATACTATAGCCAGTACCATCAGAACTACCAGCACCACTGCAGTCACGACCACCAATACCAATACCAACACCAGAATCACCAATACCATAGCCAGTACCATCAGAACTACCAGCACCACTACAGTCACGACCACCAATACCAACACCAGAATCACCAATACCATAGCCAGTACCATCAGAACTACCAGCACCACTACAGTCACGACCACCAATACCAACACCAACACCAGAATCACCAATACCATAGCCAGTATCATGGGAACTACCAGCACCACTACAGTCACGACCACCAATACCAACACCAACACCAGAATCACCAATACCATAGCCAGTACCATCAGAACTACCAGCACCACTACAGTCACGACCACCAATACCAACACCAACACCAGAATCACCAATACCATAGCCAGTATCATGGGAACTACCAGCACCACTACAGTCACGACCACCAATACCAACACCAGAATCACCAATACCATAGCCAGTACCATCAGAACTACCAGCACCACTGCAGTCACGACCACCAATACCAACACCAACACCAGAATCACCAATACTATAGCCAGTACCATCAGAACTACCAGCACCACTGCAGTCACGACCACCAATACCAATACCAACACCAGAATCACCAATACCATAGCCAGTACCATCAGAACTACCAGCACCACTACAGTCACGACCACCAATACCAACACCAGAATCACCAATACCATAGCCAGTACCATCAGAACTACCAGCACCACTACAGTCACGACCACCAATACCAACACCAACACCAGAATCACCAAAACCATAGCCAGTACCATCAGAACTACCAGCACCACTACAGTCACGACCACCAATACCAACACCAACACCAGAATCACCAATACCATAGCCAGTATCATGGGAACTACCAGCACCACTACAGTCACGACCACCAACACCAACACCAGAATCACCAATACCATAGCCAGTACCATCAGAACTACCAGCACCACTGCAGTCACGACCACCAATACCAACACCAACACCAGAATCACCAATACCATAGCCAGTACCATCAGAACTACCAGCACCACTGCAGTCACGACCACCAATACCAACACCAACACCAGAATCACCAATACCATAGCCAGTACCATCAGAACTACCAGCACCACTACAGTCACGACCACCAATACCAACACCAGAATCACCAATACCATAGCCAGTACCATCAGAACTACCAGCACCACTACAGTCACGACCACCAATACCAACACCAGAATCACCAATACCATAGCCAGTACCATCAGAACTACCAGCACCACTACAGTCACGACCACCAATACCAACACCAACACCAGAATCACCAATACCATAGCCAGTATCATGGGAACTACCAGCACCACTACAGTCACGACCACCAATACCAACACCAGAATCACCAATACCATAGCCAGTACCATCAGAACTACCAGCACCACTGCAGTCACGACCACCAATACCAACACCAACACCAGAATCACCAATACTATAGCCAGTACCATCAGAACTACCAGCACCACTGCAGTCACGACCACCAATACCAATACCAACACCAGAATCACCAATACCATAGCCAGTACCATCAGAACTACCAGCACCACTACAGTCACGACCACCAATACCAACACCAGAATCACCAATACCATAGCCAGTACCATCAGAACTACCAGCACCACTACAGTCACGACCACCAATACCAACACCAACACCAGAATCACCAATACCATAGCCAGTACCATCAGAACTACCAGCACCACTACAGTCACGACCACCAATACCAACACCAACACCAGAATCACCAATACCATAGCCAGTATCATGGGAACTACCAGCACCACTACAGTCACGACCACCAATACCAACACCAGAATCACCAATACCATAGCCAGTACCATCAGAACTACCAGCACCACTGCAGTCACGACCACCAACACCAACACCAACACCAGAATCACCAATACTATAGCCAGTACCATCAGAACTACCAGCACCACTGCAGTCACGACCACCAATACCAATACCAACACCAGAATCACCAATACCATAGCCAGTACCATCAGAACTACCAGCACCACTACAGTCACGACCACCAATACCAACACCAGAATCACCAATACCATAGCCAGTACCATCAGAACTACCAGCACCACTACAGTCACGACCACCGATACCAACACCAACACCAGAATCACCAATACCATAGCCAGTACCATCAGAACTACCAGCACCACTGCAGTCACGACCACCAATACCAACACCAGAATCACCAATACCATAGCCAGTACCATCAGAACTACCAGCACCACTGCAGTCACGACCACCAATACCAACACCAACACCAGAATCACCAATACCATAGCCAGTATCATGGGAACTACCAGCACCACTACAGTCACGACCACCAATACCAACACCAACACCAGAATCACCAATACCATAGCCAGTATCATGGGAACTACCAGCACCACTACAGTCACGACCACCAATACCAACACCAACACCAGAATCACCAATACCATAGCCAGTATCATCAGAACTACCAGCACCACTACAGTCACGACCACCAATACCAACACCAGAATCACCAATACCATAGCCAGTACCATCAGAACTACCAGCACCACTGCAGTCACGACCACCAATACCAACACCAACACCAGAATCACCAATACTATAGCCAGTACCATCAGAACTACCAGCACCACTGCAGTCACGACCACCAATACCAATACCAACACCAGAATCACCAATACCATAGCCAGTACCATCAGAACTACCAGCACCACTACAGTCACGACCACCAATACCAACACCAGAATCACCAATACCATAGCCAGTACCATCAGAACTACCAGCACCACTACAGTCACGACCACCAATACCAACACCAACACCAGAATCACCAATACCATAGCCAGTATCATGGGAACTACCAGCACCACTACAGTCACGACCACCAATACCAACACCAACACCAGAATCACCAATACCATAGCCAGTACCATCAGAACTACCAGCACCACTACAGTCACGACCACCAATACCAACACCAACACCAGAATCACCAATACCATAGCCAGTATCATGGGAACTACCAGCACCACTACAGTCACGACCACCAATACCAACACCAGAATCACCAATACCATAGCCAGTACCATCAGAACTACCAGCACCACTGCAGTCACGACCACCAATACCAACACCAACACCAGAATCACCAATACTATAGCCAGTACCATCAGAACTACCAGCACCACTGCAGTCACGACCACCAATACCAATACCAACAGCAGAATCACCAATACCATAGCCAGTACCATCAGAACTACCAGCACCACTACAGTCACGACCACCAATACCAACACCAGAATCACCAATACCATAGCCAGTACCATCAGAACTACCAGCACCACTACAGTCACGACCACCAATACCAACACCAACACCAGAATCACCAAAACCATAGCCAGTACCATCAGAACTACCAGCACCACTACAGTCACGACCACCAATACCAACACCAACACCAGAATCACCAATACCATAGCCAGTATCATGGGAACTACCAGCACCACTACAGTCACGACCACCAACACCAACACCAGAATCACCAATACCATAGCCAGTACCATCAGAACTACCAGCACCACTGCAGTCACGACCACCAATACCAACACCAACACCAGAATCACCAATACCATAGCCAGTACCATCAGAACTACCAGCACCACTGCAGTCACGACCACCAATACCAACACCAACACCAGAATCACCAATACCATAGCCAGTACCATCAGAACTACCAGCACCACTACAGTCACGACCACCAATACCAACACCAGAATCACCAATACCATAGCCAGTACCATCAGAACTACCAGCACCACTACAGTCACGACCACCAATACCAACACCAGAATCACCAATACCATAGCCAGTATCATGGGAACTACCAGCACCACTACAGTCACGACCACCAATACCAATACCAACACCAGAATCACCAATACCATAGCCAGTACCATCAGAACTACCAGCACCACTGCAGTCACGACCACCAATACCAACACCAACACCAACACCAGAATCACCAATACCATGGCCAGTATCATGGGAACTACCAGCACCACTACAGTCACGACCACCAATACCAACACCAACACCAGAATCACCAATGCCATAGCCAGTACCATCAGAACTACCAGCACCACTACAGTCACGACCACCAATACCAACACCAACACCAGAATCACCAATACCATAGCCAGTACCATCAGAACTACCAGCACCACTACAGTCACGACCACCAATACCAACACCAGAATCACCAATACCATAGCCAGTACCATCAGAACTACCAGCACCACTACAGTCACGACCACCAATACCAACACCAGAATCACCAATACTATAGCCAGTACCATCAGAACTACCAGCACCACTGCAGTCACGACCACCAATACCAATACCAACACCAGAATCACCAATACCATAGCCAGTACCATCAGAACTACCAGCACCACTACAGTCACGACCACCAATACCAACACCAGAATCACCAATACCATAGCCAGTACCATCAGAACTACCAGCACCACTACAGTCACGACCACCAATACCAACACCAACACCAGAATCACCAATACCATAGCCAGTATCATGGGAACTACCAGCACCACTACAGTCACGACCACCAATACCAACACCAACACCAGAATCACCAATACCATAGCCAGTACCATCAGAACTACCAGCACCACTACAGTCACGACCACCAATACCAACACCAACACCAGAATCACCAATACCATAGCCAGTATCATGGGAACTACCAGCACCACTACAGTCACGACCACCAATACCAACACCAGAATCACCAATACCATAGCCAGTACCATCAGAACTACCAGCACCACTGCAGTCACGACCACCAATACCAACACCAACACCAGAATCACCAATACTATAGCCAGTACCATCAGAACTACCAGCACCACTGCAGTCACGACCACCAATACCAATACCAACACCAGAATCACCAATACCATAGCCAGTACCATCAGAACTACCAGCACCACTACAGTCACGACCACCAATACCAACACCAGAATCACCAATACCATAGCCAGTACCATCAGAACTACCAGCACCACTACAGTCACGACCACCAATACCAACACCAACACCAGAATCACCAATACCATAGCCAGTACCATCAGAACTACCAGCACCACTACAGTCACGACCACCAATACCAACACCAACACCAGAATCACCAATACCATAGCCAGTATCATGGGAACTACCAGCACCACTACAGTCACGACCACCAACACCAACACCAGAATCACCAATACCATAGCCAGTACCATCAGAACTACCAGCACCACTGCAGTCACGACCACCAATACCAACACCAACACCAGAATCACCAATACCATAGCCAGTACCATCAGAACTACCAGCACCACTGCAGTCACGACCACCAATACCAACACCAACACCAGAATCACCAATACCATAGCCAGTACCATCAGAACTACCAGCACCACTACAGTCACGACCACCAGTACCAACACCAGAATCACCAATACCATAGCCAGTACCATCAGAACTACCAGCACCACTACAGTCACGACCACCAATACCAACACCAGAATCACCAATACCATAGCCAGTACCATCAGAACTACCAGCACCACTACAGTCACGACCACCAATATCAACACCAACACCAGAATCACCAATACCATAGCCAGTATCATGGGAACTACCAGCACCACTACAGTCACGACCACCAATACCAATACCAACACCAGAATCACCAATACCATAGCCAGTGCCATCAGAACTACCAGCACCACTACAGTCACGACCACCAATACCAACACCAACACCAGAATCACCAATACCATAGCCAGTATCATGGGAACTACCAGCACCACTACAGTCACGACCACCAATACCAACACCAACACCAGAATCACCAATACCATAGCCAGTACCATCAGAACTACCAGCACCACTACAGTCACGACCACCAATACCAACACCAACACCAGAATCACCAATACCATAGCCAGTATCATGGGAACTACCAGCACCACTACAGTCACGACCACCAATACCAACACCAGAATCACCAATACCATAGCCAGTACCATCAGAACTACCAGCACCACTGCAGTCACGACCACCAATACCAACACCAACACCAGAATCACCAATACTATAGCCAGTACCATCAGAACTACCAGCACCACTGCAGTCACGACCACCAATACCAATACCAACACCAGAATCACCAATACCATAGCCAGTACCATCAGAACTACCAGCACCACTACAGTCACGACCACCAATTCCAACACCAGAATCACCAATACCATAGCCAGTACCATCAGAACTACCAGCACCACTACAGTCACGACCACCAATACCAACACCAACACCAGAATCACCAATACCATAGCCAGTACCATCAGAACTACCAGCACCACTACAGTCACGACCACCAATACCAACACCAACACCAGAATCACCAATACCATAGCCAGTATCATGGGAACTACCAGCACCACTACAGTCACGACCACCAACACCAACACCAGAATCACCAATACCATAGCCAGTACCATCAGAACTACCAGCACCACTGCAGTCACGACCACCAATACCAACACCAACACCAGAATCACCAATACCATAGCCAGTACCATCAGAACTACCAGCACCACTGCAGTCACGACCACCAATACCAACACCAACACCAGAATCACCAATACCATAGCCAGTACCATCAGAACTACCAGCACCACTACAGTCACGACCACCAGTACCAACACCAGAATCACCAATACCATAGCCAGTACCATCAGAACTACCAGCACCACTACAGTCACGACCACCAATACCAACACCAGAATCACCAATACCATAGCCAGTACCATCAGAACTACCAGCACCACTACAGTCACGACCACCAATATCAACACCAACACCAGAATCACCAATACCATAGCCAGTATCATGGGAACTACCAGCACCACTACAGTCACGACCACCAATACCAATACCAACACCAGAATCACCAATACCATAGCCAGTACCATCAGAACTACCAGCACCACTGCAGTCACGACCACCAATACCAACACCAACACCAACACCAGAATCACCAATACCATGGCCAGTATCATGGGAACTACCAGCACCACTACAGTCACGACCACCAATACCAACACCAACACCAGAATCACCAATACCATAGCCAGTACCATCAGAACTACCAGCACCACTACAGTCACGACCACCAATACCAACACCAACACCAGAATCACCAATACCATAGCCAGTACCATCAGAACTACCAGCACCACTACAGTCACGACCACCAATACCAACACCAACACCAGAATCACCAATACCATAGCCAGTACCATCAGAACTACCAGCACCACTACAGTCACGACCACCAATACCAACACCAACACCAGAATCACCAATACCATAGCCAGTACCATCAGAACTACCAGCACCACTACAGTCACGACCACCAATTCCAACACCAGAATCACCAATACCATAGCCAGTACCATCAGAACTACCAGCACCACTACAGTCACGACCACCAATACCAACACCAGAATCACCAATACCATAGCTAGTACCATCAGAACTACCAGCACCACTACAGTCACGACCACCAATACCAACACCAGAATCACCAATGCCATAGCCAGTACCATCAGAACTACCAGCACCACTACAGTCACGACCACCAATACCAACACCAACACCAGAATCACCAATACCATAGCCAGTACCATCAGAACTACCAGCACCACTACAGTCACGACCACCAATATCAACACCAACACCAGAATCACCAATACCATAGCCAGTATCATGGGAACTACCAGCACCACTACAGTCACGACCACCAATACCAATACCAACACCAGAATCACCAATACCATAGCCAGTACCATCAGAACTACCAGCACCACTGCAGTCACGACCACCAATACCAACACCAACACCAACACCAGAATCACCAATACCATGGCCAGTATCATGGGAACTACCAGCACCACTACAGTCACGACCACCAATACCAACACCAACACCAGAATCACCAATACCATAGCCAGTACCATCAGAACTACCAGCACCACTACAGTCACGACCACCAATACCAACACCAACACCAGAATCACCAATACCATAGCCAGTACCATCAGAACTACCAGCACCACTACAGTCACGACCACCAATACCAACACCAACACCAGAATCACCAATACCATAGCCAGTACCATCAGAACTACCAGCACCACTACAGTCACGACCACCAATACCAACACCAACACCAGAATCACCAATACCATAGCCAGTACCATCAGAACTACCAGCACCACTACAGTCACGACCACCAATTCCAACACCAGAATCACCAATACCATAGCCAGTACCATCAGAACTACCAGCACCACTACAGTCACGACCACCAATACCAACACCAGAATCACCAATACCATAGCTAGTACCATCAGAACTACCAGCACCACTACAGTCACGACCACCAATACCAACACCAGAATCACCAATGCCATAGCCAGTACCATCAGAACTACCAGCACCACTACAGTCACGACCACCAATACCAACACCAACACCAGAATCACCAATACCATAGCCAGTACCATCAGAACTACCAGCACCACTACAGTCACGACCACCAATACCAACACCAGAATCACCAATACCATAGCCAGTATCATGGGAACTACCAGCACCACTACTATCAGAACAACCAGTACCAACACCAGTAGTATCAGAGCCACCAAAACCACCACAAACATCACTTCTATCAGAGCTATCAGCATCACTACAATCAGAATTACCACTACCACCACCGGCCCTACCACACCAACCTCACCAACACCACTACCAGCCTCACTACTACTACCAACACCACCGGCAGCCTCACCATTATTACCAGCATCATCCTCAGCACTATTTCCATCACCAACCTCACCACCAACTCCAGCTTCACCACAACGTCTATCACCAGCAGCTACACCATCTCTACCACCACCAACAACCTCACCACCACTAGCACTATCAGCCTCATCACCTCTACCACCACCAGCCTCACCACTACTTCCACCGCCAGTCTCACGACCACTACCACCATCAACTTCACCACCACCAACCTCACCAGACTCACAACCACCATCGGCCTCACCACCTCTACCACCACAAGCCTCACCACCACCAACCTCACCACGACTACCAATACCAGCCTCACCACCAACGCCAACGCCTGCCAGGTGACACAACTTTAATATGTCTTCTGATGCCATGAGAACACTGAAAAGGGAGATAACTCTTCGAGCGTTACCCCTGTTGATGTCTGGGACTCCCAAGTTACATGCGACTATTCTTTAGGTTTTATTGAAAGTTATGTGTGTTTGGATTTCGTTCTTCACTCCTGCCCCTACTACTGTTGCTACTATACTACTGCCCGGAGGCGGCGGGGTAGCTTAGTGGTTAAAGCTTTCGTTCGTCATGTCGAAGACCCGGGTTCGAATCCTATCATGGGTACAGTGTGTGAAGCTCATTCCTGGTGCCTCCCGCCGAGATATTGCTGGAATATTGCTGGAATATTGCTGAAGCAGCGTACACCCATACTCACTCACTACTACTTCCTTCACCTCCACGACCACCATCACACAACACTGATCACCACCACCTGACTACGACTGCTGGTATCAACATTAAAACGGCCATTACTACTACTGTTACCACCACCACTACTGCTGCCATCACCACAACTGTCTACACATGACATCAGCAGGACTGATACAAGGATCACATTCCGTGGCGGCGACCAAGCCGGAATAAATCAAACAATTAGTACGTTATAGATCGTTTAGAAGGACACTGGCGGATAAGTATGGACGTCCAATGTGTTCCCTTTACAAACCAGAATGACGATAGATGTGTATGTTGTCAATTCGTGATCATGAACAACAACATACTGCTATATTTTGAGTAATTGGCAATGTTGGTGAGTTGTGGGCTGTAATTTTTGTATTGTTCAGCTCACTTATGGACATTATGCTTTGTATTGTTCAGTTGACTGGAGGTTGTATGCTTTCTATTGTTAAGCTGCTCCTCCGTAGTACACAGGATACTGCCACAGCAATAACACCATGTAATAACATCGTATAATGTCACCTGTAACGTATAATGACACCATTTAATAACACCACGTAATAACACCATCAGAAACGCCGTGTAAAATCAACGTATGGTAACGCTGTGTAATAACACCGTATAATAACACCGTGTAAACTCACATTGGATTGACTAAGCGAGCAACAAGGACCCCTAGCCTCCGCTCAAGGCTCTAATGAAATGAACCTTATCACATTATCGACTGCCTAGCCTTGTGGAATCCCACCGCCGTTGTGGAAGAAAAGTATTAATTATGCATGGCGTGCTGAGATGGTGAGACAGGACCAGGCTGGCAGGCAGGCTGGGGAGAGAAGAGGGATGTTGCTATGTATTTCCTCAAGAGTCGGAATTTTACCCTTGAATAATCGGCGGGGAACGAGCTAGCAGTGCGTGTCGGTTCTCATCTCTGATGACTGTCAGTCCCCACTCAGTCAGCGTCTTACTCGTGTAGCGACTACCATTCTTCACGTTCGAAACAGATCGATAAAATTGACATGCTCGTTCTGATTAAATTTTTGCTTCGGGAACTAAGTTGGACGAAGAAAGAGGACAACCTGTTTTACAGCTTGAGAGAAAGAGAGAGAGAGTAGTTAATCATTAACACACCGTTGGTGGAGTCGGAATGTTGGAGTCAGAGACGTCACCTCAGCGATTTCGTCCGTCGCCACAGCCCGTTCACCTGTAGCTGGTCAGCTGGTCGTCAGAGAGTTCGCGTGACCCGCACGGTCAGGACGTGTCCATGGAGCTTGCTAGGACTGCACGCGCATCTTGATGAAGTGAGCTGTGAGTGACTCAATGACGCGCCGGCTCCAATGGGTTGAAACGGATCCGACAGCAAGGTTGTGAGTATTAACCTACACACTTCTCACATAACTTATAACAGATGTATACCAGCTCTGAAACTCTCCTCTACCGGAAATAAGCTCGCACCAGCTTCCGTGTTTTTCCGGACTGGATGCAAGCTGTCTGCAGCATGAGCTTCACGCTTCACTTCGTAACAGATAACATAAACTCAGTTTCTGTTAATAGTGGTAGTTGTAGGTGTACATGTGCATGCCAAGCCTGGATTGGACGATCAACTAAAGGCATGTGGAAGCTACATAGCTAACTCGCAGTGGTGGAACGTTCATTGCTGTGGGAGCTGCTTGTGTCGTTGTCAAGGGTCAAATATGTCTTTACTGTCACACGAGCAACCTGTATACCCGTGTCGCAGTCTGTATCCATATGTTACAGTTTATCTCTCTTTCACAGTCGGTACCCATGTGCCACAGTCTATATCCAGGTATCACATATGTCACAGTCTGTATCCCTGTCTCTGTCCGTATCCACGCGCCACAGTCTCTATCCACGTGTCACAGTCTGTATCAATGTATCACTGTATCCCCGTGTCTCTGTCCGTATCCACGTGCCACGGTGTGTAACCATGTGTCAGTATCTATGTGTCACACTCTGTACTCATGTGCCACTGTCTGTATCCATGTATCACCGTCTGTATCTATGTATCACAATCTGTATCCCTCTGTCCGTATCCATGTGCCACAGTCTGTATCCATGTGTCAGAGTCAGTATCTTTGTCACAGTCTGTATCCATGTATCACTGTCTATATCTCTGTCTCTGTCCGTATCCACGTGCCACAGTCTATATCCATGTGTCAGAGTCAGTATCTATATGTCACAATCTGTATCATTGCGACACACGGCAACAGACTACACTCACGTACATTACAACACAGCCTACACAGCCACAGGTTGCACTAACGTACATTGCGACACTGTCTTCACGGCAACAGGTTACATTTACGTACACTGCAACGCTGTCTACATAGCAACATGTTACATTCAGGCACATTTCAACACTGTCTACGCGGCAACAGATTACACTCACACACATCAAGACACTGTCCGCATAGCAACAGGCTACACTAATCTACACCACTGTCTACACAGCAACAGGTTACACTCACGTACATTGCAACATTGTTTACATGACAACAGGTTACACTCACGTACATTGCAACACTGTTTACATGACAACAGGTTATACTCACGTACATTGCAACACTGTTTACATGACAACAGGTTACACTCACGTACATTGCAACACTGTTTACATGACAACAGGTTACACATTCAGGTACGCTAGAACACGTGTTCTGCAATCGGGCTGCAATAATCACAGTGCGATCATGTCGTGTTGTTGTCACATCTGCCGATAGTGCAATAGCCATAAGATCGATGACCAAGACTCATCGTTTGATCGGGAGGAAACGCGCTGATTGATTGCAGCGTGCCTCGTCGGTAATTGCAGAGAAAACATCACGGCTTGCCCCACCAGGACGCTCTGTCTGTCCCATGCAGTCTCTCTCTGGTTACTTCAGACAGAGAGAGCATCAGTCACTTGCGTGCAACAGCAGTGGTCTCTATGACCCATGGAACACTGTGGTCTCTGTGACCGGTAGAACACATTCGTCTCTAATGTCAGTGGGACGCAGTGGTCTCTATGACCCATGGAACACATTGGCCTCTATTCCTCTATGGCCTCTAGAACACACTGTGGTCCAAGGAAGACAATGGTCTCTATGATCCCTGGAAGGCGATTGTTTCTATGACCCACTAAACACAGTGATTTCTATCGTCGAGGGAAAACAGTAATCTCTATGATCCAGAGAAAACAGTGGGTTCTATGATGCAGAGAAGACAGTGGTCTGTATGATCCTGAGAACACCGCGGTCTCTGTGACCCGTGGGACACAATGGTCATTCTGGCCCGTGGAACACAGCAGTCTCTATGAACCAGAGAACACAGCGGTTTATGATCCACAGAACACCGCGGTCTCTGTGACCCGTGGAACACAACCGTCTCTATGATCCAGGGAACACAGCAGTGGCCGATGTAATGTTTCAGTGGGTAGCGCAACTGACTCACATTATGTTTTAGTGGGGAGATTAGCTGACTCGCGTGTTGTTTTAGTTGGAAGACCACGTGACTTACGTAATGTTTTTGTGGGGAGACCACATGACTCGCATGATGTTTTAGTTTTAGGCCAGGTGACCCAGATAATCTTTTAGAGAGGAGACCAGCTGATCAACGCGATGTTTATGGTTGGAAGGCCAGCTGACTCTTTACGTCATGTTTTAGTTGGAAGATCAGCTGACTCACGTGATGTTTTAGTTGGAAGATCAGATGACTCACGTGATGTTTTAGTTGGAAGACCAGGTGACTTACTTAGTGTTTTAGTGGGGAGACCTGCTGCCTCACGTGATGTTTTAGTGGGGAGACCAGCTGACTCACGTGATATTTTAGTGGGAAGACCGGCTAACTCACTGCACTAGTCACATCACTGTGAATACCGTGAAAGAAACATGAGTGAAATGAAATGGTGGCTTTATGCTTCATAGCGCCGGAAACTGTACTCTCGTCAAAGAAATTTCCATTAAATTTATGTCATCGTAATCGATATTGTATCTGCGGCCGGTACTTGAGTGACACCAGGTGTTGGAGGACGGTACTTGAGTGACACCAGGTGGTGAAGGACGATACTTGAGTGACACCAGGTGTTGGAGGACGGTACTTGAGTGGCACCAGGTGGTGAAGGACGGTACTTGAGTGACACCAGGTGGTGAAGGACGGTACTTGAGTGACATCAGGTGGTGAAGGACGATACTTGAGTGACACCAGGCGGTGAAGGACGGTACTTGAGTGACATCAGGTGGTGAAGGACGGTACTTGAGTGACACCAGGTGGTGAAGGACGGTACTTGAGTGACATCAGGTGGTGAAGGACGGTACTTGAGTGGCACCAGGTGGTGAAGAACGGTACTTGAGTGACACCAGGTGGTGAAGGACGGTACTTGAGTGGCACCAGGTGGTGAAGGGCGATACTTGAGTGACACCAGGTGGTGAAGGACGGTACTTGAGTGGCACCAGGTGGTGAAGGACGGTACTTGAGTGACATCAGGTGGTGAAGGACGATACTTGAGTGGCACCAGGTGGTGAAGGACGATACTTGAGTGACATCAGGTGGTGAAGGACGGTACTTGAGTGGCACCAGGTGGTGAAGGACGGTACTTGAGTGGCACCAGGTGGTGAAGGACGGTACTTGAGTGACACCAGGTGGTGAAGGACGGTACTTGAGTGACATCAGGTGGTGAAGGACGATACTTGAGTGACACCAGGTGGTGAAGGACGATACTTGAGTGGCACCAGGTGGTGAAGGACGATACTTGAGTGACATCAGGTGGTGAAGGACGGTACTTGAGTGGCACCAGGTGGTGAAGGACGGTACTTGAGTGACATCAGGTGGTGAAGGACGATACTTGAGTGACACCAGGTGGTGAAGGACGGTACTTGAGTGACACCAGGTGGTGAAGGACGGTACTTGAGTGACACCAGGTGGTGAAGGACGATACTTGAGTGACACCAGGTGGTGAAGGACGGTACTTGAGTGGCACCAGGTGGTGAAGGACGATACTTGAGTGACACCAGGTGGTGAAGGACGGTACTTGAGTGGCACCAGGTGGTGAAGGACGATACTTGAGTGGCACCAGGTGGTGAAGGACGGTACTTGAGTGACATCAGGTGGTGAAGGACGGTACTTGAGTGGCACCAGGTGGTGAAGGACGGTACTTGAGTGGCACCAGGTGGTGAAGGACGGTACTTGAGTGGCACCAGGTGGTGAAGGACGGTACTTGAGTGGCACCAGGTGGTGAAGGACGGTACTTGAGTGACACCAGGTGGTGAAGGACGGTACTTGAGTGACACCAGGTGGTGAAGGACGGTACTTGAGTGACACCATGTGGTGAAGGACGGTACTTGAGTGACACCAGGTGGTGAAGGACGATACTTGAGTGACACCAGGTGGTGAAGGACGGTACTTGAGTGGCACCAGGTGGTGAAGGACGGTACTTGAGTGACATCAGGTGGTGAAGGACGGTACTTGAGTGACATCAGGTGGTGAAGGACGATACTTGAGTGACACCAGGTGGTGAAGGACGGTACTTGAGTGACACCAGGTGGTGAAGGACGATACTTGAGTGACACCAGGTGGCGAAGGACGATACTTGTGCTGAGGTATGCCTTCACATCACTTTGGGGTTTTATCACGTCATTGGACACATACACCATCAATAACACTGACTTAGGTTAGCTCCCATAACCGTTACTGGAGCCCGCTCGGTACCCACGATATGAAGAGGTTTGACATTACGATGCCTTTGTCGGAATGGTCATCTCAGCAATATGGATCTAACTCATTGCTGCTTCCTTTGACTCGTCACTGCTTCATCAAGATCTGAGTTATCCCTGCTTCATCAGCTTTTGGACTATTGAACTCAAACCTTGGTCATTGCATCGTCACATTTTAGCTCACTTCGCCATTAGCGTAATGGCAATCCCCACCTCTTTTGACGCTAGGTCATCTCCACGTCTTTTGATGTTATGTTACCCCCACCTCTTTTGGTGTTTAAGTCATCCGCACATATTTTGGTGTTTAAGTCATCCGCACATATTTTGGTGTTTAAGTCATCCGCACATATTCTGACGTTAGGTCATCTCCATTTCTTTTGACGTTAGGCCATCCACGCGTCTTTTGACGTTAGGCCATCCACGCGTCTTTTCATGTTAGGTCTTCCCCACGCTGTAGGTCAGCCTCATGTCTTCAGGTTCTAGGTAAATCCCCTAAGTAACACATCCCTATGTGACGAGCGTTTTCCTCCGCCTTGTTGGGTGGGTGGGCTGCGTACCTCAGTGTCATGGAATCACATGTCGTATTGAGCATGTTCGTCTGCTCAGTCGTCTTACAGCTACGTGAAACATGGACTTGAACTGACAAGCTGTCATAATGACCTCTTCCAGGAGACACAATGCATGAATAGCAGTTATTACATGAACACGTGGTCTCTGAAATATTTCAAGCATATTGAAAAAGCACCCATGTTAGTTGTCTAGTTATCTGAATGATGAACGTACTAGGTCTATAGAATGCTGGTGAACGTGTATATTCCAATTTGTATGTTTCCACATTGTGTCCACAGGTTGGCTGATGATGCAAACAGTGATTACCTGGAGACGGCCGATGGATGCCAGTATCTACCCTCCCACGGGCAACCCATGCACCTACCTGCTAGGGAACGCACTGTGCTACATCATCTCGGGGATGCTGCTGCTAGTGGTCGGTGTTATCATAACGTCACTGACGTTCCAGAACCTGGAGGAATACCAAGATGAGAACAAAGAACGTTACGCGGGTCCTGTGTTGATCGGGGCTGGGATACTGGTAATAGCTCGCGGTGCGTTCAGTCGACTCCGGCCTCACCGGTCGGACCTTGCTCGGAGACGCTCGCTGTTGAGGCGTTACGTCAGGGAGGTGTACAGTCGCCCCATTCTAGCAGTAAGTGTCAGTGTTTCTTGTCTTCACCCTATATACAGAAGTATCTATAACTTGAAGTTATCTAGCTGGTTTTAGTGTGTCAACAGGCGCGTGCCTTCACCCCTTGACTCGATGCGAAACAATTTCTGTAGGACGACAGCGTTAATTAGCTGGTTTTAGTGAGTCAGGATTTACGTGCCGTCGTAATGCCGTCCATCGTGTACTAGTATCACGTCGTGTACATTTTGGTTTTTTTTGAGTTTATATACATGCAAACTCAGCGACAGGGCAATAAGGAGCATCAATATGAGGATAACCATTTCTGATTTGAAGTAAAGCTGCATGCCGAACTGATTGACAAAAATAATCGAAAGTCCTCGTGCTCCTTTCGTTTGCCGTCGATAAGGGCATTTTTGCGACTTATGATTTGCATACATGTGGGACCATATACCATTCTGTAAAGGCTTGTTTCAGCCCGGATCATGTCATAGTGTCTTTATAGGGAAGTGCTTCGTACCAAAGCAGATAAATAGAGGGGAAAAACGCAAGTGGGCGGGGAATAACATGGACATGGATGGCAACGACGGTTATCCCAGTGGGGGCTCTTAATGCGATATGGGTGATTGCCGGGACTGGCGGTGCTGGGCTGAGGTGAGGCTGAGGTGAGGCTGAGTGGCTGTACGAGTAGATTGTCGGAGGATCCCCTAGGGAAAACACGATGTACTGGAGAGTAGATTTAAACGAAAAGAGAGGCATTAAACATTCAAGAATGAATTAAATAGTATCAACACTCACCCTGTGGGATGTAATATTGGAAAACATGCAACAATTACAAATTCACAGAACATAGGAGGCTTCACTGAAAGTGGCAACGTAAATGACATGTGGTATTGAGATGATGTGGCCTAGCTGTGGGTATCAGTGGATGTGTTCCTTCAGTGTACACACACACAGAATATGGAAGAATGGGGACGGGTGCTGCTTGAGTGTGTGTACGGTGGAGCGTCAGCGGATCAGTTCCTGGTTTCACTCCTCCATGAAAGTATACCATCACTGTAGTTGATGCACAGTCAGGTGGCAAGATGGTCTAGTAAACTCAGCCGGATGTTGTTGCCTGTTTGACTTTTGTTGTGATTTTGACCCAGGATGGATGAGTCTTGATAGGTATTTGTTGAAAAACCTCTTGCAGAGAGGTTCAGGTATCTTGTCTCCACAAATATATCCCAGAATGCTTAGGATATTTGGGGATATTGTCTCTTCAATCACAGAAGTTCGTGAGTGAGTCCACTACACTATATTCGCTATATTCAAAATATACAATTACCATGATGCCAGCCGCTGTCCGAGGGTCAAGTCCCGTTACATACACAGACTGTTAGACTGTCTTGTATCGTATCACAACACATTTACGGCCAGCACTGTATCTAGAGCCTCATCCCCCATGTTAAACGTCAGTGGCCAACCAGCTGTACTATATGGTTAATTAAAGTTAATTACACGCAGGCAGCTGACGTGTACATGGCTGTGTTGATGGTCAAGATAATAAGCTGTTGATATTTCATTTACATTGACAGCACTGTGATTTAGATTTAGAAAAACACAACTTTATCCTAACTCAGAGAATATACAATCATATCTATATATTCCCTGGTAAACCCCATGTCCCGTCAAAGTGCATACGATTCTTGTCTACGTTCACCCGTACCTTGCGTTTTGGAATGTTCGTATGGAACCAGTCAGCCACAGGGCTGTCCAGACAGATTACTACAAACTCATAAAGAAAGTTTTGGGAGCGGCATTGGCTGGCAAAATGGCCATGTCACATGTACATCAAATTAACAAGTCATGTTAAAAAATGATATCAGACGGCTGTACCGTAACAGATGGAAAACGTAGGAAACGTTAGTTACACGCTGCTCAAGGCAACGTCTGTGCTATGAGACATGTGGGGAGGACTGGATGAACTAAGAAGAATGCTTTGTCCATTTGAAAAAAATAAAATGTTTGAACTCCTATGTACGTAAAAGTTGTTATTCCAGATAATGTAGGATCAGTATCTGCTATTCTTACCTTCTGCTGGGTTAAGAAGATATCTTTTCTGTCAACTTTAAGGTTGTGGACCAGTAATTGCCTTTAATACGGAGTTTCAAGTCTGTAGCTCCATCATAGTACTGCTCTGGAAGTAGGAAATATGATATTATATACACATAGTTGATATTTATGACTAGTTAATTAAACTACGAAACTACCTGTATCGTTTCAACATGAAAGATTTGGCCTCTTTTTGCTGTGGCAACCCCTGTGAGCATGTACCTCACTTCCTGTTAGAATGTAATCTGTGTAGCATTCAAAGCGAAACAGACCTTGGCAGTAAATTTTAAGAGTATTGTTAAGTGTGATTCTCGAATGTTGTCAGTGTTACTTGTAAGTCGAGATATGGCTATTCAACAGAATGAAGTGATTCTCGAATGTTGTCAATGTTACTTGTAAGTCGAGATATGGCCATTCAACAGAATGAAGTGATTCTCGAATGTTGTCAATGTTACTTGTAAGTCCAGATATGGCCATTCAACAGAATGAAGTGATTCTCGAATGTTGTCAATGTTACTTGTAAGTCCAGATATGCTATTCAGCAGAATCAGTCTGTTTTCCAATGTGTTGATATTTGTCAGTGACGTCAGCCTTGTCCCTTTCTCTTTCTTCTCTCATCTTTCGTACGTTTTTTTTTTTCTATTTCTTCCTAAGTTGTATAATATTGAAAATGCTTGTATAAAAATATCAAGGAGTGGCTTTTTAAGATGGATAAGTTGTCACAAATCCCTTTCACATTTGTGAATAAAATATGTTTAATTCCTCCAGGTGTCGCACATCTCTATACAAAATGTTGTAGTGTGTGTGACACTGGAGAAACATGTCCTCACATTAGAGCACAACAAGTGTTGGTTTTCTCCCATACAGTGAGATGTGCGGGAGCTGATTGCCGCGGTAGTCGCGCCAATCAATGAAGACCCCGCACCTGCGCTCGCTGCAGGCAACGCGAGGAGAGACCATCTCTCTTGAACTGCCTGTCAATAGAATTAGCTCGATAGTGTGAAAAAAAAAAGCAACAAATCACTGGCAGTTAGCGACTGATCTGGTGATACATCGTTGTAATTATACAAAACTCACACTTTCTCCATCAGTGCTTGATTGTCCCTATTTGACAGATCGCACATCATGATAGAAGCATATTATGCATAAACTACTGGGGTTTATTGGTTGCATCAAGCCCGATCTTTGTCAATTAGGCTGGAAAAGCAAGACTTTATGTAGGCTTCGACCTTAAGCAGCGGTGCGACTTGGGTGTGATAACATTGGTATGACTGAATCAAGGAGGAAAAAAACAACAACATTGGTTTGGTAGGATTGAATCGTGGCTGAAAAACATTGGTAGGTTTGAATCGAGGTGAAATAACATTGGTAGGATGAAATAAGGATTGGAATAACATTGATAGGACTGAATTATGTTGGAATAACATTGGTAGGATTGAGTCAGGATTGAATAACATTGGTAGGTCTGAATCAAAGTGAAATAACATTGATAGGAATGAATCAGGGTGGCATAACATCGATAGGATTGAATTTTGTTGGGATAACATTGGTAGGATTGAATTATCTTGGAATAACTTTAGTAGGATTGAATCAAGGTGGAATAACATTGGTTGGATTGTATCAGCGTCGAATAGCATTGGTAGGATTGAATCAGGCTGCAATTCAGGGCTGCTAGCAGAGTTTTAAGATAACTGGCTATCCCTAGATATAGAGTCTTTGCTTATATGGTCGGTGATGCTATTTTTTATGTAATATGTCATTTCATTCCCTGATGTCATTATGTAACCAATCAGCACATTTCCAGAAGTCACCATGTAACCAATCGTCACGTTTCCTGATCCCATCATGTAACCAATCATCACATTTCCAGATGTCACCATCTAACCAATCGTCACATTTCCTGATGTCATTATATAACCAATCGTCACATTTCCTGATGTCATTATATAACCAATCGTTACACTTCCTGATGTCATCATGTAACCAATCGTCACACTTCCTGATGACACCATGTAACCAGTCGTCACATTTCCTGATCCCATCATGTAACCAATCATCACGTTTCCCGATGTCATCATGCAACCAATCCTCACATTTCCTGATGTTGCCATATACCCAATCGTCACATTTCCTGATGTCATTATGTACCAAATCCTTTTATTTGCTGATGTCATCATACCTTCAATTTAAGTCGTTGCTTGAGCCAAAGCGTTATCTTGCTCACCTCCGCTACAGAAATATTCGCAATGCTTTTGTACGTTTTGGGTTAGGCCTTAATGATTTATTACATAACCGTGGAAGATATGTGTCTGTGTGGAAAACCCAAATATTATGCCCATTCTGTTACATTATTGAAGACGAATTCAATTTTATGTTTATTTGTCCTGTGTATGAAAATCTAAGAAACAAGTATCTGCCACAGCTGTCTCTATCTCAGATCAATACTGAACTATTGTCTTCCTTACTTTCTTACAAAGAACCGACAAGACAACACAGTGAAGCCCTATATATTTGCAATGCATTTTTGTTAAGAAAAAATTGATTAATTAGAAAATTCTTCACATATGCCATTGTTAAGATGTATCCCTTTTTGTGTATGAGCCTGTGAAAATCATACAACTAATCGTCACATTTCCTGATGCCTTTATGTAACCAATCCTTTCATTTCCCCTGATGCCATTCTGTAACCAATCCTTTCATTTTCTGATGCCATTATGTAACCAATCCTTTCATTTTCTGATGCCATTATGTAACCAATCCTTTCATTTTCTGATGTCATTATGTAAACAATCCTTTCATTTCCTGATGCCATTATGTAACCAATCCTTTCATTTCCTGATGCCATTATGTAACCAATTCTTTCATTTCCTGATGTCATTATGTAACCAATCCTTTCATCTCCTGATGCCATTATGTAACCAATCCTTTCATTTCCCCTGATGTCATTCTGTAACCAATCCTTTCATTTCCCCTGATGCCATTATGTAAACAATCCTTTCATTTCCTGATGCCATTATGTAACCAATCCTTTCATTTCCTGATGCCATTATGTAACCAATTCTTTCATTTCCTGATGCCTTTATGTAACCAATCCTTTCATCTCCTGATGCCATTATGTAACCAATCCTTTCATCTCCTGATGCCATTATGTAACCAATTCTTTCATTTCCTGATGCCATTATGTAACCAATCCTTTCATTTCCTGATGCCATTATGTAACCAATTCTTTCATTTCCTGATGCCATTATGTAACCAATCCTTTCATCTCCTGATGTCATTATGTAACCAATCCTTTCATTTCCCCTGATGCCATTCTGTAACCAATCCTTTCATTTCCCCTGATGCCATTATGTAAACAATCCTTTCATTTCCTGATGCCATTATGTACCCAATCCTTTCATTTCCTGATGCCATTATGTAACCAATCCTTTCATTTCCTGATGCCTTTATGTAACCAATCCTTTCATCTCCTGATGCCATTATGTAACCAATCCTTTCATCTCCTGATGCCATTATGTAACCAAAACTTTCATTTCCTGATGCCATTATGTATCCAATCCTGTCATTTCCTGATGCCATTATGTAACCAATTCTTTCATTTCCTGATGCAATTATGTAACCAATTCTTTCATTTCCTGATGTCATTATGTAACCAATCCTTTCATCTCCTGATGTCATTATGTAACCAATCCTTTCATTTCCCCTGATGCCATTCTGTAACCAATCCTTTCATTTCCCCTGATGCCATTATGTAAACAATCCTTTCATTTCCTGATGCCATTATGTAACCAATCCTTTCATTTCCTGATGCCATTATGTAACCAATCCTTTCATTTCCTGATGCCTTTATGTAACCAATCCTTTCATCTCCTGATGCCATTATGTAACCAATCCTTTCATCTCCTGATGCCATTATGTAACCAAAACTTTCATTTCCTGATGCCATTATGTATCCAATCCTGTCATTTCCTGATGCCATTATGTAACCAATTCTTTCATTTCCTGATGTCATTATGTAACCAATCCTTTCGTTTCCTGATGGCATTATGTAACCAATTCTTTCATTTCCTGATGGCATTATGTAACCAATCCTTTCATTTCCTGATGCCTTTATGTAACCAATCCTTTCATTTCCCCTGATGCCATTCTGTAACCAATCCTTTCATTTCCCCTTGTGGCATTATGTAAACAATCCTTTCATTTCCTGATGCCATTATGTAACCAATCCTTTCATTTCCTGATGCCATTATGTAACCAATCCTTTCATTTCCTGATGCCTTTATGTAACCAATCCTTTCATCTCCTGATGCCATTATGTAACCAATCCTTTCATCTCCTGATGCAATTATGTAACCAAAACTGTCATTTCCTGATGCCATTATGTAACCAATCCTGTCATTTCCTGATGCCATTATGTAACCAATCCTGTCATTTCCTGATGCCATTATGTAACCAATTCTTTCATTTCCTGATGTCATTATGTAACCAATCCTTTCGTTTCCTGGTGGCATTATGTAACCAATTCTTTCATTTCCTGATGGCATTATGTAACCAATCCTTTCATTTCCTGATGTCATTATGCAACCGATCCTTTCATTTCCTGATGCCATTATGTAAACAATCATTTCATCTCCTGATGCCATTATGTAACCAAAACTTTCATTTCCCCTGATGCCATTATGTAACCAATCCTTTCATTTCCTGATGCCATTATGTAACCAATTCTTTCATTTCCTGATGTCATTATGTAACCAATCCTTTCATCTCCTGATGTCATTATGTAACCAATCCTTTCATCTCCTGATGCCATTATGTAACCAATCCTTTCATCTCCTGATGCCATTATGTAACCAAAACTTTCATTTCCTGATGCCATTATGTAACCAATCCTTTCATTTCCTGATGCCATTATGTAACCAATTCTTTCATTTCCTGATGCCATTATGTAACCAATCCTTTCGTTTCCTGATGGCATTATGTAACCAATCCTTTCATTTCCTGATGGCACTATGTAACCAATCCTTTCATTTCCTGATGTCATTATGCAACCGATCCTTTTATTTGCTGATGTCACCATGCAACCAATCAGCACATTTTCTGATGTCATCACGTAACCAATCGTCACATTTCCTGATGCCATTATGTAACCATCATCACTTTTCCTGATGACATTATGTAACCAGTCATCACATTTCCTGTTATGGAGTCGAACCTTGACCTTGAAAACCGTGCTGGAGGATTCATTCCAGATAAGTCAGATTCTGCGCCAATATACCAGAAGTGAGCGAAAGTAGAACGAGGGTAGTTGATTCAAACATGTCACCAACTGATTTATGGCAAAGCAGCGAGATGGATGAATAACGAGAGAACTGTTTTACATCTATGAATAGGTTTTCATAATTGGGTTCCTTCTTTGTGTGTATCTGACCAATCATCTGTTTGTTTCAGTTTCGTAACAGCTCTTCCCTGAGCCTCTGCGACATTCAAGTAACTGACCTCCACGACTGCCCCAGGTGAGTCCATTCGCCCACGTGGCTCTTGTATGACGTCGTATGGAACATGAGACTTGAATTGTACATTACGTCATCTCATGTTGACACTATTGGTCGCTTGTTTAACACCAGGATTTATCTTACCTCACACATGAATGTCGCTTACAGGCGATGTATTAAATTTATTTTCAATAACCACTCCTCTAGTGGTTCATGGTAGTACTTCTTTGCCTCAAATAACATTGAATCACGGAAAGCACGGAAATTAACGATGTTTTGCGATTGAAAATCGATGGAAGGGAGATAACTCTAAATCAGTTTACCTTGTGTCGTTTGCAAAATGGCGATTCGCCTCGCATTCAACAGAAGTCCTTCAAACAGTTCAAAATTAAAATTCAGGAGTTTTGTAAGATATATACGTTGTTCACTGGTACCTCGGGAGCTATGGGCTCATGTACCCTCGAGTGTACATGAACCCATGGCCCCCTCGTGACCAGAGAGCAACTTATAATATACCGCCACCGGGAGGTATATATCATGTTTAGATCACAAGTTGCTTGATCAGCGGTCGTTGTGTCCAGCATTACAGGTTATTTGTGTCAGACTTCGTTTTTTACATATGAGCAGAGTCAGTTTAACATATCGTTGTCTTACAAAGGAATAACCCCGAGGAAGGTATATATTTGGTTAAGTGTATGCGTGGTAACTTTCCCAATTTGAAGAGTATCATATCCATATCGATCGTGTGGTGTGTTGAGAAATATCTGTTGTCCCTTTATAGACTGTTGGCGATCTTGGCAACCATATAGACTTATGCGCGTGCGCGTGTCTGGCTGTGCGTCTACGTGTGTCTCAGTGTGTGTGTGTGCGTGCACGTGTATTGGCGTTGGCAATATAATCATTCTACTCAATGTATGAAAGCTTCATGTTCTGGATATAAATTATACCTGATACTTGGTGACCCTCAGCCAGGCGCGATCCTGTCAGCATTTAGACCTTGAACAAATGCTGTTTTCTAATATAACAACGTGCTGGTTTCCCCACCACAGCCCGCCATGTTGCCACCACAAGACAAATCCACCCGCGCACAACGTGCTGATTTCCCCATCACAGTCCGCCATGTTGCCACCACAAGACAAATCCACCCCCTCAAAATGTGCTGGTTTCCATATCACAGTCCGCCATGTTGCCACCACAAGACAAATCCACCCCCTCAAAATGTGCTGGTTTCCATATCACAGTCCGCCATATTGCCACCACAAGACAAATCCACACCCTCACAGCGTGCTGGTTTCCCTATCACGACCCACCGCTATTTGATCAGAAGACAATGTTTCCCCACCAAAACACAATAGATTTTCATGCTAACGCACTTTTCCCATCACATCACAACATTCATCACACAACACAATGTCATTCTATCAAAGTCCTGTTTCCAGTAACAGCTTAAATGTTGTCGATTACTGCAGTGTTTCCTACGAACAACATAATGTAGCAATGTAATACGTGTGTTAAACACAACGCGGTACTAAATTGTCATGTAACATTACGTACCTGCCACGTGACCGCAACTGATTAACCCAGTTCCTACAACAAACATTGTCTTGGGTCCTGCTTTATGTATCAACCAATCACAGTGGCAGCGTTCACAGTGTTCATCAGACCTCTTACTGTATGTATCAGCCAATCACAGTGGCTACCCTCGCCGTGTTCGTCAGACCTCTTACTGTATGTATCAGCCAATCACAGTGGCTGCCGTCACCATGTTTCGCAGACCTCTTACTGTGTGTATCAGCCAATCACAGTGACTGCCTTCACCATGTTCGTCAGACCTCTTACTGTGTGTATCAGCCAATCACAGTGACTGCCTTCACCATGTTTGTCAGACCTCTTACTGTATGTATCAGCCAATCACAGTGACTGCCTTCACCATGTTCGTCAGATCTCTCACTGTATGTATCAACCAATCACAGTGGCTACCTTCACCATGTTTACCAGACTTCTTACTGTATGTATCAGCCAATCGCAGAGGCTACCTTCACCATGTTCGTCAGACCTCTTACTGTATATATCAGCCAATCACAGTGACTGCCTTCACCATGTTCATCCTATCTCTTACTATATGTATCAGCCAATCACAGTGACTGTTTTCACCATGTTCATCAGACCTCTTACTGTATGTATCAGCCAATCACAGTGGCTACCTTCACCATGTTCGTCAGACCTCTTACTGTGTGTATCAGCCAATCACAGCGGCTCCGTTCACAGTGTTCATCAGACCAATTACTGTATGTATCAGCCAATCACAGTGGCTACTTTCACCATGTTCACCCTACCTCTTACTGCATGTATCAGCCAATCACAGTGACTGCCTTCACCATGTTCACCCTACCTCTTACTGTATGCATCAGCCAATCACAGTGACTGCCTTCACCATGTTCATCCTATCTCTTACTGTAAGTATCAGACAATCACAGTGACTGTCTTCACCATGTTTGTCAGACCTCTTACTGTGTGTATCAGCCAATCACAGTGACTGCCTTCACCACGTTCATCCTAGCTCTTACTGTATGTATCAGCCAATCACTGTGGCTGCTTTCACCATGTTCGTCAGACCTCTTACTGTATGTATCAGCCAATCACTGTGACTGCTTTCACCATGTTCATCAGACCTCTTACTGTATGTATCAGCCAATCATTGTGGCTGCTTTCACCATGTTCATCCTATCTCTTACTGTATGTATCAGCCAATCACAGTGACTACCTTCACCATGTTCGTCAGATCTCTTATTGTATGTATCAAGCAATCACAGTGGCTACCTTCACCATGTTTGTCAGACTTCTTACTGTATGTATCAGCCAATCACAGTGACTGCCTTCACCATGTTCGTCAGATCTCTTACTGTGTGTATCAGCCAATCACAGTGACTGCCTTCACCATGTTCATCCTATCTCTTACTGTATGTATCAGCCAATCACAGTGACTGCCTTCACCATGTTCATCAAACCTCTTACTGTATGTATCAGCCAATCACTGTGGCTGCTTTCACCATGTTCATCAGACCTCTTACTGTATGTATCAGCCAATCACAGTGGCTACCTTCACCATGTTCGTCAGATCTCTTACTGTATGTATCAGCCAATCACTGTGGCTACCTTCACCATGTTCGTCAGATCTCTTACTGTGTGTATCAGCCAATCACAGTGACTGCCTTCACCATGTTCATCACACCTCTTACTGTATGTATCAGCCAATCACAGTGGCTGCTTTCACAGTGTTCATCCTACCTCTTACTGTATGTATCAGCCCATCACAGTGGCTACCTTCACCATGTTCGTCAGACCTCTTACTGTCTGTATCAGCCAATCACAGTGACTGCCTTCACCAAGTTCATCAGACCTCTTACTGTATGTATCAGCCAATCACTGTGGCTGCTTTCACCATGTTCGTCAGACCTCTTACTGTATGTGTCAGCCAATCACAGTGGCTACCTTCACCATGTTCGTCAGATCTCTTACTGTATGTATCAGCCAATCACAGTGGCTACCATCACCATGTTCGTCAGATCTCTTACTGTATGTATCAGCCAATCACAGCGGCTCCGTTCACAGTGTTCATCAGACCAATTACTGTATGTATCAGTCAATCACAGTGGCTACCTTCACCATGTTCACCCTACCTCTTACTGTATGTATCAGCCAAACACAGTGACTGCCTTCACCATGTTCACCCTACATCTTACTGTATGTATCAGCCAATCACAGTGACTGCCTTCACCATGTTCATCCTATCTCTTACTGTATGTATCAGCCAATCACAGTGACTGCCTTCACCATGTTTGTCAGACCTCTTACTGTATGTATCAGCCAATCACAGTGACTGCCTTCACCACGTTCATCCCACCTCTTATTGTATGTATCAGCCAATCACTGTGGCTGCTTTCACCATGTTCGTCAGACCTATTACTGTATGTATCAGCCAATCACAGTGACTGCCTTCACCATTTTCATCAGACCTCTTACTGTATGTATCAGCCAATCACTGTGGCTGCTTTCATAGTGTTCATCCTACCTCTTACTGTTTGTATCAGCCAATCACTGTGGCTGCTTTCACAGTGTTCATCAGACCTCTTACTGTATGTATCAGCCAATCACAGTGGCTACCTTCACCATGTTTGTCAGACCTCTTACTGTATGTATCAGCCAATCACAGTGACTGCCTTCACCACGTTCATCCTAGCTCTAACTGTATGTATCAGCCAATCACTGTGGCTGCTTTCACCATGTTCGTCAGACCAATTACTGTATGTATCAGCCAATCACACTGACTGCCTTCACCATGTTCATCAGACCTCTTACTGTATGTATCAGCCAATCACTGTGGCTGCTTTCACAGTGTTCATCCTACCTCTTACTGTATGTATCAGCCAATCGCAGTTACTGCCTTCACCATGTTCATCACACCTCTTACTGTATGTATCAGCCAATCAGAGTGACTGCCTTCAGCATGTTCGTCAGATCTCTTATTGTATGTATCAACCAATCACAGTGGCTACCTTCACCATGTTTGTCAGACTTCTTACTGTATGTATCAGCCAATCACAGTGACTGCCTTCACCATGTTCGTCAGATCTCTTACTGTGTGTATCAGCCAATCACAGTGACTGCCTTCACCATGTTCATCCTATCTCTTACTGTATGTATCAGCCAATCACAGTGACTGCCTTCACCATGTTCATCAAACCTCTTACTGTATGTATCAGCCAATCACTGTGGCTGCTTTCACCATGTTCATCAGACCATTTACTGTATGTATCAGCCAATCACAGTGGCTACCTTCAC
This sequence comes from Haliotis asinina, assembly GCF_037392515.1. Lineage (NCBI taxonomy): Eukaryota > Metazoa > Mollusca > Gastropoda > Lepetellida > Haliotidae > Haliotis > Haliotis asinina. The sequence goes on along the minus strand of NC_090284.1, from coordinate 78,163,793 downwards.
CATGTTCACCCTACCTCATACTGTATGTATCAGCCAATCACAGTGACTGCCTTCACCATGTTCACCCTACCTCTTACTGTATGTATCAGCCAATCACAGTGACTGCCTTCACCATGTTCATCCTATCTCTTACTGTATGTATCAGCCAATCACAGTGACTGCCTTCACCATGTTCGTCAGATCTCTTACTGTGTGTATCAGCCAATCACAGTGACTGCCTTCACCATGTTTGTCAGACCTCTTACTGTATGTATCAGCCAATCACAGTGACTGCCTTCACCACGTTCATCCTACCTCTTACTGTATGTATCAGCCAATCACTGTGGCTGCTTTCACCATGTTTGTAAAACCTATTACTGTATGTATCAGCCAATCACAGTGACTGCCTTCACCATGTTCATCAGACCTCTTACTGTATGTATCAGCCAATCACTGTGGCTGCTTTCACAGTGTTCATCCTACCTCATGCTGTATGTATCAGCCAATCACTGTGGCTGCTTTCACAGTGTTCATCCTACCTCTTACTGTATGTATCAGCCAATCGCAGAGGCTACCTTCACCATGTTCGTCAGACCTTTTACTGTATATATCAGCCAATCACAGTGACCTCCTTCACCTTGTTTATTAGATCTCTTACTGTATGTATCAGCCAATCACTGTGGCTGCTTTCACCATGTTCATCCTACCTCTTACTGTCTGTATCAGCCAATCACAGTGACTGCCTCCACCATGTTCATCGGACCTCTTACTGTATGTATCAGCCAATCACTGTGGCTGCTTTCACAGTGTTCATCCTACCTCTTACTGTATGTATCAGCCAATCGCAGTGACTACCTTCACCATGTTCGTCAGACCTCTTACTGTGTATATCAGCCAATAACAGTGACTACCTTCACCAACTTCATCATATCTCTTACTGTAAGTATCAGCCAATCACAGTGACTGCCTTCACCATGTTCGTCAGACCTCTTACTGTGTGTATCAGCCAATCACAGTGACTGCCTTCACCATGTTCATCAGACCTCTTACTGTATGTATCAGCCAATCACTGTGGCTGCTTTCACCATGTTCATCAGACCCCTTACTGTATGTATCAGCCAATCACAGTGGCTACCTTCACCATTTTCGTCAGACCTCTTACTGTATGTATCAGCCAATCACAGTGGCTACCTTCACCATGTTCGTCAGATCTCTTATTGTGTGTATCAAGCAATCACAGTGGCTACCTTCACCATGTTTGTCAGACTTCTTTCTGTATGTATCAGCCAATCACAGTGATTGCCTTCACCATGTTCGTCACATCTCTTACTGTCTGTATCAGCCAATCACAGTGACTGCCTTCACCATGTTCATCCTATCTCTTACTGTATGTATCAGCCAATCACAGTGACTGCCTTCACCATGTTCATCAAACCTCTTACTGTATGTATCAGCCAATCACAGTGGCTATCTTCACCATGTTCATCAGACCTCTTACTGTATGTATCAGCCAATCACAGTGGCTACCTTCACCATGTTCGTCAGATCTCTTACTGTATGTGTCAGCCAATCACAGTGCCTACCTTCACCATGTTCGTCAGATCTCTTACTGTGTGTATCAGGCAATCACAGTGACTGCCTTCACCATGTTCATCACACCTCTTACTGTGTGTATCAGCCAATCACAGTGGCTGCTTTCACAGTATTCATCCTACCTCTTACTGTTTGTATCAGCCAATCACAGTGGCTACCTTCACCATGTTTGTCAGACTTCTTTCTGTATGTATCAGCCAATCACAGTGATTGCCTTCACCATGTTCGTCAGATCTCTTACTGTCTGTATCAGCCAATCACAGTGACTGCCTTCACCATGTTCATCCTATCTCTTACTGTATGTATCAGCCAATCACAGTGACTGCCTTCACCATGTTCATCAAACCTCTTACTGTATGTATCAGCCAATCACAGTGGCTATCTTCACCATGTTCATCAGACCTCTTACTGTATGTATCAGCCAATCACAGTGGCTACCTTCACCATGTTTGTCAGATCTCTTACTGTATGTGTCAGCCAATCACAGTGCCTACCTTCACCATGTTCGTCAGATCTCTTACTGTGTGTATCAGGAAATCACAGTGACTACCTTCACCATGTTCATCACACCTCTTACTGTATGTATCAGCCAATCACAGTGGCTGCTTTCACAGTGTTCATCCTACCTCATACTGTTTGTATCAGCCAATCACAGTGGCTACCTTCTCCATGTTCATCAGACCTCTTACTGTGTGTATCAGCCAATCACAGTGACTGCCTTCACCATGTTCATCAGACCTCATACTGTATGTATCAGCCAATCACTGTGGCTGCTTTCACCATGTTCATCAGACCCCTTACTGTGTGTATCAGCCAATCACAGTGGCTACCTTCACCATTTTCGTCAGATCTCTTACTGTATGTATCATCCAATCACAGTGGCTACCTTCACCATGTTCGTCAGATCTCTTACTGTATGTATCAGCCAATCACAGTGACAGCCTTCACCTTGTTTATTAGATCTCTTACTGTATGTATCAGCCAATCACAGTGACTACCTTCACCATGTTCGTCAGACCTCTGGCTGTATGTATCAGCCAATCACAGTGACTGCCTTCACTATGTTCATCAAACCTCTTACTGTATGTATCAGCCAATCACAGTGACTGCCTTCACCATGTTCACCCTACCTCTTACTGTTTGTATCAGCCAATCACTGTGGCTACTTTCACAGTGTTCATGAGACCTTTTACTGCATGTATCTGCCAATCACAGTGGCTACCTTCACCATGTTCGTCAGATCTGTTATTGTATGTATCAGCCAATCACAGTGGCTGCTTTCACCATGTTCATCCTACCTCTTACTGTATGTATCAGCCAATCACAGTGACTGCCTTCACCATGTTCATCCTACCTCTTACTGTATGTATCAGCCAATCACAGTGGCTGCGTTCAGAGTGTTCATCAGACCTATTGCTGTATGCATCAGCCCATCACAGTGACTGCCTTCACCATGTTCACCCTACCTCTTACTGTATGTATCAGCCAATCACTGTGGCTGCTTTCACAGTGTTCGTCAGATCTCGTACTGTTTGTATCAGCCAATCACAGTGACTACCTTCACCATGTTCGTCAGATCTCATACTGTTTGTATCAGCCAATCACAGTGACTGCCTTCACCATGTTCATCCTATCTCTTACTGTATGTATCAGCCAATCACAGTGACTGCCTTCACCATGTTCATCAAACCTCTTACTTTGTGTATCAGCCAATCACTGTGGCTGCTTTCACCATGTTCATCAGACCTCTTACTGTATGTATCAGCCAATCACAGTGGCTACCTTCACCATGTTCGTCAGATATCTTACTGTATGTATCAGCCAATCACAGCTTCTCCGTTCACAGTGTTCATCAGACCATTTACTGTATGTATCAGCCAATCACAGTGGCTACCTTCACCATGTTCACCCTACCTCATACTGTATGTATCAGCCAATCACAGTGACTGCCTTCACCATGTTCACCCTACCTCTTACTGTATGTATCAGCCAATCACAGTGACTGCCTTCACCATGTTCATCCTATCTCTTACTGTATGTATCAGCCAATCAGAGTGACTGCCTTCACCATGTTCGTCAGATCTCTTACTGTGTGTATCAGCCAATCACAGTGACTGCCTTCACCATGTTTGTCAGACCTCTTACTGTATGTATCAGCCAATCACAGTAACTGCCTTGACCACGTTTATCCTACCTCTTACTGTATGTATCAGCCAATCACTGTGGCTGCATTCACTATGTTTGTCAGACCTATTACTGTATGTATCAGCCAATCACAGTGACTGCCTTCACCATGTTCACCCTACCTCTTACTGTATGTATCAGCCAATCACAGTGACTGCCTTCACCATGTTCATCCTATCTCTTACTGTATGTATCAGCCAATCAGAGTGACTGCCTTCACCATGTTCATCCTATCTCTTACTGTATGTATCAACCAATCAGAGTGACTGCCTTCACCATGTTCGTCAGATCTCTTACTGTGTGTATCAGCCAATCACAGTGACTGCCTTCACCATGTTTGTCAGACCTCTTACTGTATGTATCAGCCAATCACAGTGACTTCCTTCACCACGTTCATCCTACCTCTTACTGTATGTATCAGCCAATCACTGTGGCTGCATTCACTATGTTTGTCAGACCTCTTACTGTATGTATCAGCCAATCACTGTGGCTACTTTCACAGTGTTCATCCTACCTCATACTGTATCTATCCCCCAATCTCTGTGGCTGCTTTCACAGTGTTCATCCTACCTCTTACTGTATGTATCAGCCAATCGCAGATTCTACCTTCACCATGTTCGTCAGACCTCTTACTGTATATATCAGCCAATCACAGTGACCTCCTTCACCTTGTTTATTAGATCTCTTAGTGTATGTATCAGCCAATCACTGTGGCTACTTTCACCATGTTCATCCTACCTCTTACTGTCTGTATCAGCCAATCACAGTGACTGCCTTCACCATGTTCATCAGACCTCTTACTGTATGTATCAGCCAATCACTGTGGCTGCTTTCACAGTGTTCATCCTACCTCTTACTGTATGTATCAGCCAGTCGCAGTGACTACCTTCACCATGTTCGTCAGACCTCTTACTGTGTATATCAGCCAATCACAGTGACTGCCTTCACCAACTTCATCATATCTCTTACTGTATGTATCAGCCAATCACAGTGACTGCCTTCACCATGTTCGTCAGACCTCTTACTGTGTGTATCAGCCAATCACAGTGACTGCCTTCACCATGTTCATCAGACCTCTTACTGTATGTATCAGCAAATCACTGTGGCTGCTTTCACCATGTTCATCAGACCCCTTACTGTATGTATCAGCCAATCACAGTGGCAACCTTCACCATTTTCGTCAGAACTCTTACTGTATGTATCAGCCAATCACAGTGGCTACCTTCACCATGTTCACCCTACCTCTTACTGTATGTATCAGCCAATCACAGTGACTGCCTTCACCATGTTCATCCTATCTCTTACTGTATGTATCAGCCAATCACAGTGACCGCCTTCACCTTGTTTATTAGATCTCTTACTGTATGTATCAGCCAATCACAGTGGCTGCTTTCACCATGTTCATCCTAGCTCTTACTGTCTGTATCAGCCAATCACAGTGACTGCCTTCACCATGTTCATCACACCTCTTACTGTATGTATCAGCCAATCACTGTGGCTGCTTTCACAGTGTTCATCCTACCTCTTACTGTGTGTATCAGCCAATCACAGTGACTGCCTTCACCATGTTCATCCTACCTCTTACTGTATGTATCAGCCAATTACTGTGGCTGCTTTCACAGTGTTCGTGAGATCTCATACTGTATGTATCAACCAATCACAGTGGCTACCTTCACTATGTTCATCCTACCTCTTACTGTATGTATCAGCCAATCACTGTGGCTGCTTCTACAGTGTTCGTCAGATGTCTTACTGTATGTATCAGCCAATCACAGTGGCTACCTTCTCCATGTTCGTCAGACCTCTTACTGTATGTATCAGCCAATCACAGTGGCTGCTTTCACCATGTTCATCCTACCTCTTACTGTATGTATCAGCCAATCACAGTGACTGCCTTCACCATGTTCACCCTACCTCTTACTGTTTGTATCAGCCAATCACTGTGGCTACTTTCACAGTGTTCATGAGACCTCTTACTGTATGCATCTGCCAATCACAGTGGCTACCTTCACCATGTTCGTCAGATCTGTTATTGTATGTATCAGCCAATCAGAGTGGCTGCTTTCACCATGTTCATCCTACCTCTTACTGTATGTATCAGCCAATCACAGTGACTGCCTTCACCATGTTCATCCTACCTCTTACTGTATGTATCAGCCAGTCACAGTGGCTGCGTTCAGAGTGTTCATCAGACCTTTTGCTGTATGTATCAGCCCATCACAGTGACTGCCTTCACCATGTTCACCCTACCTCTTACTGTATGTATCAGCCAATCACTGTGGCTGCTTTCACAGTGTTCGTCAGATCTCGTACTGTTTGTATCAGCCAATCACAGTGACTACCTTCACCATGTTCGTCAGATCTCATACTGTTTGTATCAGCCAATCACAGTGACTGCCTTCACCATGTTTATCCTATCTCTTACTGTATGTATCAGCCAATCACAGTGACTGCCTTCACCATGTTCATCAAACCTCTTACTGTATGTATCAGCCAATCACTGTGGCTGCTTTCACCATGTTCATCAGACCTCTTACTGTATGTATCAGCCAATCACAGTGGCTACCTTCACCATGTTCGTCAGATATCTTACTGTATGTATCAGCCAATCACAGCGGCTCCGTTCACAGTGTTCATCAGACCATTTACTGTATGTATCAGCCAATCACAGTGGCTACCTTCACCATGTTCACCCTACCTCATACTGTATGTATCAGCCAATCACAGTGACTGCCTTCACCATGTTCACCCTACCTCTTACTGTATGTATCAGCCAATCACAGTGACTGCCTTCACCATGTTCATCCCATCTCTTACTGTATGTATCAGCCAATCAGAGTGACTGCCTTCACCATGTTCGTCAGATCTCTTACTGTGTGTATCAGCCAATCACAGTGACTGCCTTCACCATGTTTGTCAGACCTCTTACTGTATGTATCAGCCAATCACAGTGACTGCCTTCACCACGTTCATCCTACCTCTTACTGTATGTATCAGCCAATCACTGTGGCTGCATTCACTATGTTTGTCAGACCTATTACTGTATGTATCAGCCAATCACAGTGACTGCCTTCACCATGTTCATCAGACCTCTTACTGTATGTATCAGCCAATCACTGTTGCTACTTTCACAGTGTTCATCCTACCTCATACTGTATCTATCAGCCAATCTCTGTGGCTGCTTTCACAGTGTTCATCCTACCTCTTATTGTATGTATCAGCCAATCGCAGATTCCACCTTCACCATGTTCGTCAGACCTCTTACTGTATATATCAGCCAATCAAAGTGACCTCCTTCACCTTGTTTATTAGATCTTTTACTGTATGTATCAGCCAATCACTGTGGCTGCTTTCACCATGTTCATCCTACCTCTTACTGTCTGTATCAGCCAATCACAGTGACTGCCTTCACCATGTTCATCAGACCTCTTACTGTATGTATCAGCCAATCACTGTGGCTGCTTTCACAGAGTTCATCCTACCTCTTACTGTATGTATCAGCCAGTCGCAGTGACTACCTTCACCATGTTCGTCAGACCTCTTACTGTGTATATCAGCCAATCACAGTGACTGCCTTCACCAACTTCATCATATCTCTTACTGTATGTATCAGCGAATCACAGTGACTGCCTTCACCATGTTCGTCAGACCTCTTACTGTGTGTATCAGCCAATCACAGTGACTGCCTTCACCATGTTCATCAGACCTCTTACTGTATGTATCAGCAAATCACTGTGGCTGCTTTCACCATGTTCATCAGACCCCTTACTGTATGTATCAGCCAATCACAGTGGCTACCTTCACCATTTTCGTCAGAACTCTTACTGTATGTATCAGCCAATCACAGTGGCTACCTTCACCATGTTCACCCTACCTCTTACTGTATGTATCAGCCAATCACAGTGACTGCCTTCACCATGTTCATCCTATCTCTTACTGTATGTATCAGCCAATCACAGTGACCGCCTTCACCTTGTTTATTAGATCTCTTACTGTATGTATCAGCCAATCACAGTGGCTGCTTTCACCATGTTCATCCTAGCTCTTACTGTCTGTATCAGCCAATCACAGTGACTGCCTTCACCATGTTCATCACACCTCTTACTGTATGTATCAGCCAATCACTGTGGCTGCTTTCACAGTGTTCATCCTACCTCTTACTGTGTGTATCAGCCAATCACAGTGACTGCCTTCACCATGTTCATCCTACCTCTTACTGTATGTATCAGCCAATGACTGTGGCTGCTTTCACAGTGTTCGTGAGATCTCATACTGTATGTATCAACCAATCACAGTGGCTACCTTCACTATGTTCATCCTACCTCTTACTGTATGTATCAGCCAATCACTGTGGCTGCTTCTACAGTGTTCGTCAGATGTCTTACTGTATGTATCAGCCAATCACAGTGGCTACCTTCTCCATGTTCGTCAGACCTCTTACTGTATGTATCAGCCAATCACAGTGGCTGCTTTCACCATGTTCATCCTACCTCTTACTGTATGTATCAGCCAATCACAGTGACTGCCTTCACCATGTTCACCCTACCTCTTACTGTTTGTATCAGCCAATCACTGTGGCTACTTTCACAGTGTTCATGAGACCTCTTACTGTATGCATCTGCCAATCACAGTGGCTACCTTCACCATGTTCGTCAGATCTGTTATTGTATGTATCAGCCAATCAGAGTGGCTGCTTTCACCATGTTCATCCTACCTCTTACTGTATGTATCAGCCAATCACAGTGACTGCCTTCACCATGTTCATCCTACCTCTTACTGTATGTATCAGCCAGTCACAGTGGCTGCGTTCAGAGTGTTCATCAGACCTATTGCTGTATGTATCAGCCCATCACAGTGACTGCCTTCACCATGTTCACCCTACCTCTTACTGTATGTATCAGCCAATCACTGTGGCTGCTTTCACAGTGTTCGTCAGATCTCGTACTGTTTGTATCAGCCAATCACAGTGACTACCTTCACCATGTTCGTCAGATCTCATACTGTTTGTATCAGCCAATCACAGTGACTGCCTTCACCATGTTCATCCTATCTCTTACTGTATGTATCAGCCAATCACAGTGACTGCCTTCACCATGTTCATCAAACCTCTTACTGTATGTATCAGCCAATCACTGTGGCTGCTTTCACCATGTTCATCAGACCTCTTACTGTATGTATCAGCCAATCACAGTGGCTACCTTCACCATGTTCGTCAGATATCTTACTGTATGTATCAGCCAATCACAGCGGCTCCGTTCACAGTGTTCATCAGACCATTTACTGTATGTATCAGCCAATCACAGTGGCTACCTTCACCATGTTCACCCTACCTCATACTGTATGTATCAGCCAATCACAGTGACTGCCTTCACCATGTTCACCCTACCTCTTACTGTATGTATCAGCCAATCACAGTGACTGCCTTCACCATGTTCATCCTATCTCTTACTGTATGTATCAGCCAATCAGAGTGACTGCCTTCACCATGTTCGTCAGATCTCTTACTGTGTGTATCAGCCAATCACTGTGACTGCCTTCACCATGTTTGTCAGACCTCTTTCTGTATGTATCAGCCAATCACAGTGACTGCCTTCACCACGTTCATCCTACCTCTTACTGTATGTATCAGCCAATCACTGTGGCTGCATTCACTATGTTTGTCAGACCTATTACTGTATGTATCAGCCAATCACAGTGACTGCCTTCACCATGTTCATCAGACCTCTTACTGTATGTATCAGCCAATCACTGTGGCTACTTTCACAGTGTTCATCCTACCTCATACTGTATCTATCAGCCAATCTCTGTGGCTGCTTTCACAGTGTTCATCCTACCTCTTACTGTATGTATCAGCCAATCGCAGATTCTACCTTCACCATGTTCGTCAGACCTCTTACTGTATATATCAGCCAATCACAGTGACCTCCTTCACCTTGTTTATTAGATCTTTTACTGTATGTATCAGCCAATCACTGTGGCTGCTTTCACCATGTTCATCCTACCTCTTACTGTCTGTATCAGCCAATCACAGTGACTGCCTTCACCATGTTCATCAGACCTCTTACTGTATGTATCAGCCAATCACTGTGGCTGCTTTCACAGTGTTCATCCTACCTCTTACTGTATGTATCAGCCAGTCGCAGTGACTACCTTCACCATGTTCGTCAGACCTCTTACTGTGTATATCAGCCAATCACAGTGACTGCCTTCACCAACTTCATCATATCTCTTACTGTATGTATCAGCCAATCACAGTGACTGCCTTCACCATGTTCGTCAGACCTCTTACTGTGTGTATCAGCCAATCACAGTGACTGCCTTCACCATGTTCATGAGACCTCTTACTGTATGTATCAGCAAATCACTGTGGCTGCTTTCACCATGTTCATCAGACCCCTTGCTGTATGTATCAGCCAATCACAGTTGCTACCTTCACCATTTTCGTCAGAACTCTTACTGTATGTATCAGCCAATCACAGTGGCTACCTTCACCATGTTCACCCTACCTCTTACTGTATGTATCAGCCAATCACAGTGACTGCCTTCACCATGTTCATCCTATCTCTTTCTGTATGTATCAGCCAATCACAGTGACCGCCTTCACCTTGTTTATTAGATCTCTTACTGTATGTATCAGCCAATCACAGTGGCTGCTTTCACCATGTTCATCCTAGCTCTTACTGTCTGTATCAGCCAATCACAGTGACTGCCTTCACCATGTTCATCACACCTCTTACTGTATGTATCAGCCAATCACTGTGGCTGCTTTCACAGTGTTCATCCTACCTCTTACTGTGTGTATCAGCCAATCACAGTGACTGCCTTCACCATGTTCATCCTACCTCTTACTGTATGTATCAGCCAATGACTGTGGCTGCTTTCACAGTGTTCGTGAGATCTCATACTGTATGTATCAACCAATCACAGTGGCTACCTTCACTATGTTCATCCTACCTCTTACTGTATGTATCAGCCAATCACTGTGGCTGCTTTTACAGTGTTCGTCAGATGTCTTACTGTATGTATCAGCCAATCACAGTGGCTAAATTCTCCATGTTCGTCAGACCTCTTACTGTATGTATCAGCCAATCACAGTGGCTGCTTTCACCATGTTCATCCTACCTCTTACTGTATGTATCAGCCAATCACAGTGACTGCCTTCACCATGTTCACCCTACCTCTTACTGTTTGTATCAGCCAATCACTGTGGCTACTTTCACAGTGTTCATGAGACCTCTTACTGTATGTATCTGCCAATCACAGTGGCTACCTTCACCATGTTCGTCAGATCTGTTATTGTATGTATCAGCCAATCACAGTGGCTGCTTTCACCATGTTCATCCTACCTCTTACTGTATGTATCAGCCAATCACAGTGACTGCCTTCACCATGTTCATCCTACCTCTTACTGTATGTATCAGCCAATCACAGTGGCTGCGTTCAGAGTGTTCATCAGACCTATTGCTGTATGCATCAGCCCATCACAGTGACTGCCTTCACCATGTTCACCCTACCTCTTACTGTATGTATCAGCCAATCACTGTGGCTGCTTTCACAGTGTTCATCAGACCTCTTGCAGTATGTATCAGCCAATCACAGTGGCCACCTTCACCATGTTCATCCTACCTCTTCCTGTATGTATCAGCCAATCACTGTGGCTGCTTTCACAGTGTTCGTCAGATCTCATCCTATCTCTTACTGTATGTATCAGCCAATCACAGTGACCGCCTTCACCTTGTTTATTAGATCTCTTACTGTATGTATCAGCCAATCACAGTGGCTGCTTTCACCATGTTCATCCTAGCTCTTACTGTTTGTATCAGCCAATCACAGTGACTGCCTTCACCATGTTCATCACACCTCTTACTGTATGTATCAGCCAATCACTGTGGCTGCTTTCACAGTGTTCATCCTACCTCTTACTGTGTGTATCAGCCAATCACAGTGACTGCCTTCACCATGTTCATCCTACCTCTTACTGTATGTATCAGCCAATTACTGTGGCTGCTTTCACAGTGTTCGTGAGATCTCATACTGTATGTATCAACCAATCACAGTGGCTACCTTCACTATGTTCATCCTACCTCTTACTGTATGTATCAGCCAATCACTGTGGCTGCTTCTACAGTGTTCGTCAGATGTCTTACTGTATGTATCAGCCAATCACAGTGGCTACCTTCTCCATGTTCGTCAGACCTCTTACTGTATGTATCAGCCAATCACCGTGGCTGCTTTCACCATGTTCATCCTAACTCTTACTGTATGTATCAGCCAATCACAGTGACTGCCTTCACCATGTTCATCAAACCTCTTACTGTATGTATCAGCCAATCACCGTGGCTGCTTTCACCATGTTCATCCTAACTCTTACTGTATGTATCAGCCAATCACAGTGACTGCCTTCACCATGTTCACCCTACCTCTTACTGTTTGTATCAGCCAATCACTGTGGCTACATTCACAGTGTTCATGAGACCTCTTACTGTATGTATCAGCCAATCACAGTGGCTACCTTCACCATGTTCGTCAGATCTGTTATTGTATGTATCAGCCAATCAGAGTGGCTGCTTTCACCATGTTCATCCTACCTCTTACTGTATGTATCAGCCAATCACAGTGACTGCCTTCACCATGTTCATCCTACCTCTTACTGTATGTATCAGCCAGTCACAGTGGCTGCGTTCAGAGTGTTCATCAGACCTATTGCTGTATGCATCAGCCCATCACAGTGACTGCCTTCACCATGTTCACCCTACCTCTTACTGTATGTATCAGCCAATCACTGTGGCTGCTTTCACAGTGTTCGTCAGATCTCGTACTGTTTGTATCAGCCAATCACAGTGACTACCTTCACCATGTTCGTCAGATCTCATACTGTTTGTATCAGCCAATCACAGTGACTGCCTTCTCCATGTTCATCCTATCTCTTACTGTATGTATCAGCCAATCACAGTGACTGCCTTCACTATGTTCATCAAACCTCTTACTGTATGTATCAGCCAATCACAGTGACTGCCTTCACCATGTTCACCCTACCTCTTACTGTTTGTATCAGCCAATCACTGTGGCTACTTTCACAGTGTTCATGAGACCTCTTACTGCATGTATCTGCCAATCACAGTGGCTACCTTCACCATGTTCGTCAGATCTGTTATTGTATGTATCAGCCAATCACAGTGGCTGCTTTCACCATGTTCATCCTACCTCTTACTGTATGTATCAGCCAATCACAGTGACTGCCTTCACCATGTTCATCCTACCTCTTACTGTATGTATCAGCCAATCACAGTGGCTGCGTTCAGAGTGTTCATCAGACCTATTGCTGTATGCATCAGCCCATCACAGTGACTGCCTTCACCATGTTCACCCTACCTCTTACTGTATGTATCAGCCAATCACTGTGGCTGCTTTCACAGTGTTCGTCAGATCTCGTACTGTTTGTATCAGCCAATCACAGTGACTACCTTCACCATGTTCGTCAGATCTCATACTGTTTGTATCAGCCAATCACAGTGACTGCCTTCACCATGTTCATCCTATCTCTTACTGTATGTATCAGCCAATCACAGTGACTGCCTTCACCATGTTCATCAAACCTCTTACTGTATGTATCAGCCAATCACTGTGGCTGCTTTCACCATGTTCATCAGACCTCTTACTGTATGTATCAGCCAATCACAGTGGCTAGCTTCACCATGTTCGTCAGATATCTTACTGTATGTATCAGCCAATCACAGCGGCTCCGTTCACAGTGTTCATCAGACCATTTTCTGTATGTATCAGCCAATCACAGTGGCTACCTTCACCATGTTCACCCTACCTCATACTGTATGTATCAGCCAATCACAGTGACTGCCTTCACCATGTTCACCCTACCTCTTACTGTATGTATCAGCCAATCACAGTGACTGCCTTCACCATGTTCATCCTATCTCTTTCTGTATGTATCAGCCAATCACAGTGACCGCCTTCACCTTGTTTATTAGATCTCTTACTGTATGTATCAGCCAATCACAGTGGCTGCTTTCACCATGTTCATCCTAGCTCTTACTGTCTGTATCAGCCAATCACAGTGACTGCCTTCACCATGTTCATCACACCTCTTACTGTATGTATCAGCCAATCACTGTGGCTGCTTTCACAGTGTTCATCCTACCTCTTACTGTGTGTATCAGCCAATCACAGTGACTGCCTTCACCATGTTCATCCTACCTCTTACTGTATGTATCAGCCAATGACTGTGGCTGCTTTCACAGTGTTCGTGAGATCTCATACTGTATGTATCAACCAATCACAGTGGCTACCTTCACTATGTTCATCCTACCTCTTACTGTATGTATCAGCCAATCACTGTGGCTGCTTTTACAGTGTTCGTCAGATGTCTTACTGTATGTATCAGCCAATCACAGTGGCTAAATTCTCCATGTTCGTCAGACCTCTTACTGTATGTATCAGCCAATCACAGTGGCTGCTTTCACCATGTTCATCCTACCTCTTACTGTATGTATCAGCCAATCACAGTGACTGCCTTCACCATGTTCACCCTACCTCTTACTGTTTGTATCAGCCAATCACTGTGGCTACTTTCACAGTGTTCATGAGACCTCTTACTGTATGTATCTGCCAATCACAGTGGCTACCTTCACCATGTTCGTCAGATCTGTTATTGTATGTATCAGCCAATCACAGTGGCTGCTTTCACCATGTTCATCCTACCTCTTACTGTATGTATCAGCCAATCACAGTGACTGCCTTCACCATGTTCATCCTACCTCTTACTGTATGTATCAGCCAATCACAGTGGCTGCGTTCAGAGTGTTCATCAGACCTATTGCTGTGTGCATCAGCCCATCACAGTGACTGCCTTCACCATGTTCACCCTACCTCTTACTGTATGTATCAGCCAATCACTGTGGCTGCTTTCACAGTGTTCATCAGACCTCTTGCAGTATGTATCAGCCAATCACAGTGGCCACCTTCACCATGTTCATCCTACCTCTTCCTGTATGTATCAGCCAATCACTGTGGCTGCTTTCACAGTGTTCGTCAGATCTCATACTGTTTGTATCAGCCAATCACAGTGACTACCTTCACCATGTTCGTCAGATCTCTTACTGTGTGTATCAGCCAATCACAGTGACTGCCTTCACCATGTTCATCCTATCTCTTACTGTATGTATCAGCCAATCACAGTGACTGCCTTCACCATGTTCATCAAACCTCTTACTGTATGTATCAGCCAATCACTGTGGCTGCTTTCACCATGTTCGTCAGACCTCTTACTGTATGTATCAGCCAATCACAGTGGCTACCTTCACCATGTTCGTCAGACATCTTACTGTATGTATCAGCCAATCAGAGCGGCTCCGTTCACAGTGTTCATCAGACCATTTACTGTATGTATCAGCCAATCACAGTGGCTACCTTCACCATGTTCACCCTACCTCTTACTGTATGTATCAGCGAATCACAGTGACTGCCTTCACCATGTTCGTCAGATCTCTTACTGTGTGTATCAACCAATCACAGTGACTGCCTTCACCATGTTTGTCAGACCTCTTACTGTATGTATCAGCCAATCACAGTGACTGCCTTCACCACGTTCATCCTACCTCTTACTGTATGTATCAGCCAATCACTGTGGCTGCTTTCACTATGTTTGTCAGACCTATTACTGTATGTATCAGCCAATCACAGTGACTGCCTTCACCATGTTCATCCTACCTCTTACTGTATGTATCAGCCAATCACTGTGGCTACTTTCACAGTGTTCATCCTACCTCATACTGTATGTATCAGCCAATCACTGTGGCTGCTTTCACAGTGTTCATCCTACCTCTTACTGTATGTATCAGCCAATCGCAGATTCTACCTTCACCATGTTCGTCAGACCTCTTACTGTATATATCAGCCAATCACAGTGACCTCCTTCACCTTGTTTATTAGATCTCTTACTGTATGTATCAGCCAATCACTGTGGCTGCTTTCACCATGTTCATCCTACCTCTTACTGTCTGTATCAGCCAATCACAGTGACTGCCTTCACCATGTTCATCAGACCTCTTACTGTATGTATCAGCCAATCACTGTGGCTGCTTTCACAGTGTTCATCCTACCTCTTACTGTATGTATCAGCCAATCGCAGTGACTACCTTCACCATGTTCGTCAGACCTCTTACTGTGTATATCAGCCAAAAACAGTGACTGCCTTCACCAACTTCATCATATCTCTTACTGTATGTATCAGCCAATCACAGTGACTGCCTTCACCATGTTCGTCAGACCTCTTACTGTGTGTATCAGCCAATCACAGTGACTGCCTTCACCATGTTCATCAGACCTCTTACTGTATGTATCAGCCAATCACTGTGGCTGCTCTCACAGTGTTCATCCTACCTCTTACTGTGTGTATCAGCCAATCACAGTGACTGCCTTCACCATGTTCATCCTACCTCTTACTGTATGTATCAGAAAATTACTGTGGCTGCTTTCACAGTGTTCGTGAGATCTCATACTGTATGTATCAACCAATCACAGTGGCTACCTTCACTATGTTCATCCTACCTCTAACTGTATGTATCAGCCAATCACTGTGGCTGCTTTTACAGTGTTCGTCAGATGTCTTACTGTTTGTATCAGCCAATCACAGTGGCTGCTTTCACCATGTTCATCCTACCTCTTACTGTATGTATCAGCCAATCACAGTGACTGCCTTCACCATGTTCACCCTACCTCTTACTGTTTGTATCAGCCAATCACTGTGGCTACTTTCACAGTGTTCATGAGACCTCTTACTGTATGTATCTGCCAATCACAGTGGCTAGCTTCACCATGTTCGTCAGATCTGTTATTGTATGTATCAGCCAATCACAGTGGCTGCTTTCACCATGTTCATCCTACCTCTTACTGTATGTATCAGCCAATCACAGTGACTGCCTTCACCATGTTCATCCTACCTCTTACTGTATGTATCAGCCAATCACAGTGGCTGCGTTCAGAGTGTTCATCATACCTATTGCTGTATGCATCAGCCCATCACAGTGACTGCCTTCACCATGTTCACCCTACCTCTTACTGTATGTATCAGCCAATCACTGTGGCTGCTTTCACAGTGTTCGTCAGATCTCATACAGTTTGTATCAGCCAATCACAGTGACTACCTTCACCATGTTCGTCAGATCTCTTACTGTGTGTATCAGCCAATCACAGTGACTGCCTTCACCATGTTCATCCTATCTCTTACTGTATGTATCAGCCAATCACAGTGACTGCCTTCACCATGTTCATCAAACCTCTTACTGTATGTATCAGCCAATCACTGTGGCTGCTTTCACCATGTTCATCAGACCTCTTACTGTATGTATCAGCCAATCACAGTGGCTACGTTCACCATGTTCGTCAGATATCTTACTGTATGTATCAGCCAATCACAGCGGCTGCGTTCACAGTGTTCATCAGACCATTTACTGTATGTATCAGCCAATCACAGTGGCTACCTTCACCATGTTCACCCTACCTCATACTGTATGTATCAGCCAATTACAGTGACTGCCTTCACCATGTTCATCTTATCTCTTACTGTATGTATCAGCGAATCACAGTGACTGCCTTCACCATGTTCGTCAGATCTCTTACTGTGTGTATCAGCCAATCACAGTGACTGCCTTCACCATGTTTGTCAGACCTCTTACTGTATGTATCAGCCAATCACAGTGACTGCCTTCACCACGTTCATCCTACCTCTTACTGTATGTATCAGCCAATCACTGTGGCTGCCTTCACTATGTTTGTCAGAGCTATTACTGTATGTATCAGCCAATCACAGTGACTGCCTTCACCATGTTCATCCTACCTCTTACTGTCTGTATCAGCCAATCACTGTGGCTACTTTCACAGTGTTCATCCTACCTCATACTGTATGTATCAGCCAATCACTGTGGCTGCTTTCACAGTGTTCATCCTACCTCTTACTGTATGTATCAACCAATCGCAGAGGCTACCTTCACCATGTTCGTCAGACCTCTTACTGTATATATCAGCCAATCACAGTGACCTCCTTCACCTTGTTTATTAGATCTCTTACTGTATGTATCAGCCAATCACTGTGGCTGCTTTCACCATGTTCATCCTACCTCTTACTGTCTGTATCAGCCAATCACAGTGACTGCCTTCACCATGTTCATCAGACCTCTTACTGTATGTATCAGCCAATCACTGTGGCTGCTTTCACAGTGTTCATCCTACCTCTTACTGTATGTATCAGCCAATCGCAGTGACTACCTTCACCATGTTCGTCAGACCTCTTACTGTGTATATCAGCCAATCACAGTGACTGCCTTCACCAACTTCATCATATCTCTTACTGTATGTATCAGCCAATCACAGTGACTGCCTTCACCATGTTCGTCAGACCTCTTACTGTGTGTATCAGCCAATCACAGTGACTGCCTTCACCATGTTCATCAGACCTCTTACTGTATGTATCAGTCAATCACTGTGGCTGCTTTCACCATGCTCATCAGACCCCTTACTGTATGTATCAGCCAATCACTGTGGCTACCTTCACCATTTTCGTCAGAACTCTTACTGTATGTATCAGCCAATCACAGTGGCTACCTTCACCATGTTCGTCAGATCTCTTATTGTATGTATCAACCAATCACAGTGGCTACCTTCACCATGTTTGTCAGACTTCTTTCTGTATGTATCAGCCAATCACAGTGATTGCCTTCACCATGTTCGTCAGATCTCTTACTGTGTGTATCAGCCAATCACAGTGACTGCCTTCACCATGTTCATCCTATCTCTTACTGTATGTATCAGCCAATCACAGTGACTGCCTTCACCATGTTCATCAAACCTCTTACTGTATGTATCAGCCAATCACAGTGGCTATCTTCACCATGTCCATCAGACCTCTTACTCTATGTATCAGCCAATCACAGTGGCTACCTTCACCATGTTCGTCAGATCTCTTACTGTATGTGTCAGCCAATCACAGTGCCTACCTTCACCATGTTCGTCAGATCTCTTACTGTGTGTATCAGGCAATCACAGTGACTGCCTTCACCATGTTCATCACACCTCTAACTGTATGTATCAGCCAATCACAGTGGCTGCTTTCACAGTGTTCATCCTACCTCTTACTGTTTGTATCAGCCAATCACAGTGGCTACCTTCACCATGTTCATCCTACCTCTTACTGTGTGTATCACCCAATCACAGTGACTGCTTTCACCATGTTCATCAGACCTCATACTGTATGTATCAGCCAATCACTGTGGCTGCTTTCACCATGTTCATCAGACCCCTTACTGTGTGTATCAGCCAATCACAGTGGCTACCTTCACCATTTTCGTCAGATCTCTTACTGTATGTATCAGCCAATCACAGTGGATACCTTCACCATGTTCGTGAGATCTCTTACTGTATGTATCAGCCAATCACAGTGACTGCCTTCACCATGTTTGTCAGACCTCTTACTGTATGTATCAGCCAATCACAGTGACTGCCTTCACCACGTTCATCCTACCTCTTACTGTATGTATCAGCCAATCACTGTGGCTGCTTTCACAATGTTTGTCAGACCTATTACTGTATGTATCAGCCAATCACAGTGACTGCCTTCACCATGTTCATCCTACCTCTTACTGTATGTATCAGCCAATCACTGTGGCTACTTTCACAGTGGTCATCCTACCTCATACTGTATGTATCAGCCAATCACTGTGGCTGCTTTCACAGTGTTCATCCTACCTCTTACTGTATGTATCAGCCAATCGCAGAGGCTACCTTCACCATGTTCGTCAGACCTCTTACTGTATATATCAGCCAATCACAGTGACCTCCTTCACCTTGTTTATTAGATCTCTTACTGTATGTATCAGCCAATCACTGTGGCTGCTTTCACCATGTTCATCCTACCTCTTACTGTCTGTATCAGCCAATCACAGTGACTGCCTTCACCATGTTCATCAGACCTCTTACTGTATGTATCAGCCAATCACTGTGGCTGCTTTCACAGTGTTCATCCTACCTCTTACTGTATGTATCAGCCAATCGCAGTGACTTCCTTCACCATGTTCGTCAGACCTCTTACTGTGTATATCAGCCAATCACAGTGACTGCCTTCACCAACTTCATCATATCTCTTACTGTATGTATCAGCCAATCACAGTGACTGCCTTCACCATGTTCGTCAGACCTCTTACTGTGTGTATCAGCCAATCACAGTGACTGCCTTCACCATGTTCATCAGACCTCTTACTGTATGTATCAGTCAATCACTGTGGCTGCTTTCACCATGCTCATCAGACCCCTTACTGTATGTATCAGCCAATCACTGTGGCTACCTTCACCATTTTCGTCAGAACTCTTACTGTATGTATCAGCCAATCACAGTGGCAACCTTCACCATGTTCGTCAGATCTCTTATTGTATGTATCAACCAATCACAGTGGCTACCTTCACCATGTTTGTCAGACTTCTTTCTGTATGTATCAGCCAATCACAGTGATTGCTTTCACCATGTTCGTCAGATCTCTTACTGTGTGTATCAGCCAATCACAGTGACTGCCTTCACCATGTTCATCCTATCTCTTACTATATGTATCAGCCAATCACAGTGACTGCCTTCACCATGTTCATCAAACCTCTTACTGTATGTATCAGCCAATCACAGTGGCTATCTTCACCATGTTCATCAGACCTCTTACTCTATGTATCAGCCAATCACAGTGGCTACCTTCACCATGTTCGTCAGATCTCTTACTGTATGTGTCAGCCAATCACAGTGCCTACCTTCACCATGTTCGTCAGATCTCTTACTGTGTGTATCAGGCAATCACAGTGACTGCCTTCACCATGTTCATCACACCTCTAACTGTATGTATCAGCCAATCACAGTGGCTGCTTTCACAGTGTTCATCCTACCTCTTACTGTTTGTATCAGCCAATCACAGTGGCTACCTTCACCATGTTCATCAGACCTCTTACTGTGTGTATCACCCAATCACAGTGACTGCTTTCACCATGTTCATCAGACCTCATACTGTATGTATCAGCCAATCACTGTGGCTGCTTTCACCATGTTCATCAGACCCCTTACTGTGTGTATCAGCCAATCACAGTGGCTACCTTCACCATTTTCGTCAGATCTCTTCCTGTATGTATCAGCCAATCACAGTGGCTACCTTCACCATGTTCGTGAGATCTCTTACTGTATGTATCAGCCAATCACAGTGACAGCCTTCACCTTGTTTGTTAGATCTCTTACTGTGTGTATCAGCCAATCACAGTGACTACCTTCACCATGTTCGTCAGACATCTTGCTGTATGTATCAGCAAATCACAGTGGCTGCCGTCACCATGTTCGTCAGACCTCTTACTGTGTGTATCAGCCAATCACAGTGACTGCCTTCACCATGTTTGTCAGACCTCCTACTGTGTGTATCAGCCAATCACAGTCACTGCCTTCACCATGTTCATCCTACCTCTTACTGTATGTATCAGCCAATCACTGTGGCTACTTTCACATTGTTCATCAGACCTCTTACTGTATGTATCAGCCAATCACAGTGGCTACCTTCACCATGTTCGTCAGACCTCTTACTGTATGTATCAGCCAATCACAGTGACCGCCTTCACCTTGTTTATTAGATCTCTTACTGTATGTATCAGCCAATCACAGTGGCTGCTTTCACCATGTTCATCCCAGCTCTTACTGTCTGTATCAGCCAATCACAGTGACTGCCTTCACCATGTTCATCACACCTCTTACTGTATGTATCAGCCAATCACTGTGGCTGCTTTCACAGTGTTCATCCTACCTCTAACTGTGTGTATCAGCCAATCACAGTGACTGCCTTCACCATGTTCATCCTACCTCTTACTGTATGTATCAGCCAATCACTGTGGCTGCTTTCACAGTGTTCGTGAGATCTCATACTGTATGTATCAACCAATCACAGTGGCTACCTTTACTATGTTCATCCTACCTCTTACTGTATGTATCAGCCAATCACTGTGGCTGCTTTTACAGTGTTCGTCAGATGTCTTACTGTATGTATCAGCCAATCACAGTGGCCACTTTCTCCATGTTCGTCAGACCTCTTACTGTATGTATCAGCCAATCACAGTGGCTGCTTTCACCATGTTCATCCTACCTCTTACTGTATGTATCAGCCAATCACAGTGACTGCCTTCACCATGTTCACCCTACCTCTTACTGTTTGTATCAGCCAATCACTGTGGCTACTTTCACAGTGTTCATGAGACCTCTTACTGTATGTATCTGCCAATCACAGTGGCTACCTTCACCATGTTCGTCAGATCTGTTATTGTATGTATCAGCCAATCACAGTGGCTGCTTTCACCATGTTCATCCTACCTCTTACTGTATGTATCAGCCAATCACAGTGACTGCCTTCACCATGTTCATCCTACCTCTTACTGTATGTATCAGCCAATCACAGTGGCTGCTTTCACAGTGTTCATCCTACCTCTTACTGTTTGTATCAGCCAATCACAGTGGCTACCTTCACCATGTTCACCCTACCTCTTACTGTATGTATCAGCCAATCACAGTGACTGCCTTCACCATGTTCATCTTATCTCTTACTGTGTGTATCAGCCAATCACAGTGACTGCCTTCACCATGTTCATCACACCTCTTACTGTATGTATCAGCCAATCACAGTGCCTGCTTTCACAGTGTTCATCCTACCTCTTACTGTATGTATCAGCCAATCACTGTGGCTGCTTTCACAGTGTTCATCAGACCTCGTACAGTATGTATCAGCCAATCACAGTGGCCCCCTTCACCATGTTCATCCTACCTCTTCCTGTATGTATCAGCCAATCACTGTGGCTGCTCTCACAGTGTTCGTCAGATCTCATACTGTTTGTATCAGCCAATCACAGTGACTACCTTCACCATGTTAGTCAGATCTCTTACTGTGTGTATCAGCCAATGACAGTGACTGCCTTCACCATGTTCATCCTATCTCTTACTGTATGTATCAGCCAATCACAGTGACTGCCTTTACCATGTTCATCAAACCTCTTACTGTATGTATCAGCCAATCACTGTGGCTGCTTTCACCATGTTCATCAGACCTCTTACTGTATGTATCAGCCAATCACAGTGGCTTCCTTCACCATGTTCGTCAGATCTCTTACTGTATGTATCAGCCAATCACTGTGGCTACCTTCACCATGTTCGTCAGATCTCTTACTGTGTGTATCAGCCAATCACAGTGACTGCCTTCACCATGTTCATCTTATCTCTTACTGTATGTATCAGCCAATCACAGTGGCTGCTTTCACAGTGTTCATCCTACCTCTTACTGTTTGTATCAGCCAATCACAGTGGCTACCTTCACCATGTTCACCCTACCTCTTACTGTATGTATCAGCCAATCACAGTGACTGCCTTCACCATGTTCATCCTATCTCTTACTGTGTGTATCAGCCAATCACAGTGACTGCCTTCACCATGTTCATCACACCTCTTACTGTATGTATCAGCCAATCACAGTGCCTGCTTTCACAGTGTTGATCCTACCTCTTACTGTTTGTATCAGCCAATCACAGTGACTGTCTTCACCATGTTCATCAGACCTCTTACTGTATGTATCAGCCAATCACAGTGACTGCCTTCACCATGTTCATCCTATCTCTTACTGTATGTATCAGCCAATCACAGTGACTGCCTTCACCATGTTCGTCAGATCTCTTACTGTGTGTATCAGCCAATCACAGTGACTGCCTTCACCATGTTTGTCAGACCTCTTACTGTATGTATCAGCCAATCACAGTGACTGCTTTCACCATGTTCATCCTACCTCTTACTGTATGTATCAGCCAATCACAGTGACTGCCTTCACCATGTTCACCCTACCTCTTACTGTTTGTATCAGCCAATCACAGTGACTACCTTCACCATGTTCGTCAGATCTCTTACTGTGTGTATCAGGCAATCACAGTGACTGCCTTCACCATGTTCATCCTATCTCTTACTGTATGTATCAGCCAATCACAGTGACTGCCTTCACCATGTTCATCAAACCTCTTACTGTATGTATCAGCCAATCACTGTGGCTGCTTTCACCATGTTCATCAGACCTCTCACTGTATGTATCATCCAATCACAGTGGCTTCCTTCACCATGTTCGTGAGATCTCTTACTGTATGTATCATCCAATCACAGTGACTGCTTTCACCATGTTCATCACACCTCTTACTGTATGTATCAGCCAATCACTGTGGCTGCTTTCACAGTGTTCATCCTACCTCTAACTGTGTGTATCAGCCAATCACAGTGACTGCCTTCACCATGTTCATCCTACCTCTTACTGTATGTATCAGCCAATCACTGTGGCTGCTTTCACAGTGTTCGTGAGATCTCATACTGTATGTATCAACCAATCACAGTGGCTACCTTTACTATGTTCATCCTACCTCTTACTGTATGTATCAGCCAATCACTGTGGCTGCTTTTACAGTGTTCGTCAGATGTCTTACTGTATGTATCAGCCAATCACAGTGGCCACTTTCTCCATGTTCGTCAGACACCTTACTGTATGTATCAGCCAATCACAGTGGCTGCTTTCACCATGTTCATCCTACCTCTTACTGTATGTATCAGCCAATCACAGTGACTGCCTTCACCATGTTCACCCTACCTCTTACTGTTTGTATCAGCCAATCACTGTGGCTACTTTCACAGTGTTCATGAGACCTCTTACTGTATGTATCTGCCAATCACAGTGGCTACCTTCACCATGTTCGTCAGATCTGTTATTGTATGTATCAGCCAATCACAGTGGCTGCTTTCACCATGTTCATCCTACCTCTTACTGTATGTATCAGCCAATCACAGTGACTGCCTTCACCATGTTCATCCTACCTCTTACTGTATGTATCAGCCAATCACAGTGGCTGCTTTCACAGTGTTCATCCTACCTCTTACTGTTTGTATCAGCCAATCACAGTGGCTACCTTCACCATGTTCACCCTACCTCTTACTGTATGTATCAGCCAATCACAGTGACTGCCTTCACCATGTTCATCTTATCTCTTACTGTGTGTATCAGCCAATCACAGTGACTGCCTTCACCATGTTCATCACACCTCTTACTGTATGTATCAGCCAATCACAGTGCCTGCTTTCACAGTGTTTATCCTACGTCTTACTGTATGTATCAGCCAATCACTGTGGCTGCTTTCACAGTGTTCATCAGACCTCGTACAGTATGTATCAGCCAATCACAGTGGCCCCCTTCACCATGTTCATCCTACCTCTTCCTGTATGTATCAGCCAATCACTGTGGCTGCTCTCACAGTGTTCGTCAGATCTCATACTGTTTGTATCAGCCAATCACAGTGACTACCTTCACCATGTTCGTCAGATCTCTTACTGTGTGTATCAGCCAATGACAGTGACTGCCTTCACCATGTTCATCCTATCTCTTACTGTATGTATCAGCCAATCACAGTGACTGCCTTTACCATGTTCATCAAACCTCTTACTGTATGTATCAGCCAATCACTGTGGCTGCTTTCACCATGTTCATCAGACCTCTTACTGTATGTATCAGCCAATCACAGTGGCTTCCTTCACCATGTTCGTCAGATCTCTTACTGTATGTATCAGCCAATCACTGTGGCTACCTTCACCATGTTCGTCAGATCTCTTACTGTGTGTATCAGCCAATCACAGTGACTGCCTTCACCATGTTCATCTTATCTCTTACTGTATGTATCAGCCAATCACAGTGGCTGCTTTCACAGTGTTCATCCTACCTCTTACTGTTTGTATCAGCCAATCACAGTGGCTACCTTCACCATGTTCACCCTACCTCTTACTGTATGTATCAGCCAATCACAGTGACTGCCTTCACCATGTTCATCCTATCTCTTACTGTGTGTATCAGCCAATCACAGTGACTGCCTTCACCATGTTCATCACACCTCTTACTGTATGTATCAGCCAATCACAGTGCCTGCTTTCACAGTGTTGATCCTACCTCTTACTATTTGTATCAGCCAATCACAGTGACTGTCTTCACCATGTTCATCAGACCTCTTACTGTATGTATCAGCCAATCACAGTGACTGCCTTCACCATGTTCATCCTATCTCTTACTGTATGTATCAGCCAATCACAGTGACTGCCTTCACCATGTTCGTCAGATCTCTTACTGTGTGTATCAGCCAATCACAGTGACTGCCTTCACCATGTTTGTCAGACCTCTTACTGTATGTATCAGCCAATCACAGTGACTGCTTTCACCATGTTCATCCTACCTCTTACTGTATGTATCAGCCAATCACAGTGACTGCCTTCACCATGTTCACCCTACCTCTTACTGTTTGTATCAGCCAATCACAGTGACTACCTTCACCATGTTCGTCAGATCTCTTACTGTGTGTATCAGCCAATCACAGTGACTGCCTTCACCATGTTCATCCTATCTCTTACTGTATGTATCAGCCAATCACAGTGACTGCCTTCACCATGTTCATCAAACCTCTTACTGTATGTATCAGCCAATCACTGTGGCTGCTTTCACCATGTTCATCAGACCTCTCACTGTATGTATCATCCAATCACAGTGGCTTCCTTCACCATGTTCGTGAGATCTCTTACTGTATGTATCATCCAATCACAGTGACTGCTTTCACCATGTTCATCACACCTCTTACTGTATGTATCAGCCAATCACAGTGGCTGCTTTCACAGTGTTCATCCTACCTCTTACTGTTTGTATCAGCCAATCACAGTGGCTACCTTCACCATGTTCGTCAGACCTCTTACTGTGTGTATCAGCCAATCACAGTGACTGCCTTCACCATGTTCATCAGACCTCTTTCTGTATGTATCAGCCAATCACTGTGGTTGCTTTCACCATGTTCATCAGACCCCTTACTGTATGTATCAGCCAATCACAGTGGCTACCTTCACCATGTTCGTCAGATCTCTTACTGTATGTATCAGCCAATCACAGTGACCGCCTTCACCTTGTTTATTAGATCTCTTACTGTGTGTATCAGCCAATCACAGTGACTACCTTCACCATGTTCGTCAGACCTCTTGCTGTATGTATCAGCCAATCACAGTGGCTGCCGTCACCATGTTTGTCAGACCTCTTACTGTGTGTATCAGCCAATCACAGTGACTGCCTTCACCATGTTCGTCAGACCTCTTACTGTGTGTATCAGCCAATCACAGTGACTGCCTTCACCATGTTTGTCAGACCTCCTACTGTGTGTATCAGCCAATCGCAGTGACTGCCTTTACCATGTTCATCCTACCTCTTACTGTATGTATCAGCCAATCACAGTGACCGCCTTCACCTTGTTTATTAGATCTCTTACTGTATGTATCAGCCAATCACAGTGACTGCCTTCACCATGTTCACCCTACCTCTTACTGTTTGTATCAGCCAATCACTGTGGCTACTTTCACAGTGTTCATGAGACCTCTTACTGTATGTATCTGCCAATCACAGTGGCTACCTTCACCATGTTCATCCTACCTCTTACTGTATGTATCATCCAATCACAGTGACTGCCTTCACCATGTTCATCCTACCTCTTACTGTATGTATCAGCCAATCACAGTGGCTGCGTTCAGAGTGTTCATCAGACCTATTGCTGTATGCATCAGCCAATCACAGTGACTGCCTTCACCATGTTCACCCTACCTCTTACTGTATGTATCAGCCAATCACTGTGGCTGCTTTCACAGTGTTCATCAGACCTCTTACTGTATGTATCAGCCAATCACAGTGGCTATCTTCACCATGTTCATCCTACCTCTTGCTGTTTGTGTCAGCCAATCACAGTGGCTACCTTCACCATGTTCGTCAGACCTCTTACTGTGTTTATCAGCCAATCATAGTGACTGCCTTCACCATGTTCATCAGACCTCATACTGTATATATCAGCCAATCACAGTGGCTACCTTCACCATTTGCGTCAGATCTCTCACTGTATGTATCAGCCATTCACAGTGGCTACCTTCACCATGTTCGTCAGATCTCTTACTGTGTGCATCAGCCAATCACAGTGACTGCCTTCACCTTGGTTATTAGATCTCTTGCTGTATGTATCAGCCAATCACAGTGACTACCTTCACCATGTTCGTCAGACCTCTTACTGTGTGCATCAGCCAATCACAGTGGCTGCCGTCACCATGTTTGTCAGACCTCTTACTGTGTGTATGAGCCAATAACAGTGACTGCCTTCACCATGTTCGTCAGACCTCTTACTGTGTGTATCAGCCAATCACAGTGACTGCCTTCACCATGTTTGTCAGACCTCCTACTGTGTGTATCAGCCAATCACAGTGACTGCCTTCACCATGTTCATCCTACCTCTTACTGTATGTATCAGCCAATCACTGTGGCTACTTTCACAGTGTTCATCAGACCTCCTACTGTATGTATCAGCCAATCACAGTGGCTACCTTCACCATGTTCGTCAGACCTCTTACTGTATGTATCAGCCAATCACAGTGAGCGCCATCACCTTGTTTATTAGATCTCTTACTGTATGTATGAGCCAATCACAGTGGCTGCTTTCACCATGTTCATCCTAGCTCTTACTGTCTGTATCAGCCAATCACAGTGACTGCCTTCACCATGTTCATCACACCTCTTACTGTATGTATCAGCCAATCACTGTGGCTGCTTTTACAGTGTTCGTAAGATCTCTTTCTGTATGTATCAGCCAATCACAGTGGCTACCTTCACCATGTTCGTCAGATTTCTTACTGTATGTATCAGCCAATCACAGTGGCTACCTTCACCATGTTCGTCAGACCTCTTACTGTATGTATCAGCCAATCACAGTGGCTGCTTTCACCATGTTCATCCTACCTCTTACTGTATGTATCAGCCAATCACAGTGACTGCCTTCACCATGTTCACCCTACCTCTTACTGTTTGTATCAGCCAATCACTGTGGCTACTTTCAGAGTGTTCATGAGACCTCTTACTGTATGTATCTGCCAATCACAGTGGCTACCTTCACCATGTTCGTCAGATCTGTTATTGTATGTATCAGCCAATCACAGTGACTGCTTTCACCATGTTCATCCTACCTCTTACTGTATGTATCAGCCAATCACAGTGACTGCCTTCACCATGTTCATCCTACCTCTTACTGTATGTATCAGCCAATCACAGTGGCTGCGTTCAGAGTGTTCATCATACCTATTGCTGTATGCATCAGCCAATCACAGTGACTGCCTTCACCATGTTCACCCTACCTCTTACTGTATGTATCAGCCAATCACTGTGGCTGCTTTCACAGTGTTCATCAGACCTCTTACTGTATGTATCAGCCAATCACAGTGGCTATCTTCACCATGTTCATCCTACCTCTTACTGTATGTATCAACCAATCACTGTGGCTGCTTTCACAGTGTTCGTCAGATCTCATACTGTTTGTATCAGCCAATCACAGTGACTACCTTCACCATGTTCGTCACATGTCTTGCTGTGTGTATCAGCCAATCACAGTGACTGCCGTCACCATGTTCATCCTACCTCTTACTGTCTGTGTCAGCCAATCACAGTGACTGCCTTCACAGTGTTCGTCAGATCTCTTACTGTATGTGTCAGCCAACCACTGTGGCTGCTTTCACAGTGTTCGTCAGATCTCTTACTGTATGTATCAGCCAGTCACTGTGTCTACCTTCACCATGTTCGTCAGATCTCTTACTGTATGTATCAGCCAATCACAGTGGCTGCTTTCACCATGTTCATCCTACGTCTTACTGTATGTATCAGCCAATCACTGTGGCTACCTTCACCATGTTCATCCTACCTTTTACTGTATGTATCAGCCAATCACTGTGGCTGCTTTCACAGTGTTCGTCAGATGTCTTTCTGTATGTATCAGCCAATCACAGTGGCTACCTTCAGCATATTCGTCAGACCTCTTACTGTGTGTATCAGCCAATCACAGTGACTGCCTTCACCAAGTTCATCCTACCTCTTACTGTATGTATCAGCCAATCACTGTTCCTGCTTTCACAGTGTTCATCAGACCTCTTACTGTATGTATCAGCCAATCACAGTGGCTACCTTCACCATGTTCGTCAGATCTGTTACTTTATGTATCAGCCAATCACAGTGGATGTTTTCACCATGTTCATCCTACCTCTTACTGTATGTATCAGCCAATCACAGTGACTGCCTTCACCATGTTCATCCTACCTCTTACTGTGTGTATCAGCCAATCACAGTGGCTGCGTTCAGAGTGTTCATCAGACCTATTACTGTATGCATCAGCCAATCACAGTGACTGCCTTCACCATGTTCACCCTACCTCTTACTGTATGTATCAGCCAATCACTGTGGCTGCTTTCACAGTGTTCATCAGACCTCTTACTGTATGTATCAGCCAATCACAGTGGCTACCTTCACCATGTTCATCAGACCTCTTACTGTATGTTTCAGCCAATCACAGTGGCTACCTTCACCATGTTCGTCAGACCTCTTACTGTTTGTATCAGCCAATCACTGTGGCTGCCTTCGTCATGTTCATCACACCTCTTACTGTATGTATCAGCCAATCACAGTGGCTACCTTCACCATGTTCGTCAGACCTCTTACTGTATGTATCAGCCAATAACTCTGGCTACCTTCACTATGTTCATCAGACCTCTTACTGTATGTATCAGCCAATCACAGTGGCTACCTTCACCATGTTCGTCAGACCTCTTACTGTATGTATCAGCCAATCACAGTGGCTACCTTCACCATGTTCATCAGAGCTCTTTCTGTATGTATCAGCCAATCACAGTGACTGCCTTCACCATGTTCGTCAAACCTCTTACTGTATGTATCAGCCAATCACAGTGGCTGCTTTCACAGTGTTCGTCAGACCTCTTACTGTATGTGTCAGCCAATCACTGTGGCTACCTTCACCTTGTTTATTAGATCTCTTACTGTATGTATCAACCAATCACTGTGGCTGCTTTCACAGTGTTCGTCAGATCTCTTACTGTATGTATCAGCCAATCACAGTGACTACCTTCGCCATGTTCATCCTACCTCTTACTGTTTGTATCAGCCAATCACTGTGGCTGCTTTCACTTTGTTCGTCAGACCTATTACTGTATGCATCAGCCAATCATAGTGACTGCCTTCACTATGTTCACCCTACCTCTTACTCTATGTATCAGCCAATCACTGTGGCTGCTTTCACAGTGTTCATCAGACCTCTTACTGTGTGTATCAGCCAATCACAGTGGCTACCTTCACCATGTTCAACAGACCTCTTACTGTATGTATCAGCCAATCACAGTGGCTGCGTTCAGAGTGTTCATCAGACCTCTTACTGTATGTATCAGCCAATCACAGTGGCTACCTTCACCATGTTCGTCAGACCTCTTACTGTATGTATCAGCCACTCACAGTGGCTACCTTCACCATGTTCATCAGACCTCTTTCTGTATGTATCAGCCAATCACAGTGACTGCCTTCACCATGTTCGTCAAACCTCTTACTGTATGTATCAGCCAATCACTGTGGCTGCTTTCACCATGTTCATCCTATCTCTTACTGTATGTATCAGCCAATCACAGTGGCTACCTTCACCATGTTCAACAGACCTCTTACTGTATGTATCAGCCAATCACAGTGGCTGCGTTCAGAGTGTTCATCAGACCTCTTACTGTATGTATCAGCCAATCACAGTGGCTACCTTCACCATGTTCATCAGACCTCTTACTGTGTGTATCAGCCAATCACAGTGACCGCCTTCACCTTGTTTATTAGACCTTTTACTGTATCATTGTGACTGCCTTCGTCATGTTCATCAGACCAATTACTGTATGTATTAGCCGATCACAGTGACTGCTTTCGTCGTGTTAACACATGTCAGTGTATTTATTGCTTTGTTCAAACATCACACACGATGGTTTACTGTCCATGGCCTAGACATTCGTAGCTCTCTTAGCGCTAAGATAGCCGTTAGTTAACGCTAATATTTGGCACAAATATCTAGACCCAGGCCCGTTTCACATGTCGAGTACACGTTCCAACACAGAGACGCTTAGCTCAGGCAGTGTAATAAACCATGGAATATGCAGGCTGTACAAGCTGCTTTGATAGATGGAGATGTGGCAGGAAACGGGGATGTACCCACCTCTCCCGGGACGACACTGAGAATTACACTTCGATCAAAGAATTCCAGCGTGTTGGGCCTTTTCAAAAACTCATCGATTTTACAATGGCCAGCACAATGGCAGATAGCTAAAGAGTGAACATAACAAATAGCTCCGCAACATCACCAGTGATACACAACCGCCATAAATGCATGCCTAATGGGTAAACATATCTTTATAATGATCGTACGTAGCCAACAGTGAAACATACCCAATACTGAGACATAACCAACAGTGAGACACAACCAACAGTGTAAGATAGCCAACTGTGAAACATAGGCAACAGTGCAGCATAACCAGCAGTGAAAATAGGCAACAGTGAAGCATAAGCAGCAGTGAAAGATAGCCAGCAGTGAAACATAGCCAGCAGTGAAAATAGGCAACAGTGAAACATAGCCAGCAGTTAAAATAGGCAACAGTGAAACATAGCCAGCAGTTAAAATAGGCAACAGTGAAACATAGCCAGCAGTGAAAATAGGCAACAGTGAAACATAACCATAACATAGCTAACAGTGAGACATAAACAACAGTGTCTGTAGAGACATGACTGTGTTACCATTGTCGGTAGAGACATGACTGTGTTACCGTTGTTTGTAGAGACATAACCTTGTTACCACTGTGTGTAGAGACATGGCTGTGTTACCATTGTTTGTAGAGACATGGCTGCGTTACTATTGTTTGTAGAGACATGACTGTGTTACCGTTGTTTGTAGAGACATGACTGTGTTCCATTGTTTGTAGAGACATGACCTTGTTACCACTTTGTGTAGAGACATGGCTGTGTTACCATTGTGTGTAGAGACATGGCTGTGTTACCATTGGTTGTTGAGACATGACTGTGTTACCATTGTTTGTAGAGACATGACCTTGTTACCACTTTGTGTAGAGACATGGCTGTGTTACCATTGTGTGTAGAGATATGACTGTGTTACCATTGTCTGTAGAGACATGACTGTGTTACCATTGTCGGTAGAGACATGACTGTGTTACCGTTGTTTGTAGAGACATGACCTTGTTACCACTGTGTGTAGAGACATGACTGTGTTGCCATTGTTTGTAGAGACATGACCTTGTTACCACTTTGTGTAGAGACATGGCTGTGTTACCATTGTGTGTAGAGACATGGCTGTGTTACCATTGTTTGTAGAGATATGACTGTGTTACCATTGTCGGTAGAGACATGACTGTGTTACCGTTGTTTGTAGAGACATGACCTTGTTACCACTGTGTGTAGAGACATGGCTGTGTTACCATTGTTTGTAGAGACATGGCTGTGTTACCATTGGTTGTAGAGACATGACTGTGTTACCATTGTTTGTAGAGACATGACCTTGTTACCACTTTGTGTAGAGACATGGCTGTGTTACCATTGTGTGTAGAGATATGACTGTGTTACCATTGTCTGTAGAGACATGACTGTGTTACCATTGTCGGTAGAGACATGACTGTGTTACCGTTGTTTGTAGAGACATGACCTTGTTACCACTGTGTGTAGAGACATGGCTGTGTTACCATTGTTTGTAGAGACATGGCTGCGTTGCCATTGTTTGTAGAGACATGACTGTGTTACCATTGTCTGTAGAGACATGGCTGCGTTGCCATTGTTTGTAGAGACATGACTGTGTTACCATTGTCTGTAGAGACATGACTGTGTTACCATTGTTTGTAGAGACATGACCTTGTTACCACTTTGTGTAGAGACATGGCTGTGTTACCATTGTGTGTAGAGACATGGCTGTGTTACCATTGTTTGTAGAGATATGACTTTGTTACCACTTTGTGTAGAGACATGGCTGTGTTACCATTGTTTGTAGAGACATGATTGTGGTACCATTGTGTGTACATGTAGAGACATGACTGTTACCATTGTGTGTAGAGATATGACTGTTACCATTGTGTGTAGAGATATGACTGTGTTACCATTGTCTGTGGAGACATGACTGTGTTACCATTGTGTGTAGAGACATGATTGTGTTGCCATTGTGTCTAGAGACATGATTGTGTTACCATTGTTTGTAGAGATGTGACTGTGTTACCATTGTTTGTAGAGACATGACTGTGTTACCATCGTTTTTAGAGATATGACTGTTACCATTGTGTGTAGAGATATGACTGTGTTACCATTGTGTGTAGAGACATGATTGTGTTACCATCGTTTGTTGAGATGTGACTGTGTTACCATTGTGTGTAGAGACATCACTGTTACCATTGTATGTAGAGACATGACTGTGTTACCATTGTCTGTGGAGACACGACTGTGTTACCATTGTGTGTAGAGACATGATTGTGCTACCATTGTGTCTAGAGACATGATTGTGTTACCATTGTTTGTAGAGATGTGACTGTGTTACCATTGTTTGTAGAGACATGACTGTGTTACCATTGTGTGTAGAGACACGATTGTGTTACCATCGTTTTTAGAGATATGACTGTGTTACCATTGTGTGTAGAGACATGACTGTGTTACCATTGTCGTTGTGATATTACTGTGCTGCCATTGATTATAGAGACATGGCCCCTTTAGCCTTGTATGTGAAGACACGACTGTGTTACCATTGTGTGTAGAGACACGACTGTGTTACCATTGTGTGTAGAGACATGACTGTGTTACCATTGTCTGTGGAGACATGACTGTGTTACCATTGTGTGTAGAGACATGATTGTGTTACCATTGTGTCTAGAGACATGATTGTGTTACCATTGTTTGTAGAGATGTGACTGTGTTACCATTGGTTGTAGAGACATGACTGTGTTACCATTGTGTGTAGAGACACGATTGTGTTACCATCGTTTGTAGAGATATGACTGTGTTACCATTGTGTGTAGAGACATGACTGTGTTACCATTGTCTGTTGTGATATTACTGTGCTGCAATTGATTATAGAGACATGGCCCCTTTAGCCTTGTATGTGAAGACACGACTGTGTTACCATTGTGTGTAGAGACACGACTGTGTTACCATTGTGTGTAGAGACACGACTGTGTTACCATTGTCTCTGTAAACTCGACTTTGTGACCATTGTTTATGGAAATACGACTGTGGTGCCATTGTTTGCCGACACTGTTTGGCTGTATTGTGGAAAACACAACGTTTACATGTGTGTGTAGACTGAGTGTACCTCAATGATCATGGCAGCCTTGCTGGCTGTCAGGAATATGGACGCCCCTTCATGAATATTTATGCGTTTGTAATTTCTCAAGCAGACAGTCGAATATTAGTCACACATAGTCTTCACTTTCTTTCTCCCATGGCGCAGATAGTAAACGGTTCTCGAGCGCGACACTACACATGAGTAATGGTGTCAAGACGTATCCGTAGCGACAGCAACAGGCATAGACGTTCACACTTACTCAGTCAAGGGACTCAAACCCATTGAGATAGAGGGATGAGAGCTTCAGACATATACAATAAAGAACCATGTGTACACGTAGGTGATTACTTATAGACAAATAACACGTAGGGGATTGTTGTCATAGACATATAACACGTAAGGGATGACACTTATAGATATATAACACGTATGGGATTATTGCTGTTGACGTATAACACGTCTTGATTACAGTTGTAGACATGTAACACAGAATTTAGGGTTATTGTGACTTATAGCAAGTACTATTATAGGCATATAACATAGACATATAACATAATATACACGTATGGGATTACTGTTGTATACATATAACACTTATGGGATTAGTGTCGTAGACATATACCTCGTAGGGGATTATTGTTGCAGACATATAACACTAATGGGATTAGTGTTGTAGATATATACCTCGTAGGGGATTATTGTTGCAGACATATAACACTTATGGGATTAGTGTTGTAGACATATAACACAATTTAGGGTTATTGTTGTAGACTATAACACCTAGGGATTAGTGTTGTAGACATATAACACCTAGGGTTTAGTGTTGTAGACATATAACACTTACGGGATTGCTGTTGTAGACAAATAAAACGTAGGGGATTAGTGTTGTAGACATATCATTCGTGGGGATTAGTGTTATAGAAATATAACTCGCATGAGATTGCTGTTGTAGACATATAACACTTATGGGATTAGTGTTGTAGATATATAACTCGTAGGGGATTGTTGTTGTAGACATATAACAAAATTTAGGGGTTTTGTTGTAGACATATAACACGTAGGGATTAGTGTTGTAGACATATAATTCGCAGGGGTTGCTGTTGTAGACATATAACACTTATGGGATTAGTGTTGTAGACATATGCTTCGTAGGGGATTAGTGTTGTAGACATATAACACAATTTAAGGTTATTGTTGCAGACTTATAACACGTAGGGATTACTGTTGTAGACATCTAACACAATTTAAGGTTATTGTTGTAGACTTATAACACGCAGGGGAAGTATCGGTGGCTGAGCGGGTTAGGCGGCTGACTGTGTGTGCTGGCTATTAGGTGCCTTACTCTGAGGGTGCGGGTTCGAATCCCCGATGGGACTCAAACCAAAAAGTACTAGAATTTGTACTTTACTAAGAAAGTGAATCCCAGATATGACATATATTGCACGTAGGGGATCTGTTTGATTGTGCCGTGTAGTAAGTTCGGATGCTGTTCAAAATTTTGGTGAAATTATCTGCATGTTTATATTCATTTGGCAGGATCTGTACCTAGCTTAAAGTGAAAAAGCTGGTGGTCAGGTTATGTCGGGTGGCTTACCACAACTTGCTGTATGCTGAAGCTGTGGACTTGCCACATTTTCTAGATTTGCATGGGCTTTCTTGGATATATTTGCTTCAGGGACTGTATGACAGACTAGGGTGTTAGACAAGGTGACATTAATACAGTTCAATGCTGTGATATTGAGGCTAAACTGGAGTTTGAAGTTTTGTGACGTAGTCTACCCGTGAAGATCCCGGGGTAGAATAGGCCTTCAGCAACCAATGCTTGCCATAAAAGGCGACTATGCATGTCGTAAGAGGCGAGTAACGTGATCGGGTGGTCAGGCTTGCTGACTTGGTTGGCATATGTCATCGGTTCCCAGTTGCGCAGATCGATGCTCATGTTGTTGATCACTGGATTGTCTGGTCCAGACTCGATTATTTACAGACAGCCGCCATATAGCTGTAATATTGCTGAGTGCAGCGAAAAACTAAACTCACTCACACTCACTGACGTAGTCAGACTACTCCAGCTATGCTCCAGGCTGTATTGTGGGAAGTTTTTCAAATATTGAACATGCCCCAGACAGTAAATCAATTATCACTTTAATCGTTCAGAAATTATCAAATTTTAGATTAGTTGAACAAACCTTTTTGAAGCCTGAGGGTTGTGGAGACTGTTAATGGCATGATTGAACTGTGTGCTTATCGTGTGTGTGTCGTCACTCACGCTCGTTCGAACAGCCAGACAGCGGATGTCGGGACCTCAACATTAAAAAAATGGTGCAAACTCAATGACGCTTTTGTTTGAGCGCGTGCCTCTTCCGTGGTCGGATGTTCCGAGGATTGCCGTACGCGTGGTGTCGACAGTTTGTTGAGATGTGTGCGGTGTTCCATGCAGTGTTGGGGGTATGTCGACATTGTGTGGTATATGTAAGGTCAGATGTCTTATCCATATATCATGGTAAAGTTGACAGTTGACCTCTCCCACACTTCGCATCAACCGCGCGTATGTGGCCATGATATTGTTCTTCGTGTTGTTTTACTGTGGTGACCAGCTGACCCCTGACCCCTGGTCTGTCACCGCTAACTGTACTTGAATTATTCCATCCTTTCGGGCTACGTGAGAGTTGGTAAAACATATAATACCAAGTGCAACACTGTCACATGTCTCTGCCCAGTTCTGTCAGCCCTGCATGACTTCACCGGCGAGGACCAGCGCTACGTAGACAGAACTTCAAAGCAGCCCGCCGATCTGCCTTTCCGTGCCTTCGCCTCGAGTCGTAGTAGCAAGGCCATTATAATCGATATGTGGAGTCCTTGTTATCAGGACCTACTAATCGATTCTCGGATCCTTGGAAGTATTTGCCGTGTACATTGCAGATGTTGGATGTTTGAGTTAAAGAAACGACACACGAACAGACTGGAGAGAGAGACATTAAGTTACTCAAGAGCTGTCCGTCCACTGTATGGTGAAAGCTCATTGTGGTTTACAGACAAAATTGCCATTTGCGCTATATGCAAACACAGAGTAATGCGTTATACCTGTTTCATCACGCTATTATTCCATTCCATTTAACTGACGTTATTATAAGCCTGGTGAAGGCGACACATGCATTCTAGCAGAGTAGCTGCTCTGTCGCTTTTCACAAAGGCTTAAAGACTTCAATGAAACGTTACGTTATATGAAACTGTCCACTAATCTAGTTTGTTTACTGGGTTTCGTTGATTTCCCTTCATCGATGTGAAACATTACGTAATTGTGTATTGCAGCGGCCACCCGACAGTGTCATCGGTAAATAAAGCGCACAACGTCTCTCCAGACACTGTTAAAGTGTACAGTTTCTCTCCAAACACTGTCGTGGTTAGATGCGTTGAAGAGTACTATTCCAGACAGTGTCGTTGTTAGATATGTTGAAGAGGACTACTCCAGACAGTGTCGTGGTTAGATATGTTGAATGGCACTCTTTCAGCCTGTGTCATGGTTAGATATGTTGAATGGTACTCTTTCAGCCTGTGTCGTGGTTAGATATGTTGAATGGTACTCTTTCAGTCTGTGTCATGGTTAGATATGTTGAACGGTACTCTTTCAGCCTGTGTCATGGTTAGATATGTTGAATGGTACTCTTTCAGTCTGTGTCGTGGTTAGATATGTTGAACGGTACTCTTTCAGCCTGTGTCGTGGTTAGATATGTTGAACGGTACTCTTTCAGCCTGTGTCGTGGTTAGATATGTTGAATGGTACTCTTTCAGCCTGTGTCGTGGTTAGATATGTTGAATGGTACTCTTTCAGTCTGTGTCATGGTTAGATATGTTGAACGGTACTCTTTCAGCCTGTGTCATGGTTATATATGTTGAATGGTACTCTTTCAGTCTGTGTCGTGGTTAGATGTGTTGAACGGTACTCTTTCAGCCTGTGTCGTGGTTAGATATGTTGAATGGTACTCTTTCAGCCTGTGTCGTGGTTAGATATGTTGCACGGTACTCTTTCAGTCTGTGTCATGGTTAGATATGTTGAATGGTACTCTTTCAGCCTGTGTCGTGGTTAGACATGTTGAATGGTACTCTTTCAGTCTGTGTCGTGGTTAGACATGTCGAATGGTACTCTTTCAGCCTGTGTCGTGGTTAGATATGTTGAATGGTACTCTTTCAGCGTGTGTCATGGTTAGATATGTTGAATGGTACTCTTTCAGCCTGTGTCGTGGTTAGATATGTTGAATGGTACTCTTTCAGCCTGTGTCGTGGTTAGATATGTTGAATGGTACTCTTTTAGTCTGTGTCGTGGTTAGATATGTTGAATGGTACTCTTTCAGTCTGTGTCGTGGTTAGACATGTTGAATAGTACTCTTTCAGCCTGTGTCGTGGTTAGATATGTTGTTGAATGGTACTCTTTCATACGGTGTCATGTTAGATATGTTGAATGGTACTCTTTCAGCCTGTGTCATGGCTAGATATGTTGAATGGTACTCTTTCAGCCTGTGTCGTGGTTAGATATGTTGAATGGCACTCTTTCAGCCTGTGTCGTGGTTAGATATGTTGAATGGTACTCTTTCAGTCTGTGTCGTGGTTAGACATGTTGAACGGTACTCTATCAGCCTGTGTCATGGTTAGATATGTTGAACGGTACTCTTTCAGTCTGTGTCGTGGTTAGATATGTTGAACGGTACTCTTTCAGTCTGTGTCATGGTTAGATATGATGAACGGTACTTTTTCAGTCTGTGTCATGGTTAGATATGCTGAATGGTACTCTTTCAGTCTCTGTCGTGGTTAGACATGTTGAATGGTACTCTTTCAGTCTGTGTCATGGTTAGATATGTTGAATGGTACTCTTTCAGCCTGTGTCATGGTTAGATATGTTGAATGGTACTCTTTCAGTCTGTGTCATGGTTAGATATGTTGAATGGTACTCTTTCAGCCTTTGTCATGGTTAGATATGTTGAACGGTACTCTTTCAGTCTGTGTCATGGTTAGATATGTTGAATGGTACTCTTTCAGCCTGTGTTGTGGTTAGACATGTTGAATGGTACTCTTTCAGCCTGTGTCATGGTTAGATATGTTGTTGAGTGGTACTCTTTCATACGGTGTCATGGTTAGATATGTTGAATGGTATTCTTTCATACGGTGTCATGGTTAGATATGTTGAATGGTACTCTTTCAGTCTGTGTCATGGTTAGATATGTTGAATGGTACTCTTTCAGCCTGTGTCGTGGTTAGATATGTTGAATGGTACTCTTTCAGCCTGTGTCGTGGTTAGATATGTTGAATGGTACTCTTTTAGTCTGTGTCGTGGTTAGATATGTTGAATGGTACTCTTTCAGTCTGTGTCGTGGTTAGACATGTTGAATAGTACTCTTTCAGCCTGTGTCGTGGTTAGATATGTTGTTGAATGGTACTCTTTCATACGGTGTCATGTTAGATATGTTGAATGGTACTCTTTCAGCCTGTGTCATGGCTAGATATGTTGAATGGTACTCTTTCAGCCTGTGTCGTGGTTAGATATGTTGAATGGCACTCTTTCAGCCTGTGTCGTGGTTAGATATGTTGAATGGTACTCTTTCAGTCTGTGTCGTGGTTAGATATGTTGAACGGTACTCTTTCAGTCTGTGTCATGGTTAGATATGTTGAATGGTACTCTTTCAGTCTGTGTCATGGTTAGATATGTTGAATGGTACTCTTTCAGCCTGTGTCATGGTTAGATATGTTGAACGGTACTCTTTCAGTCTGTGTCATGGTTAGATATGTTGAATGGTACTCTTTCAGCCTGTGTTGTGGTTAGACATGTTGAATGGTACTCTTTCAGCCTGTGTCATGGTTAGATATGTTGTTGAGTGGTACTCTTTCATACGGTGTCATGGTTAGATATGTTGAATGGTACTCTTTCATACGGTGTCATGGTTAGATATGTTGAATGGTACTCTTTCAGTCTGTGTCATGGTTAGATATGTTGAATGGTACTCTTTCAGCCTGTGTCGTGGTTAGATATGTTGAATGGTACTCTTTCAGCGTGTGTCGTGGTTAGATATGTTGAATGGTACTCTTTCAGTCTGTGTCATGGTTAGATATGTTGCATGGTACTCTTCCAGCCTGTGTCATGGTTAGATATGTTGAATGGTACTCTTTCAGCCTGTGTCATGGTTAGATGTGTTGAATGGTACTCTTTCAGCCTGTGTCGTGGTTAGATATGTTGAATGGTACTCTTTCAGTCTGTGTCGTGGTTAGATATGTTGAATGGTACTCTTTCAGCCTGTGTCGTGGTTAGATATGTTGAATGGTACTCTTTCAGCCTGTGTCATGGTTAGATATGTTGAATGGTACTCTTTCAGACAGTGTCATGGCTATAAGCTCCGATCTGTAGTGTATCTAAAGTGTCTAGCCCTATAGTGCACCCAGCTCCTCCCAGTGGTGTATCCAGCTCCGCGCTTTAGTGTATCCCGCTTCGCTCTGTGGTGTGTCAAAGGTGTCCAAATCACTTCTATGTTCGCCCCGTAGTTCGTCGATCCACGCCCTGTACCGTGTTCAACCTCGTCCTGTAGCGTGTTCAAGGTGTCCAGCCCAGCCCGGTTGTGTGTCTAGCTCCATCCTGTTGTGTGTCTAGCTCCATCCTGTTGTGTGTCCAGCTCAGCCCTGTAGTGTGTCTAGCTCCATCTTGTTGTGTGTCTAAGGTTTCCAACTCCGCTCTGTAGTGCGTCCAGCCTCGCCCAGGACTTGTCCTGCTCCAACCTATATAGTATGTCCAGCTCAACTCTGTGGTGTGTCTAAGATGTCCATCTCCGCTCTGCAGTGTGTCCAGGGCGGCTTCGTAGTGCGAACACCCCGCCCTATACTATATCCAGCCCCACTCTGTGGTGTGCCTGAAATGTCCAGTCCTGCCCTGTATTGTGTGCAGTGTGTTCCTCCAGTATGATCAAGGTCTGTTATATAGAGTGATAACAGGTTGCCTCTAATATGATCAATGTCTTATATAGTGATGACACAATTCTTCTAGTATGATCAAGGTCTGCCATAGAGTGATGACACAATTCTTCCAGTATGATCAAGGTCTGCCATAGAGTGATGACACAATTCCTCCAGTATGACCAAGGTCATTTATAGAGTGATGACACAATTCCTCCAGTATGACCAAGGTCAGGTATAGAGTGATGACACAATTCCTCCAGTATGATCAAGGTTTGTTATAGGGTGATGGCACAATTCCTCCAGTATGATCAAGGTCAGGTATAAAGTGATGACACAATTCCTGCAGTATGATCAAGGTCAGGTATAGAGTGATGACACAATTCCTGCAGTATGATCAAGGTCAGGTATAAAGTGATGACACAATTCCTGCAGTATGATCAAGGTCTGATCCTCTAATATGATCAAGATCTGATATAGATGGATAATACAATTCCTGCAGTATGATCAAGGTCTGATCCTCTAATATGATCAAGGTCTGATATAGAGTGTTGACACAATTCCTGCAGTATTGTCAAGATCTGATATAGATGGATAATACAATTCCTCCTGTATGATCAAGGTCTGATCCTCTAATATGATCAAGGTCTGATATAGAGTGTTGACACAATTTCTCAAGTATTATCAAGATCTGATATAGATGGATAATACAATTCCTCGAGTATGATCAAGGTCTGTTATAGATTGACGACAAATTTCCTTTAATACGATCATGGTCTGAAATAGTGTGATGACACAATTCCTCAAGTATGATCTGGGTCTAATATAGAGTAATGACACAATTCTTCTAGTACGACCAAGGTCTAATATACAGAGAGATGACACACTTCCACCACCTGTTGTACAGTTTTATCAACAACCTCTTACTAGTGGTAGAACATTTCCTTTGGATGGTATGGTTTCCCTGTAATTATTTCCGCAACACGAGAAATGAGATTACGAAAAAATACCTTATGTAAATTGATTGATTCCGGTATAAACCTGACCGTATTATCAGGGTAATTTAAACGATCAGACTAGAAGAAAATTGCTGTGTCTATGTGTTCCCTTGTTACATTCATCACTGACGAGTGTTTCCACTGAAGGTTGTTCCACTGAGGAATAGCTCGGGTGTGGATAGTTACACCGAACGGTGGTTCAACTGAGGGGTGGTTCCACCGAACGGTGGTTCAACTGAGGGATGGTTACATTGAGGGGTGGTTACACTGAGGGGTGGTTCCACCGAACGGTGGTTCAACTGAGGGGTGGTTACACTAAAGGGTGGTTACATTGAGGGGTGGTT
Source organism: Haliotis asinina (assembly GCF_037392515.1). NCBI lineage: Eukaryota > Metazoa > Mollusca > Gastropoda > Lepetellida > Haliotidae > Haliotis > Haliotis asinina. The sequence continues at coordinate 78,120,490 of NC_090284.1, read as the reverse complement.
ACACTGAGGGGTGGTTGCACTGAGGGGTGGTTACATTGAGGGGTGTTTACATTGAGGGGTGGGTACACTGAGGGGTGGGTACACTGAAGAGTGGTTACATTGAGGGGTGTTTACATTGAGGGGTGGGTACACTGAGGAGTGGTTACATTGAGGGGTGGTTACACTCAGGGGTAGTTCCACCGAACGGTGGTTAAAACTGAGGGGTGGTTACACTGAGGGGTGGTTACATTGAGGGGTGGTTACACTGAGGGGTGGTTACACTGAGGGGTGATTACATTGAGGGGTGGTTACACTCAGGGGTAGTTCCACCGAACGGTGGTTCAACTGAGGGGTAGTTACACTAAAGGGTGGTTACATTGAGGGGTGGTTACACTGAGGGGTGGTTGCACTGAGGGGTGGTTGCACTGAGGGGTGATTCTACCGAGGGTGGCTCCACTGAGGGTTGTATGCTGACTATGCTATCACAACTCGTCTACTGTCGGTGTGACGGTATAAATAGGTTATCCGAAATCATTTACTGTCAGTGTGACAACTTGACGATGTTATCACAACTTGTCTTCTGTCTGTGTGACAATATAACTATAATATCACTACTCGCCTTCTGTCGGTTTGACAATATAAACATATTGTCATGATTCGCCTACTGTCGGTGTGACTATGACACAGCTAAGACCGCTCCTCTTGGAGTCTACACAACACCGTCCCTTTCCCGCTCTGCCGGTGTAGCAGTGTAACTGGTGCCTCGTCTAGGCAGACCATCACTGCAGTTGCTACAATTCCCCCTGGCTGTTATTGGATTCTTATTAATCTCTTCTGTTCCATCGCTTACACCCTTCAAATTCTGCTACTGAATGGACCCCCGGGGACCTGTGCTCGTTTCAGTAATTCCGTGTCGTTAGTGCATTACAAACTGTGATAACAAGATTTCATAGCAATGAGTAACACAAGCACTGTGTCGATGGAGAGGGCGCTTCGTCCCTCAGAGAAATATTGATATCATATGTATACATTCTGGCCTACTGGGGGACCTGTCAGCTCGTCACGACTGACAGCAAAACTACATGTCAATTGGCAGGGGGAAGTACAGGTACAAAGCGTGTTTTGTTTTCTGTGACAACGTCTGTCACCATGTAGGTGACATGTAAATCGCCATGTGGGAATCACATGTAACCTCACTTTCTGGTCTGTCTTCTTTTTCTCGTTCTTGAGGAGTGATTTGTTTTTGAAGTGGCGTTCTAGAATGAATCATCTCCGTGCATCTCCACTGAAGAGTGCATAAGTTACATCAGAAACACTATGTCGTCACACTCCCTCAAACTGAATGATGATAAACCAGATCTTACAGTATGCCACCATAAGCGTCTCCGAGCCAATATCTCTCTTCCTAATTCAGCAGCGGTCAGTGTGAGATTAAACCAAAGCCTGACTCCTTACTGTCCATGAAAGCGCACATCAATAACATCTGTGGAAGAGCGTACCACCACGTGATTCGACGATACCTGGACGTCAAGACAACAGCATCTCTTATTCATGCACATTCTTGACTACTGTAATGCGCTTCTTGAGAGTCTCCCACAGTATCTTATACACAAGCTCCAAGGTGCAGAATACACCAGTCAGAGTGATCTCACAGTAAAAGAAACCGGACCATATTACTCCCATTAATGACTCACTTCATTGGCTTCCCACTCATCACGCACATAAAATGAAACTCAACTCAAAAGTAGGTATGGCCGACTCCTCATAACATCTTCAGTGATCTGTTCCACCGTTGCCCTGCACATTCCCTCTGATCAAATGGCCAGTGTCGTTTGACAGTTCCTGTGAGTAGGTCAAAAGCATATGGTGACAGGTCACTCACACAGCTGACCCTCAAGAACAATCTCCCATCTCACAATACAACCAGATTTAGGTGTCAAATCCAAAGACATGAATGTCTGCCTGTCTGTATACGTGGGTCCCATCTAGGTCGCCATGGAGATCACATGTAGATCATAATTATGTAGCTCACGCGTAAGTCAGATACTGATCATATGTACGCAATGGGGATCACGTGTAGGTCGTCATGTGGGTCTAACCTAGGTCACAGTTTGGTCGCCATTTAGGTCACATTTCGGATAACATGAGGGTCATATACAGGTCGCCGACCATGATCATCCAGCGTCTTCCGTAAGGGAGTGTCTCGTCCATTAGCATCGGTCACAGCACGGCTTTGGCGGGAAGAAATTACTTGCCACTGTGTTTGTGTGATTTGGGAATGGTGTACTGTTGCTATTCTAAAAATTTCAGGTAATATTGATTATCTGGGGTCCTCTTGCCCTTTGACAGTGACAACAACAGCCAGCTTGGGGACAGCATGTGCTTCTGATGGAGTCTCACGTTGCTATTGTGGTCGAGCTAAGGAAGGGTCAGCCTTGTTCCCGCCATTCAAGCATGATAGACCTATGATACGTACTACATCAACACTTTCAAGGGTCTTTGTTAAAGCGACTTGAGTCGTGGCCACACTGGTGGTAAGCGCCTTGATATAATCATATGTGGTCAAATTGGAGGCATGCTATCACACTCCCTCGCGAACACACACGCACACGTTCCTTCATCACATTCCCTCAAGAACCGAACACTCGTTCCTTCATCACATTAACTGACGAACACAAACATACGTTGCTCATCACATACCCTCACCAACAGACAAGCACACATACACACACGTTCCTTCATATCGTTACCTCACGAACACACACACACACACACACACACACACACACACACACACACACACACACATTCCCTCATTACCCTTCTCACAAACACATACTGACACAGCTGATCTACTTTCACTTTCATGCCCCAGGTGATCTACTTTCACTGCCATGTTGTCCCAGCTGATGTACTTTCACTGTCATGTTGTCCCAGTCGCCCGTTACACGTGATATGATCTAAAACGTCGCAAATATGCGGTGCTAACTGTATGTGATGACACGCAGTGTGGTGTCCCCTCAGTGCCTTTTATATTTGCACTGGACTGTAAAATCCGTCTACACCAATTACGGGCAAGGATGTTTTTAATATCTCCTGCAAGCTCGAGGGGCAATGAAATGGCTCCAAAGAAAAAAAACCCTTGGCTGTATACTGTTTAGTGTTGTGAACAGACACAGACGACTCGCTGCTCGGGAGGAAATCATAAAGAGATTTGATGTTATAAGGTGGAGAGACAACAGTCACATAAGGGAATTTGATTTTCTAAGGTGGAGAGAGACTGTGTTGCGGTGTGGTGTTCAGGAGACGTGAAGGTCGATGTAAACACTTCCCGGATTGGGCTGTTTCGGTGCCATCTTTGGTGGATCGATTCTGCTAGTTTCCATGTGATCTATACGACTCGTCATACTGTGTCTCCAGATGCCGGCGCATGCCCATAATCTCACACGAGCGTTGTGATCTATTGTGATCTATTGATCAATAAAATATGGAACACGTTCAGTACAATCATATGCCGACACCACTATGTCACACAGTGCCCCATTCCTTACACACCACCATGTCACACAGTGCCCCATTCCTTACACACCACCATGTCTCACAGTGCCTCATTCCTCACACACCACCATGTCACACATTGCCCCATTCCTCACACACCACCATGTCACAAAGTGCCCCATTCCTCACACACCACCATGTCACATAGTGCCCCATTCCTCACACATCATCATGTCACACAGTGCCCCATTCCTCACACACCATCATGTCGTACCTGCCCCTTATCCTTTACATCATCATGTGACTAAGGTCCTTACCCTCATACACCATCATGTCGTACCTGCCCCTTATCCTTTACATCATCATGTCACTCAGGTCCTTACCCTCACACACCATCATGTCACATAGTGCCCCATTCCTCACACACCACCATATCACATAGTGACCCATTCCTCACACATCATCATGTCACATAGTGCCCCATTCCTCACACACCACCATGTCACATAGTGCCCCATTCCTCACACATCATCATGTCACACAGTGCCCCATTCCTCACACACCACCATGTCACATAGTGCCCCATTCCTCACACATCATCATGTCACACAGTGCCCCATTCCTCACACACCATCATGTCGTACCTGCCCCTTATCCTTTACATCATCATGTCACTCAGGTCCTTACCCTCATACACCATCATGTCACATAGTGCCCCATTCCTCACACACCACCATGTCACATAGTGCCCCATTCCTCACACATCATCATGTCACACAGTGCCCCATTCCTCACACACCACCATGTCACATAGTGCCCCATTCCTCACACATCATCATGTCACACAGTGCCCCATTCCTCACACATCATCATGTCACACAGTGCCCCATTCCTCACACACCACCATGTCACATAGTGCCCCATTCCTCACACATCATCATGTCACACAGTGCCCCATTCCTCACACACCACCATGTCACATAGTGCCCCATTCCTCACACATCATCATGTCACACAGTGCCCCATTCCTCACACACCACCATGTCACATAGTGCCCCATTCCTCACACATCATCATGTCACACAGTGCCCCATTCCTCACACATCATCATGTCACACAGTGCCCCATTCCTCACACATCATCATGTCACACAGTGCCCCATTCCTCACACACCACCATGTCACATAGTGCCCCATTCCTCACACATCATCATGTCACACAGTGCCCCATTCCTCACACACCACCATGTCACATAGTGCCCCATTCCTTACACATCATCATGTCACATAGTGCCCCATTCCTCACACACCACCATGTCACATAGTGCCCCATTCCTCACACATCATCATGTCACACAGTGCCCCATTCCTCACACATCATCATGTCACATAGTGCCCCATTCCTCACACATCATCATGTCACACAGTGCCCCATTCCTCACACACCACCATGTCACATAGTGCCCCATTCCTCACACATCATCATGTCACACAGTGCCCCATTCCTCACACACCACCATGTCACATAGTGCCCCATTCCTCACACATCATCATGTCACACAGTGCCCCATTCCTCACACATCATCATGTCACACAGTGCCCCATTCCTCACACATCATCATGTCACACAGTGCCCCATTCCTCACACACCACCATGTCACATTGTGCCCCATTCCTCACACACCACCATGTCACATAGTGCCCCATTCCTCACACATCATCATGTCACACAGTGCCCCATTCCTCACACACCATCATGTCGTACCTGCCCCTTATCCTTTACATCATCATGTGACTAAGGTCCTTACCCTCACACACCATCATGTCGTACCTGCCCCTTATCCTTTACATCATCATGTCACTCAGGTCCTTACCCTCACACACCATCATGTCGTACCTGCCCCTTATCCTTTACATCATCATGTCACTCAGGTCCTTACCCTCACACACCATCATGTCGTACCTGCCCCTTATCCTTTACATCATCATGTGACTAAGGTCCTTACCCTCATACACCATCATGTCGTACCTGCCCCTTATCCTTTACATCATCATGTCACTAAGGTCCTTACCCTCATACACCATCATGTCGTACCTGCCCCTTATCCTTTACATCATCATGTCACTCAGGTCCTTACCCTCATACACCATCATGTCGTACCTGCCCCTTATCCTTTACATCATCATGTCACTAAGGTCCTTACCCTCACACACCATCATGTCGTACCTGCCCCTTATCCTTTACATCATCATGTCACTCAGGTCCTTACCCTCACACACCATCATGTCGTACCTGCCCCTTATCCTTTACATCATCACGTCACTCAGGTCCTTACCCTCACACACCATCATGTCGTACCTGCCCCTTATCCTTTACATCATCATGTCACTCAGGTCCTTACCCTCATACACCATCATGTCGTACCTGCCCCTTATCCTTTACATCATCATGTCACTAAGGTCCTTACCCTCATACACCATCATGTCGTACCTGCCCCTTATCCTTTACATCATCATGTCACTAAGGTCCTTACCCTCATACACCATCATGTCGTACCTGCCCCTTATCCTTTACATCATCATGTCACTCAGGTCCTTACCCTCACACACCATCATGTCGTACCTGCCCCTTATCCTTTACATCATCATGTCACTAAGGTCCTTACCCTCATACACCATCATGTAAATCAATGCATCTTACCCCGACACAACACACACCATCTTCACATACGGTGCCTCGACCCCCACACCATATCATGTCATATCGTGCCCCTGATCACACAGACTATCGGGTCACACAGTGCCCAAGCCCCCACCTCCACACACACTCTCTCACACAACACACCATCATGTTCCAAACTGACAATATGCATGTGCAGAGGCTAAGGTCCCAAACTGACAATATGCATGTGCAGAGGCTAAGGTCCCAACCTGACAATATGCATGTGCAGAGGCTAAGGTCCCAACCTGACAATATGCATGTGCAGAGGCTAAGGTCCCAACCTGACAATATGCATGTGCAGAGGCTAAGGTCCCAAACTGACCACTGTGAATGCAGATGCTAATGTCCAAGGCTAACCACTGGATGCGTAGGTCATCGTCTCACTGGGTATTAAAGACAGTGCTGTATAGACTTTACTGAGTATAAAGGACAGTGCTGTATAGACTTTACTGAGTATAAAGGACAGTGTCGTATAGACTTTAATGGGTATATAGACAGTGTTGTATAGACTTTAGTGGGTATAGTAGACAGTGCCGTATAGACTTTACTGAGTATAAAGGCCAGTGTCGCATAGACTTTACTGAGTGTAAAAGACAGTGTCGTATAGACTTTACTGAGTATAAAGGCCAGTGTCGCATAGACTTCAGTGAGTGTAAAAGACAGTGTCGTATAGACTTTACTGGGTATAGTAGACAGTGTTGTATAGACTTTACTGGGTATAGTAGACAGTGTCGTATAGACTTTACTGGGTATAGTAGACAGTGTCGTGTAGACTTTACTGAGTATAAAGGCCAGTGTCGCATAGACTTTACTGAGTGTATAAGAGAGTGTCGTATAGACTTTACTGGGTATAGTAGACAGTGTTGTATAGACTTTACTGGGTATAGTAGACAGTGTCGTATAGACTTTACTGGGTATAGTAGACAGTGTCGTGTACACTTTACTGAGTATAAAGGCCAGTGTCGCATAGACTTTACTGAGTGTATAAGACAGTGTCGTATAGACTTTACTGGGTATTGGAGACAGTGTTGTATAGACCTTACTGGGTATAAAGGATATTGTCGTATAGACTTTACTGGGTGTAAAAGACAGTGCCTTATATATACTTCGCTGGGTGTAAAGGAGAGTGTCGTATATAGACTTCACTGTGTATAAAGGACACTGGCTTATATATTTCACTGGTAATAATTATATATTTCACTGTGTGTGTAAGCTAATATCATAAGCACATATCACCTGTGGGTGAAGGCTGTCATCCTTCATATATCTCATGGGTGTGTAGACTAGTGTTATACATTACATTGGATGTACGGGATATAGCTCACCATTAAAGTCATCACCACCATAGTGTCTGCTACTCACCCTCTTCGTTCAAGACACAATCAGGACACTACGCGAGCGGGAAAGCGGCCCATATCGATCTCAACAACGGTGCTGGAAAGCAGTAATCTTTCTAGAGGAACATTTAGAAAACTGAAAACGTTTCAGAGATTTTATTAGACAACGAAATTGAATGTTTGAGAGCGACTTGAGCATACGGAGTTTTTCTCCTTGTATTGATCTCTTCACTATATCGCGCTCACGTGACCAACCTCCAGGGTAAGGGGAGTACATTCCGTGAAGTTGTACCTGCCTCTGCAGGTATCTGTGGGGTATAACTTATATCTGTGGGGTAGGGAACAGAATGCATAGGAGAAGTGCTACTGTTCAAGGAAACGGCGGTATGTTGAGGCACGAAGGAAGAACAACAGGATGTTGAGGCACGAAGGAAGAACAGCGGGATGTTGAGGCACAAGGGAAGAACAGCGGGATGTTGAGGCACGAGGGAAGAACAGCGGGATGGTGGGGCACAGGTGAAGAACAGTGGGATGTTGAGGCACGAGGGAAGAACAGCTTGATGTTGAGGCACGAGTGAAGAACAGTGGGATGGTGGGGCACGAGGAAAGAACAGCGGAATGTTGAGGCACGAGTGAAGAACAGAGAGATGTTAAGGCTCGAGGGTAGAAGAGCGGGATGCATTTCAGGCACGAGTGAAGAACGTCTACTCAAGTATTAATCTTGAATAGGTGTGTAGAAGTAGTACTGTCATTACTAGAGGCGACCTCGTCCCGGTACAACCCCATGTATAAATATGATCTCAACCTGCACATATGTACCAGTTCACTATGGAAGGCATCCGTCCACTAGCTGAACCCAAACAATATCCCAATACACCGATAGATATGCAGTCGAGTGGCATGTCACTTCCTCTTGCCGTCGTCTACAGGATTATTGATCCTACCTGTGATGGATAGGTTCAACCAAGCGAGGAGTGTCAAACACAGGCATCGGGATCAATACGTCTGATTGGAGAGGGCTTTTCTAAGTTGGATAACTTGTGCCCAATCCTTTTCTTAATGAATAAAATATATTTAAATCAAATCATCCTAAATGAAACACACCCCACTGTACATCTTGTTGAGTACAACTATCTCCGCTCATGACACAACACTTTGGACACTCGTCAAGATCCGTGACGGAATTGGTCCTCATAACCCGTGCTTTCCGCAAGGGGCGACTAACGGGATCGGGTGTCATCTTATCACAATTGCGCAAAACGATACTCATGATGTTGATCACTGGATTGTCTGGTCCAGGCTCGAATATTTACAGACTGCCTCCATACAGCTGGAATATTGACTGAGTGCTCGTCTATCCACTATCCATCCCATCCACGACCTCTCCGCACACAACACAACACCTTGTCCACCACTATCCACATAACCACGATTTGCCACCATGTCCATATTAAGTAGGCGAGGATGTTACTGCTAACTGCTTAATACGAAAACAGGATTGATGAGTGCAGTTGAGGCTTCAGTGCTGACTGGAAAATGTACTAATCGATTGATATTATCGAAAACGACAGTGGCAATCCATCTTTGTTCTTGCTCGATCATTGGATCGAACCCCAGTAAACAGGATGTAGGCTGTGATTTTGTGTTTTAATGCATAGTTAAATTGTGCATGTAGACTCATGAATATGCTCAAAGGCAAAAGTTATTGTGAGACACAGGATCAACAGAATCAGTGGTTCAGAGCTGGTTCACCTTGTGTTGTGATGCCAAACACCTTCCATTCGCTGAGGCCACTAAATGGTGATAAACGATCATTCCGCCTCAGCCTCTTGAACGAACATTCTGTAGAAGCCTTGGTGACAAGATCGCTCCTGTGCTGTCTTGCACGGACGCATAGACATCGTCAAACTGAACGCCTCGCTTGTCGGTTATTTGAATGTAAAGATATGCTAACTTGAGAGAAATCCACTTCAAGCAAAAAACACTGAAACCCAAATACACAGAAATTATTACTTTCTACCGTTATCACCAAGTCCAAACAATAATTTGTAAAGGGTAATGTTTGTGTGTTTACAAGGAGGGAATGATCAGACCTCCATATAGAGAAATCCGAAACGCAATTCTCAGTATTTGGAAACGAACGTTGCTAAGAGATGCAAGTGTCCTGCAGGTGTGTCCTGCAGGTGTGTACCGTGCCACCAGTGTGATGAGGCCGCGACCTAGACTACTGGAAACAACGGAGACGCCTCGCTAAAATGTGACGTAATGTAAAGCTTCCTCAAAATTTGATGTATTCATGCTACATGACGACAAAGAACGTTAACGCATATTCCAGTGATGTCATGTGTAATGATAATAGATGTGAAGACAACGGGTACTGTTATGTGTTGTTTATGTTCGCGGTTGGGTGTTGATAGTTATGGACAAGGAATAGTGTTATGTGTTTGGGTATGTTCGTTGTTAGGACCCAGACAATGTGTTATCTGGTCCCAGGCAGTGTTTAGTCTGGACCCAGGCAGTGTTAAGTCTGGTCCCAGGCAGTGTTTAGTCTGGTCCCAGGCAGTGTTTAGTCTGGACGCAAGCAGTGTTTAGTCTGTTCCCAGGCAGTGTTTAGTCTGTCCCCCCGCATTGTTTAGGCTGGACCCAGGGAGGGTTTAGTCTGTTCCCAGGCAATGTTTAATCTGAACCCAGGCTGTGTTTAGTATGCCCTCTTGGTGATTTTCTATGTCATGTTTAGTCCGGATCCTCATATATAGTGTTTGTGCTAAAATAAGTTTCGTCTATGTACTTCTAAACTGATGTTGTGAGTGGCCATCGCACTCTGTCAGTAGACTACGTCTTAGAATAGCCTTGTTAAGAACAATGTAGCTGTGTGCCTTCATGACGTTTCCTGTTATACATTTCAGAACTCGACTGTACAGCGATGAGCCGCCGCCATACGACATCGTCACCAGCGACGAGTATTTAGCTCGTCATTGCCAGGCACAGACGAACCTGGGCAACCAGGTGGAGGAAAGCAGCTGCAATGGAAGTGACACCTCTACTCTCGAACCCCCACCAACGTATGCAGAGTTCATGAGATCGGAGGAGATGAGGACTACACGGTTGTAGCACTGATGATGGAAATACATTTATAAAGGTGCATGCTCTGCATGGGAGCAGTGGCGTCAGTCGGCTGAGCCGACCGACTATCCCCTGCTGTAGGAGTAGGAGTCAACCAGTGTATGGGGCCTCATGTTCGGATTCGAGGCGTGATCGGAGATGTGTGTAAGATTCTAAAACTAGAGCAGTGGATATATCCATCATGCTTTCACCAGCACAGAATGCGATGGAATCGTTGATTCGCCGATGGATTTCGAAGAAGCTCAGACAGAGATTGGAGGAAATATCTTGCTTCCGAATGTTATCGCAGGTCTCGTGACAGATACATACGAACTGATCAGTTGATGTACATGTGCAGGAACCCTGGTCTGGATGACAAACAAACAACTAATCCACCGAAACAACGAAATATATATTCACACTGAAACTTCGCTTCATGATGAGCAATAAGAAAACTGTCTACACAACATTTCAAAGTTTCTGTGGAGGAATAAGTCAGCAAGCAATTATTTCACAGTTTCGTGTTGTGCTAGTTTAATAAGAATAGATATAAGTGTATAGTGGGGACATATACACAACCACTGGTGCTGAGGCTTGGACAACTATTTGATAGTGGTTGTGTGGACGCCCCTTATATGTGAATGTTTTCCACTAGCAGTCATCAGTCGGCTCAGCGTCCAACATTTTAGAAACTGCCCAATGGTTGAATTTCATTTCTCATTTCTGCATTTATACATTACTTGTTCAGATTATTCAGCAGCATTGTCCCTATTATCGTGATTTGGCCTGTTCCTGGTGCAGTATGAAGGTGTCTATCCCTACATTGGTCAGTGCTGCTTGTCTCTGAGGGTTCGTGTGCAGGCAGCTGGTATCTGAATCACCGTTTCAGAGCGACTGTATTTTAACTACATATCAATTTGGTCGATCTTCCCACATGGTTAGGTGTTTATCTGTACAACCATCGCTACAGTTTACATGAGGAAGGATGCTTGTCGCCTGGTGTTTTTTTTTCATTTGTACAATCATCCCTACAATCCACACGAGGAAGTGAGCGTGTAGGCAAGTGTTTCTTCATCACTACAACCATCATTGCAGTCTACATGAGGAAGTGACCGTGTAGCCAGGTGTTTCTTCGTCAATACAACCATCATTACAGTCTACATGAGGAAGTGCACGTGTAGCCAGGTGTTTCTTCGTCAATACACCCATCATTACAGTCTACATGAGGAAGTACACGTGTAGCCAGGTGTTTCTTCATCACTACAACCATCATTACAGTCTACATGAAGAAGTGCACGTGTAGCCAGGTGTATCTTCATCACTACAACCATGACTATAAGTTATATGTAGGGTGAATGTCTGTCTTTGATACTATTTTCAGACTGCTATTTGCTGATGGAATATTTTGTTGTATCATAAGATTGCTGTTGCTGCGCGCCGATGATGTAGGCAGACAGTAGTTGTTTCAGCACACAGTGATGGCTGTACGTCCCCTTAGCTCCAGAGGCAGCGCTGCTGCTTACATACGCAGCTATCGCCATTCTGCATGACGTTGTAAATAATTCTATAGACTTTATAGCATATTACACGAGACACAGAGTTAAACGGTATGATGCATATATACCATTAAAAAAGTGTATAACGATCCGAACATTCCTGTAGGATTAGTGTCTTTATAATTTGAAACTCGAACATTGTTTTCGTGATGCCGGATCGGTCTTACCACATATACCAGCTAGCCTGTACCAGTTGTATTTACCAGCAAGTCCAACAGTACACTCAACCAGGATTAGGCATTAAGGTGGGCTTTGTGCACCCTCCACAGCCAACACTAGCACGATAGGATCACTAGGACTAGCCATCTGCACGCAACTAGTCATACCGCCGCGTATGTACTTCCGAAGGCACATTGAGATCAATGCAGCTAACAGTGCAGCAGCGATAGCTCCAAGCATAGGCGGTAATTACGGTTTATCTGTGTCAGAATCGACCCAACATAAGGACATCGGACACGAAGCTGGTCAGTGGTTTCGAATTGTCTGCTGTACTGCATCTCATGGCACATGCAACAGCCACAGGTGACCTGCCAACCTGGAGCATGGCAATAACCACACTTCGCTCTACTTTTGTAATGAGTGGCAAGGTTTCTTCATGTCTTTTTTTTCACGCTAATCTACACACGTGTGGCTGTTGTTGGTGGTGATGGCGGTGATGTTTGTGGTGGTTAGGTATTTAAATTAGTGGTCACATGAACCGCACACGTACACGTTTCCACGTAAGTCTACACCCCACGTCGATGAGCACAGCTGGATTGGGCGGATGCGTCTAGTTAGACCTGGCATTAAGGTATTTACACATATCGACAGCCTTGTGATGACCATTTTCTATGTAAGTGTAATTTCTGGTGTCCCCCGCCTTGGTATTGCTGGAATAGTGCTTAAAGCGGTGTAAAACTCGACTCACTTACTCACTATAATTGACTTCTCCGGGTGTGAAGTTTCTTGCTTTGTTTGGTATGTTTATATACCATAAAAGCCGCAATGAGTTATCAAATACTAGTATTCAAAACACTGGTGGAAATGTGTGTGTGTGATTTCAGTGACGGGAAAATTATGTGCTGAACTGATGGTGACCTGAGTGACCTCCATTCAACCATTAGCAACCGCATCTCGCCTTGAGTAACATACCTCACATGGCTTGTCTTCAGCAATAGGCTCTTAGTTTGATAATGTGTAGTACTTTGTGTGTAATGGTACAGGACTTTGATGATACAGGTTGTCAAAATGTTTTTCTTACAACTGTTTTATGTATGTACAATGCTGCGGCTTGGGTGCATGAAGGCGAGGTTTGGATGTCCTACTGTATAAACACAGGTAAATAACAGCAATAAGCTGCCCAAAAGCCATCAGACTACTTCGCTCTGACATACATGTTCAAGTCGACTGTTTAGTATTCGACTTACATGATGGAGAGGGGGAACTTCTTTTTGAAACATAATATGTGTTCAGTCAATACGCACAATACATGCTCTGAAATACGGCAGTTGTTTTGCCCACTGTTTTAGAACATCTCTCATGGTAAGTGAAACATCTCATTGTCAGAATATCATTAGTCGGCTAATATTCAGTGGTCGAAACGGTATCAGTTACACTGGACCTGTAAAGGTGGTAGTGGTGTTTAAACGTTTATATTGTGTGTGTGCGTGCGTGCGTGCGTGCGTGCGTGCGTGCGTGCGTGCGTGCGTGCGTGTGTGTGCAGTCAATATACTGGCGGGACATTTTAAGCTCCCACACCAACTACTCACGCCCACTAGGACGAACCCGCAGCCGTCATGGTTCACTAATTCTTTAGTTGTATAAATCACCAAGCAGCAGTTCATGCTCAACATCATCCTTTGGAACTAAGGTTGGGTGGTGCGTGATGGATATGACAGACACGTGGTGATGGATGGACATGATAGACACGTGGTGATGGATGGACATGACTGACATGTGGTGATGATGGACATGACTGACACGTGGTGCGTGATGCACATGACAGATATGTGGTGCGTGATGCACATGACACACACGTGGTGCGTGATGCACATGACAGACACGTGGTGCGTGATGGACATGACAGACACGTGGTGAGTGATGCACATGACACACACGTGGTGCGCGATGGACATGACAGATATGTGGTGCGTGATGGACATGACAGACACGTGGTGCGTGATGGACATGACAGACACGTGGTGATGGATGGATATGACTGACATGTGGTGATGATGGACATGACATGTGGTGATGACATGTGGTGATGATGGACATGGCAGACACGTGGTGCGTGATGCACATGACACACATGTGGTGATGGATGGACATAACTGACATGTGGTGATGATGGACATGACAGACACGTGGTGCGTGATGGACATGACAGACACGTGGTGCGTGATGCACATGACACACACGTGGTGATGGATGGACATGACAGATATGTGGTGCGTGATGCACATGACACACACGTGGTGCGTGATGGACATGACAGATATGTGGTGCGTGATGGACATGACAGATATGTGGTGCGTGATGGACATGACAGACACGTGGTGATGGATGGATATGACTGACATGTGGTGATGATGGACATGACATGTGGTGATGACATGTGGTGATGATGGACATGACAGACACGTGGTGCGTGATGCACATGACACACACGTGGTGCGTGATGGTCATGACAGACACGTGGTGCGTGATGGACATGACAGACACGTGGTGAATTACCTACATGGGGAACAGTTCGTGAATTACGCACATGGAGAAGAAGCGGCGCATGATGTACAGGGTTTACATGGTTCTAGATAACAACGAACATCTCATCTCGCCGTCACTGTAAATCCAATATTGATATTATTTATGTACAGTCTATTTCCGAGTTATATATAGCTTACATGCATGTTTTCCCGGAAGTGATGGTGTGGGCTTTTTTATCACCCGCGCATGGTAACGACAACAATGACTCAGTGACTGACAATAACTCCAGACGGCGTCGACTACAATCGCTACTACCCCTTTAATCCAGACAGTGTTGAGTTCAGTGTCGTTCACTTGGGCATCCGTTATTCCAGACGGTGTGGAGTTCAGTGTCGATCACTTGGGCATCCGTTATTCCAGACGGTGTGGAGTTCGGTGTAGTTCACTTGGACATCCATTATTCCGAAAGGTGGTAAGAACAGTCATGTTGCAAGAACATATACATTTCTTGTTAAACAACACACGGGCAGGGTTTTTATTTATGGCCTTCCGTCTTTTATCCCCCTCACCATGAGGTAACAGACTGGGGGACTTCAGGATGAACTGGGTGTCACACACTCGCATGGCTGTAGGAACAGCTGTGTCAAACACGTGACCGGTGCTATGTCACGGAATCTTGATCGTGACAGTCACAGTCCCTCGAATCCCTTTGAAGACCACATGAGGCGTTGTCTAAGCGACATTATTCGGTATCTGTAATAAACGGCCAAACTGTATTCAGTGTGTTTTGGCAATGGGATGTCACATCGAAAAAACACCACGAGCATTTGAACATGCCTCTGTGTACATTCATGTGAAACGCCATGGTTACATCGTGCAGGCTGTCCTTCAGGCTGTTGACAAAACTTGCTGGGGTTGGGATCTATGATTCTGGCGATGCTTGGTCCATTTTGAGTGTAGCCTTCTCAGGTGACCCTTGAGACGTTTCATCATTTTGGGAATGTGATATTATCGCCATTTACTTGGCCAGCATACGCTTGCCCATTCTGTTATTACCAATAACTAGGACATTATGCAAATATATTTGAACGGATTTAATAAAGATACAACTAATCAATTACGAAGTGTTGGTTTTATCTGCTCTCAAAATGTAGGGTTAATGGGGGCGTGAAATGTCGACGTGACTGATAAGGTCATGGGGTGTATTGACTTGACTCGCATAGACCCGTAGGTGTACTGCCGTCATGGCTGATAGAGGCCCTGCACAGGTGTGCATGTATACATATAAGCACACAACAAGCTTACACTCATAATATACATTTATAAATATATACATAAACAAACAGCATGCATCCACAAATACAATATACACACGCATCCATACATACAGAAACATGCACTCATGCGCATACATTAAGGAAAATGCACATACACATTGGAGCACTCACGTCATGTATACATGCATGCTGTATACACGGCCCCTACTTCAAGCCGACTTCACCATCGGTCTCGATCGTCAACTCATCCAGGGCGTCAATACAGGTCGCACATTTTAACCGCAGGCAGATGATGTCACGCCCACTGACATGTTCTCACCACTAACATTTGTACAAAAAATCCATAGCGGTTACTATAGTAACGTAGACGCTTATCGCTACAATGTTGGTAAACTTAATACAACATAAGTGATTCTACTGTCGGCAATCTGAATGAGTCAGGATGCCCGTATGACTAAGACAGCCATGATGGAAGTCTAGGGGGATTGGATCCTACTGCTGTGTACTGGAGCATGTGGGTTGCAGGGGACGCCACACGTCAACGTTCGGAACAAATAATGTTGAGCAAATGATTGCCTATTTGAAGTGTTCCGTTATATGGTCTATTTAATAACAAACCATTTGCTCGTTAAATACTTCTGAAAGACACATAAAAACATACTCTCTCCAATATTCGTACTGTGTTTACTCAACGAGTATAATCAATCCTGTTTTCAAAAACAGTGTTGGTCGAATGTGTCCCTCTCATCAATTTTCTTTCTCTTTCTCAATCAACATCCATCTCCCTTCTTTCAATACGACATGGAGATACTGACATTGAGAAGACACTGACACACATGCTCTTACATCTGACTGTTATACCCCTTTTACGCACTTTCACGTGCTGTTATATCTGACTGCTTGACCCCCTCCTTTTACACACTTACACATGCTCTTATATCTGACTGACACGAGGTGCGTGATGCACATGACAGACACGTGGTGCGTGATGGACATGACAGACACGTGGTGCGTGATGCACATGACAGACACGTGGTGATGGATGGTCATGACAGACACGTGGTGCGTGATGGACATGACAGACACGTGGTGAATTACCTACATGGGCAACAGTTCGTGAATAACGCACATGGAGAACAAGTGGCGCATGATGTACAGGGTTTACACACTTACACATGCTCTTATATCTGACTGCTTTACCCCCTCCTTTTACACACTTACACATTCTCTTATATCTGATTGATCTACTCCTCCTTTTACACACCTACACATGTTCTTATATCTGACTGCCATACCCCCTCCTTTTATCACACTTAAACATGCTCTTATATCTGACTGTTGTATCCCCTACCTAGCTCTACACACATATGCACTTACGTCTGACTGCTAAACCCCTCCCATTAGACACTCACACATGCTTTATATATCTGACTTCTATACCCCCTCCTTTTACAAACACACACGCTCTAATATCTGATTGATATACCCCCTCCTTTTACACACTTACACATGCTCTTATAACTGACTGCCATACCTCCTCCTTTCACACATGTAACAATGCTCTTTTATTACTAAAAGTTCGGGACAGTGAACATTAATTTCACTCGGGACATATTTCCCGTAATCATTCGTACTTCGTGGGTTATTCTCTAAATATCCGGCGGTTGTACCCCGACCTTTCACACACTTACAGAAAGTGTCTACACGTGTGAGTATTATTGTGAATATCTTGAAGACAAAAATGGAAAGGCACTAGTTTACCATTCATGTAGTTTAAAAAATCGGTACTCCCAATGCGCGTGGGCGACACATAAACGACTTGTGGGAACATACTAATTACTTCAGGTTTCGTTTAAAAGATAATCTGCTATATTTGACAAGTTTCCTGTAAGTCAGGGATCCCCACCTGCTTCACTGTGGCAAAACATTGCATATAGACTTTTGGAGTATGACAGTTGGAACTGCTCACATAAATACATCCAGATGATCCAGATGACACCATTAACGCTGGTTGTCCTCTCTTTGCCCGCATCCTCCTCACGCGCGTCCTCTTCCACCTGTCGTGTCCTCACACACGTGCTCTTCCATCCGCGTCGTCCTCTTCCTCGTCCTCACATACGTCCTATTTCCCCCATCGTCCTCACACACGTCCTCTTCTACCCGTCCTCCTCACAGACGTCCTCCTTCACCCGTCGTCCTCAAACACGTTCTCTTCCACCTGTCGCCCTCACACACGTGCTGTCGTCCGATACAGGAAGATAGACAAGCTAGAGGACAACGTCAAGCTGCTCATGTTATACGTATTGCCATCGGACACCACATAAGACCAGTACCAGTGGACTTAATTAGCGCCTAATACGACTTGATCAATTGAATTAGCGCTGCCTGTGTAGTGAGAGACCACAACATCACCAACCGGATTACTGGGTGTCCACGTTAACGCTGAAAGGGTCTGGTGGTCAACACGACTCTGACCAGCTGTCATGTCTACGAAGTGAAACAGAACCCCCACATGTACTTTGTTGTTGTTTAGAGCCGCTTTCACATGTGTTAACACAAACATACCCAGATAGATCAAGGTGTGTTGCCGCGGTATAAATCTTGTTCATACACGTGATGAACGTACATTAAACCAGGATTAGGCATTAAGGTGCGCCTGGTGCACCCTCCATAACCAACGAAGCACGATGGGGTCTCGTTCTTATTTCAGAGGGACAGGGACTCGTCATCTGTGTTGGAACTTGGTTTGGAGCAGTACCGCGTATGTAACCCAGGGCACGTTGTCTCGTTGACCACTGACTACAACATTAGGAAAAACGTGCCAATGCTGTGCCACGAACACGTCTTCCAAAGGCCATCCATACGTGCTTGGTGGGATTGAGGTCAAGCAATCTCGATGGTCACTTAATGCCCTCGTTTTGCAGGATATTTAGCCATCTGTGGCGTAGGCGTTCATTACGGTTTACCTGTGTCAGAATCGGTCCAACATCTGGTGGTTTCCATTGGTCTGGGCAGTTATGTGGTTTTCGTTGTGGATTATGCAAATGACGTAGACGAATTGATTGTCCTCGTGACTTGTGGCCGTCAAGACCTGGGGCAATCAGATGTGGTAGCCGTTTAATGCTCACGTGTCCTCAGGTTGGGAATTGTCCTGCATCTCATGGCACGTGCAACAGCTAATAGCACAGCAGACTGGCCACCGTAGAGCATGCCAACTGTACGTTCGCGTTAACATTTGTAAACCGTGTCATGAGAATTGTTTATCTCTCAAGTATTTTTGACGTATTAATACAGATTCTGCACACGCATTCCACTTTAAATTGTGGTCACATGACGCCACAGTAGGGTGCTGTATGCACCCGTGTAGTCCAGCACAGTCATAATGGCGGATGTGCCTGGTTAGACTTGGCCTTTGCTATATTCGCACATATCAACTTCCATTGACTAACTATTTTCAATATAATTAGTCTTTTCCGAATGTGAAGTTTCTTTTTATTTTGTTCAGTATGTCAGCAAAGTACAAAATGCTGGTAGCTGCATTAGATCCCTGGCATCATACTAAGACAACACATGCTTTGACTGACGACGTCGACAGTTCTCTGGCCAGGTGAACTTCTCCAAGGTGGACGAAAAGTAACTGCATATGTGGCAGTAGTACCGCTATCTGTTCTGAAAAGCAGACATGTATACTCACTCATCTTGTAGTGCTGGTCATGCACCTGCTATCCCAGATATCAGACGCTGACTGAAACTCGGCTCTGGCTTAGTGTTGGAACAACTGAAAACCTATATGTAGAAGATAGGTTAACTATTTTGTCACTTCAGTTTAGGTCAAATACTTGTTATTAGTGTCAGTATTGGGACAGCAGATTTGTACTTAAGTTTCAAGTCGGTATGTTATAGCTCACTGGCTTCCATTCTCGATTCACCGCGAAGACAGACTAAATTAAGTCGACAAAAACTCCTTTCACACATTCGTTTAATTTTTAGAAGGGAAACATACCTTTTAGTTGGAAGGTATTTTCATCCAGTAGTGATAGTTTTATGACTTAAAAATGGTTACGGTGTATTTGAGGTGTGTGAAAAATATGACATATCGCCGATCTGTTCTGATCAGCCATCGACATACTACACGACGTCGTTCGAGTGTTCCTAGTCATTGCTTCAAAAACATCTTTCACATACATATACCTTTCATTCTTATGACGGGAATATACTATCGGGTGAAATGTGTTTGCATCTAATAGTGATAGTTTCATCATCTAAAAACACGTGTTAGGGTGTATTTGAGATGTGAAAAATGAGACATATCGCTGATTTGATCGGATCAGCCAGGGAAATACTACACTGTGTTGTTCGAGCGTTTCTAGTTATTATTCTAAAACATCTTTCACATACACCTTTAAGTTTTATGAAGGGAATATACCATCAGGTGAAAGGTGTATAGTGATAGGTTTATGATTTTAGAAAAATTGGTAGGGCGTATGTGATATGTGTGAAAAATATGACGATCTGATCTGATCCGCCAATGACGCTGGCGATGCTTGTGGGTTATAGTTCTGTAACTTCTCTCTTTTTTGTTGATCTTAATGGGTTTTTTTTGTTGATCTTATTATTTGACAAAACTGGAAAGGTGTTTATAACGCTTTGTGAACATGTTTTGGGGGTGATGGCCGTGGTGTATCATTTATTCTTTTATTCATTCAAATATGTACTTTTTTCTTTCTTTCATTCATTCACTGATAATACTTGCTCTTAATTCTTACTATAACTCATTCATTCATTGTAAAATTCCGACTGATACAATAAACTGTCAGAAGTTCTGAAGCTGAAGTTGCGCTGTGAACGAGCCAAGTCACTGTGTACGTTGGAGCATGAAGAGACACAAATGGTAAAGAAAGCAAGGGAGTCACCTATCCCTGTTGTAGATTATCCGTGATTTAAACAATGTAGAGTCTTGCATGATATAGTTGTAAGAGTGCTTTCTAAGGCAGAAAACAGCTCTCACCCATCATATCATTATCACTGTTGGTGGAAAACAAGAGGTTTCGGCTATTCTAGTGCCCACGTGCGTTAGGGTGGTTGTGAATTACAACAGCTGGATATGAATACACAGTGCCAAATAGAACATGTTGCATTAGCAGGAGAGTTTTGTTTAGCGAGAGAGAGCCATACTGAACATTTCAACAATGTATGACATAACAGGATAGCGAAGTTGAGCTTTCATCTTTTCCAGTTTTCGTCATTATATACTAGCGACATAAAGAAACTGTGCACACAGACAATGCATACAGAATTGGAATACAACAGAGCAAAGGCGGAATGATGTATACACATTATAAACTGAATTAAAGTTCAAAATTGAATAAGGGGTCTCGACGAAGTCACAAAGTCATGAAAGGGTTTGCAGTGTCTCAATGACGTTGTGTCAGAATGGCCCGTATAGCAGGGCGTCATGGTTGAATCCAAAACTGAAGTAACTCACGATTCCTGACAGTCTGGGGTGGATACGGCGCACTCCTGGAATGGTCCAGGGCGTGGTGACAGCCGTCTGGAACCTGTGTCGGAGATGAGTCACCCGAATTCACCTGTCCTGTCTTGGCGTCTTTACTTTGGGACGCTCAGAACGTGGGTGGTCGGCGACGTCATTAAAGCGTTTCGATAACGCCAGCTCAAAACAGAAATCGTGTTGCAATGTCATTGGAAATGAGCTGACACCTGTTGTTGGCTCATTCCTGCTGAACCATTCCTGTGCATTCACGACGCTGAATGTTAAAGTTGGTATGATGTGAATGGGACATCTCAGGTGAATTTGTGTGCGTTTGTATGACCAAGCAGGCAGTGACAGCAATTTCGGACTTTCATTTGATGTCTGCAACCGCATGGACTGCACTTGCACTAACACACTGAAGTCTATAGGCCGCCATCAATGACGCCACGTCGCGTGGGGGGGGGGGGGCTCACAGTTTCTTTATGTGGCTAGTATATTTCGTTCGCGCGTGGACTATGTCCCAGTCACTACTGCGTGTATGTATATCAGAGACCACGGGTGCAAGGCCATTGGTGCAAGTGTCTGCTGCATTCCTGCCAACTCCCTCGCATTTGGCTTGAGACTCACGCTTTTATTACTCATGTCACGCTCTCACCACAAAATTGATGTCTCAAGCCATACTGGGTTCAAACAGTGTGTTTTTAATGTGCACTCTTAGACTACTTTAAATCACACAAATATGTCTGAATTTAAAACATCGTATTGAGTGACTTTTCTGAAAATTGCATTTGCCATCGTGTCCAGATTCGGTACCACTGTGGACTCGGGCGGGTACTGCTGGGAGAGAACTCCGGTGTCTCATACAGTTTTCTCGTTTGGAGATGGAAGCTCTGCTGTTGGTGTTCAGAGCTCATGGACGTTGCTCCCCGGCGTTGCTTCAGGTTTACTGGACAAAGTTGTACGGACAAAGTTGTTATATTTTACGCATGCTTCTCTGAATATTTTCACAAGGTGTTACACGCGGTAGATAACTCTCCCACTTCAGGTAATCGTTGGAGTCAGGTGAGAATTTCAGGTATTTGTATTTGCGCATGCGCGATGACTCAGGTAAGAGGAAGCTACTGCATGACGGTTAAAAGTTTACAACAAACGGCGGACATCGAAATTGTCGGTTCCTGAAGAGTTTGTGACCATTTCTCATGACCTAACACCTGCTTTCAGCTATGAAGGAGAAAGATCTTGATAAGGATACCATAGTAGCGTACCACGCATACCTACAGACGCGCATCCACAACGAGCTGAATGGCGTGGGGCTGGGTCCAGGATGGCTTCCGTGTCGGATGGGACTAATCTGCATCGCCTTCTCTCTGGCGTCCCTCGTCACTGGTGTGCTGGTGATCACACTGAGACACCGACATGTCTACCTGGTGGACTGGTGGCACGCATTCATCGGACCATTCTTCATCATTCTGTCACTTATACTGATGACGCTAGCCTCTTACCTGATCATCACAGCCAAGCGACGCAGCAATCAGTACAGGCGAGAACTGTTTGTAAGTACCACATACACCTGTACAAGTAGGTATACAGGTGTCTCAGTTTACTTTTTAGAAATCACCACCAGCGTCCTCTCAAACAAACTATTTCACACGGTAATCATGGATCTGAATCCATCTTCATCTGTCTTCCCATTTCCTGTTTACAAACACCTTAGTAGTAATAGTACATGAACCGACTGAAGGGTTACCCCCTTCATACGTACAAATTACAACTGATGTTACAGCTGATGTTTCAACAGCTGATGTTATAGCTGTTGTTACAGTTGATGTTACAGCTGATGTTTCAACAGCTTATGTTACAGCTGATGTCAAGTTGATGTTACAGTTTATGTTACAGCTGATGTTTCAAATGTTTTTTGTGACTTCAGCAGTTTGTTTGAAAATGGATCCAAAGGCTGTAAGTTGTATAACATAAGGAGTACTGGTGGGGAGTACTGCACTTTACTGGGTGCACTTATTAAGATTAGTTAGTGCTGATGGTTCTCCAATGACATCGCCAGATTACTGACTTTGTTAATTAGTGACGTAATTAGTGGACGTTCTTGGGACCATGAGCACCATCAGAATTAATGAGTGTTTGTTTAATAAGGCATTTGTTGTGTGACAGAAGCACGAGAAATAAAAACAAACCACTGTGCATGTGCAGTGGTTTTGTTTCTCACTCTTCTGCCTCACTATGTCACACCCTTCTCATTCATTTTTTTTCACACCAAATGTTTCTGGGACTGTACTGATAAGACCCGGATGGCACAAAATATGTTTTAATTGGATTAAATTGGATTTCACTGCTCTAAGGTAAGACCTAACCCTAAACCGAAGAGTTGTTTGCCCCTAAACACATGTCAGCACCCTGAAGATGGGAAAGGATACTAGACCCTAGCCCCAAGCCCTTTCCCTAAGGATTGTAAAGGGTGCCTAACCCAAACCGTAAGGGCGGTAAAGGGTGCCTAACCCAAACCGTAAGGGTGGTAAAGGGTGCCTAACCCAAACCGTGGGGATCGTGAAGGGTGCCTAACCCAAACCGTAAGGATCGTGAAGGGTGCCTAACCCAAACTGTAAGGATTGTAAAAGGTGTCTAATCCAAACCGTAAGGATCGTGAAGGGTGCCAAATGTTAAGGATCGCAAAGGGTTGTTTGCCTCTAAAGAGGAGATAAGTGAAGCATGAGGCAATAAGTGATATAGTGAGACAGTGTGGGTGCTATAGTGATATAATAATGCTCCACAGCACTAGTTTGTGCTGCGCCCTGTAAACTACATTCTAGCCCTAATGTGTTTTGATAACATGCCATAAAACTTGTTTTCAAATATGACTGATACATAGGTGTACATGACAACAACTGAGCATACGTTGTAAGTTTGATTTCAAGCATTTTACACAATGCACAAATGCAGAGAACGTACTCAGAAAACCCAACATACAGCGTATCTTCACTTATCCATAACATTGTATGTGCCGTCATTGACTCCCCAACTTGTAGAAAGCTGATCAAACAGTTGGTAGTTATCTGTTGATTTCACCCGCCATCATGATCAGTCACAGAGCCTTTGAAGGGCATTTTAGAAGTGATACACATAAAGGCAAGACTTTTTATGGATGGCAACTTCTTTATTGTGAAGTGTCTCGATGTTTGGTATTATGTTCTTATTTCTTCATCAGGGACTGTGATTTATTAATATTAGGATAATTTATCTTCCCTGCTGGCCTCTTCGTCATTGTACATACTACTATACTAATAAAGCCCACTTTCACTTGTTGTCTTACCCGTCATGCCTGGATTAACAATCTCTGGCTTTCACACTTGTCCATCCACCTGTTAACTACTGGTTTCCTGTGTTGTACGTGTGTTGTTTCAACATGTACATATATAGCTGTCCGTTCATGACTGTTTCACTCACTTGATGAAGTAAGAACATACTTGGAAACATCATGACCCTTCACCATAAAGAAGTTGTCATCCATAACACTTGTTTTTATGATCAGTCATGACCACCATCCCAGGCTCAGAAGTGATTATTTGAACATAGCCTTCACTATTTTAGTACTTCACAGGACCCTCATAATACTGGCTAGGGCCTGTTACATTGATTGATATGGGTCCCTGGCCCACTGCTTTGTATTAAAAGAGGGTAAACCCCAACAGCACTGGGTGGTGTGATCAGTTCTGTCTGCATGCACTAATACAAGGCAGCAGCTACAGCATCTGGAGACTGATGGACACAGAGGTTGCATATCCCTGTCTTATTTATAAACTCATGGCAATCTCTGAACTGCCACTCATCTAACATGTTTCAGGCTCAAAGCTTGACAAACCAGGGAGAGCTCAACTGCTTTACACTTTCTGTCTCTGTTTCAGTTCCGTCCAATCGGTGACTACGGTGTGGCAGTTGTACACAAGAGCACATTGATCCATGAACAGGAGCACAGGTAAGATCTGAATTGAGATCTGTGTAGTGTTTAGTAGGTGACCAGATCTGAATGGAGATCTGTGTAGTGTTTAGTGGGTGACCAGATCTGAATGGAGATCTGTGTAGTGTTTAGTGGGTGACTGAATCTGAATGGAAATCTGTGTAGTGTTTAGTCAAATTAGTGGGTGACCAGATGTGAATGGAGATCTGTGTAGTGTTTAGTGGGTGACTGAATCTGAATGGAGATCTGTGTAGTGTTAAGTGGGTGATTGAATCTGATTGGTGATCTGTGTAGTGTTTAGTCAAATTAGTGGGTGACCAGATCTGAATGGAGATATCTGTGTAGTGTTTAGTGGTTGACTGAATCTGAATGGTGGTCTGTGTAGTGTTTAGTGGGTGACCAGATCTGAATGGAGATATCTGTGTAGTGTTTAGTGGTTGACTGAATCTGAATTGAGGTCTGTGTAGTGTTTAGTGGGTGACTGAATCTGAATGGAGGTCTGTGTAGTGATTAGTGGGTGACCAGATCTGAATGGAAATCTGTGTAGTGTATGGCCATGATACCTGGTGACTCTGGATCTGAATTCAGATCTGGTTAAGATGCTCATGAATGAACCCCACATAAAGATGCTTATGAATGAACCCGCATAAAGATGCTCATGGTTGAACCCCACATAAAGATGCTCATGGTTGAACCCCACATAAAGATGCTCATGAGAGAACCCCACATAAAGTTGCTCATGAATGAACCCCACATAAAGATGCTCATGGTTGAACCCCACATAAAGATGCTCATGGTTGAACCCCACATAAAGATGCTCATGAATGAACCCCACATAAAGTTGCTCATGAATGAACCCCACATAAAGATGCTCATGAGAGAACCCCACATAAAGTTGCTCATGAGAGAACTCCACATAAAGATGCTCATGAATGAACCCCACATAAAGTTGCTCATGAATGAACCCCACATAAAGTTGCTCGTGAATGAACCCCACATAAAGTTGCTCATGAATGAACCCAACATAAAGTTGCTCATGAGAGAACCCCACATAAAGATGCTCATGAATGAACCCCACATAAAGATGCTCATGAGAGAACTCCACATAAAGTTACACAAGAGAGCCCTCACATAGAGTTGCTCATGGTTGAACCCCACATAAATTTGCTCATGAATGAACCCCACATGATGCTCATGAATTGAGTTTTATTGTAACCATGGTGACATTATGACTGTCTTTGTACAGGTCTGAACTCAAGACTGGCACCACACCACACAGAAAAATCATGCCCAGTTCCGATGCCTTTTCTTCTCGCTCGGTAAGTGATCAACTCTGCTGGGTGGGCATTAGCTGCAATCAGGACCATGTGTTCCAGGTATAGGACCAGGTGTTCCAGGTATAGGACCATGTGTTCCAGGTATAGGACCATGTGTTCCAGGTATAGGACCATGTGTTCCAGGTATAGGACCAGGTGTTCCAGGTATAGGACCATGTGTTCCAGGTATAGGACCATGTGTTCCAGGTATAGGACCATGTGTTCCAGGTATAGGACCAGGTGTTCCAGGTATAGGACCATGTGTTCCAGGTATAGGACCATGTGTTCCAGGTATAGGACCAGGTGTTCCAGGTATAGGACCATGTGTTCCAGGTATAGGACCATGTGTTCCTGCTATGGAGTCCGGTGTTCCAGATGTAGAGCTGCATGTGTCTGGTTAGAGCCAGGTGTTTCGGGTGTGGAGCCAGGTGTTTCGGGTGTAGAGCCAGGTGTTTTTGGTGTAGAACCATTTGTTTCTGGATTACTCAACGCCATTGCGAAGGTGGCCAAATGCAACATACGTCATATTTGGGATTTCACTTTCTTATTAAAGTACAAATTCTAGTACTTTCTTGGCTGAATCCCTTCTGGGATTCGAACCCGCACCCTCAGCCAGGCTCTTAATAGCCAGCACACAAAGTCGCAGCGGTAGTGGAAGTCGCCGTGGCTGAGCCGGCTAGATGGCTGCCTTTGTGTGCTGGCGATTAGGTGGTTGACTCTGAAGGTGCGGGTTCGAATCCAGGATTAGACTCCAAAACTCCAACCCCAAAAGTACTAGAATTTGTACTTTGCTAAGAAAGTGAAACCCCAAATATGACATATTTTGCATTTGCTCCATATATATTGCCAGGTGTTCTTGGTATAGAGACAAGTGTTCCACGTACAAAGCTGTATTTTCCTGGTATAAAGCCCTGTGTATTGTTGTCATCTGAATAGCGGGACCGCAAGAAGGGTCATGAGAACCGAGGCTACAGTCACAATGGTCAGGAGGATCGTCATCATAGGGACGGCAGGGATAGACGTCATGATGATGACAGAAGACGCCATGATGATGACAGAAGACGCCATGATGATGACAGAAGACGCCATGATGATGACAGAAGACGCCATGATGATGACAGAAGACACCGTGATGACCGTCGCAGGGACAGGGACCGTGATGACAGAAGACGCCATGATGAGAAGAGGCGCCCCCCAGATGATAGGTGAGTTTTGGAGGCTTCAATCAGTTTTTCTCACTTGGTCTTGCGACCTGATGTACAGATACTCTAAGCATCTTTCAACCAGAGGTGCATATGTCTAAGCATTTTATCAGAAATCCAATCTTAATTTTATGACCTTCAAACTGATTCAGATCTTTTTCAAGTTGATATATCCTTATGTCTGGAGTTATCAAACTCTCCATGAAAATAGGTGAACTTTACCATCAGTCACGCTGATTTAGGACATTTTAATTCTGAATGTTCTAACAAATTAAGGGATTAACGCTGCATCAAATTATTGATTAATTGCGATCGTGAACCCCAGATAGTACTTCATCGATAGGTTGTGAAACGACAATCCAGTGTGTCGGTAGATGCATCATCTATCAATACTATCGCTTAAAATGAATAACCATACATGAAAACATTTCTATCCCATTGGGGCTTAATCTCTACTTGCTGTTAGCAACATCATACTGCAGATCTCTACTTGCTGTTAGCAACATCATACTGCAGATCTCTACTTGCTGTTAGCAACATCATGCTGCAGATCTCTACTTGCTGTTAGCAACATCATGCTACAGATCTCTACTTGCTGTTAGCAACATCATGCTGCAGATCTCTACTTGCAGTTAGCAACATCATGCTGCAGATCTCTACTTGCTGTTAGCAACATCATGCTGCAGATCTCTACTTGCTGTTAGCAACATCATGCTGCAGATCTGTACTTGCTGTTAGCAACATCATACTGCAGATCTCTACTTGCTGTTAGCAACATCATACTGCAGATCTGTACTTGCTGTTAGCAACATCATGCTGCAGATCTGTACTTGCTGTTAGCAACATCATACTGCAGATCTCTACTTGCTGTTAGCAACATCATACTGCAGAGATAATATGAGGGGACGTAGATATACCCGCTCTCGCCAAAATGGCAGTTCAAGCAGTTAGCAGGTGCAACAGCATGTTACGTGACCAGCACCACCACACACACACACCCAGAAAGATCAGCTGGGACCAGATTGTTCAAAAACTGGATTCAGATTGTCTCAAAATTATGTGAACAGGGGGCACCGTCCTCTGAACATCCACTTTCAGAGACATTGTTACTTCTTGTTTATGGAATCAGATACATCATTTGAAAGCAATTTCTTCTCAAGTCCAGCTGATTCTTCTAATACACAATTTTAAGTAATTGATTTTGCAAAATGAACTCAGAGTTTTAGTAGCTATCATTTTACTTCCACCATCAAGCAATGCCTTACCACTTGTATCATTCCTTGTTTCCAAAATATTCGCATTATTTGTCTTTAATGGTAGAATAGAAATTCAGTTTTCAGGTTTGAACTTGAAAACCTCTAAATTGAAATTACAAATAGTTGATCTTCCAACTGAGTACTGATGTTTGTTGCAGACGAGATGACCATCGCAGAATGCCCAGAGATGACAGAGATCGAGGTGACTATGAGAAAAGGCGACCTCCACCAGAAAACCGTGAGAGAGGAGAACAAGAGAAACGCCGACCATCACCAGAGGATGGTGAGCAGAGGACATCTTCTCAGGGTGGTCGAAGAGCAGCACGGGGAGCGCCAAAGCTTCAAGTTACAGACACCTCTAAGGATAGGTGGGTAGACATCAATATGACTGTTTGATGAACAGAGGCTTGAACCTAGAGCTGATAGAAGTCTGAACTTTCATGAACAGTAGGTATAATGCATTAGTGTAGATGTTTGTGAATATGAGATAACATTAACATTTGGACAGGTTCGTCTTCTCTCTGTGTTAACCCTGTCATTTTGTTTCTAACCAGCTAATGCAGCAGAGTTGTATATCCTTGTGAATGTTCCTCATGTTACAAGGAGAACGTAATGTACCTAATATTGCAAGGCGATGTAATATTCCTCGTGTTACAGGAGTAGATGTAATGTTCCTCGTATTACAGGGGTAGATGTAATGTTCCTCATGCTACAGGCAGACGTAATGTTTCTGGTTTATCGGGGAGGGATGTAATGTTCCTCATGCTACAGGCAGAGGTAATGTTTCTGGTTTAATGGGGAGGGATGTAATGTTCCTCATGCTACAGGCAGACATAATGTGTCTGGTTTATCGGGGAGGGATGTAATGTTCCTCATGCTACAGGCAGACGTAATGTTTCTGGTTTATCGGGGAGGGATGTAATGTTCCTCATGCTACAGGCAGACGTAATGTTTCTGGTTTATCGGGGAGGGATGTAATGTTCCTCATGCTACAGGCAGACGTAATGTTTCTGGTTTAATGGGGAGGGATGTAATGTTCCTCATGCTACAGGCAGACATAATGTGTCTGGTTTATCGGGGAGGGATGTAATGTTCCTCATGCTACAGGCAGACGTAATGTTTCTGGTTTATCGGGGAGGGATGTAATGTTCCTCATGCTACAGGCAGACGTAATGTTTCTGGTTTATCGGGGAGGGATGTAATGTTCCTCATGCTACAGGCAGATATAATGTGTCTGGTTTATCGGGGAGGGATGTAATGTTCCTCATGCTACAGGCAGACGTAATGGTTCTGGTTTAACGGGGAGGGATGTAATGTTCCTCGTAATGTTTCTGGTTTAACAGGGAGGGATGTAATGTTCTTCATGCTACAGGCAGACGTAATGTTTCTGGTTTATCGGGGAGGGATGTAGTGTTCCTCATGCTACAGGCAGACGTAATGTTTCTGGTTTAACAGGGATGGATGTAATGTTCCTCATGGAGCAGGGACATGTTTTGTTAAAACAGAGATGCCAGACATTGAATTCACACATTTTCAGTGCGGAAGAAAAATAACCAGAAGTTGAAACTTACATAATCTATTGTGAGAGAATCAAGGTCTGCCTGTCTGAATGGTATGGTGCAGTCCATACTGATGATGGTGTAATTGTGATCTCCTCATCAAAATGGTATATGTGAAGCTTTCTACTGTCACAGTGGTATGGTGCTGTCTGTACTGATGACAGTGTGATTGTGATCTCCCTGTCAGAATGGTATATATGAAGCCTTCTACTGTTGGAATGGTACGGGTGCTGTCTTCCAGTTTGTCTTTGGCTGAATGAATGTTTCAGTTATTGCCTCACTACACATTCACACGTTTCTGTTTTTGCACTTTGATTGTCAAACGTTAAATGCTAATCAGTCCATAGAAGAACTGAGAGTGAAACATGACACTGTCAGCTGTGTCTCCTGTCATACTGCAATATACCATACACTCTGGGGTTTCATGTCTATGTGCTATCTTTCAGTAAACTTGTTTTGGATCCTGACTTTGGGAAGCCTGCAGATGACGAGTCTGAGTTGTAGATGACCTTCAACTGTTGCCAAAGACCTTTTTCATCTGTAGCCAGATCTGTTTTGTGCAACATCATCAGCAACAAGAAACTGGGAACCGCACATTTGAGAATTTCCAAACATTTTTTTGAGTGTATGTGGTCATAATTCAGTGGAGAGTTTGATTTGTGATTGCTTCCCAAGTGCTATTACAATAACACCCTCCATGCCTAGCAGAAAGCTCATGCTGACACCACAGTTGGGACCTTCCAGGGGGTGTGCTAGCTGATCTGCAATAGTACTTGGGTATTCTGTAAACGATTCTGGTGACAGCAATTCTGATCACTTGTTAATACAATAACACTGACTAGGACAGGATGTGGGCCTGATGGATTTTCTCCAGCCTTGTGTATATATGTGCATCAGTTATATTGGCATGTAGTTTCTATACATTCTAGGAAATCATTTGTGAACGTGAACTCATTTGAGACGTTTTTGTAAGTTTCTTTATCTTCTGTAGTTTGTCAAAGTAATATTGCTCTTTTTCTAATTTCACGGTCCATGTTAATCTCAAGAAGAAAATCGATGACATCCATAATCTATAGATGTATGTTAACAAACACATCTGCATATTTTTATCTTCATAATTATGATTCATGTGTATAATTGTTGATGTATCATTTTAGCTGTTTATGACTATACTGTTACCTTCAAACACTGATGGTAGTATATGAACATAGGGAATATTCCATTGAGCTCTCCTGCCAATTTGAAAGCCATTTTGGAAAAGGTTTCACCATACATTATTTGTGTGCGCTGTCTTGTAACATATCATAACATTCCAAATCAATATTTAGATTTTTTAAAATCTGTACACTATTTTAATAAACATTTTGTAAAAAATAATATTGCTGTATTTTGTTTTTATGACTTGACAGCTGGAGGTGGCACCTGGAACAGGAAGATCTGTACCTAGCAGAACTTGCAGGGTACTTGAAACAAATGTCATTAATGTCAGACCTGTCACTCCATTATCAAACCAGGGGCATGCATGTAGCCGACCTCTATGCATTAAGGTCCTAAAGACACTCGGAGAATAGTAGTTTGTGCCTTATTGAAGCCTGTAGCACAATTCAGACAGATCTCTTGCCCCATATAGAATCTCATTCACAGTCAGCATTCCTTGTCAGCGAGCAATGTATGGCTTATTTTCATGTCAAAGATGCTTTGCTAAAAGGTCAAAGGCGCTGACAGTACTTTGCATTACATGACACCCCTGTGCCCTTCTTGCCTCCCACCTTGGAATGAAACGTACCCTCTATAACCAGCAGTGCCATTCATGTCCTAGTCATTCCCATTTCCAACAGCACATGCACAATGAACATGCATCATCCCTGCATCGGTGTGTACCAGTTGCTGGGGAGCTGTACATTTGCCCACATTCTTAGGAAAGAAATACTTTTTTAATGTTTCCTTTGTATAGTGTAATTAAGTAACTTTGAACAAGACAAGTTGGTGGTCAAACTGTACTGCACAACACCTTACACGAGGGTGGAGCGAACTGTATTTATAATCCACTGGCATGTTATGTGAAGGCAAGCTATGTCTCAAAACAACAGCTGAGGCACCCTAGATGGAGTGGGGAGTTGTTCTGTGAGTGGTTTGTGTGGGCCAGCTATTCCCAGGCTGTGGGGGTGGCTGTCAACAGTGTCTGGTAGGGATACAACGCTTGGGCTGGCTGCAAACAAACTTGGTATGAAAAGCAAACTTAGTTTTCAGGTTCTTAGTGAACATGATGTAAAATTCATTTTGTAAACTTAGGAAGCAAGGACAGGTGAGTCAATGTGTGTGTTCCCCATTTTGTATGGCCAGTGGTAATGCACGTGTGATCCCATTTGTATGGTGAGGGGTAGTACTGATATGGTTGTCCTATCCTTCCAATATAGAAACAGAGCTACTAATAGCTAGGATTGACAAAAACTCATGATTTATTGTGTATGACTTTTATTATATACATTGGAAAACAAGTTAAACAATGCATAGAAGTTCTTGCTAAGTTTATGAATGATAAATAGTTTGCCAGCCATGTATTGCACACACCCAGGTATGTTCTGTCAGCCACATGTTGCACACACCCAGGTGTGTTCACTCAGCCACATTCCTCACATCAAAGTGTGTTCTGTCAGCTACACCCTGCACACACGAAGGAGTGTCCTGTCAGACACATTTTGCATAGGCCCATGTGCTCTTTTTCCATATCATCAAAATGATCACATTTTGGTTACTGCAAATGTTAATCAAAGAAATGACAACATTCCAGTACAGGTCAAATCAGTATGATCTCTCAACTGACCGTTTAGAGTGTTTCTAAGTAAATCAGGAAGGTGCTGTTTTCAATCCTGTAATCCTGACACTGCTATCACAGGATATTCTGAATGACATGTACAGATGATTTTGTCAAAACCATCATCTAACTGTATCAGCATAACATTTCAACAGCCAATTACAGCCACACAGTTTCAACAATCATTTTTGGGATTGATACTTTCAAAGTTTAGCATCCAAGGAAGGCCCTAGTTTGAAAATGTGTGTCATAAAGCTTAATAAATCTGCTTTCTGGTTTTTGTTAGTTATTTCGTTGTCAGTTAAGTTGATGAAACTGTGACCTGTCATGGGATGTCATCAGAAATATGTTTAATGGTAACAACTAAGATTTGATTTCAATGAGGCTGCAAACAAGAGTAATGACATTGCTATGTTTGTGTCATGAAGATGTTGATAAAATTCATTGTGAAAGAGAAGGGTTGCTTCAAGAGAACTGATAACAGAAGGTATGTGAAACAAAGTAGCAAAGATTTCAGTGATGTCAAGGGCATAATGTCTTGTGTGTCTTGTTTTTCACAGTGGTGCATTTACATCAGCTATCCACCAGGTTCTTCATGGCATCCCGGACCGCATCAGCTTGGATCTTGTATTCCTCTATTCTGGCATCTAAGATTTTGCGCTGCAAAATCAGAGTGGTACAACAATTACACTGACCTCTGGGACAAAGTGGAAGGTATGCACATAGTCTACCATGACAAAAGTATACATATAAATAAATATGCAATCAAACTTTGTAAAGGATATTTCCACATAGAAATGAGTAATCAAAATGAGCCTGTGCTAATGAGGCAGTGCTAGAGGTTCTGCAGCAATGTATATACATTTGAGCGGGGCAGGTGAGGACTAGATGTTTCATGAGTGATGTTGTACTCAGAGCAGAACTTTGCAAATTCCTCAGAGGCGTACTGGGGCCCATTGTCGCTCCGAAGAATTTTGGGTATGCCGTGTCTTCGAAACTGAGCTTTTAGCACCTCTATGGTTGTTCGAGAGCGCAAGTCTCTCAGTTCATCTACTTCAATGAACTTGGAGTAATAGTCGACTGTCAGCAGGTAGTGTTTAGAGTTGAATTCGAACAGATCGGAGCCGACTACCATGTATGGAAGATCAGGTGTGTTTGAAGATTTCATTGGTTCCTTTGGAAGCTTGTTTTGGAACTCGGCACACTTAGAGCGACTCTTGACCTCTTCTTCGATGTCAGAGTTCATAGACGGCCAGTAGAGTACTTCTCTGGCACGTTGTTTGCATTTGACGACTCCTAAGTGAGACTCGTGAATCAGTTTCAGCATTCTGCGCTGGAGCGATGGAGGCACTACGATCTTCATTCCTTTGAAGATGATGCCATCTGTGATTGCGAGTTGGCTTCTGGAGTCCCAAAAGGATCTAACTGAAGGAACAGTTTCCTTTCTTGTATCAGGCCAGCCCTGAAGGATTGTGGATTTCAGTTCTCACAGCTCAGTCTCTGTGCGGTGCTGTAGTTCAGTGTATCTGTCATCTGTGACAGACAGGAAGTCAACCATGCTCACATGCTCTAGACTGTCTATGTCTGGAGTATTTTCAGGAAGATACGCTCTTGACAGTGTATCTGGAAGTTTCATGTCAATACCTCTTCTGTAGACACACCTGATGTCGTACCACTGAATGCTCAGTAGCATTCTCTGGAGTCGCATCGGCGCAGATAACAATGGCTTTTTGAAGATGTCTTCAAGTGGCTTGTGGTCATTATACACTACAACTTCCTTGCCAAAGATGTAGCAATGAAATTTCTTGCAGGCATGGACTATTGACAACATTTCTTTTTTGATTTGCACATAGCGCTTCTCCACTTCAGTCAAGGCTCTCGACGAGTATGCCACAGGTCTGTCGTCTTGGATGAGAGTTGCCCCGAGTCCGTTTTGACTAGCATCACAGTGAATTTCTACCGGCTTATTCACATCGAAGTATTTCAGCACAGGAGGAGTGCTACAGAGTTCTTTGAGCTTGGCAAACGCCTCCTGCTGAGCGGGTTGCCATGCAAACTGAGCTTCGGATTTCAGGAGTTGTCGGAGTGGGGCGTCAATCTCACTTAAGTTTGGTATAAACTTGGAGAGGTAGGTAACAAAGCCTAGGAAGCGTTTGATATGCTGGCATATCTTTCACTGCCTTCACTTTGTTGGGGTCTGGCTTCAGACCGTCTGATGTCAGCAGATGTCCGACGTATGGGACTTCAGATTTGCGGAACATGCATTTCTGCGTGTTTAGTTTCAGATTGTAGCTGGTTGCTCTTTCAACTACCTTGTGCAACACTTCATCATGTTCATTTACATCCCTACCACTGACAAGTATATCCTCCATGATTGCGGCTGCACCAGGGATGTTTTCCAGCATCTCGTCCATTATGCGCTGAAAAATTTCAGGTGCGCAGCATAAACCAAACGGAAGACGAAGCCACTTGTATCTCCCTATGGGTGTGTTAAACGTGGTAAGTAGCGACGATTTCTCGTCCAGTTCTATCTGTAGGAAACCACTTTTAGCGTCCAGAACAGAAAACACTTTGGCATCTGGTATGTCCGACACCACTTCTTCTATGGTTTTCATTGGATGGTGTTCACGACGTATGACCTTGTTGAGGTCTTTTGGATCTATGCATATCCTCAGCTTGTTATTTCTAACGGAGGCTACCATAGAACTGACCCACTCAGTCGGTTGTTCAACCTTCTGTATATACCCATCTTTCTCCATCTGTTCCAATTTCTGAATCATCTGTGATTTCAGGGATGCGGGTTGTCGACGTGCTGCATGTACAACACCTTGTGCGCCAGGTTGCAACTTGATACTGTAAGTACCTGGTAGGGTACCAGTTGTCCGGATGAGCTCTGGAAACTCATCAAATTCTGGTGGTGGTTTTTCAGCTTTGACAGATTTAACAGCTGACATGCGCATTATCAGTCCAAGTTCCTCAGCTGTTGCACCACTGATGACATTTTCCTGTTCAATGTCAACAATTTCAAATGTTTTTGTCACCGGTTTACCTGATTGTCCGACTTGAAACGTCAGGTCCGCTACTGCCACTGGTTTGATCAGATCATTTGTGAATGATTTCAGTATTTTGTTGGAACGTCTTAGTTCTCCTGAATGTGAAATGTTCCGGTACTCGTCAAGTGTAATTGCATTACACTTTGCACCTGAGTCAATTTTGACAACAATGTCCTGACCACCTGTCTAGCCACTTGTCGTCTTCGTCGGAAACTGTGTTTACAACTACAGTTGAGTGAATGGTCAGAATTTCCGACTCTGACAGTTCTGTACCTTCATCCTCTGAAAGTATGTCAAGTGTGTTCAAACGTAGCCGTCGCCTGCACACCGCTAACCAGTGGTTCGGTTTCTTGCAGTAGGAGCATGTTGTTCCTATTGCTGGACACTTTCCATTATTCCAGGTGTGATTACTGTCTTTACCACATGACCCACATTTTCCTGTATTCTGTGAAGATTTAGGGGCATTGCCTCTGTTACTCTTCCTTTTATCCTGTTTGCTACTACGATCAGGTTGACTTTGTTGACTAGCACCCTTGGGTTTCCTGAACTTTTTGCTTTTATGCTTTTATGACTACCAAGTGCGAAAACTTGTGTGTCTTCATCACGCACAATTTTAATTTGTTGTCTGGAAAGTTCAAATTGCTGGCCAACTTCCAGGGCTTTGGCTAAAGTGAGACCTTCACCTCGATCTAACAGTTTCTCTTGCAACTTTTTCTCATGTGTGCCACTAATGATGCAATCAATCAACATGTCATCTGAATCCGTATAATCACAGTCTAGCAGCATCAACCTCAAGTCTTTAACAAAGTTGTCAAATGATTCTTCACTAGTTTGCTTTCTCTGTTTAAGTCTATGTCTGGCAATACGTTTGTTTTTACGTGGCCTGATGTACATTTCAAATCTTTCCAAAAATTTCACTGGGTCAGTTTTCTCACCGTCTTCCCATGGCAACGTTTTATAAATGTCTCTCCCCTGTTCTCCTATCCATGTTCCTAACCAGCCTGCTTTCCCTTTATCATCAATCTTCGCTAATGGACCATCAAACACGAAACTCACATGGTTTCTGAACCTCCGGAATTCCTGATACAAATCTGGGCTGTCCCAGTCTATATGCGGGTGATCAAAGTTCAAATTGGCCATTTTCTGCTACCACAGACCAATAAAGTCACTTTCTGATTTACGGATGGACGGATGGTTGTCTGATTTTTTCGGATTTCCGTGTTCACTTCTGACACCATGTAAGATACGACATGACAGGAAGTTATGGCTGAACCGGAAGTGCCCGGATGTTTATGTCGCTTATAGCAATACATAGCTTATGACAAGCACAAATGGTCAATACATTACAATATCATTCTGATACAAGACATTTGCAAGAGCACTGTAAAGGTTCACAACATGGTTCAGGCATTGGTCAAGGGGACAAAGTTGATTCACATAGCATAGGATGTGTTCCACAAAAGACAAATGTGGTAAATAAACTTTCACAACTTCCACTTGACAACGGAGGTGTTCATTCCTCGTGAGTTAAACCATCTAGGTAACACTTGAAGACACTTGGAAACAATTGAAGTGAGTATCAGTTCCAGTATTTCATGGTGACACCAGAGAATAGGAAGGCTGGAAAGCCGCTTTTATGGCATGCGTTGATAAAGCACCAGCTACTAATGAGTATAAGCTTCTGCAGCTTAAACAGTATCTTTCTTGTGAAGCAGCACAACTTGTGGCTAAGTTAGGTCACAGTGCTTCAGCCTATGATGTAGCTTTAGACAAACTGGATAGAAAGTATGGCAGCAAACGACATAAGATAGCGCTGAAACTGGAGGAAATATATAATTTCAGGCCAATAAGACCAGGTAGTGCTAAAGATTTGGACAAGTTCGCTGACATGCTTGGTGTGGCTGTGGTCAGTTTGAGGGAATCTGATAAGATCGAGGAGCTGGGGAGTGGGTGTTTGTATTCAATACTGGTTCAAAAAATGAATGAGGCTATGATAGCGCAGTTTCACAGATGGAGTTTTGAGACCCAAAGACAAGAGTCAGTTGAGACACTTAGGGAATAGGTACTACAAGAAGCAGAGTTACAGAAAATAGTGACAGAGACAAAAAAGTGGAACAGTTAATAGATCCAAGACAACAGATAAGAGAGATAGTTACAAGAAAGGAAAATTCACAAAAACACACAACACAGCCAAGGCGAGGAAATGTCATGTTTGCAATGGAACAGATTATGACACTTGGGGATGTGCACACTTCAAATCACTTGGTCTACCTGAAAGGTGGGACAGGGCTAAACAGTTAGGTTTATGCTTTCGCTGCCTTGACATCGGTCATCTGGGTAAATCATGCGGTAGAATTGTGAAATGCGGGCTTGATGGCTGTAAAGCAAATCATAATAGGCTACTTCATGACAACAGCAAAGTGGCCAGGAATGATACGACTGACAGTGGTATTTCAGAGGTTAATGATACAACCACACAGAGGCCTTACAAAGGTAGATCAGAGACAACCACCTTGTCAACTTCTAAACAAATAGCACATTATCTTGCTTTGAGGACAATATCTGTCGTTCCTAAGAATACTTATATCAATGAGGATATCGCATATGAACTTGGTGTCCAAGGTAATACACAACAAGTGTCGGGCAATGTCCTGAACAATAAACGTTTGACAGTATGCTAATTGATGCTGGTCTGGAGAGTATGGATGGTTCAGTAGATGTGACCATTACAACTTTGACAACTACCAAAGTAACAGGTAGAATGGACGTTATTGATTGGTGTAAACATGCCAAACAATGGTCACATTTGACGAATATTTCAATTTCAAGAGGTAAGTACGCGGCCAATAGTTGACATCCTGATAGATATGGACTATATAGAACTGCATTCTTCTCTCAAAGAAATCCGTGGGGGTCCGAGAGAGCCAGTGGCAAGGTTGACACCTTTAGGATGGATCTGTGTGTGTCAGATACCAGGTATGCAACACGTTGCAGGTTCGTTCTTCATCAGGAATACAGAAGTAGAAACAGATGCGAATCTTGAATCTGTTATTCATTTATTTGTGGAATCTGAAAGCATTTTGGACTCAACAACATTTAGAACTGTTGATGAGGATGTTGCAGTTAACACCGTAAAACAATCCCTTGTGTACAAAGAGGACAGATATCAGGTTGGCACTCCATGGAAGGAGAGTCATGATAATCTGCAAAACAATGATGATATGGCATACAGTCGTCTTGTCAATACAGAAAAGTGATCTGTTTGAGATCTTACTGAGGTTACGGAAACACCCTGTACCAATCATTTGTGATGTTGCCGAGATGTGCATCCAAACTGAACTTGTTCAGGGGAATCAAAACAAAAAGCCAGATCTGTTTGAGTTCTCAAAGGTTGTATTTGGACTAAACTGTTCTCCCTTTTTAGCCCAGTATATCACTAAAGAACATGCAAAATCACTTGAGAAAGAACTTCCAGTAGCTGCAGCTACAATAGAAAAGTCAACCTATATGGATGACAACATTGATTCTGCAGAGACAAACAGCAGAGCTATAGAGCTCTACAAACTGCTGCAACAGCTGTGGAGTAGTGCAGGAATGCATGCACATAAGTGGGTCTCTAATTCTGTACCAGTTCTCCAAGAAATACTTGAAGAAGATAGATTGAAGGAGATTAACATTCAAATGAG
Source organism: Haliotis asinina (assembly GCF_037392515.1). Taxonomy (NCBI): domain Eukaryota; kingdom Metazoa; phylum Mollusca; class Gastropoda; order Lepetellida; family Haliotidae; genus Haliotis; species Haliotis asinina. The sequence goes on along the minus strand of NC_090284.1, from coordinate 78,079,990 downwards.
TGAATTGCCAGCTATAAAGACATTGGGTTTTACTGTGGAGTGTTGATTCAGATGAGTTTAGATTCTCATTCATGTTCATCAAGATGACTAAGAGGAATTTCTTGAAAGAAACTGCTAGGCTGTTTGATAGTCTTGGGTTCTTAGGTCCATTCATCATTAGGACTAGAGGTCTCTTGTAAGATATATGGCTATCGGGTGTCAACTGGGATGACACTATTAGTCAAGAGCTTGAACAGAAGGCATGGGCTTGGTACCATGAGGTTGAAAGTTTGTGCTTGCTTGGAGTTCCAAGAAAACTTAATATCAACTTAGATACTTCAAAGATGAAGCTGCACACATTTGTAGATGCTTCGGAAGTAGCGTTTGGAGCTATAGTTTTCTCAGTCACTGTTCAAGAGGATATTCAAAGGACTAGTCATCTGGTAGCTTCAAAGTGTCGTGTAGCCCCTCTCAAGGCAGTTAGTATGCAGCGGCTGGAACTTCTAGCTGCTGTTCTTGGGTCAGACTGATTCTTGCAGTAACAAAATCACTAGAGGTACCTTTACAATGTGTAACAATGTGGACTGACAGCCAGAACGTTCTTTGGTGGATTAGAACACAAAGCAGGTGTTTTAAACCATTTGTAGCAAACAGGATTGCATACATACAGAAAAATACAAACATCAGTCAGTGGAAATACGTCCCTTCCAAACATACTGCTGCAGACATTCTTAGCAGAGGTGCAGATATTGAAACCCTTTCCACTGACAAATGGTTACGTAGACCAGACTTTCTGACTCATGATGAAGATGAGTGGCCAAAGCAGACCGTTACTTTTGACAAAAGTGAGAAATCAGACCTAAAAAAGCCTTCTTGTGCAAACTTATCCATGTTTACTACATCTCAATCAAAGATTGCTAGATTAGAGCCAAACAGATTTTCTAGCTGGAAGAGACTTTGCAGAGAGTATGCTTAGATCTATAGGTTTCTTAATGCTAGAGTTCCTCGTTCTCTGAGAAAAAAGGGTGAACTGGATGCGGAAGATATTGAGGATGCAGAGACAACAATACTGGTAAGAAGTCAAAGAGAAGAATTTCCTGATGACTATTCTTCACTGATGAGAAAATCAAAATTGTCAGCAAACAGTAAATTGGTAGGCTTACAGCCTTTTGTAGATGACAATGGGCTAATGAGAGCAGGAGGCAGACTTAGGTTTGTAGATGTATCGTCATTTGATGCCAGACATCCTGTTATACTTCTAAGATAGTGTGCATGGTGTAGAAGACAAAACCAAACCAGCACATCAAATAATGGCAGATCTCCCTAAAGTGAGGGTGCGGTGTTCAGTGAAAGCATTTGTGACAACTGGAGTGGATTATGCAGGTCTGTTTTAGACGGTACGTGGTCGAGGTAAAAGCAGACAAAAACGTTATCTCTGCCTTTTCACATGTCTATCAACTCAAGCAGTACATTTAGGACTGGCTTTTGGGTTAGACACGGATTCATTTCCGAATGCCTTGTTCCGCATGACTCACAGACGTGGTATGCCGAAGGAAATAATCTCGGACAACAGAACTAACTTCGTTGGTGCTGCAAAGGAGCTGAAACAACTTATTGCTGGTCCAGATTCAGGTGTGGTTAAAATAACTTTGGCAAACAAAAGTGTCAACTGGTTGTTCAATCCCCGAAACGCACCATACTTTGGCGAGGTCTTTGAGTCCTTAGTGAAGTTGGCCAAAAGAGCTATTTATGCCATTTTGAGTTCAGGGGATGTTAGTGATGAGGAGCTCATGACAGCCTTCACATGAGTGGAAGCCCTTATGAATTCTAGACCCTTGACCTATCAAAGTGCACATCCACAGGATGATGTTCCACTAACACCAATCATTTCCTACATAGTCAGGTAGGTGGGAATTTGTGCCAGAGTTAGACTCAACCTCCTTCAGCCCTAAGAAGCGATGGAGACAAGTTCAAGAACTCATTAGACACGTGTGGAAACGATGGATAAGATAGTGGCTCCCATTTCTCAACATCAGAAAGAAATGGTTCACACCATCCAGAGACCTACAGTAGTATCCCCGGATACTCCTCATGGTGTTTGGCCTCTAGGTAGCAAGCTAAAGAGCCTGAAAGTATGGTCACGTGCGCATTCTTGATGTTCAGGTTGGCTCTACTGTCTTGAGAAGACCTATCACAAAAGTCTGCCCTCTTGAATGGAGTTGAATGCTGAATTTGTGCATACTCATGTTTTACTCATGTTTCTCCCATTTGGCCAGTTTTAATGATAGACATAGGTCTATCATGGAGGAGGCGTGTTCTGAAGAGTTTGTGATATTTTCGGACGTTTTCGGTTTGATAGCACAAACGCATCCGCTTCATGGCCAGGTCATAGTTTTTCATGCTGCACAAGATTTTGTGCAAGGTCCGACTGAAATATTTGGATCGTCAGGGAGTGAAAGGGTGTTGATGGGTTGCTTTCCCCAAGTGTTAGAAACAATTAAAAAGAAAATGGAAACAAAGTTGGAGAAAGTTGCCCATTGACAATTTGACAGTATCTAAATAGACAACAGTTTCATATTCAGTTTAAGGTATTTGCCCCTCAAATAAAGTCATGGAAAACCGTGGATGATACTCTCGGCAGCGATCACTTCCCAATCATCACAGAGATAGAACTTCCCGGTTCCCCACAAAACACCACCAAAGAAGTGAGATTCAACATCAAAAAAGCTAACAGAGAAGGATTCACATCTCTACTAGCACACCAGATTGAGGAAACACAAGCCATCATAACACACTCATCTGTTGAACAGAAGGTGGAATCAATTACCAAGTGTATTGTTGATGTGGCAGAAGAAACTTATCCTTCAACCAAACTTCACAAGAGACCACCTGCACCTTGGTGGAATGAAAGTATAAGCAAGGACAGAAAGGCTAGAAGAAGAGCCAGAAGAACTTGGAAACGCACCCGCAACTTGAGGGACAAAATAGCATACAAATGTCTAGAAGCCAAAGTAAAGAGGGATATCAAGATCGCCAAAACCACTAGTTGGAGAAATTTCATCTCAACTCTTACAAGAGACACTCCTTCCCATACTATCTGGAGGAAAATAAAAGCAATCAACGGCAACACCAACTCAAGTCAACCAGCCCTATTCCATGATGGTGTAATGATCACTGACACGAAAGAAAAGGCGCAGTTATTTGGAAATCACTATGCCAACAAGTGTTCCTCCATTGACACGGATTTCAACAAAAGTACCTTTTCTGATAGTGAACAACATATTGCTGACAACCTAGATTTGCTGTATTCTTCTGAGGCTGAGGAGGACCAACCTTTCACGAGACATGAAATGGACCTTGCCATAAAAGAACTGACACTAAAAGCTGCTGGTCCTGATAAAATTCACAACCAGATGCTGATGGACCTACCACCAAATGCAAAAGACATCATACTCAATCTGTTTAATGAGATTTGGGACTCTGGCACTTATCCATCAGCATGGAAGACTAGCCAAATAATTCCTCTTCTAAAACCAAACAAAGATAAACTAGCCATTAAATCATACCGTCCTATTGCCCTCACCTCCTGCCTAGGTAAACTCATGGAAAAGATGATCACCAGACGATTAACATGGAAATTGGAGACAGAAAAGATCTTTCACAAATCTCAGTGTGGCTTCCGCCCAAAATCAGGTACCATAGATGCACTCATGCAGCTAACTGAACAATGTCATCAAGGATTAAGCAGGAATGAATACACGGTTATAATCCTGATCGATCTAGAAGGTGCATTTGATAAGGTGTGGTGGGATGGAGTCACCTTAAAGGCAGCTGAACTGGGAATAAGTGGCAGACTTCTTAAATTCATCAGAAGCTTCCTCAGCGAAAGACACATCCAAACCAAAGTAGGTAATGAGTATTCAGACTTAATCAGCATCAACACTGGAACACCCCAGGGTTCAATAATCAGCCCAATCCTTTTTAACATCATGATGCAGGATCTACCATCTGTAGTTTCAAAGCCACTGGGACAAGTCACATATGCTGATGATGGCTCCATATATATCACTCACAAAGATCTCAACCACATTGTGACGCATGCCAATGAATGTATGGAAGCAATAAACAATTGGGCAACCAAGTGGAAATTAAAGATATCCCAAGATAAGACAGAATACACAGTCATCACCAGAAAACGAAAACATGTATTGCCACTTGACAAACTTGGTATACAAATCTCTGGTCGGTCAATAGGCTACAACAAAAATCCGAAAATACTAGGGCTAACACTCGACCCTAAACTCACATGGAATGCCCATATTGACCGGTTACATCATGACTGTCTAAAGAGGCTGAACCTCATGAAGGTCATTTCATCAAAAGCTTGGGGGGCCGATTTTACCACCCTAAGAACATTCTATCTGACATATATCAGGAGTAAGATGTCATATGCCATGGAAATCTGGTCATCATGCTGCCCAACGAGAATGAAAAGACTTTCAACCTTACAAAATTGTGCTCTCCGTCTCATAGTTGGTGCTCTGAAAACCACGCCAGTTGGGTCACTTGAGATAGAAGCAAACATCCCTCCACTTCAGATCCATTCGGAATCAGTTATCCTGAACAGAAGGATTAAAAATCACTTCCTTCCAAAAGATTCTCCAGGGCATCTCAAGAAAAACAAAGCAAAGAACTCCTTCTATGCAAGATCCAGCAGGCTACTCAAGGAAAGAAACATCTATCTCCCTTCTAGGTCAGACCCCAACTTCTCTCCAACAGCAATCATGAATGATATACCACCATGGCAATGGAAACCTCCAACCATAGTAACATCAATTCCAGAACAAGCCAATAAGTCAGAAAACCCAGTCAAGTTGAAGATGCTAGCCTTGGAGTTAATCCAGACTAAATATTCAGAATACAGAAAGATCTACACTGACGGCTCCCTGGATCCAAACAATGGAAAAGCTGGGGCAGGCATATATCTCCAAGACGATGAGAGTAGTGTCATCATTCCACTCACCCCCTGCTCAATCCTCAGTGCAGAACTTACAGCAATAGAAAGAGCCTTGCTGGAAATTAAAGATCTTTCCAACTCCGGTCCTTACACCATCCTGACGGACTCTTTATCATCCCTGCACACTCTGTTGTCATACAAACCTACTGAGTACTACCATCAAACCAAAGCCATCAACAGTCTGCTACAAACCCTGAAAACTGTCATCTGCCTACAATGGATCCCAAGCCATGTAGGGATTATTGGGAACGAAAAGGCTGACGAACTTGCCAAGCAAGCATCTGAGTGTGGCCCTCTGCTAAAACCTATGTCATCTCTACCTAGTTTGAAATGCAGAGTGAAGGAAACCTCTAGTGATAAATGGTCAAATATCTGGCTCAATAACAGCAAAGGTCGAAAGTACTTTGAACTGCAGGAAAAACCCAACAGAATTTTCTACAAAAATATCAAAAGAACGGATCAAGTAACCATCTCTAGAATCCGACTGAACCACTTTCCCTGTCAGAGCTATCTAGCCAAATATCATCTGGCAACTGACCCCATTTGCACATTTTGTAATCAAGAAGAGGAAGATCTTGAGCACATCTTATTCAGATGCCCCGAATATGATGAAATCAGGTCAACAGCCAACAACAATCTTAAAGAAGCCCTTGAAAACAGAAATAATGAATGGGCTCAATTCATCAATATAATCAAGAGGAGAAACGAGAGGGTACATGCAAGGGCCACGACGCCAGAGGCATGCTCCACTACCTAACCTAACCTAAGGTACATAATTTAATAGTTTATTTCTCATTTCGTTACAAAGGGAATTTTACGTTTAGTTGGTTACAAGGGGATTTCATGTTAAGTTCGTTAAAAGGTAAGTCAAAATTTATCTTAATAAGTTACAGTTTAATTTAGACTGTACAAGTCTTGGTTTCAGAGTTGTTAAAATCAAATATTTTAGATATTTAAAAACTTAACTTACCATAGGTCTATAGCATAGTACCTCAAGCTTCGCTTAATAAGAAATCCGACGTAGTTGAATAGATTTCAGAGGTAGATTGGGTACCTTGCAATCTATGACTGTCAGGGTACGGAAGTATCTGGATCTCCCCACTGCGCATGCGCACAGACTCCACGAAAAACTTCACTTTTACTTCTCGGTCCGAAGAGTCCATAGTGGTGAGGAACTTCCAGCGTTGGGATGGCCTTACCGCCCTATGGTAAGGTAAGTATTTAAATATCTAAAATATTTAGATTTTAACAAATTTGTTACTTACCTTACCATAGGTCTATAGCATATGGATACAACAGACTCGATAGTGGTGAACGATTCAAGAGGACCGTAAGCGTATTAACCAAATCCCACATATGCTTCGGGGCAGCCGGATCACTACTGATTCTCTTGAAAGCCAGTCTGCTGCATCAAACTCTTGTAAAGGACACTGGAACCAGAATCAGAGTAGTAGGTCACGTACTCACCACCAGAGGGGTACGGTATCTAAATTCATAAGTACAAGACCCCTATAGAACATGGCAAGTAACATCATACCTTAAAGGGTGGCAGGACGAGCAAGTTGCTGTGCAACTACTAATGGTCCAAAAGACTGCAGCCCTTCCACATCTTCCACTGCTAAGTCCCGCAGATAATGACTAGCATAAACTGTTGAAGATCGCCAGAAGCATCCAGCCATAATGTCCGGAACAGAGCAATTCCTGTGTAAGGCCATTGTTGAGGCCAACGCCCAAATCTCATGTGGGTTGTTAGCCGACGGGTGAGGAAGATTCTGTGCATGATAAGCCACCAAGATGATCTGCCTCAGCCATAAAGCTATAGTCTTCCTGGTGACTTCCCCTTTCGCTGTGGTAGAAAAAGGCAGGAACAATCTCTTTCTGGTTCCTTGACGAGGAGTGGACTTTGTGATATACAATCTAAGAGCCCGAAACGGACACAATAACTGCTCCTCTCTATCCTCTGGGCCGATGATGGTCGACAGAGGCAGGATGGTGAATAACCTGTCTGGTTGACCTGGCAGCTGGTTCTTTGCAAGGAAATCCCAAAGGAGGCCCAGGTGTGCTGCACCCTGTCTGGTCTGTTCAAAATGGACCCTAGTCACATCCAGCATGTGAATTTCGCTCACTCTCGCTGCTGTCGCTAATGCCAGCAAAAACACTGTTTTCCTGGTTAGATGATCAAATGATGTCCTGTCCAGTGGCTCGTAAGGGCGACCCCTTCAAGTGTTGAAGTACCACATTCAGGTCCCACTCTGGTGGTCAGAACTTCACCTTCTGGTCCTCCAGCTTAAACGCCTTCAACAAAGCGATCATTTTGGGAATTTTAGAGACCTTCCTATCACTTCTAACAGCCAACACCGTATTCAAGGCCAACAAATACGTCCCAATAGTACTCCCTCTGAGTTTCCTCGAGCAACGTAAGTAACGCAAAAACTCCGCCAGGAACTTGGGCGATGCTGATAGCGAGTCTTGCGACTTCTGAGCACAGAAGTTTTCAAAAGTAGCCCACTTGACATCGCACAGTGATTGGGTGGAAGATCTATGCGCCCTGGCAATGATCCTTGCCACTTGAGACGAGCAACCTTTGGCCATCAACCTCAGTAGGTGGTCCAGGCGCATAGACGAAACCATACCCTGCCGCGACTGTGGGGATGGCGCAGCAACTGATCGAACTCTGGAATGGGCTTCTTCCTGCATTCCGGCAGATGGATCTTCACTCTGAGCTTGAGTTTTGCCACTACCGCTGGTACTAGCACTGGTGGTGAGAAGGCGTACGCGTCTAGTCCTTCCCAAGAGATCGATAGAGTGTCGGTTGCCCAAGTTGCTGGGTGTGGTATTGGTTACACATATACTGGAAGTTGAGTGTGGAACTGCGTGGCAAACAGGTCTATCAGCGGACATCCGTGATCTTGGCATATGAGTCGAAATATCTCGGGGTGAGAGAGGGGGTCAAAATGCATCGGCTAATACATTTCTGCAACCTGGAATGTGGGGAGCTCTTGCCTCGATGTTGTTTGCGTCTAAAATGCTGGCTAGGTGAAACATCTGATCCAGTAAGGATTTGGATCTGGTTGTCCATTGTCTCAAGATCAACCACACCACTCTTGCGTGGTGGCCTAGTAGCGACGTCCAACAACTTACAGCCCGAATCACAGCTTCCAGCTCCAGATTGTTGATGTGCTAGCTTGCTTCTGCGTCTGACCAAAGCCCCGAGGGAGTTAGATCGCTTAGATGTGCACCCCAGCCCTGGCGTGATGCATCAACGAATAATTCATGGTCCTGCACAAACTTGCTTAAACAAACTCCGCAGACCAGCACAGGTATTGGTGCAGATGTACTGGAAGCAGCAGGTGCGTCTTCACATCGTCTGTCTGTACGTATGGGAGAAGGAACCTATGCAACGGTCATAACATTAGGCGTCCTTTGTGTGTTAAATCTTGTGCTGACGTCAGAAGGCCCAACAATGACTGCCACTCTCTGAGGAGTAATGGTTCCGACAATCCCCAACCCTCGAATACAAACCTCAGGAATTTTCTGTGAGCCGGCTAGACATGTAGATAAGCATCTTGTATAGCGAGACTGCACAGTCATGTACCCGGAGACAACTTGAGGCGTAGCGGCTCTAAGGACACCATCGTTAAATGAGGCGACTCCATCAGGTACCGCTTGTTGAACGCCGCAATGTTGTGGATCATCCACAGTTTGTTGGAATCCTTCTTGGGAATGAGGAAGACCGGAGAGAGGACCTGCCAACTGGTGTACGGAACACTGGCATGGATAGGGGCAGGAGGTCCCAGTCGTGACAGGTGACGCCCTCAACACCTTGAGTAGGGGTGCTTCCCCCTCCCTCTGCCAGGTGTGATGGGGGCATCTCTGATTGTATCTGCTGGCTTACGACGCTCACTTGAATCTCTGGCTGCGACCTCTGGTGTAAGTCGACCTGACAGAGTCTCTTCTTTAATGTAGCATTTCTTGCCTCTATCTTGTGTCCCCAATCTGCCACAAAAGGCAGGTTAGAGTGCTTCAAATGCCGACAATAACACCTCTATATTTCTTAGATCGGCATGCTCCTTGTATATCTCTGGGATGGCATTCCCGAAGAGCACTTGTGAAGAGAAAGGTGTTCTGATCAACTTCTGCTTAAATTCCTCCTGCCAAGAGCAGGCATCCAAGAATCCTATTCTGCGGACCACCGTCGTCATAGCCAATGCTGTCCTCACATGTCCTAAAAAGTCATGCAACACCTTGCTTCGCCACACAAAAAGCGACGACAAACGCTCCAGCCTTGATTCATTATGTTCCGTTAAATCCACCACAGCTGCTGACGAAACTGACAACAGCACTGATACCGGTTTCAAGATGCGCCACAATTCAGTATCAATAGCCTGTAGTCTAGAATTCGGAACCTTGTAAGACGTGGAAGTGGACAGCCTCTTGATGGCTTCGTCTAACACTGCCCCTGACTCCGCGAAATCCAAACTGTGAACCTTGTATTCCGGCTTCTTAGCCTTGGGTACCCTGATTGTGGCGTTCAGGGATAATTTAGCAAAGTCCTCGTTCAATGACGAAATAGCATCCGCCTCCATAGGATGAGGTGGTATCATCAACTCTGGGTGGACTTTAATAGCTCCGTCACTGTCTATTCCCGATGCCATGGAGGGGCAATCTGGAAGCCTATCTGCTATGCAATCATACACTGCTGATAATGGCAGGTACAACCCTTCATCTTCCACTAACTGCGTAAGGTCTTTCTCATAATCCGGAAAAAAGCATTGTTCCTCATCAGCAATAGATGAAACGGTTGACTTGCGTTCCGACGTCTGCATACTACGTGTCGACTGTCTGGCCCGTGGGAACATCAATCGCAACCTAGACCGCCTATCCCTGCGTCTGCAGTGGAGAGACCTGCCCCTGCGATCCAGATGGTGAGTGTCGACGTCGACAAGCGCTAGATGAGCTACTCCGCTGGCTCCTCGAAAGTGATCTCCCAATGCCTGAACGACATGTTCTTCTCCTGTCACTAGACACAATCCCGGCGCTCCAAAAAATTGGAGTCGAAAGCGGCATGGGCGTCGGCATCAGCGCTGAACTTGGCATCGGTGTCGACATCTGTGGCATCAGTCTGGATCATGATGAAGAAGCTGGAGACCGCAACATCTTCCTTTACTTCAGAGTCTTCCTTTTTCTTATAACAGCCAAGCACATCTTAACTTCCGGGCACAATCAACTGTTCGGGGAAAACGTGTGCGGGTCCTTGCCCAACTTCAAACCTCTGCAAACTTCACAAAATTGAGGAGTCATGCACAACGGCTGTAAAAAGTCGAAATAAACTGATGAAAAGGGTGAAAGAGAAAACACCCCTTAATAAGAAATGGACTGTTCCACACATCGTGCTACAAATGTTTGCAATAGACAAGTGAAAGCACTGTCACTTTGAAGAAGGCACAGCAAACAAAAAGCCTAAAAGCAACACTAAGTAACACAAATCTAACCCTAGTGGACATAAATATCTGTAGAAAAGGTCCACCAACAGAAACCACATCTGTATAAAATTATGGAGGTAGCATGAGCCAAGAGAAAAAAGGGAAATATGATGATGTGCCTCACACAAGGTAGCTGACAAGTGTACAAAAACGTAAAATATATGTTAAAATCGACACAAAGATTGAAAAGTATACATACCACACTCAAAATCACTGAAAGGAACAAGAGTAAAGGTGAAATACGTAGAAACTTTATTAGATCTGAAAAAAAATGTCTAGATCAAACGACGCTTTAAGTAAAAGTGAAGTTTTTTGTGGAGTCGTGGAGAGATCCAGATACTTCCGTATCCTGACAGTCGTAGATTGCGAGGTAGCCATTCAAGATTGAAATCAATTCAACTCCGTCAGATCTCCTATTAAGCGAAGCTTGAGGTACTATGCTATAGACCTATGGTAAGGTAAGTAAAAAATTTATCTTATGGATTAGTAGCTTTCAAGTTCCATCTTGAGAATCCACACGTAACAGTGTCTCAAGTGTTGAATTGTATGGAACGATAACAATTCTGTTGTGGTCAGCAAAGCAGTTATATCAAACATCAACCAACGACAACCATATATACATTCAAATACTCTCTACTGTAGCTGAGAAATGGAATCATTAGCTTCTTACCATTTTCAGTGACCATCTCTTTATCTCCAGGTTTAGCAACTGTTCCACTGTCATCTTACCAGATGTCTTGGGCAACTTGAGAAACGGGCACTGGGGAGAGTGCTTCATATGTTCCTTCCTGACGTGAAACAAAACATTTAACAGGGCACTCAAAACATTTCACTTCTTCCATCAACAAGGAGTGTGTAATTACTTATCAAGATTACTGTTAGTACAGTGAATGTTTGGAGCAAGCATTAGTATAAAGCACTGTAAACCAGTCCAGTGTGCTTGACAAGTATGGTCATGAAGATGTCTGTATGGTATGTGTCACCAGGTACATGATGTACCTTTTGCATTTGGTGCCCAGGGCCGGTGATATACCCTGTAAGGCAATCCTGGACAGATCGACACAGAGTGAACCCAACATGCTGCTTAATGTTTCTGGAATGTGTGATATCTCAAGTGTCTGGGAACAGTGCTATGCCCTGAGTGTATGGCAGCTCCAGATAGGTTGATAGTGATCTAACTTTGACATGCTGCCAATTGTGTTTTAAGTTGTGTAACACTAACATAGTCACGGGTACACAACCACAAGCAGTAGGAAGACAACTAGAGTCATGGCTTTCCACTACAGATCATACTACTCTCAGCTGTACCCAATACCAGTGTGCAGTGATATCAACACCCTCAGATACTTCCACAATGCCAAAAGTGACAGGCAGGCAGGGTAGCACCAAGCACAAGGCAACATAACAACAAGCACCATGTTTTGGTGAGACAGGGCTCCAATGACATTATGGGATGTTAGCATGCACTGATGTTTCCCTTCACTGCTGGCTGAGCAGGGACATAAACAAAGTCAAGCAGCATAATCTGTTACCATGGATCATCATTAGGCTCCCAGCCATCCAGTTCTTTGAGGCAGACAAAGCAGCGGACAGCATCTGGTTCCTGGTCAGTGGGGATATGATACCACCCAGCAGCAGCCAACTACAACAAGGAACATCACCCATGTTTCATTGAGTTTATCAATAAAAGGCCTAATGGCTAGTGACCAATTATCACAAATACATCAGTATCACACGTGCGCAGGTACAATCAACTACAGTTCCATTATTCTGTCCCCATGGTATTTTGACAAAAGAAAGGACATTAAAAGAGGCTTCTTCCCGGTAAAGAACATAAGAGAAATTCAGAATTAAGGATAAAGTTTTGAACCTTATAAAAGCATTGTAACTCATTAATTGTTGCAACTTTTATTCCCTATCCGCTTACTGTAAAGGGAACACTCAAAGAGTCACACAATCAAGTATTCCATCATATTGTATGACATAAATATATATCATTTCACAAATTGCATGAAAAATTCAGAATGACAATAACTGTTACTGTTAGTTGTGAGAATACATCTATTTATACTGTTGCAATTCCCTTCTGCCATCTTATATATTGAAACAGGATTGACAGCAGTGAACAGTCGCAACACATTTGTCAATAGCTAATTAAGCACAACAATTTAAAGAATGAGGGAGTAATTTTGTAAGTATCACTAAAATATGGCATAAAATATTACCTAGCCAGTACACACAATTTGGAAAATTTAGGAACATTAATATAAGCATGTTAACATGGAAATGTATTGCTTTAAAGGAAATACTGTTTCTTGACACACAATACACAACAGATGCTGTTATTGTCTGGGTTGAATTCTAACAAGATATGGAAAATTGTGTGTTCTCAGTGCACATTTAGGTCAACAAGATGACCAGTATTTCGGGGCATATTTCTCTTATTCAAGCATCTAGGTCCATAGCAATTCTTACATAAGTAATAACAAAATTGATCAACTTCTGAACTGAAAACTACACGAGAGCTAAGTTCACTTTGGATACGTAATACACATTTGGTCCAGCCTTTCTGGGTATTCACTTTTCTGGCTAAATCATCCCATCAGCTTCAAGGCCTGTCAGCAGTAACGTCATTCGACTCATTGTCTAAGTGTCAAGTCTAATGTGCCAAAACAATTCAATCTTAGTATAGTCAGGATTATTAAAACTTCACTTTGTTTAAGTAAGTAATCCACGTGACACGCTATTTTCTTATTATCACAACATCTTTGTGTGGATTAAATCTAGTGATTCATAATGATTATGAACCACTGGAATTAATCCACACAAACTTGATCTTTGACTGTGGGTCAGTTTACCGTAATATACATTTGAAACACACATTCAATAAAGTATTTAGAGGCGGCATACTACAAAACTGAGGCCATGGTCTGAAAATCAGAACTTCCAATTCCCGTGTGAGACAAAATCAGTTCAAAACAACAATCGCCTGGGTCGAGTCTTGGTCAGAAGAGGTTTGACTTCTGTTTACCTTTGCAGCAGTACATTCGTGCTCTGCTTCATATGGCCAGTTCTGGAAACTGTTAAGTCGTTTTTCTTCTAAATGCATAAAGTAATCGTCGATTTCAAGACTAATGTTTGCCATGATGATATCAATATAAAAACAAATATAACGAAGTTGTTCGAACCACTTTTCAAACCTGCCGGGTTGAAGGCTAGCAGCGCCATCTGCTGGGGGAAGGGACGTCACTCCAGCGTGACATATGTTGCAAAGCGCACGTAAAATCTCCAAATCATCATCATCGTCGTCATCACTTGCTGGTCCTGGTTGGTTGTGCGTCACAGCAAATACACCATGGCTTTGAATTCCCATCTTAAATAAAAGCAGCTAAAAAATATTTCTTCTCAAGATAATAAGATTAAGCGATCAGCCACCCTTTAACGATACAGGGGGTGCACCTGTCGATGTTCTGCAAAGAAACAACTGATCATATTTCTAAGCTTTTGAAATTTTGTTTCCCTTAAAGGGTTAAATTAACCTAAAATTATCATAAAAATGCGTTACTTCCACAGAGACCGAATACATAGATGTGCAGGGAACAGGTCAAAATGGCCACATTGACCCTAGTCAAAATAGCCACACAAACAATTTCGTAATTGATACTTTGAGATGAGCTGGAAGAGAAATATTTTCCCTGGGTATTTTCCCTGTTCTCAAATATATGAAATGATGATATATATCATCTAGTAAACAATGATAAATTATTGTAGTTCTTTATATATATCTTGCAATGTAATGTTGTAAATATAATGAAAACATTATATGTATGATGTTATGTTCATTAAATTTATTTTCATTTTAGTCTTCAAGAGGTCAGAAGATGTAGTAGTAATAATAATAACAACAACAACAACAACAACAACAACAATAATAATAATAATAATAATAATAATAATAATAATAATAATAATAATAATAAAACAACAAAAGAAAAGGTACTTCTCCAAATTGTCGATTCCCTTAAGGCAAAAATAAAAATTTGGACTGAAAGAATGAAAAAATGGGAAAAGAGAAACAAATTTATCAAACAAAATAAACTTTTCAAAAATAATGAAAAGCAATTCTATAGGTAACTTAAAACAAGTGGTGATGGTGAGCATGATAAACGGCCTCCCATGGCTGCCAATGAAAGGTTCTGGAAACAGTTGTGGTCTGTACCCGGCAACTGTAACCTGGAGGCACCATGGGTCAGTGATTATGACCATGCAATGCATGAGAAAGTAACTAGGTCGTTTGTCTGTTACATCTCACCAGATTGCCTGAAAAGTGTCATTAAAAAGTCCAAATCTAATACAGCTCCAGGGCCTGATGGCATTCGAAACCGGTATTGGAAACTTTTTCCCTGTGTCCAAGCACCACTCCTTCACTGTTTCAATTCTCTTGTGGATACAGGTGATGTTCCTCCATGGTTCTGCAAAGGTCGCACAATACTCATTCCCAAAAAAGGAGACTTGACGGATCCCAAAAACTTCCGCCCTATCACATGTCTAAATACTCAATATAAATTATTCACAGGGTGTTTGTCAAACCTCGTGTCATGTTACTGCTCTTCCAATGAGATAATTTACAGAGAGCAGAAGGGGGCGAGAAAGGGATGTTGGGGGTGCAAGGATCAACTTCTTGTACAGAAAATGATTTTGGAAGAGGCTAAAACATACCACCGCAACCTCTCCATGTGCTGGATAGACTACAAAAAGGCATACGACTCTGTCCCTCACGAATGGATTCTGAAGTCTCTTCAGTGTATTGACCTCCCTGAGCGACTACTTCATTTACTCAAGTCTTTAATGAGTTGCTGGTCGACTCAACTTGAGATGTACTCGCAAGGAGAGGTGCAGACTTCGGAATCTATTCCAATCAGAAGGGGAATATTTCAGGGGGACTCCTTCAGTCCATTGCTCTTTTGTCTGTCTCTAAATCCTTTGAGTTTCCTGCTCAACGGGGAGAAAGGGTACCATCCCGGACCTCCTCAGCACAGATCCCCAACACCTCTCACTCATCTCCTCTATATGGATGACATCGAGCTCCTTGCCAAAGGAGAGACCAATTTGAAAGAACAGGTTCTCCTTGTCGAGTCCTTCTCTAATGATATTGGCATGACATTTGGACTCGACAAATGTAATACTCTTCACCTGAAACGTGGCAAGGTAACTAGTGATGGATCGGTCAAGTTACAAGGGGGAGGAGTTATTGAGCATCTTGTGGAAGATAAGGCCTACACCTATCTTGGAATGCAAGTTGGAGACAAGCTCCAGAATGCCCTGATTCAAGATAAACTTCGGGCCGAGTATAAATCTCGTTTAAAGAAAATCTGGAGTTCAGAGCTAAATGCTCGAAACAAAGTCAAAGCCACCAATACTTTTGCTGTGCCAGTCCTCTCCTACTCCTTTGGAGTAGTTGATTGGACAAAACAAGACATCCAGAGTCTTGACCGCCTGACCAGAAGGATCATGTCTGATAACAGAGCACGCCACCCTCGCTCCTCTCTTAATCGTTTATATATGCCAATCAATTCGGGAGGTCGGGGTTTGATTAATGTGGAAGCTCTTCATGACAGAATTTTATTGTGTACTTTCGCACATATTTATTTGTCAGATGATCCTCTGGTGATGCACGTCAAGATTCATGATGAAAGCAAGGAATTCCACAGCTACTTTAAGCGTGCCAAGGTTGTTGGAGACAATTTGAAATTTGAAGTTGATTTTGTTGATGGCGATGTACTGCTGGATGGTACAGTGATGGGAGTAAACCAGGTGAAGTCTTTCACCAAGTCTGCCCAGAGTCGGTCCTTTGTGGAGAAGCTGTCTGAGAAGCCATTGCATCGTGTGTATATGCAGTGTGTGGAACAGAACAGCAATCCAACCGACTCCTTCGCCTGGATGAAGTCGGCTGGTCTCAAATGTGAAACTGAGGGCTTCCTTTTTGCTGCTCAGGACCAGTCACTTCCCACTCGCAATCGCCAGAATGTGATTCTTAAAGAAAATATCAATATGAAATGTCGTCTTTGCAATCAATTTACAGAGACTGTCCAACACCTTGTTAGTGGATGCCCTTCCTTGGCACAAACAGCATATCTTAAAAGACATGATGGCATGGCTCGCTGCTTTTATTATCGTCTCCGCCATGCCTGTGGCTTTGACTCCGAGGTCCATCCATGGTACGACCCTGAGCATGTCCAGGGCGTCCTGGAAAATGACAGCTACAAACTTCTCTGGAATAGGCCAATATACAGCCTGAGACGAATTCCAGCCAACAAACCTGATCTTGTCCTTTTTGATAAAGCCAATGAAATTATTTATATCATTGAATTTTCTGTCCCTTTTGACAGCAATGTGATTGGCAAGATTCAGGAAAAGCATGATAAATATGCGGACCTCGCCTCTGAAATGTCTCGCTTGCATCCCAAGTACACTGTCGTCAGGCTCCCCATTGTTCTCGGTGCCCTTGGTTTGGTACCTCCTGATCTCTTGGCGCAGATGAGGAGAGTGCCCGGGTTCTCCACCGGGAGCACAGCCCTTCTGACAATCTGGGTAATGCAGAAGGCTGCAGTGTTGGGGAGCTTTCATATTCTCCGAAAAGTTCTTGGTGGGTTCGACTAGGCAGTGTTTCCTGGGAGAAGTCCCATTCGCTGTCTGGGCTGCGTGTAGAGGGGGCGAGGGCCCTGAGCTGATGATGAGCTTGACCAGCCTGACTGTGCCAGGATCACCCGAACCCTCTCTGCTGCATTTCAATTTTTAATCTGTAAAAAATAATAATAATAATAATAGTCAATAGTGTATTGACCTCCCTGAACGACCTCTCCATGTGCTGGATAGACTACAAAAAGGCATACGACTCTGTCCCTCACGAATGGATTCTGAAGTCTCTTCAGTGTATTGACCTCCCTGAGCGACTACTTCATTTACTCAAGTCTTTAATGAGTTGCTGGTCGACTCAACTTGAGATGTACTCGCAAGGAGAGGTGCAGACTTCGGAATCTATTCCAATCAGAAGGGGAATTTTCCAGGGGGACTCCTTCAGTCCATTGCTCTTTTGTCTGTCTCTAAATCCTTTGAGTTTTCTGCTCAATAGGGAGGAAGGGTACCATCCCGGGCCTCCTCAGCACAGATCCCCAACACCTCTTACTCATCTCCTGTACATGGATGACATCGAGCTCCTTGCCAAAGGAGAGACCAATTTGAAAGAACAGGTTCTCCTTGTCGAGTCCTTCTCTAATGATATTGGCATGACATTTGGACTCGACAAATGTAATACTCTTCACCTGAAACGTGGCAAGGTAACTAGTGATGGATCGGTCAAGTTACAAGGGGGAGGAGTTATTGAGCATCTTGTGGAAGATCAGGCCTACACCTATCTTGGAATGCAAGTTGGAGACAAGCTCCAGAATGCCCTGATTCAAGATAAACTTCGGGCCGAGTATAAATCTCGTTTAAAGAAAATCTGGAGTTCAGAGCTAAATGCTCGAAACAAAGTCAAAGCCACCAATACTTTTGCTGTGCCAGTCCTCTCCTACTCCTTTGGAGTAGTTGATTGGACAAAACAAGACATCCAGAGTCTTGACCGCCTGACCAGAAGGATCATGTCTGATAACAGAGCACGCCACCCTCGCTCCTCTCTTAATCGTTTATATATGCCAATCAATTCGGGAGGTCGGGGTTTGATTAATGTGGAAGCTCTTCATGACAGAATTTTATTGTGTACTTTCGCACATATTTATTTGTCAGATGATCCTCTGGTGATGCACGTCAAGATTCATGATGAAAGCAAGGAATTCCACAGCTACTTTAAGCGTGCCAAGGTTGTTGGAGACAATTTGAAATTTGAAGTTGATTTTGTTGATGGCGATGTACTGCTGGATGGTACAGTGATGGGAGTAAACCAGGTGAAGTCTTTCACCAAGTCTGCCCAGAGTCGGTCCTTTGTGGAGAAGCTGTCTGAGAAGCCATTGCATCGTGTGTATATGCAGTGTGTGGAACAGAACAGCAATCCAACCGACTCCTTCGCCTGGATGAAGTCGGCTGGTCTCAAATGTGAAACTGAGGGCTTCCTTTTTGCTGCTCAGGACCAGTCACTTCCCACTCGCAATCGCCAGAATGTGATTCTTAAAGAAAATATCAATATGAAATGTCGTCTTTGCAATCAATTTACAGAGACTGTCCAACACCTTGTTAGTGGATGCCCTTCCTTGGCACAAACAGCATATCTTAAAAGACATGATGGCATGGCTCGCTGCTTTTATTATCGTCTCCGCCATGCCTGTGGCTTTGACTCCGAGGTCCATCCATGGTACGACCCTGAGCATGTCCAGGGCGTCCTGGAAAATGACAGCTACAAACTTCTCTGGAATAGGCCAATATACAGCCTGAGACGAATTCCAGCCAACAAACCTGATCTTGTCCTTTTTGATAAAGCCAATGAAATTATTTATATCATTGAATTTTCTGTCCCTTTTGACAGCAATGTGATTGGCAAGATTCAGGAAAAGCATGATAAATATGCGGACCTCGCCTCTGAAATGTCTCGCTTGCATCCCAAGTACACTGTCGTCAGGCTCCCCATTGTTCTCGGTGCCCTTGGTTTGGTACCTCCTGATCTCTTGGCGCAGATGAGGAGAGTGCCCGGGTTCTCCACCGGGAGCACAGCCCTTCTGACAATCTGGGTAATGCAGAAGGCTGCAGTGTTGGGGAGCTTTCATATTCTCCGAAAAGTTCTTGGTGGGTTCGACTAGGCAGTGTTTCCTGGGAGAAGTCCCATTCGCTGTCTGGGCTGCGTGTAGAGGGGGCGAGGGCCCTGAGCTGATGATGAGCTTGACCAGCCTGACTGTGCCAGGATCACCCGAACCCTCTCTGCTGCATTTCAATTTTTAATCTGTAAAAAATAATAATAATAATAATAGTCAATAGTGTATTGACCTCCCTGAACGACCTCTCCATGTGCTGGATAGACTACAAAAAGGCATACGACTCTGTCCCTCACGAATGGATTCTGAAGTCTCTTCAGTGTATTGACCTCCCTGAGCGACTACTTCATTTACTCAAGTCTTTAATGAGTTGCTGGTCGACTCAACTTGAGATGTACTCGCAAGGAGAGGTGCAGACTTCGGAATCTATTCCAATCAGAAGGGGAATTTTCCAGGGGGACTCCTTCAGTCCATTGCTTTTTTGTCTGTCTCTAAATCCTTTGAGTTTTCTGCTCAATAGGGAGGAAGGGTACCATCCCGGGCCTCCTCAGCACAGATCCCCAACACCTCTTACTCATCTCCTGTACATGGATGACATCGAGCTCCTTGCCAAAGGAGAGACCAATTTGAAAGAACAGGTTCTCCTTGTCGAGTCCTTCTCTAATGATATTGGCATGACATTGACAAATGTAATACTCTTCATTTGAAACGTGGCAAGGTAACTAATGATGGATCGGTCAAGTTACAAGGGGGAGGAGTTATTGAGCATCTTGTGGAAGATCAGGCCTACACCTATCTTGGAATGCAAGTTGGAGACAAGCTCCAGAATGCCCAGATTCAGGATAAACTTCGGGCCGAGTATAAATCTCGTTTAAAGAAAATCTGGAGCTCCGAGCTAAATGCTCGAAACAAGGTCAAAGCCACCAATACTTTTGCTGTGCCAGTCCTCTCCTACTCCTTTGGAGTAGTTGATTGGACAAAACAAGACATCCAGAATCTTGACCGCCTGACCAGAAGGATCATGTCTGATAACAGAGCACACCACCCTCGCTCCTCTCTTAATCGTTTATATATGCCAATCAATTTGGGAGGACGGAGTTTGATTAATGTGGAAGCTCTTCATGACAGAATTCTATTGTGTACTTTTGCACATATTTATTTGTCAGATGATCCTCTGGTGATGCACGTCAAGATTCATGATGAAAGCAAGGAATTCCACAGCTACTTTAAGCGTGCCAAGGTTGTTGGAGACAATTTGAAATTTGAAGTTGATTTTGTTGATGGCGATGTACTGCTGGACGGTACAGTGATGGGAGTAAACCAGGTGAAGTCTTTCACCAAGTCTGCCCAGAGTCGGTCCTTTGTGAAGAAGCTGTCTGAGAAGCCAGTGCACCGAGTGTACATGCAGTGTGTGGAACAGAACAGCAATCCAACCGACTCCTTCGCCTGGATGAAGTCGGCTGGTCTCAAATGTGAAACTGAGGGCTTCCTTTTTGCTGCTCAGGACCAGTCACTTCCCACTCGCAATCGCCAGAATGTGATTCTTAAAGAAAATATCAATATGAAATGTCGTCTTTGCAATCAATTTACAGAGACTGTCCAACACCTTGTTAGTGGATGCCCTTCCTTGGCACAAACAGCATATCTTAAAAGACATGATGGCATGGCTCGCTGCTTTTATTATCGTCTCCGCCATGCCTGTGGCTTTGACTCCGAGGTCCATCCATGGTACGACCCTGAGCATGTCCAGGGCGTCCTGGAAAATGACAGCTACAAACTTCTCTGGAATAGGCCAATATACAGCCTGAGACGAATTCCAGCCAACAAACCTGATCTTGTCCTTTTTGATAAAGCCAATGAAATTATTTATATCATTGAATTTTCTGTCCCTTTTGACAGCAATGTGATTGGCAAGATTCAGGAAAAGCATGATAAATATGCGGACCTCGCCTCTGAAATGTCTCGCTTGCATCCCAAGTACACTGTCGTCAGGCTCCCCATTGTTCTCGGTGCCCTTGGTTTGGTACCTCCTGATCTCTTGGCGCAGATGAGGAGAGTGCCCGGGTTCTCCACCGGGAGCACAGCCCTTCTGACAATCTGGGTAATGCAGAAGGCTGCAGTGTTGGGGAGCTTTCATATTCTCCGAAAAGTTCTTGGTGGGTTCGACTAGGCAGTGTTTCCTGGGAGAAGTCCCATTCGCTGTCTGGGCTGCGTGTAGAGGGGGCGAGGGCCCTGAGCTGATGATGAGCTTGACCAGCCTGACTGTGCCAGGATCACCCGAACCCTCTCTGCTGCATTTCAATTTTTAATCTGTAAAAAATAATAATAATAATAATAGTCAATAGTGTATTGACCTCCCTGAACGACCTCTCCATGTGCTGGATAGACTACAAAAAGGCATACGACTCTGTCCCTCACGAATGGATTCTGAAGTCTCTTCAGTGTATTGACCTCCCTGAGCGACTACTTCATTTACTCAAGTCTTTAATGAGTTGCTGGTCGACTCAACTTGAGATGTACTCGCAAGGAGAGGTGCAGACTTCGGAATCTATTCCAATCAGAAGGGGAATTTTCCAGGGGGACTCCTTCAGTCCATTGCTTTTTTGTCTGTCTCTAAATCCTTTGAGTTTTCTGCTCAATAGGGAGGAAGGGTACCATCCCGGGCCTCCTCAGCACAGATCCCCAACACCTCTTACTCATCTCCTGTACATGGATGACATCGAGCTCCTTGCCAAAGGAGAGACCAATTTGAAAGAACAGGTTCTCCTTGTCGAGTCCTTCTCTAATGATATTGGCATGACATTGACAAATGTAATACTCTTCATTTGAAACGTGGCAAGGTAACTAATGATGGATCGGTCAAGTTACAAGGGGGAGGAGTTATTGAGCATCTTGTGGAAGATCAGGCCTACACCTATCTTGGAATGCAAGTTGGAGACAAGCTCCAGAATGCCCAGATTCAGGATAAACTTCGGGCCGAGTATAAATCTCGTTTAAAGAAAATCTGGAGCTCCGAGCTAAATGCTCGAAACAAGGTCAAAGCCACCAATACTTTTGCTGTGCCAGTCCTCTCCTACTCCTTTGGAGTAGTTGATTGGACAAAACAAGACATCCAGAATCTTGACCGCCTGACCAGAAGGATCATGTCTGATAACAGAGCACACCACCCTCGCTCCTCTCTTAATCGTTTATATATGCCAATCAATTTGGGAGGACGGAGTTTGATTAATGTGGAAGCTCTTCATGACAGAATTCTATTGTGTACTTTTGCACATATTTATTTGTCAGATGATCCTCTGGTGATGCACGTCAAGATTCATGATGAAAGCAAGGAATTCCACAGCTACTTTAAGCGTGCCAAGGTTGTTGGAGACAATTTGAAATTTGAAGTTGATTTTGTTGATGGCGATGTACTGCTGGACGGTACAGTGATGGGAGTAAACCAGGTGAAGTCTTTCACCAAGTCTGCCCAGAGTCGGTCCTTTGTGAAGAAGCTGTCTGAGAAGCCAGTGCACCGAGTGTACATGCAGTGTGTGGAACAGAACAGCAATCCAACCGACTCCTTCGCCTGGATGAAGTCGGCTGGTCTCAAATGTGAAACTGAGGGCTTCCTTTTTGCTGCTCAGGACCAGTCACTTCCCACTCGCAATCGCCAGAATGTGATTCTTAAAGAAAATATCAATATGAAATGTCGTCTTTGCAATCAATTTACAGACACTGTCCAACACCTTGTCAGTGGATGCCCTTTCTTGGCACAAACAGCATATCTTAAAAGACATGATGGTATGGCTCGCTGCTTTTACTATCGTCTCCGCCATGCCTGTGGCTTTGACCCCGAAGTCCATTCATGGTACGACCCTGAACATGTCCAGGACGTCCTGGAAAATGATGCTTTTAAACTTCTCTGGAATAGGCCAATATACAGCCTGGGGCGAATTCCAGCCAACAAACCTGGTCTTGTTCTTTTTGATAAAACTAATGAAATTATTTATATCATTGAATTTTCTGTCCCTTTTGACAGCAATGTGATTGGCAAGATTCAGGAAAAGCATGATAAATATGCGGACCTCGCCTTTGAAATGTCTCGCTTGCATCCCAAGTACACTGTCGTCAGGCTCCCCATTGTTCTCGGTGCCCTTGGTTTGGTACCTCCTGATCTCTTGGCGCAGATGAGGAGAGTGCCCGGGTTCTCCACCGGGAGCACAGCCCTTCTGACAATCTGCGTAATGCAGAAGGCTGCAGTGTTGGGGAGTCTTCATATTCTCCGGAAAGTTCTTGGTGGGTTTGACTAGGCAGTGTTTCCTGGGAGAAGTCCCATTTGCTGTCTGGCCTGCGTGTAGAGGGGGCTAGGGCCCCGAGCTGATGATGAGCTTTACCAGCCTGATTGTGCCAGAATCACCGAAACCCTCTCTGCTGCATTTCATTTCTAATCTGTAAATAATAATAAGAATTCGCTGTCTGGGCTGCGTGTAGAGGACCCTGAGCTGATAATGAGCTTTACCGGACTGACTGTGCCAGGATACCCGAACCCTCTCTGCTGCATGTCAATCTTAATCTGTAAGATATAATAATAATAACAATAATTATAGATTTGCATAGGACAGCTGCTCAAAAGCGCTTCTCGTATCTGACAACACATGGATATACACAATACTGGGACTGTCCATCCGTAAGCCTCCTTGAACAAGTGAGTGTTGATGACATTGTTGAAATCATCCAGATACGACATAGAAGTGAGTTCCACAGTGCCGGGACTGCTGCTGCAATTCTACGGTCACCATAGGTTCCTGACATTGAAGATGAGCGATCAAGCACATTCTGACTAGCTGACCGCAAGACTCTGGTTGTTGCTTGTGATCAGTTCTTGAAAACAGGGTGGAGCAAGTTTGTGTTTTGATTTAAACACAAGCATCAGTACTTTGTATTTCACCCTTTGTCTCACTTTCAACTAATGAAGGCGCTTATGCTGTCAGATTTCCGTGTTCTCGTCACCACTCTGGCCACCGAGTTCTGTACTCGCTGCAACTTGTTGATGAGGGTCATGGGTTGTCTGTACAGCAGAGCGTTGCAATAGTCTAGATGCGAGAGCACATATGCCTGGACTAGTAAAATAGCAGCTTTGGTGGTGATGAAAACCCTTTTCTGACTGATGTTGCGTATATTGGCATATGTCCTGCGGCATATTTTGTTGATGTGTGATTCAGCTGAAAGAGTTGATTCAAGGACAAAGCCAAGATTCCCTGCCTCCAGTGCTGGTTTTATAACATGGCCTGCAATGTGAAATGATGGAAGACTCAACTTCTGTCGTGCAGATTTGGGACAGAAGATCATAAGTTCCGTTTTCTCACTGTTCAGCTTTAAGAAGTGGCAAGCCATTCAAAGTTTAATGTCCTCAGCACAGAGCGTCATCCGATTGAAAGCCGAGCTGATAGATCTCTGGTCGGTGGGTTTGAATGCAAGATACAGCTGCGTGTCATCTGCGTAGAGATGTATGGACAGACCATGGCTATATCTCCCAAAGGTGAAGTGTATATGGAGAATACGACTGGCCTTAAGACAGACCCCCGAGGTACACCATAGCAAACTTGTACGTTCTTAGACACACTATTCTTCATCTTCACGGCCCTGACAGATATGATTGAAGCCAGTCATAAGCAGAGTCGTCAACACCAAATCTTTGGTTTAGGGCCTGCAGCAGGATGGCCTGGTCAGTGGTGTGTAATGCAATCGTTAGATCTAGTATTACCAGAATGGAAGCCCCGCTGGTATCAACAGCTTCGAAAATGTCATTCTGTACTCTAACAAGCGCAGTTTCAGTACTATGCTGGCATCGACACGCTGACTGCATGACTTCAGCATTGCCAGTGGCCATAACGTTTTGGTTTAGCCTTGCTGCAACGACTCGCTCCAATATTTTGGATATAAATGCCAAATTGGAAACAGGACCGTATTTGCTGAGAACTTCGGCATCTAGGTTAGCCGTCTTTATCAAAGGCGTTACTAAGGCTTGCTTCATGTTCACAGGAACAGTAGACTGCTCAAGAGATTGGTTCACAATGTGTGTGAGTATTGGCACAGTTTCATCAACACACTCCTTCAGCAGCCATGTGGGTAGTGGATCCAGACTGCAAGATTTGGTCGGCGATTTCAGAATGATCTGTTTAATTTCTTGCTCAGTTGAAAGTACAAACTCAGACAGAGTTTGGAGTGGGGCTTGACAAACACTTGGTGCTGTACTTGAAGGTTTAGTTGCTTCGAGACTTGAACGAATCAGCTGTATCTTTTCTTAGAAGAACTTTGAGAAGTCCTTTGCTAAATCATCATTTGACTTAGTGCTAGGAAGGACCTGTGATTTGTTTTTTGAACAGCCATGTCCACTTATTCTCTAGTTGGCTCGTCAATTACTAATCAACACATCATTACATACATTGTGTAACCTTAAGTAATATGTAAATCTAGAAGTGCCTCATTAACTAGTCGCCATTGATAAATTAATTGTTAATCCTTGTGTCTATTGTTATTGTTCTTATACTTTTCAGATGTAGGAAGCACCCATAGGCATTAGGATTAGCTTCAACAGAAATTGTCCCGCGAGGCGTCATTAAATGAGAACACTGTTAAATTCATCTGTATCTTAGTTTTTACTGCTCATGCTGTGCACATTATGATTGTTAATTAAAAAATACACGAAATAGATGTAATGTTGTTTTACAGATAAGGTAAATTATCCAAAACCGAAAAAGCGGATCCTAACAAATTAACCAACAGAGGTTGTCTCCTACTATAATACTTTTACATTACATCTTCATACAGATAGATACTTTTAGGTGCCTGAAAATAAATTTGCAAAACACGCAGAAATGATTTGGATGTGAAAAAAATGAATGATTCAAGTAAAAAAAAAGAAACTTCACAAAATACAATGTAAATGACGTTAGCGCCAAATCAGGTTTTGCACGTGCAGTCGATCATGTGATCTTCGCATTGAAGTGTTCTTCATTTACACGTGTTTGCATTCGCCTCAACACACTTTTAAACCACAGTACTTTAAATGCCACCATTGTCAAGTGTGCAACGTGAACGTGCCGTTGGCATACTGCAAATGGGAAGACCAGTTATTGACGTCGCAAGAGCAATAGGATGCAGCCGTCATACTGTGTATGACTTGCGAGGTCGTCTACAACAAATTGGCACCACTTCTGATCGCCCAAGATTGGGTCGTCCACGTGTGACGTCACGAACAGAAGACCGACGTGACAGATCTCTGCCGGCTACCCGAACCAAGGTTGAGATGTTTAGAGGTCGATTGTTCTCACGGACCATTCGAAATCGGTTGCAGCTGTCAGTCTCCATTCTTGACGTCCATATTGTGAGCCAATATTGACGTCGTTTCATCAACGTCAGCGTCTCCTGTGGGCCCAACGTCAGCTCTGATGGACCCAGAGAGACTGGAATTGAGTCGTCTTCAGCGATGAATCCAGGTTTACCCTCAGATTCGCGGACAGCGGGCATGGAGTCTGGAGACGACGTCGTTAACGGTATGCCCAATGTTGTGTACAGGAAGTCGCCATATCTGGGGCAGAAGTTGCATAGTGAGGGGTGCTTTCTGTGAGAACAATCGTTCCCGACTTCTGGTCATCCGTGGAAATCTCACAGCTGCTGCTTACAGCGACCAGGTGCTCACTCATGAACTCGTTCCTTTCATGGCGGCTCATGGCCCAGGTCTGCAGTTCCAGTATGATAATGCTCGGTCGCATACCGCGATGTTGACATGAAATTTCCTTCAAAACGCTGGGATCAACGTCATGGACTGTCCATCACGGTCCCCCGACCTTAATCCAATAGAGCACGTTTGGAATGCACTTGGGAAGAGGCTTCCTGGTCTTTGGAACTTGCAAGAACAATGGCACAGAATCCCCAACTATGTGTTCACAAGCATCAGGCAGTCGATGAGGAGACGGTGTTTGGCAGTGGTGAATGAATTTTGAATGCGGCCATACACAATACTGAACTCAGAAATTTCAAATTTTTATTCTTGTGACTTGACATTCTGTATACCCATGTTTTGGAACGGCGGTGTAGCCTAATGGAACTGATTGTGGCACTGTTCGTGTATCGAGTACATCACACAGATCTCAGCAATGAAATAATAACAATCTAACCATCTTTACCGTCTCTTGTTCTTTTATAGTGCCCTGAAGAAAGAATGTGAAGTTTCTTTTTTGACTCAGCTTATTAAGATTTAGACGAAGTTTGGATTGAAAGAAATCAGCATATTTTAATGTATGACTCAGTATGGGACATGACAGTTTGAAAGCTATCACGCTATCACTGTCACGCTAGATACCGTAAACATATATTTACACATGGATATATTTGGAGAGCGATATAAACAGAAAGGTAAACCTTCATACTACTAGGTGGCAGACTCATTGAAGAATGAATGGCTAACTACAACCAGGCAACAAAATGTAGGTAATACGTTCATTTGAAAAAAAGCTTTTCGGGTTACTAAGAATAGATAACAATGTCTTTCAGATGGACTTTGAAAAAAGAGAAACATTCAGTGTCAGGACGAGCCACACTCTTTGACGTACCAAGAAAGTGTTAGCTTGAACATTAAAGAGAACTATTATGACACAGTAGGTGATAGGACTGTGTCGTTACAGGAGTCTCAAACTATGTAGGGCACCGTGAGTTTCAGCAACCCCCAAGGAACCAAAAGAGCCCAACGTTTCGAGATTTTCCAGTTTTCCCATTTGTTTTTCCAGAAGAAATGGCAGCCGAAGCAACGTATGAACATATGTGTTTGCGAGCCGATAAAGCAGTGTCATACAACCTTCTACTGGAAAATACCGTGGGAAGCAGTCTTCCACCGGACAATGCCCACGTAGACGGCAGTCTCAGCAAACGAATCTCCTACGACAATATCTATGCATTCGGCTATCTTTGACCAAAAGACTATCTCTATAGAGAAGGAACCGTGTATTGCACCATTGGGGAGAAAGGAATGGCATCCGTTATAGTTTCCAACATGGCGAGTGCAGCACGTGAATCTTTGAAGCAGGAGGGTAATGTGCAAACCAAAATCACTATAATATTCCTTAGATGCCCCATCTGCTATACAGAGCACTGAGTTTCTAGCTTGCGGAGTCTATCGTTCTTTTTCTGGGGCGTTCTCTTGCCAGTGAGTCCTTGGATTTCCTTTTCTAGATAGAATCCGCATATGGGTATATCTTCGTCTGCTGTCTCCACTCCAGTTGGAACAAGCCACAGTATGGCTCAGCGATAGGTTGCAGAAGCAATTTCCGTCGAATGTATTCCTCAGGAAGCATATCAAATTTACGTGTTGTTTCGTTGGCTTGTTTGGCTTCGCCTCTTCAATTGTCTTTTGTTGCAGTCTTTTGAGATCTTGCACTGCAGATTCCGTAGCAGTTGCTCGGGGAACACATTCTTCCGTGTCATCTGGCAGTGATACAATAGACATTGGATTCTAATAGATCGGGACACCTCTTTCTTTTTCGAAACTCCTGCTAGCAAAAAGAAACAGTGCCATGTGGAGTCCAATACGTTGTACATTCCCACCTATAGCGTTTCTCTTAGGAAAAATCGTTGCACGAGGAGAGAATTTGTTTGCCCAAACTACTATTCTTCATGGTCGTTATTTTGCACAACTACTCTGTGGGAAGTCTTGCTGGAGTCCCATTTGGCTTTCTGTATGGCTTTCTGCCATGTGAGAATTGAATAGGTTTTTATTTTCTGTTCTTGATGGATTGTGCTAGGTGGATTGTGCTAAGAAGGGAGAGACTGTTTTTGACCACTTCCACTGTTTTTGTCCGAAATGTGTGCGTAGCGCTTTTAGGTGGCAAAGATCTCTTCATGACTATGGACTTCCTCTGTTCTTCATTCATTTGCAGTCCTCTTGCATTGTCTCTAGAAGACTCCATGCATCTCTAGGCCATTTTTCTGCATTGATGGCATGTAAAAACTCTTCCAGTCGTCTATTGTGATCTCTTGTCGACCGCAGACCTTAGTAGGACCTACTACAAGTTCCGGTATCTCCCCTATCTCACATTTTGAAGTTTCTATGCCGACGGCGTTTGTGGTCCTTTTTTTGTGAAATTCGAAAGTGACTCGTTTGTTTGGGGTAGTGACGTATCTAGATTTAGACCTTGTGGATGTAGCTGCGTCGGCCTATGACTTCGAGATAGAATCCAAAATCGGCGATAGCCCATTGTACGGCATGCTCCCATTGACTATCGTCTTCAATGTTGGCTTCAGTGGGTTGTACTTGGATTCCAGATACTCATCCTGCCTTTCGATAGGTTCTCCCACTGATTTGCCGGCGCTTGTACAACGAATAGGTTTTCTCCCGAGAATAACTCTTACAAAAAGACCTCAATGTGAATGCAACTTCTAGCTTGGACATCTGGATGGAGACATTTGGATGCGTTTTCGTACTTCTCCAGCTTCAAAATTGGAAATTACCTTGTTGTAAACTTTTGTTCGCATGGTATTGAATTGGTTTCTTTCTCGATTCTTCACACAGTGCTCTGTATTGCAGATGGGGCATCTAAGGCATATTGTAGCTTACGCACGATTTTGGTTTGCACATAACCCTCCTGCTTCAAAGATTCGCGTGCTGCACTCGCCATGTTGGAAACTATAACGGATGCCATTCCTTTCTCTCCGATGGTGCAATACACGGTTCCTTCTCTATAGACACAGTCTTTTCGTCGAAGATAGCCGAATGCTTAGATATCATCCACGAATGAAGGTAGACCGTCCAGGGATTGGAGATTCATGGACATGAATATGGACAGTTGTATTATTGTTTATGGTGTTCTAAACTGATCCCAAACAGATAAATAAGACAAGAAGTGTTAAAATAGTTTACACTTTTTGTATTTATGTATTTTGTGACACTGGGTGACACTAGCGTTCGAATATTCACAGTTCATGTCGGTGACATTGGCGGTCGAGTGTTAAGTGTTCGTGCAGGTCACACTGGCGGTGGTGTGTTGACTGTTCATGTAGGTGAACTGTCCATGTAGGTAAACCGTTCATGTAGGATCTCAGCTAAAAAGCCCAAGCGATGTCAATATGACTGAGTGGGTGAGTTGTTCTTCAATGTTCCAGTGGCATGGCTTGTCTGCTTGCTTTGGTAAGAAAACACATGTGGAAGATATGAAACCCATAGTTTCTCACTACCTATTTCTAGTCCTGTAAAACCAAGCCACCAAGCAGTCACCACCACAGACATACATCAACTCAGGAATTGCTTCAAGGTGTTTGGTATACATAGATAAATCTGCTTGTAGAATATTTCCACAACGTAGCTGCTCTGTGACGTATCCAATACGTAAGTGTTCAAGGCTACTTGAAGAATGTTGCCACAGTTTTGCTGCTCTGTCACCTATACGTACGTGGGCACTCTTGTAGAGTGTTTCCACAACTCTGCCCTGTGACCTATACGAACTTGGGTGCTCTTGGTCACTTGTAGAATGTTTCCACAAAACATGCTACTCTGTTACCTATACGGTACTTGAGTGTTCAAGGCTCCTTGTAGATTGTTTCCACAACTTTGCTGCTCTGTGACATATACACGAGTTGCATGGCGACCCTGTTAGAAATCCGTAGTATCTTGACCACAAGCTGATGGAAATCTTAATTCAAATTTGTTAGTCCAACATTAAACATCAGAGTCTGAAAAGTGAACTTTGAAGAAAAAGCACGTTCCAGGCGTAATACACTGTACATGTTACATTCAGTGATGAAGGGCAGTGATGTGTTATACTTACACTTCATTGTTCTTTGTGGCTTTTACTCCAGGTTCTTCTACGGACTGAGTCCGCCTTAATGTTTAGTTTATTAATCTTAATATTCCTGCACGTACGACAGCAGAAACGTTTCTTCCAAATGTATGGACATAAAGTCTAAAAAGGTTGAACACATTGTAATGTATCACAATGGAATACTGGGATGATTCAAAAAGCTAAGATTAACTCATCTCATACAAGGTGACGAACTGAGAGTTGAGGCCTTTATGGTGGATATTTCAACATTCATGAAGCTTGCTCATGTTCACCAGTAATGTTTGCATCGATGACCTAATATTGTTCAGTAGCCATCACATAGCCAATTGCCTTCCACAGATTAACACATGTCAACTTGAAATTATGGGGACAACTGTTTCATAGTTTGACATATACATAAAGAATCATTGATCAAAGTAATCTTGCTCGACTAGTGTTTGTGTAGCTCTGTATCTTGTAACATTGTTCGACTCGACTAGCTCTGTGTCTGTAGTTCTGTATCTTGTAACATTGTTCGACTCGACTAGCTCTGTGTCTGTAGTTCTGTATCTTGTAACATTGTTCGACTCGACTAGCTCTGTATCTGTAGTTCTGTATCTTGTAACATTGTTCGACTCGACTAGCTCTGTCTGTAGTTCTGTATCTTGTAACATTGTTCGACTCGACTAGCTCTGTGTCTGTGTAGTTCTGGATCTGTATCTTGTATATCGTTCTACTCGACATGCTCGACTAGTGTCTGTTTAATTCTGTATCTTGTACATTGTTCGACACGACTAGCTCTATGTCTGTGTAGTTCTAGATCTATATCTTGTTCATTGTTCTACTCTACCAGCTCTGTGTCTGTTTAGTTCTGTATCTTGCACATTGGTCTGTTCGACTTGCTCGATCTGTGTCTGTTTAATTTTGTGTCTTGCAACTTGTATCTTGCAATTTGTTCTGCGCGACTAAAAACCTTGGAGTCAACTTTGTGTGGGGACTCTTTCGGTGTTGTCACAACCCCTAGTGTACAGTACACAACTCTGTGCACTTAAAGAACCCACGAATCCGTTGGTATATGACCAGACGGTAGCCACATGAATACGTGCAGACACCTAGTCGGGGGTACAGCAACGTGCAGTAAATTTGGACATAGTGGCAACGGGTGCCTGTCGTCAACGCGGACTATATGATTGACGTGGTTACATATATGCAATACTTTGACGAAATGATGAACGAATACGTTGCTGAGGACGAAGGCATAGTTAAGTTGTTCAAACTTCTTTAGTTGGTTTCACAAGACATGACAAACAAGTATACATGAATGAGGTGAGCGGACTTCCAGCTCAACCTCAGGGCCTTTCCTGCGAGCGGCATAATCCAGCTCGCGGTCGTCCCTACAAAGACAGTCGGAATGCCGGTCTCCACACTCACATCATACCTCCCATATCTAGATGTGAGCATACATATATATACAGTTTTTAACAACAATGGACAAGCAACGATTCAACAATGGACAGCTAGAGAAACAATAGTACTTCCTTCTACAGTTGTTGTGATGACAGACACAGCCAAGGGGGATGACCAATAAAGGCCATAAATGTCATATACAGTAATTAATGGAAGTGACAAAGAGGAACAAGGTAGCTGACAAAACAATGTACTCTGCGGTAGTGATAAAGATCAAGATTGTACATTGAATAATAATAACTAAATATCAAATAGCCTGGTCACATAGTTTTTGGTCTGTAGAAATATTTGGACATGGCTGTCCTGAAGTAGACACTATAACAATAGTACTGTGACTATGTGTCCCAGTCCACCCAGCTGTGAATTGGGTACCTCATTAGGACGAGAGAGCCACAATAGACTCTATGCGCCTAGTGGCAGCAAGAATTGTATGATCCCCAGTTGAGATTGATAATATTATGTGACGCTGAGACGGACATCCAGTTATCGAGGAGAAACAAATCCCAGCGCTTTGAGCAAGCACTAGTTGCATGGATATGTGCGCTATATAAATATCCAACAATAATAATAATCACTGGTCTGAATAATAAATACTGTGCATGCAGAGGGCGTAAATAGAAGTGATACAATGTAAACTAAGGTTTAAAAGTACAATTGCACTCGCCACACAAATCAAACATGGTAGTACAGATTATATTACGTGTGTGCGTCAATCAGTCACACATATCAAAGATACATGCATTCACGCCTTTAAACATACATGCATTCAAACGGACTAGTGGTTACTCTTTTGAGCTGCCTGATATTTAGTTAATCTATTCTTAGACATGCATTCAATACTTAAACGTTACATGTACTTGCTGTAACACGGTGATTTGACGGTTCAGTGATTTGATATCTCGGCTTGGCACCAATACAAGAAGCTGTATGGAAACGTCGCTTCACCTGAATAAAGTTGCTCATCTATAATGTTTGTCCTTGTAAGAACTATCCACATATGCAATAAACACGTCACAATTTCATTCTGGGCTCACAAAGGTCCAGAAACTCTCCGCACTGTGGCCATTCTCTCACAAGGGGTTTGACAAAAATAATCATGCAGCTGTTGCGAATATGTGCTAAAGATGAAAAAATGAAAATTTATTTTCCAAACCTCAAAATTTAAACTCGCCCATGGGCGAGAGTATTCAATTTCGTACAGAATTAATATTTTTTTAGATTGTAAATGAATGAAAAAGTGTTTATAAGTATCATAACAGAAATTTCAGCTCGTTGTGACTTTACTCCGCTCACTAACTTTAAACAATCTCGCCCATGGAAGAAAAACATTTTGGCCTATGGACGAGAATATTTCCTTTTACTCGAAATACATTGATTTGGAGGAAGCAAATAATTGCATGTACCTTCATGAGTATCATGACACAAAAGCCAACTCATTTTGACTTAATTCAGGGCTATTTTAAAAGTATGCACGAATACTTACTTTTACTCAAAATACATATTTTCCTGTGTTTTGGAGGTTATAAATGAATGAGGATATATTTAGAAGTAACATGGCACAAAATTCAACTCATTTTGGCTTACTTCTGCTTATTTTTAACAAGTACAAGAAGACGTACTTGTACTCAAAATACATAGTTTGTTTTATTGTTTTGGAGGTTGTAAATAAATGAAAGTGTGTTTATGAGTATCATGACAAAAGAAATGAAATCATTCTGGTCTAATTTCACTCGTGGACGAACATATTTCTATTTGCTTGTTTTCTTTATTTTGCAAACATATGATTAAAACTAGAAGAAATTATAATGACAGATAATTCAGGTTAACTAAGTGAACGAGTAACATTTTACGTCGCACTCAGCAATATTCCAGCTATATGGTAGCGGTTTGTAGATAATCGAGTTTGGACCAGACAATCCAGTGATCAACAGTATGTGCTTCGATCTGCTCAATTGGGAACCGATGACCAGTGTCAACCAAGTCAGCGAGCCTGACCAACCGATCCCGTTAGTCGCCTCTTACGACAAGCATAGTCGCCTTTTTATGGTAAGCATGGTCTACTCAAGATCTTCACGGGTCCTGAACGCAGAGCTTTACTTCCAGTAACATATACACTTAGAATACTACCCCTCGAGATTCTTTTGAATTTAGGTATTCTATAGATATAACAAAATTCAAAATATATCTTTGAAGCTGAAGTTATTTGTGAGAGTCCTTATCAAGAGTGACCGAACTCAAGTGACATAAAGACTATGCTGTACTGTCAACTTCTTTCCAGGACGTCACGTGTCACCAGTCGTGAGCTAAAGGCCTTGTGAAATCCTCTCACAAAGGAAACCCAAAGCACCAAAACTGTGTTTCTTTCTAGGTGACACACGGTATGTTGTCAAAGTTTCCTTTGTTGAATACATTCTGCCGTGAGCAAAACCTTCCGCTTGGAAAGTGTACCTACCCAGTAGTTTTACGTGTACCTACCCAGTTTAGCATGCTCCGTTTGAATATTGCGTGATCCATTTTTAGAAATTCTCGTTTGCCCGTCCAGGCTTTCTTCCACCGGGGTTTTATGGGATATTCTCCTGTTTGTCAGACCATTAATAATCAACAACAGGGATAGGTCAGGGATTGCTTTCTTTACCATTTGTACTAATTAAAGGTCACATGCAACCAAAAACTCAAACATAATTAAAATACAATCATCACTTTTTCATGACAAATAAAATACATTGCTGCTTTTGAAAAAACAAATAAACAAAATTATAAGCGTACAATCGCGATTCAAAAGTGCAATATTTTGTACTTGGGCTTACTTCCCTCGAAACGAAGCCCTTGGGAGACCGAACCCAGTCATAGAGGGTCGATGTGCACTCAAGAAGTGTAACGACGGCCTCCGACTGGCTGGTTCATTTGCTGATGCACTGAGGGCTCATTGTGTGTACAGAAAGATGATCTGTTTGATGGGCATTTTAGAAGTATGGCTAGTCACAAGAAAGTAAGATTCTTTATGGGTAACAACTTCTTTTATTGTACTTGATGCGTCGTTTCAGTATGGATTCGTATACCGTTGTCAAACAAAATCATATACACCAGGAGTTGTTATCCTTAAACAAAATGTATTTAGAGATGTTGGGTTTTGTAAATACATGTTCTCTGAATTTCCGTTCGATCCAAATTAAAAATCACCTCAGATGAGATAGTGAACTACTGGAAACTGTCATTCGTCCAAGTACAAAGCAGGACTTGAAAATGACAAGAGTTTGCACCAGTTTCCGTCAGATCCAGTCATCCGAGAAAACATGGATGTAGTTTGTTTTCAACCCACTGACATAAAAACATGTCATATGCACAAGTATCACACCTGCCTAATTACATAATGTCTCAGAGACAGGACTCGGGTGCACGAGTCTTAAATCAATTTATTTTGTTTCTGGCGTATAGCCTGAGCGGTGTTAAAGGGGCACTGATGCGGTGCGATTTCCGTGCAGTGGTGGTTTCTTTCGTTATTGTTTGTCTCCCGTGAGTACTCGGATGATATCCCAGAATTCGTGACTGGTTCGTGACCTCTGCTGCGCCTCCCATACGCGCAATTGATAGTTTATGCGTAGACTGAGCAACAATGATGAAGTCATTTTACTTCGTTATTATGAAAACAAATCAAACACCTTGAAGTTTACTTATCTGCCAGTGGTATAAAAAAAACGTTAGGACTGAAAAATAGCGAAGTCATTGTAGTCTTTATATTTTGTCTTATAAACCTAATTAGTTCCTTGTCACACTTGTATGCATTTTGAAAGTTAATGAAAAAAACGATCACGGTCTGCATATACTTACAGTGAATTTCTTACATTCTTACATGATTTAAATATCTAAACATTGTATAGAGCGCCAACGTGAATCATATTTCACACACACCTTATTCGCGACCTAGTCCATGTTTTCTGTAATACAGCTTCTGCTGAATGCTACAAGAAATAAATTAAAACAAAACGCAAATATTAAATTTAAGACAGACGAAAGTTATAGCAACAATGTCAGGCTGTTACCTCGTTCAGAAATGTATCCATCAATATCCACATAAAAGAACGATATTCCATTCATCTGCAGCTGGTAAATAATCCTGCTCTATGTCTTGTGTCTTTCAACAGTCTTTCAACGTGCGAAAAAGTGACACATGGTTTAAGAATGTTTCACACTGGTGTATACACAATCTCACTGGTCACCCAGGACAGCACAGTTGGCAACTAACTGTATGATGTCCGCCTTTAGTTAGGTAGTGGCGGTTAATTCTTTGTAGGAAGGATGTTGTTTTTACACTCGTACTTTACGACAGGGTGTATTCAGAATAGATTACGTAAATCTACACTCATAGACACTGTCTTTTTTGACAAATCCGCTAGAAGATAAAAGTAATTAATCAATCAGTGTGTTATCGGTTAATCCTTCGATCGAAGTTTGTTTTTGTAACTCATCTGATAAACCGTCTTGCATCACTTACATCCACATATTACATAACATTCAATACACTTGCCATTACAGACCTTAATTTATAATGTTGAGTAATTACTCCAGACCAGCATGTGATGTGAGGCAAGCATGTGACATGGACATGGCACGTCACCGAGCGCTCGCTCACTTTGACCAGGGAGCCTATATAGAGGGGGAGAAGAAACTCCTCGAAAAGCCGCTGAACATATGTCTCGGGTCCTTATGTAACCAGTGTAGACAATGTGGGGGCAGCGTAGTATTTAAGATTGAGCCCGGTTTTTTTTCAACAGCTAATAAAGTTCGCTGAGTGTTGTAACAACTGAAATCATACATGTAGAAGATAGGTTAAAGGTCACATGCAACGTAAAACACA
The DNA here is from genome assembly GCF_037392515.1 of Haliotis asinina. Taxonomy (NCBI): domain Eukaryota; kingdom Metazoa; phylum Mollusca; class Gastropoda; order Lepetellida; family Haliotidae; genus Haliotis; species Haliotis asinina. Next base: position 78,042,653 of record NC_090284.1, on the reverse strand, counting down.
ACTTTGCAGATTCTGATACCTTTCCGTTTGCACTTACCGAAACAAATCATCGAAAATGCCAATTCCACCTATAAAGTTAAAAAAAAAACGCGATGAAAAAAAAGCCCGCGAAATCGGAGTTCAAACGAATCTCTAAATTTCTACCACCGCTCGGGGGGAAAGTGGTTTCAACAGCTGTGCTGCACTGCACCCATAACGCATGTGCAGTGAATAGGTTGAAACTGCACGGAGCTTGAAACAGTGTTCATGGCCGGAGTAAGAGGTTGTAAGCAGTAGTCTAGTCTTGGATGTGTACACAAACAAGTAAATAATCTACTCGTTACATAAAACAAACTTGTTGATTGTGGTAAGCAGCCTCTGTCACAGAGAAAGTTCAATGTCTGGTTTATTGACACCTATATGTCTGCCTGCATGTCTGCTAAAGACAATATGCAATACACAGCTTCAATCATTGACCACATGCAATTTAAAGGGGCACTGATTACACGATGCCATTTAGAAAGTGGTCAAATGCAACATATGTCATATTTGGGATTTCACTTTCTTAGTAAAGTACAAATTCTAGTACTTTTTCGGTTGAGTCCCATTCGGGATTCGAACCCGCACCCTCAGAGTCAGGCACCTAATCGCCAGCACACAAAGTCAGCCGCCTAGCCCGCTCAGCTGGCGATTAGGTGCCTGACTCTGAGGGGTGGAAGTCGCGGTGGTCGAAACCAAGCAGCAAACTGGCCAGCACCCGCTCCCTCGACCGTGACGTACAAAGGGACAGGGCTCCTATCAATATTAGACAATAAGTCCGAAAAATTGCAAAGCTTTATATTTAGATAATTTAGAGGGTTGGCCCAGCTGTCATAACAAACATCATACGTAAATGTAAATCACTGCTTCATGGTTCACTGTCTGCCGGGGATGCATGCTTTTCCCACGTGGCGGGGTAAGACTTCTCCCTCGCATGGCCACGTGAATCAATCAGAAATAGGCATTCTTAAATGAGGTAGGATAACTGTGCCCCGTACGTGCTTATGAAGCTTGAGCTTGCAGTTATATTTCTTCAGTTGTGTACAAATATTGGTCTAGAATAATCTTTCAAATCCCTTAGTGTTAAATATGTATTGATGAAGGGGCTCCATACATGTTCATGTTGACATTGTTGGTAGTTATTGTCTTCTTGTGAGGGTGCTAATGTCTCAAAACATTTGAAGTAAATACACCAGGTTTATACTTGTAGGATATTTATGTGTGTAAGTGATAGCTAAATTTGTGCACAATCGCTAACGTATGAAGAGACCATGTAAGTCCATCTCAGGTCCTTGCAGGCAGCAAAAGTACTGTAAGTCACCATGGTGATCTACCGTCAGTTCCTGGCGGTCTATGGCCTGTTCTCATTTTGTATGGCTTGTTTGTATTTTGTGTATTGTCCGAAAGGTGCTTTTATATAACTATTAAGTGCTTGGTTTAAATCTGACTCACATTCTTTTACTTTCCCTAATACTGACAGGTTTTATAATATACATCTATTTATTATCGATGTTTAACTGGGTCATGTGAGGATAAGACTGAAATGTTGCGGACTCCCGCTCAAATGGTTTTTAGGATTTGTTTTAATTTGGTCATCGAACTTTGATAATAAGGATAATCTTAAACAGTTTGCATTGTGGTTTCATTAAATGAAGAAAGAATTTTATCAAGTGTCACGATAGTTGTGTAGACATTGACGTATACAGTTTTGCAGACTCAAACAACTAAATTTTGAAATTTAGTTGGCTTGCCAATGTGTCAAACTGTTTCGTCATTGTGGACTGACTGTTTATAACTGTGTTTTAGCAGAAGTAAATATTCTCGCAAATAGGCCAAAGTCAATATGAGTTGAATTTTGTGTCAAGATACTGAAACATGTACTTTCATTCATATATACAACCTCCAAAGCATGAAAAAAACCCATGTATTTTGAGTGAAAATAAACGTTCACACACACGTGTCAAAATGTTTTTCGCCCATGGGCGACATTTTCTTTTAAATCGTTCTAAATTAGCTGAATTAAGTCAAAATGAATTGAATTTTTGTTTTTCATTCATTCGCAACCTCCAAAACATGGAAAAATGTGTATTTGGAGTAAAAATATTCTTGCCCATGGGCCAAATGTTTTTCTCCCATATTCGAGATATTTCAAAACAGCTGTAAATTAGCGGAATTAAGTCAACAACAGTTGAATGTCGTGTCATTATACTTATGAATATACATACCCTTATTCATTCATAACGTCCAAAACTTGTATTTAGAATAAAGGTATATATTCTTGCCCATGTGTCAAAATGTTTTTCGCCCATAGGCGAGATTTTAAAAAAATGTTCTTTCATTTATAATCCCCAAAACATAAAGATGCATTTGGAGTAAAAAGAAATATTCTCGTCCATGGGCCAAATGTTTTTCGCCAATGGGTGAGATTTGTAATAAAAGCTCTAAATTAGCGGAATTATGTCAAACCGAGTTAAATTTTGTGTCAGGACACTTATCCATTGGCGAGCGAGTTTAGATTTTGAGTTTTCGAACAAAAATATTCAATTTTTCATCCTTAACATATATTCATAACAGCTGCATGATTATTTTTGTCAAGTCCTGTGAGAGGGCGGACATAGTGCTGAGAGTTTCTGGACTTTTGTGAGTCCAGAATTAAACTGTGACGTGTTAGTGTTATAAACAATACGAGCAAACCTTAAATCATCATAAAATTCTCATGACCATGTCTTTATGTTCCCTTCAACAATACAATCAGGCATCGGAGTTCAAAATCTGACAATTGTTGTTAAGCTGTGATCAGCTTGGCCAATCAGTTAAACGATAGAAATGACTAAAAGCTGGGGTAAACAGTGTTGAAATCATGCAGTGTGACAATTAGTGGAGGTTAGACTGAGAGTTACAAGGCTTACTATGCAGAGCTGTGGAATAAAAGAAAAATGAAGTATAAAACATGACTAAGATTCTTATAGGTGTTCTTAATGTTTAACAGAGTAAGTTACTAAATAGAAACAGTGCCATTCACTTCATATAATCTTCCTAACTAGAAACTATGTACAAATAAACATTTGGGTCTGCTGAATATTTGTGTTAATGTGTACACAGTAACCAATGTAGTGTAATAAAGCTGAAATGGACCTGAACCTGAAGCATACAATATTTGATATGATGATATAATATGATATGATCACTGAATTTGAAATGAACGTCTTTCATAGAACCGGGGTAGAATAGGTCTTCAGGCCACTTTCTTTGTGGTAAGAGGCGACTAACGAGACTGTGTGGTCAGTCTCGCTGACCTGGTTGACACGGTATCGTATCCCAGCTGCCAAGCATGATGCTTATGCTGTTGATCACAGGAGTGTTTGGTTCAAACGTGATTATTTACAGTCCGGCGTCATTTAGCTGGAATATTGCTTAGTGTGGCGTAAAACTAAACTCACTCACTTTTATATAACATTCTGAGTCATGAGACCAATCACAACTAATTAGATTACTGAACAGTATCATTGACACCCATGGCTGTTTAAACTTCACAACAAATCAAAACGTTAATCTTGTACAGATTACTGACTGATGGCTGACACTCATGACTCTTTAAATCTCTTGTATACAAACATTGCAGAAACAATAACTGTTGTACGGCTGACTATACTCGTAACATAAACACCTATGCACTACTGTTAACCTTGTTTAGATTACTGACTACTGGTAATCATCAGACAAACAGTACGTGGTATGATATAATGTAAACACTTAACCACTCAGAGACATTTAAGATAAACAACACTCGAGACACGCGGATATGTTTATGATTAGAATTATTGCAACAATCTGTAATAAATTTCTTTTTAGTCCTACTGTTTTCTAAAAGTCTATGACCTTTTGACTTTCCGTTGGCCAAATTTTACTTTCCTTTGGCCCTTTTGACTTTTTCAATTTTGACCCGTAATTCTCCTTTGGCTCTTTTCACCGTCTTGCTCAGAGTCCGTTTAGTTCCTCATGGTCGATCCATTCTGTTCAGCTGAACTAGCTCAGTGCCTGTTTTGTTCTGTATCTTGTTTAATTGTTTTATTCGACTAGCTGTGTTATCATTGCGTCAGTCTACCTGAGAATCGTGTGAACACGTTCTGCTCGACTAGCTCTAGACTAACAACTAGTCTCTGAAATGAACATAGTCTACTGAAAAAAGTTCATAGTAAAAAAATACAACATAATAAAATGGAGCCCTGAGACATCCTTCATTTTCCTGACGCTTGGGGAATCTAGACTTGCCACATTTTCTAGACTTACATGAGCTTTCTTGATATATTTGCTTCAGGGTCTGTAGGGCAGACTAGACTAGCTCAGGTGATGTCTGTTCAGTTGTGAATGGTCTATCCTGTTCTAATCTATATTCTTATTCTATGGTCTCGGTTTAGCCATGCACCTCAGTGAGCATAGTGTAACCCTTCGTGTTTATTTAACTCACGAAAACTATGCGGAGCGTTACGTCAAAGAGTTTTTTTCCACAGTAACAATATTTCCTCAGTAATCTTTTATATGTGAGGTCCATTAGGGACTATTTCCACAGCGGTTCTGTTCATCATTACGTAATTCCTGAGAACGAAATTTTGACATTTGATAATATTAAATGGCGAGGCTAGAGCTTTCACTGAAGATAACACCAGCTCTGACATTGGCATCTCCAGGTAGCGCGTGCGTGGTCAACAAGCAACCAGTCATGTGATTAGGAAGGGAGGCAATTCGGTTTCCCCCAACACAAATAATTTCTGCACACGGCACCATAGTACTTACATTAGGTGTGACCGAGCGACAGTGTTCTAAAGTATCTGACATTTAGGTATGTAACTGGCTCTTGTTGTCTTTGTTTGTACCGACATATCAGACACAAACATTAATATTTCAGGTATTGTCAGTTGACGGAATCCTTTGTCTCTACAGACAGACTGCTTGGGGCGGACAATTTCCGTGTTTTGTTGGGGCTCAACGTATCATGTTTACGTTCTTACGAAACGTTGTTGTTCTCGTATTATGCCTTGAAGTGCTGAAACTGGTTCCTTGTGTTAGTAAGAGGGTGGCCATGGAGGCAGTTACGATACTTTCCTCTCTCAAGCCAACCCGATGATGTCAGCGCAGGCAGCCTGCAACAGAATTAGCCATAATTAGTCGGACGGACGGCATGCTCCACCATTAGGCAACAACAACAGGACGTGCCATTCAGGTTGGCTAGTGTTATGGTGGACTCGATAGATATATTGCGTGACAGCCAGTCGGTTAAACATCCAGCCCTGATTAGTAGGGGTATTGTTTTCACATGTACATGCAGCATGGTATGTCTTACCAGGCAGCAGATAATGCTTTTAACAGACTTCAATGTCGGAGACAGCCGTCACTTAACTATATTCTTGAACTATGCTATAAAGTAATAAGTGTCATTCTTATCACCAGTCAGCTCACAACACACGTTTGGTTTTCACGTTTAAAAGTGGAATTATAATCCTAGTTTGTAGCATGAAAGAGGCAAATAAACTCAGATTTGGTTCTAATATTCAACATTTAATTGGTGTATGTAGAAGTTTTCGCTCAAATGTCTCATTATTACAATGCTTTGTCAGTTATATGATAGAATGTCCAGAAGTAGTGAGCCTAACTATATTCTTGATGTGTAATGTGTATAAAGTCTCCATTTTATTGTGAAGGGATCATTAGCAAGGCCATATCCAAAGTTTAACATGTGGGTAGTGTGGTTCACATGACATGAGTCATCACAACACATTGGGGTATAATACTTGTGAAATAATTGCAGAAAATAAAACCAATATGTCACTTGGTACCTCTTGGATAATGGTATGTCCTCAGACAATATCTAAAAAAATATGCCCAGAATGGTATTGGATGTATTTCCATCATAATCAATAGCCAAAGATTTGGATTGCTTCAGTTAGATTTAGACAGATTATCCTTTAAGGATACCCCACTTTGATCTTTCACAAACTTTGTGTCCAGATATTCAAGCTGGAACTTGTGTGACCAGTCAGTATTTATTTCAAACCCTTGGCATCATGTATGAATAGTGAAAACATTGGAATCAGTTATGTTCTTATGATGAAGTCATCTGGAAGATGGTTGGTTGTGTTTCCAAAACAAGCTCTTTCAGCAGACATGAAAGTTGGGGGTCACATTTACAGGCAATTGTAGTTTTAAATTGCTTTTTTATGCACTTTAATATATATGTCTGATTCTAGTGGACTTCTGCCTACATCAAACACACGAAATGTTTCTTGCATATTTTGTTTCCTGTGGTTTGTGATACATTTAGTGCAGATTTTGTGGTTATGGGGGTACCAAGACAAAAAGTGAAAAAAATGATTATCTTAAGGCTGAAACATAGCAAACCAGTTTGCATGAGGTTGACAGATGTTATGAAAATAAAACACAAAAACAGCTGCATTTATACCATTGTCCTGGTGAGTCTCACAACTTTTGATAACCCCTAGTAAATCACCTGTTTCTCAACACCTCAAACAAGCTCAAACACGCATGCAAATACTCTAAAATTAAATCTGTAATTTATGACTCAAGTACTTGCTAGTGTAAGCTAACCATAAATACATTGATGTTATTTCTTCTTTCAGTTATCTCGTTGAATAAGGCTAAATAGAAAAAGGTGAAATGTTTCTTGGGCATTGGTGTGTCACTTTTATTTGTGTGTGTAACAAATTTTTTTATTTCCATTTTGAAAAAAAAAAGCAGTGTCCTGATCATTCATTTGTCCAAGAATGAATGTCAGTAAGAATGAGTGACTGAAACTACAATTCATTAGCACATGCCAAACTTCCCAAGCTGTATTTTTGAGAGCAAGAAAATAAAAATGTGTTACTCCCTCCCTTAAAATTGAAAATAAAGTCCTACTGCCCTCTTCACATTTGAAAAAAATGTCCCCGAGAAACATTTGATTTTTTTATGTGGCCTAATTGATGTTTCAGTTATCAAATTAAATTGATATTTGTAAGAAATGAGGTTGCACAAGTGCATCAACTGATCTGTTATTTAAAAAGATATTTTGTTATCAGAAATGTTCTACCTAGTTCTCTAACAGGAGTCAGTGACAATAATTCACTGTTGCCTTTTTTCTGGTGACAATGGGCTCTTTCTTCGGCTTTTTTACAATTCATGTATCTTCTGGATTTATTGTGTGTGGTATTTCTTGTGGATGTTTGAAGTACATCGAACATATCATGTTTCTACTTGGTTAATACATAGTAAGTGACAAAAAAGTAGCGGAGCTGTACTTTCAGTGTACAATTGTCGAAATTTGGAGATATGTGGGATTAAGTCAATGTTGATACAATAATAATGGATGTTTTGAGAACGCATCACCTTAAGGATTTCATTCAAAGCAAAGCTGTTCTTTCAGTTTTCCCCCTTGTTATGTGACTGGAGTATGACATGAAAATTTCAGGTTTACAAATTTCAGTCAGTAGTGTGTGATTTGACCCTGAAAACCCTGACCATGCAGAGATGCAAGAATATTATCTTAGGAAATGGTCTACAGTGATGTATGGACCTGCCTGAAAAATGTCAAGATTCATACTGACACCCCATGCACGTGTAGAAGGCTCCCATATTGTGCACATGCATGATGCTGCATACACAAGATGAATGTCATTGTAACGTTCCACAATGGGTTTTCTTTCTACCAGACTTCAAAGTTCAGGTTCCACTACTTGTTTTGAAGTGTATAGCATGTGTATAGTGAGCTAAGGTGGTACGGGTTAGTACATGGTGAGCTAAGGTGGTGCGGGTTAATACATAGTGAGCTAAGGTGGTACGGGTTAGTACATAGTGAGCTAAGGTGGTACGGGTTAGTACATAGTGAGCTAAGAAGGTATGGGTTAGTACATAGTGAGCTAAGGTGGTACGTGTTAGTACATAGTGAGCTAAGATGGTATGGGTTAGTACATAGTGAGCTAAGATGGTACGTGTTAGTACATAGTGAGCTAAGGTAGTACGGGTTAGTACATAGTGAGCTAAGGTGGTATGGGTTAGTACATAGTGAGCTAAGATTGTACGTGTTAGTACATAGTGAGCTAAGATGGTACGTGTTAGTACATAGTGAGTTAAGGTGGTAGGTGTTAGTACACAGTGAGCTAAGATGATGCAGGTGAGTACATAGTGAGCTAAGATGGTACGGGTTAGTACACAGTGAGCTAAGGTGGTATGGGTTAGTACATAGTGAACTAAGGTGGTACTGGTTAGCACATAGTGAGCTAAGGTGGTGCGGGTTAGTACATAGTGAGCTAAGATGGTATGGGTTAGTACATAGTGAGCTAAGATGGTATGGGTTAGTACATAGTGAGCTAAGGTGGTATGGGTAGTACATAGTGAGCTAAGGTGGTATAGGTTAGTACATAGTGAGCTAAGATTGTATGGGTTAGTACATAGTGAGCTAAGATGGTATGGGTTAGTACATAGTGAGTTAAGATGGTATGGGTTAGTACATAGTGAGCTAAGATGGTATGGGTAGTACATAGTGAGCTAAGGTGGTATGGGTTAGTACACAGTGAGCTAAGATGGTATGATATGTAGAGTTGTGACGATTAATCGATAAGCAAGTTATCGCGATTCAAGAGCTGCATGATATGATTGTCATGTATCGATTCAGCACGATACCTATATACCTAAAAATAACTCTATACCATACCTGAAAAAAATCAGTCAATAATATCTTTACGATAAACAAGTCGACAGCGAGGGGCGACCATGTTTCAGGTAAATACTCGCGCGTTATTTACAAGTAAAAAAATGGCGGATGGGGTGGATGCGGTGAACGAACTGCCACCTTCAGATTTCATAAAACCGCCAGCAGTTTTTAAAAGCCAAGCTTGGAAACACTTCCTTATGTCTAAAGACAAAGGTAAGGTGTGCTGTACGCTGTTTGGAACAATTTCTGGGTATAGCAGTAACACAACAAATATGCTTACGCATTTAAAGAGGCACCATCCAAACATCGCAATAGACGGCGATCAAAGGCATAAGAAAGTGAAACTTGCTACAAGCAAGCAAATACCAACTACTGTAACGATGTGTGCAACTTTACCAGATATGTTCATGAACACTCGCAAGTTCCCTGCGAGTGAGCTAAGATGGTACTTTATGGTTGCTGACTTACAGCCATTTTCTCTTGTAGAAAATGATGGCTTTATGAAGTTCGTTGCTGCTGTCGAACCTAGGTACAAGTTGCCAAATAGAAAAACTGTCACAGAAACTCATACCAGAATTGTATGAAACCACAAAACTAGCAGTGTTGTCAGATCTCGCCACGTGTTTAAACATTGCTTTGACGACAGATGGATGGACAAGTCGTTCAACCCAGGGATACATCACTACTACCAGTCAACACATATCCATGGAAGATAGTGTCATATGTGCTGAAAACTCGTCTCATACAAGAAAGTCACACAGGAGTTAATATTGGTAAAGTTCTGAAGATGCTGTGTTGGAGTGGGGAATTGAAGACAAAAAACCAGCTCTTGTGACTGACAATGCATCCAATATGGGTGAGGCAGCAGAGGTTGCAGACATGTCACCACACATATATTGCTTTGCTCACACATTGAACCTTGCAACCAAAGAGGAATGAAGCTTTCCAAGGTGTCTTCTCTACTGAGTCGTGTTCGCAAAGTAGTTGCGTTTTTCCACAGAAGCACAGTGGCCTTTGCTCACCTGAAGACAAACCAAGCTCGTCTTGATCTTCCAAAGACCAAGCTAAAGATGGATGTCGTCACCCACTGGAATAGCACATATGACATGTTAGTGAGCTACCTGCAGTTACAGCCGGCAATATATGCGACTCTGGTCTCCAAGGATGTCCAGAGAAATGAGAGTGATGTCAACACACTCTCTGAGGGTGATGTACGAAGCCTAGAACAACTCTTAGAAATTCTTCGTCCACTGAAGGGAGCAACAGAAGTCTTTTGTGAGGAAAAGACACCAACCATATCAATTGTAGCTCCCATGCTACATTTGATTCGTAGCCAGATGATTCCCCTGGAAGGAGATTACGGTCTTATGAAAGACGTGAAAGAAGTCGTTCTCACCGATTTGGGGAAGCGCTACAATTCAACCAAAGTGAAACATATGCTACATTACTCATCAGCCACTGATCCCAGATTCAAAACAGTACCATTTCTTAATGATGAAGAGAAAAGCAGTGTGTTTGCTGATCTAGCTACTACTGTGGCAGAGTACAGCGACAGACACAAGGTATGTATTCTTGCTGTGTAACTTGTTTTAATTTCTTTTTCAAAATGAAACATAGTATACGTAGCAAGTTAAAGAAATATTGAACTGTTGAACTGTATGTAAACTGTAATACGAACAATATATTAGTATATATGAATCTGCTGTCTCCAAAAGTTCTTTATCTCTGAATTTGATTTAATTCATTTAAGCTTCAGTGTCAGTTTACTTGTACTTACAGTGAATCGGGAAACAGAACAAATGTTTTAACAATACATGATATGTGTTCCAGGTTCCAACACTGGTGAAGGAGGTGCCTCAAGACCCCTCGGCTATCAGTGATACACCACTACCTGACCTACCTGACTTACCAAATCTATCCAACACTGGTGCTGCTGGAGGTGTTGGTCTTCCTCCTGTGAAGCAGGAACCCGTTAAAGTTCCCAAACAAACTGATTCTTCAGGTAGCCTGTCCAATCTGTACTGGGATGTGTACGTAGTAAAGATGGACCCTCCTCCACACCAAGAGCAGACCAAGTCCTCTCTACTCAGTGCACAGGAGGAGATTGAGAAATATGTTGCCCTTGAATGTTGATTGTAATCCGTTGGATTGGTGGAAATTTCATGAACATATGTACTCAAATGCTGTCCCAGTTTGCCAAATCCATTCTGTGCATTCCTGCAACGTCTGTCCCTTCTGAGAGGGTGTTCTCTGCTGCAGGTGATATTGTTACAGCACGGCGAGCCAACATCAGTTGGAAACATGTAGACAAAATGATATTTGTGAAGAAGAATGTCAAACACCATTTCTAAACTTGACTTGACCTGTTCCAAGTTTTTTGCAGATCAATGTGAAAGGGTTTATTTTTTCATGTTCAAGTTTTCCATGTTTGAAAATATCAAGTTGCTACTGAACTTTGATAGCGTGTTCTTAAGTTAAATCTTAAGGTGAATGATGAGCAAGCATTGCATTTTGAAATTGTCAATTTACCAGTGTTTTTTGGTATTTTTGCTTTAAAGATATTGTGGTTTTAGCGATTTCCTACAAGAATATCATGATTATATTCCAAATAGGAAATATATCTTCTAATTCTTTGGAACCCTACTTTGCATTACATAAAAGGAACAGCTGTTCTGATATATTCCACAAATGTTTGTGAAATGCAAGTTCAGTAATTTAAGACTTGACTTATCTTGACAAGTGGTTGTTCATTATGTTTAATGGGGTTAAGTTCTCATTTAGCAACTGTCACATTTTGAAATTGTCAATTTTCCAATGTTTTTTTCAAAATATTTGAAAAAGTTGTGAGTGTAGCAGTTTTATCATGCTTCTATTTAGATTTTCGTGGAAAATGTTGCCATGGACATGAGATGAGACGGAGACATGGACTGAGAAAATTTTCAGAAATGTATTTTGTTATATGTGCAAAAAAGCCTGATGTGCCAATGTTGATCCCTGCTGTTCCAATTTTTGGGAAAACACTGCTTTACCGAAAAAACATGCCAAACATTTTTAATAAAATGTCTTTCATGATGACGTGTCTTATTTTTCTTGGCAGAAGAATACCTTCCCTAAAATGATAACATAACAGCACATTATTTCCAGTACTTTTATTTTTCTGTATACAAGGACAAAATATCTTGATACGTATCGTATCGTATGTATCGAACTACCAGTATTGTGATACGTATCGTATCATGGCATGGACGTATTGTCACAATTCTTATGATAAGTACATAGAACCAAGTTCTGTGGATAGTCAACTTCTTTGTTGTATTGGGTGTGACTTTTCATCACATAACAGTGTTAGTACCTACACTGAAATGTCGCACCCAGTGCAGACGTTAGCTATCCATAGAACTTGGTTTTCCTTCGTCTATACAACTTCTTAGAAGCCTTTCAAAGAAATGATTTATGATGTTAAAACAACCTTATACGGCAATGTTGCATTGAATAACGTAATAAATAGTGATATTCTGAACTCATTACGCCACTTCATTTCAAAAAGTAACTGTTTTCAGTGATTATGATCTATGCATATATATTGAATGTAAGAGAAGCTGGATGTAACAGCTGCAGCAACTTACATGGTTACTAGGCATAACCAACACCTAGCAACAGTTGTATGCTATTTGGTCCTACTATTGATCTTTGTCATTGAACTACTTCAACTATATGTCCACCTATTTGGAACACTTTAATGTACTGGAGCGGCGTTAAAATTAGCTTCTTGGCTTGTTCACCTATCCAGATTTCAGCACATTTTGAAATAAAAATATGCTTAAACCAAATGATTTATTGTTATGAAAAATGATACATGTTCACAGAAGCATATAACAGATCCTAGTTTCCAGCAAACAGTAGTGTTTATATAAACACAGTAATTTAAGTCAAGTTTCATTGTGATTTAAATTGATGACCTTAAACATGTTTCTTAACAAGGTCAAAATCATGTCTGAAGTGCATTCCAAATCATTTTCATCAAAATCGAGTGTGACATTTTCATGTTTTTCAGTATACTCAGGGCTAAAAAGAATTGCATTGAATTGTTGACAGCAAAATATTACAGTGCTAACATGCCAGGAAATTGATATGTGAAGCCGTACATAAATGTTGTAGTACTCAAGTATATAACAAACCATTTGTGGCTTGCTGAGAAACCGAGTGAGAAAGACATATAGTTCTATAGACCCTACCCTATTAATATATATAAAAGGAAATGAATGTCATGACGAAACCACCCTCTCCTAAATCAGAGTTAGATTTCACCATGTAAAACACTTAAAAATGAAACATAAAACTTTATGGTTGACAAATTCTTATTTATTGCTTAGAGTAACGTTGTGATGTAGGTTCTTACATTGTTATCAAGCTAAGAATGAATACAACCAGATGATGAGAACTATATATGCGTGATATGTTTTAAGAACAGTGGATTAACATTAGCAAAAACAAAGACTGAATGACAACTGATACATAATAGGGAGAGCACAGTGTGAGACAAATGAGACTGGTGATGAAGCCAATAAACAAGGGCATTGAGTTTTAATAACAAGCTGCTAACGTGTTTTACAGAGTCTATTGTTTGATTAATTCTTCATAGGCTGATGATATGTAGTATCCTTGGTCTCTGTTGATCAAAGGTTTGTGGTGGCGGGCTTTGATGGCTTCCCAAAGTTTTCTTTTTGTGAAGTCTTGATTGTTGGTTGATAGGATTTCGATGTTGGCAAACTTGATTTGATGGGTAGAGAAGTTGAAAATAATTTAACATCAAGAATTGTCAGAAGGAATGTCATAATTAATATGTCATACCTAACAATGTGTGCAGTTTGTTATTTCTGTACCAATCAGTTGAAAGAGTAACTAGCTGTGGTGCATTGTGTGTTGATATGTCCATGTATGTAACATTCTGTGGTGCATTGTGTGTTGATATGTCCATGTATGTAACATTCTGTGGTGCATTGTGTGTTGATATGTCCATGTATGTAACATTCTGTGGTGCATTGTGTGTTGATATGTCCATGTATACATGTAACCATCCGTTGTGCATTGATATATCTGCGTATGTAACATTCTGTGGTGCACTGTAGATTGATATACAGTCAAACCCCATTTACCCGGACGTTTTGGTTTCCCTTGAATATTGTCCGGATAGCAAGACATCAAACATCCAAAACGTGAAAATTACGTGAAAGCAAAAAATATTCACGTATGTCTATCAATAAATCAACAGTCAGTTGTAATAACAGTGAATCATCATAACATATAAGTGTACCGATAATACGTGGAAGGCGGAACGTAGGTTACCATTTGTCAACTTGTCTCGGACGTAATCGTGTAGCGTGTGGAGCTTCAGATGGTAAGTTAGATGAAAAACAAAAATCGATGACAAAAAGTTTCTATTTTGCCAATTGCATATTCTTTTGTTAATTTTAAATGCCCTAAAAACATACAACATAGTATCGAATTTATGCTGTCTGCAGAAAGTAAACTTCCGGACGGGATCACATGACTTGATCATGTGGCAGGCTATTTTTAACTTGCATCGCGACAGATAGCAAGGGTCGATTTATAAGTTTTATATACAGTACAATTAGTGTAGTTTCCCTTAATCCTACATAACATGTGTTTTCGTTACTGATGAGATGTTCTCACACGCGCCAAATCCTAATGAACTAGCCGAGTGACAGTCGTCACTAGTGTTTTGATGGCTAATTAATCAATTCACACCAAATGCCTTGTGATAGATTAAGTAATCACATAGTTGTGTGGTAAATGGTATTGACGTGACACATACACATACACATGCACGTTGCACAGATCTCTCCGTCCGGATAACTGGATCATTTTTCAATGGGAATGGTTTGAAAATTCGCCGTCCTGGTCCGGAAGCACGGGGTCCGGTTAAGTGAGTACAATTAATGAACGTAAGTTTCGTTTCACATAAAAAGGCGGGGTTTCCGGATATGTGGGGTTCGGGAAAACGGGGTTCGACTGTATCCATGTGTGTATTGTAATTCAAATTCCATACAAAATGACTGCGTGAACAATATTAGTATGTTCATTCTAAATACTACGTATGTAACACCTAAAGCAGAAAACACAACACAACACAATTCTAACATCAAGTATACAGTTTGAGGACTGCAGTGCTGCTTGTGCTTGCTGCTTCTTGTGAATTATTGTTGGGATGTGCTTCACATTTTCATAATTCACCTGCTTTGAGGCTTTTTCTTACTTGGTTCAGACCTACGAAGTCATCCTTTATTATTGTTCGCTGTTTTAAATAGTGGTGGTGTTTGGTCCTGTTTGCAAAGCTCAGGTCACAAATCAGTTGAAGTTAAGCACCATTGAGCTCGTACAGTCCTAGGATGGGTGACCGTGTTTGTCATCTTGACTCCAGAGAGTTGCTAGAATTTCAGCCCTGCCCCACAACGAAGCACACAATACATGTGATCTCACCTTAGGCAAGTGAGTTTGTTCAAAATTGCCTCTGTTCACCCAGCAGAAACTGGGTACCCGATGGAATAAGTCATGTGACTATAACCTTCCAGCTCCTAACAGGCAGCTTGGGTTACCCGGGGTAATAATATACCTGCTTTGACTGTTAGCGCTATAAGCATTTCCCTCGTGATGTAACCACTAACCATCTAGCGCCTAATAGCCTGCTTGAGTTAAATCGGAGTAATGATAATTAGATTTGATTGGGCGCTTCGAGCATGCATTGTGCATGGACCAATGTGCTTGATAAATGGACTATTATTATTATGTTTTACAGATTAAGATAGATATGCAGCAGAGAGGGTTCGGGTGATCCTGCCACAGTCAGGCCGGTAAGGCTCATCATCAGCTCAGGGCCCTCGCCCGCTCTACACAGCGAATGGGACTTCTCCCAGGAACTTTCCGGAGAATATGAAGGCTCCCCAACACTGCAGCCTTCTGCGTTGCCCAGATTGTCAGAAATGCAGTGCTCCCGGTGGAGAACCCGGGCACTCTCCTGATCTGTGCCAAGAGACCAGGAGGTACCAAACAAAGGGCACCGAGAACAATGGGAAGCCTGACGACAGTGTACTTGGGATGCAAGCGAGACATTTCAAAAGCGAGGTCCGCATATTTATCATGCTTTTCCTGAATCTTGCCAATTACATTGCTGTCAAAAGGGACAGAAAATTCAATGATTTGAATAATTTCATCGGTTTTATCAAAAAGGACAAGATCAGGTTTGTTGGCTGGAATTCGTCTCAGGCAGTATTCCTATTCCAGAGAAGTTTGAAAGCATCATTTTCCAGGACGCCCTGGACATGTTCAGGGTCGTACCATGGATGGACCTTGGGGTCAGAGCCACAGGCATGGCGGAGACGATAGTAAAAGCAGCGAGCCATACCATCATGTCTTTTAAGATATGCTGTTTGTGCCAAGGAAGGGCATCCACTGACAAGGTGTTGGACAGTGTCTGTAAATTGATTGCAAAGACGACATTTCATGTTGATATTTCATTATTATTATTATTACTCTTTATGTCACAGAAGCTGCTGTCAACTTTGAGACATGTCTGGACCCCCACCACCCTACCCAGGAGGCCCAGCCTACCCCATAGATAACAAGGGAGTTCCCCCTCCAGGTTGGTATACAGTCTTATTTCTGGACCCCCACCACCTTCTTACCCAGGAGGCCCAGCCTAGCCTGTAGATAACAAGGGAGTTCCCACTCCAGGTTGGTATACAGTCAATTTCTGGACCCCCACCACCTTACTCAGGAGGCCCAGTCTATACCGTAGACAACACTGGAGTTCCCCCTCCAGGTTGGTATACAGTCTTATTTCTGGACCCCCACCACCTTCTTACCCAGGAGGCCCAGCCTAGCCTGTAGATAACAAGGGAGTTCCCACTCCAGGTTGGTATACAGTCAATTTCTGGACCCCCACCACCTTACTCAGGAGGCCCAGTCTATACCGTAGACAACACTGGAGTTCCCCCTCCAGGTTGGTATACAGTCAATTTCTGGACCTCCACAACCCTACCCAGGAGGCCCAGTCTACCCCGTAGATAATAAGGGAGTTCCCCATCCAGGTAGGTATAGTCAATTTCTGGACCCCCACAACCCTACTCAGGAGGCACAGTCTACCCCGTAGATAACAAGGGAGCTCCCCCTCCAGGTTGGTATACAGTGAATTTCTGGACCTCCACAACCCTACCCAGGAGGCCCAGTCTACCCCGTAGATAACAAGGGAGTTCCCCCTCCAGGTAGGTACAGTCAATTTCTGGACCCCCACAACCCTACCCAGGAGGCCCAGTCTACCCTGTAGATAACAAGGGAGCTCCCCCTCCAGGATGGTATACAATTTCTGGACCCCCACCACTCTACCCAGGAGGCCCAGCGTACCCTGTAAACACCAGCTAGCACCAACACCTGGTGGCTGTAACGTCAACCGTTGGTTGGTCTCAGTGTTCATTTTCAAAGATTAAGTAGTGCAGTACGTGAGTTGAATTCAGTCTATGAAGTTTTCATTCTGATGTTTGTGTTTGAGAGAAACTGTTAAAACTATCCCTGATTAGATGTGTGTTTCTGCAACAAGTGTTATCATCTTAGTTATGGTTGTCCATATAAAATGTTGAACATTCAACTTATTTTTGTTTTTTATAGTGCAGTATCCCCCGCCTGGACCTCCACCCCCTGGATACCCAGGTAAGATTGTTAATATGTAGGTATCGCTTGTAACATGTGTAATTGTTTACTAAGTAATGCGTAGATATCGCTGGTAACGTGTAATTGGTTACTAGGTAATACAAAGATGTTGCTGGTAACGTGTAATTGGTTACTGGGTAATATGTAGATATCGCTGATAACATGTAATTGATTACTAGGTAATGCAAAGATATCGCTGGTAACATGTGTAATTGATTACTAGGTAATATGTAGATATCGCTGGTAACGTGTAATTGTTTACTAAGTAATATATAGATACCGCTGGTAGCATGTGTAATTGTTTACTGAGTAATATGTAGATATCACTTGCAACATGTAATTAATTACTAGGTAATACGTAGATATCGCTGGTAACATGTAATTGGTTAATGGTAATATGTAGATATCGCTTGTAACGTGTAATTGATTACTGGTAATATGTGGACATCGCTTGTAACATGTGTAATTGATTACTGGTAATATGTAGGTAGTACGTAGATATCGCTGGTAACGTGTGATTGGTTACTAGGTAATATGTAGATATCGCTGGTAACGTGTAATTTGTTACTGGTAATATGTAGATATCATTGGTAACGCGTAATTAATTACTAGGTAGTATGTAGACATCACTTGTAACGTGTAATTGATTACTGGTAATGTGTAGATATCGCTGGTAATATGTTTAATTTCTCTGGTATGATGTGGCATTGTTTACTTGATAATATGTAGGTATCGATGGTAACATTAATACTGATACTGCTGGTAACATCACTAATTACTTGGTAACATGTAGATATTGGTGGTACTGGTTACTGGTAATATGTAGATATTGCAGATGACGACAAAAGTTATTTGGTAAGATGTAGTTATTGCTGGTAACATCACTAATTACTTGGTAACATGTAGATATTGGTGGTAACATTACTTGTTAATTGGTAATATGTAGATATTGCGAATGACAACATTAGTTACTTGGTAAGATGTAGTTATTGCTGGTAACATCACTAATTACTTGCTAATGTGTAGATACTGCTGGTAACACTAATGATATGTGCATATATCATTGCTCCAAACTCCACTCACGAGGGGAATGCTTATAGCGCTAACAGTCAAAGCAGGTATATTGTTACCCCGGGTAACCCAAGCTGCCTGTTAGGAGCTGGAAGGTTATAGTCACATGACTCATTCCACCAGGTACCCATTTTCTGCTGGGTGAACAGAGGCAATTTTGAACAAACTCACTTGCCTAAGGTGAGACCACATGCATCATGTGCTTCGTTGTGGGGCAGGACCAAGTCCTAGAAACTCAGGTGTTAAGCATCGTTGCTTAACTTCACCTGATTGTGACCTGAGCTTTATGTACGTTGCCACACGCCACCACAACACTACACTACTGGTTACTTTGTAATATGTAGATATTGCTGTTAACATCACTGGTTAGTTAGTAAGATGGAGGGTTAGGGGCTAGGTTAGGGTATGTTAGAGATGTGATTGGTTACCATGGTACCAAGTAGATAAGATACTGATGGCACTGATGAACTGTTTTTTGCAGCACATCCTGGTTATCCCCAACAAACAGGTAGGTCAGCTGCTTCTCAGTTTACAGCATGTCCCCCACATCGGTACAAGACATGGACTCTGATGTACGATAAATGTATTCTTTATGACAGAACTGTGATGGTTTAAGTATGTGGTGTCCCTGGTACAGATTCCATTGTTTTCATCAAGCTTGATGGTGCTGTACCATGTATAGTAGACAGTCAACTTGTCTGACAGTCTACAGCCTCTTAGAAGTACTGTTAGGGTTAGTGTAAGCTGTAGATCAAGGGCTGTCACCAGCTTGATGGGGTTAATGTCAGTTGTAGATCAAGGACTGTCACAAGCCTGTGGAGGTTAGTGTCAGTTGTAGATCAAGGACTGTCACAAGCTTGTGGAGGTTAATGTCAGTTGTAGATCAAGGGCTGTCACAAGCCTGTGGAGGTTAATGTCAGTTGTAGATCAAGGGCTGTCACAAGCCTGTGGAGGTTAGTGTCAGTTGTAGATCAAGGGCTGTCACAAGCTTGTGGAGGTTAGTGTCAGTTGTAGATCAAGGACTGTCACAAGCTTGTGGAGGTTAATCTCAGTTGTAGATCAAGGACTGTCACAAGCTTGTGGAAGTTAATGTCAGTTGTAGATCAAGGGCTGTCACAAGCTTGTGGAGGTTAGGGTCAGTTGTGGGGCGGTGGGGTAGTCTAGTGGTTAAAGCGTTCGCTCGTCACGCTGAAGACCCTGGTTCGATTCCCCACATGGGTACAATGTGTGAGGCCCATTTTCTGGTGTCCCCGCCGTGATATCGCTGGAATATTGCTAAAAGCGGCGTAAAACCAAACTCACTCACTCACTTACCCCAGGGTCAGTTGTAGATAAAGGACTGTCACCAGTCTGATGGGGTTAATGTCAGTTATAGAACAAGGACTGTCACCAGCCTGTGGTTAATGTCAGTTGTAGATCAGTATGGGTGTAGCATTAGTGGAAAATGTGACTAAGTGTGTTTGTAGAAGCACTTATCTTACTGTTGCCGTGACGATATGCTATTATGTACTTATGCTAATGAAGAAATAATTGGACAATTACAGGTCAACCCTATGGAGTACCAGGTTGGTTTTAACTGCATGTGTCATCACTTACAGTCTCTATGTTCAAGTGTATTTTTGCATATGCCCATTGTGTTTTTGTTAGTCTGCACTATAATGTGTTACCGATTAACAGAATCCTCGTATTTGAGTGCAAAGTGTTGACTCCCTTGCATCCAGTGTGCATCTAGCTGTAGTTTTGCTGTAAGCTTTGCTCTGTACTTCGTACTAGCACAGTAGTATGTGCATCATCTCGTCACTTTAAGAGTGTGCCCATGTTAGTACTGTTTTCATCTTACTTCCAAAACATTCAGTGAGGTTCCCAGTGTTGAATCACTTCAGATTGCAGAGTTCTAGGACCCACTGATTCCCCTTAGTGTATGGCATTTTCTGGGACCTCCAGATAAACCTCTGTATCTGACAGTGTTCAAGGATACCTGGATACCCCTCAGAATCTGGCAGTGTTCCAGGATCTGTGGACATCCCTCAGTTTCTGGCAGTGTTCCAGGACCTTCAAATACCCCTCAGTATCTGGCATTGTTCCAGGACTTTCAAATACCCCTCAGTATCTGGCAGTGTTCCAGGATCTGTTTACATCCCTCAGTATCTGGCAGTGTTCCAAGATCCCCAGATTCCCTCAGTCTCTGTCACTCTGACCAATCTCACCCCAGCCCACTGTCAGTGTTAATGGATACAAAGTTAAGAAGGTATGGATGCTAGTTTGTTTTGAGAAACATTACTTTTCAAACTATGTTCTTACACCATAATTCATCAAGTGAAATGATACACCAGCATCATGTTCCTCAAATACAGAAGGTTGCTACCATATCTTTTCAACTATGTGCATCCGTTATGACAGACAAATTTAAGCCTCCTCATCTAAACCTGAAAATTTGCATGATGCTCCATATTTGGTTACAGAAAGCAGTAGTTTAGAGGGTCTGAGTAAGTATCAAGAAAATACTTTGGTGACCTTTGAAGTATGTACACTACCACTTGACCTCAGAAAACATGTAGTGTTCATATAGTACCCTCTTTGGTATTTTAAAAATAAAACTTAAGGACACTTATGATGGCAAATATGGTATGCAGGTGTCTATTTTGTTACTTGATTTTATCTAACCATCTACCAATTCAGTGGAATGAGTAATGCACTCAACCAGTCTACTGGCTTGTGCTATGTAAGTCATTGAAACCACTGTTTCTGTGTACCTGGCATACAGTGTGACATGTAGATACTTGTCTCCATAAAATGCCCATCTCTGTTTGAGCCAGCTGAAGCCTAGTTTGAAACTCACTCTCTGCACCCTGAACCACTCACTCATAGTTTTCGACTACTGGTAGGCATTTCACTCACTGAATATGTAGCGATGGCTGTTCAGACATTATAATTTCAACAAGCATAATTGCCTGCATATCTGTAGATGGCTCATGACTGAAAGAAGCATGACTCACGTCTTTAGCATCCCACCAAACCCACAGATCATTGCCTGCATATCTGTAGACGGCTCATGGCTGAAAGAAGCATGACTCATGTCTTTAGCATCCCACCAAACCCACAGATCATTGCCTGCATATCTGTAGATGGCTCATGGCTGAAAGAAGCATGACTCACGTCTTTAGCATCCCACCAAACCCACAGATCATTGCCTGCATATCTGTAGATGGCTCATGGCTGAAAGAAGCATGACTCGCATCTTTAGCATCCCACCAAACCCACAGATCAATGCCTGCATATCTGTAGATGGCTCATGGCTGAAAGAAGCATGACTCACGTCTTTAGCATCCCACCAAACCCACAGATCATTGCCTGCATATCTGTAGATAGCCCATGGCTGAAAGAAGCATGACTCATGTCTTTAGCATACCACAAATCACCAATGTCCTTCATGTTCCTTGAATTCACAGCTTCTAAGAGCCCACCAGTCATATGCCTGTATGGATGAGTCTATCTCAGTGTTGTAGAAATGCTGTATATTACTGTCAATTTTCAGAACCTATTCAGTTTATCTGGTACATCCAAAACAGGAAATAACTTAGTTGACAGTTTTTGGACTGTAATTGTATTCCCAGTTGTTAATAACTTGTGAATGATGTTTCTTCCTGCCACACAGAGGTTAACAGGGGTGACAGGAGTGATCATAGTGAAACATTATCTCAAGCCTTTTAGTGATGTTTTATGTGGTGTATTTTTTGTTTACATTATCGGTAGTGTTTCATATATTTAACTGTTTTTATACTGGCGATGTCTTCTTTCCTGTTTAATTTGTACACATTGGTGAAGGGTTTCTGAATCTTAGCCAACTTTCTAGCATTTTGTTTTAATATTCAATGGTAAGCTGATGTGTACACCTGGCATGGGGACACAATGTGACCTTGAATATTTAGGATGTCACCAGGCATCTTCTGATGTACCCTGCCATGTTTAGATTACTGTAGAATACCTACCTGCACTGAGGTTTCATTGTGTCCATACCTCCCCATTGATTCTCGAATGCCTACCTGTACTGAGGCTTCCAGTAAGACTCTTCATGTCCATACCTCCTGTTCATACAGATTACAGGAGGGGTCAGTCAGGTGACTTTCAGCTGAAGCTGACAATCTAGAGAACTCTAGCCAAGCATCTAATTTGACATGCATATCAGTTTTCAGAATTTAGTTGCCATTTTGATGGTACTTTTACTCTTAGATAGAAACAGTCTTACTTGTTGTGGTGTCATCAACAAGGTGGCTGCAGAAATCTTGAAATAATCCAGATATCTCTGAAATAGTCTCTGCCTTCCTTCCCAAAAGACTTCCATGTGTGAATAGATACGGAGTGAGTGAGTTTGTGTGTCTGTGCATGAATGGGCCTTTCCATTCAAGGAAATATTTTAGCTAGCTGACCAAAGTATCATGTTACTAAATACTGTGACCTTTGTTTCCAGGCCAGCCGATGTATGGTCAAGGTACTGTTGTCCCAACACTAACCATAGTCCACCAACACTCACCCTGGCTCTCAGACACTCAGCCTATAGCATGGGGCTTCCACACACACACTAATCTACTTTGAAAATTATTTGCTTGTTTTGGTTAAGTATTTTGGAGATTAATTTATGTGCCATGACAACATCTTAAAGAACGTGTCATTGTGCCTCTACATTTACTGATATCTTCTTCCCTAACTTCTTGAACTGCTGTGGAAACAGTGTAAAGACATTTTAGACCATCAGGTGCTTGTATGGTGGTGTGTACCTATGCTATCTGCTCACACGTAGAGTTGTCACAAGTCTGCATGTTAGCTGTATTCTAGAAACTTGTGTTTTGACAAATGATACCTTCTGGAAACAGGGAGGGACACAAGCTAAACCTTTTCAGCTCTACTTGTTGGTCCTGAGCACAGGTAAGGTCCAGGTCCCCCTGTGTATTGACTGGTGTAACTAACAGTGGCTTTCTAGTTGCATGTCAGTTGCAGTCAGCTACTTAAGACAGGGAGCCAAAACATGCACAGAGTTGAACAGTTGCTTCCAGTCGAAATTAAGATAGATGTCTACATGTCCAATACATGTATATGCTAAAGCATTTTATTTCCTCTTTATTGGATTGCCAAGATAGAGATTCATACAGGAAAATGTGAGCTTACTGCACAATTTTCACCATAGGTTTTTGGACATTGTGTCATGCGTTAGTCACGTCACATTGCCTATCATCTTGCCTATCATCGTCATCTGGTCATGAGTGAGTGAATATGGTTTTACTCTGCACTTAACAATATTTCGGCAATATCAGCCGGGGACACCACAGATGAGCATCGCTCATTGTACCTATATGGGAGTGGAACTGTAACGTGACCATCTGGTCATGAGGTGTGCGATGCTAACCTGCTGATGTTGGATGGGGAAACATGATCCATGAGGGCATACATTTGGAGACACTCAGACATGCAACTTCTTTAGGGAAGAACTTGCATGGTTTGCTGAATATAACCAAGAAGTTGATATCCATAATATTAGTAGCTCTACTTGCTGGTATTTGTTTACCTCAATCATTGGATTGGAATGTCATATCATATTATCAATGTGAACTCCCTCGGCAGTATACAAGTCTTGCTGCCAATAGGTGCACTGAGTTTATTGTGGCTCTACCATTCTAAGGATCTATCATTTCACAGCTGTGTGAACCGGGACACATAGTCACAGTACTTTGTCCAAGTGTATGGCATGTTGCTGTACCTGCAACTTGGTGTTCGCACTCAGTTATGTGGCCACCATCTGGTCATATACCAACAGATTTGTGATTACCTTTAAGTGCACAGGGATGTGTACTGTACGCTAGGGTTTGAAACAACATGGAAAGTGTCTGCACACAAAGTCAACTGCCAGTCACAGGTGGGCTCAATCCCGACACCTCAACCTCATTGGATCACTAGCCTGGTGCTAAAGTCAACTTGCTCACTGCGCCCCTAGTGTCTCAGTGAACTTGTAACGATGAAAGATGTAATTGTATATACACGTCATTTGTTCCTCTGCACTGTGGTATGACTGTTGTTCTGTTCTGTTCCAGTGTGTTTGTTCTGTAGCTTGTTCTGTTGTGGACATCCTACAGCTTGTTCTGTTGTGGACATCCTACAACTTGTTCTGTTGTGGACATCCTACAACTTGTTCTGTTGTGGACATCCTACAACTTGTTCTGTTGTGGACATCCTACAGCTTGTTCTGTTGTGGACATCCTACAACTTGTTCTGTTGTGGACATCCTACAGCTTGTTCTGTTGTGGACATCCTACAACTTGTTCTGTTGTGGACATCCTACAGCTTGTTCTGTTGTGGACATCCTGCAACTTGTTCTGTTGTGGGCAAACTGTAGCTTGTTCTGTTGTGGACATCCTACAGCTTGTTCTGTTGTGGACATCCTACAACTTGTTCTGTTGTGGACATCCTACAGCTTGTTCTGTTGTGGACATCCTACAACTTGTTCTGTTGTGGGCAAACTGTAGCTTGTTCTGTTGTGGACATCCTACAGTTTGTTCTGTTGTGGACATCCTACAGTTTGTTCTGTTGTGGACATCCTACAGCTTGTTCTGTTGTGGACATCCTACAGCTTGTTCTGTTGTGGACATCCTACAGTTTGTTCTGTTGTGGACATCCCACAGTTTATTCTGTTGTGGGCAAACTGTAGCTTGTTCTGCTGTAGACATCCTACAGCTTGTTCTGTTGTGGACATCCCACAGTTTATTCTGTTGTGGGCAAACTGTAGCTTGTTCTGCTGTAGACATCCTACAGCTTGTTCTGTTGTGGACATCCCACAGTTTATTCTGTTGTGGGCAAACTGTAGCTTGTTCTGCTGTAGACATCCTACAACTTGTTCTGTTGTGGACATCCTACAGCTTGTTCTGTTGTGGACATACTACAGCTTGTTCTGTTGTGGACATCCTACAGCTTGTTCTGTTGTGGACATCCTACAGCTTGTTCTGTTGTGGACATCCCACAGTTTATTCTGTTGTGGGCAAACTGTAGCTTGTTCTGCTGTAGACATCCTACAGCTTGTTCTGTTGTGGACATCCCACAGTTTATTCTGTTGTGGGCAAACTGTAGCTTGTTCTGCTGTAGACATCCTACTGCTTGTTCTGTTGAGGACATCGTACAGCTTGTTCTGTTATGGACAACCTGTAGCTTGTTCTGTTGAGAACGTCGTACAGCTTGTTCTGTTGAGGACATCCTGTAACTTGTTCTGTTGTGGACAACAAGCAGCTTGTTCTGTTGTGGACATTTTACAGCTTGTTCTCTTATGGAGAACATCCTACTGCTTGTTCTGTTGAGGACAAAGTACAGCTTGTTCTCTTAAGGACATCCTACAGCTTGTTATGTTGAGGACAACCTGTAGCTTGTTCTGTTGTGGACAACTTACAGCTTGTTCTGTTGAGAACACCACACAGCTTGTTCTGTTGTAGACATACTGTAACTTGTTCTGTTGTGAACAACCTGCAGCTTGTTCTGTTGTGGACAAGCTGTATCTTGTTCTGTTGTGGACATCCTACAACTTGTTCTGTTGTGGACATCCTACAACTTGTTCTGTTGTGGACATCCTACAACTTGTTCTGTTGTGGACATCCTACAGTTTGTTCTGTTGTGGAGATCCTACAACTTGTTCTGTTGTGGACATCCTACAACTTGTTCTGTTGTGGACATCCTACAACTTGTTCTGTTGTGGACATCCTACAGCTTGTTCTGTTGTGGACATCCTACAGCTTGTTCTGTTGTGGACATCCTACAACTTGTTCTGTTGTGGACATCCTACAGTTTGTTCTGTTGTGGACATCCTACAGCTTGTTCTGTTGTGGACATCCTACAGCTTGTTCTGTTGTGGACATCCTACAGCTTGTTCTGTTGTGGACATCCTACAGCTTGTTCTGTTGTGGACATCCTACAGCTTGTTCTGTTGTGGACATCCTACAGCTTGTTCTGTTGTGGACATCCTACAACTTGTTCTGTTGTGGACATCCTACAGCTTGTTCTGTTGTGGACATCCTACAGCTTGTTCTGTTGTGGACATCCTACAACTTGTTCTGTTGTGGACATCCTACAGCTTGTTCTGTTGTGGACATCCTACAGCTTGTTCTGTTGTGGACATCCTACAGCTTGTTCTGTTGTGGACATCCTACAACTTGTTCTGTTGTGGACATCCTACAGCTTGTTCTGTTGTGGACATCCTACAGTTTGTTCTGTTGTGGACATCCTACAGTTTGTTCTGTTGTGGACATCCTACAGCTTGTTCTGTTGTGGACATCCTACAGCTTGTTCTGTTGTGGACATCCTACAGCTTGTTCTGTTGTGGACATCCTACAACTTGTTCTGTTGTGGACATCCTACAGCTTGTTCTGTTGTGGACATCCTACAGCTTGTTCTGTTGTGGACATCCTACAACTTGTTCTGTTGTGGACATCCTACAACTTGTTCTGTTGTGGACATCCTACAACTTGTTCTGTTGTGGACATTCTACAGTTTGTTCTGTTGTGGACATCCTACAACTTGTTCTGTTGTGGGCAAACTGTAGCTTGTTCTGCTGTAGACATCCTACAGCTTGTTCTGTTGTGGACATCCCACAGTTTATTCTGTTGTGGGCAAACTGTAGCTTGTTCTGCTGTAGACATCCTACAACTTGTACTGTTGTGGACATCCTACAGCTTGTTCTGTTGTGGACATCCTACAGCTTGTTCTGTTGTGGACATCCCACAGTTTATTCTGTTGTGGGCAAACTGTAGCTTGTTCTCCTGTAGACATCCTACAACTTGTTCTGTTGTGGACATCCCACAGTTTATTCTGTTGTGGGCAAACTGTAGCTTGTTCTGCTGTAGACATCCTACAGCTTGTTCTGTTGTGGACATACCACAGTTTATTCTGTTGTGGGCAAACTGTAGCTTGTTCTGCTGTAGACATCCTACAACTTGTTCTGTTGTGGACATCCTACAGCTTGTTCTGTTGTGGACATACTACAGCTTGTTCTGTTGTGGACATCCTACAGCTTGTTCTGTTGTGGACATCCTACAGCTTGTTCTGTTGTGGACATCCCACAGTTTATTCTGTTGTGGGCAAACTGTAGCTTGTTCTGCTGTAGACATCCTACAGCTTGTTCTGTTGTGGACATCCCACAGTTTATTCTGTTGTGGGCAAACTGTAGCTTGTTCTGCTGTAGACATCCTACTGCTTGTTCTGTTGAGGACATCGTACAGCTTGTTCTGTTATGGACAACCTGTACCTTGTTCTGTTGAGAACGTCGTACAGCTTGTTCTGTTGAGGACATCCTGTAACTTGTTCTGTTGTGGACAACAAGCAGCTTGTTCTGTTGTGGACATTTTACAGCTTGTTCTCTTATGGAGAACATCCTACTGCTTGTTCTGTTGAGGACAAAGTACAGCTTGTTCTCTTAAGGACATCCTACAGCTTGTTATGTTGAGGACAACCTGTAGCTTGTTCTGTTGTGGACAACTTACAGCTTGTTCTGTTGAGAACACCACACAGCTTGTTCTGTTGTAGACATACTGTAACTTGTTCTGTTGTGAACAACCTGCAGCTTGTTCTGTTGTGGACAAGCTGTATCTTGTTCTGTTGTGGACATCCTACAACTTGTTCTGTTGTGGACATCCTACAACTTGTTCTGTTGTGGACATCCAACAACTTGTTCTGTTGTGGACATCCTACAGTTTGTTCTGTTGTGGAGATCCTACAACTTGTTCTGTTGTGGACATCCTACAACTTGTTCTGTTGTGGACATCCTACAACTTTTTCTGTTGTGGACATCCTACAGCTTGTTCTGTTGTGGACATCCTACAGTTTATTCTGTTGTGGACATCCTACAACTTGTTCTGTTGTGGACATCCTACAGTTTGTTCTGTTGTGGACATCCTACAACTTGTTCTGTTGTGGACATCCTACAGCTTGTTCTGTTGTGGACATCCTACAGCTTGTTCTGTTGTGGACATCCTACAGTTTGTTCTGTTGTGGACATCCTACAACTTGTTCTGTTGTGGACATCCTGCAACTTGTTCTGTTGTGGACATCCTACAGTTTATTCTGTTGTGGGCAAACTGTAGCTTGTTCTGCTGTAGACATCCTACAACTTGTTCTGTTGTGGACATCCTACAGCTTGTTCTGTTGTGGACATCCTACAGCTTGTTCTGTTGTGGACATCCTACAGCTTGTTCTGTTGTGGACATCCTACAGCTTGTTCTGTTGTGGACATCCCACAGTTTATTCTGTTGTGGGCAAACTGTAGCTTGTTCTGCTGTAGACATCCTACAGCTTGTTCTGTTGTGGACATCCCACAGTTTATTCTGTTGTGGGCAAACTGTAGCTTGTTCTGCTGTAGACATCCTACTGCTTGTTCTGTTGAGGACATCGTACAGCTTGTTCTGTTATGGACAACCTGTAGCTTGTTCTGTTGAGAACGTCGTACAGCTTGTTCTGTTGAGGACATCCTGTAACTTGTTCTGTTGTGGACAACAAGCAGCTTGTTCTGTTGTGGACATTTTACAGCTTGTTCTCTTATGGAGAACATCCTACTGCTTGTTCTGTTGAGGACAAAGTACAGCTTGTTCTCTTAAGGACATCCTACAGCTTGTTATGTTGAGGACAACCTGTAGCTTGTTCTGTTGTGGACAACTTACAGCTTGTTCTGTTGAGAACACCACACAGCTTGTTCTGTTGTAGACATACTGTAACTTGTTCTGTTGTGAAGAACCTGCAGCTTGTTCTGTTGTGGACAAGCTGTATCTTGTTCTGTTGTGGACATCCTACAACTTGTTCTGTTGTGGACATCCTACAACTTGTTCTGTTGTGGACATCCTACAACTTGTTCTGTTGTGGACATCCTACAGTTTGTTCTGTTGTGGACATCCTACAACTTGTTCTGTTGTGGACATCCTACAACTTGTTCTGTTGTGGACATCCTACAACTTGTTCTGTTGTGGACATCCTACAGCTTGTTCTGTTGTGGACATCCTACAGCTTGTTCTGTTGTGGACATCCTACAGCTTGTTCTGTTGTGGACATCCCACAGTTTATTCTGTTGTGGGCAAACTGTAGCTTGTTCTGTTGTAGACATCCTACAGCTTGTTCTGTTGTGGACATCCCACAGTTTATTCTGTTGTGGGCAAACTGTAGCTTGTTCTGCTGTAGACATCCTACTGCTTGTTCTGTTGAGGACATCGTACAGCTTGTTCTGTTATGGAC
This sequence comes from Haliotis asinina, assembly GCF_037392515.1. Taxonomy (NCBI): domain Eukaryota; kingdom Metazoa; phylum Mollusca; class Gastropoda; order Lepetellida; family Haliotidae; genus Haliotis; species Haliotis asinina. Next base: position 78,012,889 of record NC_090284.1, on the reverse strand, counting down.
AACCTGTAGCTTGTTCTGTTGAGAACGTCGTACAGCTTGTTCTGTTGAGGACATCCTGTAACTTGTTCTGTTGTGGACAACAAGCAGCTTGTTCTGTTGTGGACATTTTACAGCTTGTTCTCTTATGGAGAACATCCTACTGCTTGTTCTGTTGAGGACAAAGTACAGCTTGTTCTCTTAAGGACATCCTACAGCTTGTTATGTTGAGGACAACCTGTAGCTTGTTCTGTTGTGGACAACTTACAGCTTGTTCTGTTGAGAACACCACACAGCTTGTTCTGTTGTAGACATACTGTAACTTGTTCTGTTGTGAACAACCTGCAGCTTGTTCTGTTGTGGACAAGCTGTATCTTGTTCTGTTGTGGACATCCTACAACTTGTTCTGTTGTGGACATCCTACAACTTGTTCTGTTGTGGACATCCTACAACTTGTTCTGTTGTGGACATCCTACAGTTTGTTCTGTTGTGGAGATCCTACAACTTGTTCTGTTGTGGACATCCTACAACTTGTTCTGTTGTGGACATCCTACAGCTTGTTCTGTTGTGGACATCCTACAACTTGTTCTGTTGTGGACATCCTACAGTTTGTTCTGTTGTGGACATCCTACAACTTGTTCTGTTGTGGACATCCTACAGCTTGTTCTGTTGTGGACATCCTACAGCTTGTTCTGTTGTGGACATCCTACAGTTTGTTCTGTTGTGGACATCCTACAACTTGTTCTGTTGTGGACATCCTACAACTTGTTCTGTTGTGGACATCCTACAGCTTGTTCTGTTGTGGACATCCTACAACTTGTTCTGTTGTGGACATCCTACAGCTTGTTCTGTTGTGGACATCCTACAGCTTGTTCTGTTGTGGACATCCTACAACTTGTTCTGTTGTGGACATCCTACAGCTTGTTCTGTTGTGGACATCCTACAACTTGTTCTGTTGTGGACATCCTACAACTTGTTCTGTTGTGGACATCCTACAGCTTGTTCTGTTGTGGACATCCTACAACTTGTTCTGTTGTGGACATCCTACAGCTTGTTCTGTTGTGGACATCCTACAGTTTGTTCTGTTGTGGACATCCTACAACTTGTTCTGTTGTGGACATCCTACAACTTGTTCTGTTGTGGGGAAACTGTAGCTTGTTCTGCTGTAGACATCCTACAACTTGTTCTGTTGTGGACATCCTACAGCTTGTTCTGTTGTGGACATCCTACAGCTTGTTCTGTTGTGGACATCCTACAGCTTGTTCTGTTGTGGACATCCTACAGCTTGTTCTGTTGTGGACATCCCACAGTTTATTCTGTTGTGGGCAAACTGTAGCTTGTTCTGCTGTAGACATCCTACAGCTTGTTCTGTTGTGGACATCCCACAGTTTATTCTGTTGTGTGCAAACTGTAGCTTGTTCTGCTGTAGACATCCTACTGCTTGTTCTGTTGAGGACATCGTACAGCTTGTTCTGTTATGGACAACCTGTAGCTTGTTCTGTTGAGAACGTCGTACAGCTTGTTCTGTTGAGGACATCCTGTAACTTGTTCTGTTGTGGACAACAAGCAGCTTGTTCTGTTGTGGACATTTTACAGCTTGTTCTCTTATGGAGAACATCCTACTGCTTGTTCTGTTGAGGACAAAGTACAGCTTGTTCTCTTAAGGACATCCTACAGCTTGTTATGTTGAGGACAACCTGTAGCTTGTTCTGTTGTGGACAACTTACAGCTTGTTCTGTTGTGGACATCCCACAGTTTATTCTGTTGTGTGCAAACTGTAGCTTGTTCTGCTGTAGACATCCTACTGCTTGTTCTGTTGAGGACATCGTACAGCTTGTTCTGTTATGGACAACCTGTAGCTTGTTCTGTTGAGAACGTCGTACAGCTTGTTCTGTTGAGGACATCCTGTAACTTGTTCTGTTGTGGACAACAAGCAGCTTGTTCTGTTGTGGACATTTTACAGCTTGTTCTGTTATGGACAACCTGTAGCTTGTTCTGTTGAGAACACCACACAGCTTGTTCTGTTGTAGACATACTGTAACTTGTTCTGTTGTGAACAACCTGCAGCTTGTTCTGTTGTGGACAAGCTGTATCTTGTTCTGTTGTGGACATCCTACAACTTGTTCTGTTGTGGACATCCTACAACTTGTTCTGTTGTGGACATCCTACAACTTGTTCTGTTGTGGACATCCTACAGTTTGTTCTGTTGTGGAGATCCTACAACTTGTTCTGTTGTGGACATCCTACAACTTGTTCTGTTGTGGACATCCTACAGCTTGTTCTGTTGTGGACATCCTACAGCTTGTTCTGTTGTGGACATCCCACAGTTTATTCTGTTGTGGGCAAACTGTAGCTTGTTCTGCTGTAGACATCCTACTGCTTGTTCTGTTGAGGACATCGTACAGCTTGTTCTGTTATGGACAACCTGTAGCTTGTTCTGTTGAGAACGTCGTACAGCTTGTTCTGTTGAGGACATCCTGTAACTTGTTCTGTTGTGGACAACAAGCAGCTTGTTCTGTTGTGGACATTTTACAGCTTGTTCTCTTATGGAGAACATCCTACTGCTTGTTCTGTTGAGGACAAAGTACAGCTTGTTCTCTTAAGGACATCCTACAGCTTGTTATGTTGAGGACAACCTGTAGCTTGTTCTGTTGTGGACAACTTACAGCTTGTTCTGTTGAGAACACCACACAGCTTGTTCTGTTGTAGACATACTGTAACTTGTTCTGTTGTGAACAACCTGCAGCTTGTTCTGTTGTGGACAAGCTGTATCTTGTTCTGTTGTGGACATCCTACAACTTGTTCTGTTGTGGACATCCTACAACTTGTTCTGTTGTGGACATCCTACAACTTGTTCTGTTGTGGACATCCTACAACTTGTTCTGTTGTGGACATCCTACAGTTTGTTCTGTTGTGGAGATCCTACAGCTTGTTCTGTTGTGGACATCCTACAACTTGTTCTGTTGTGGACATCCTACAGTTTGTTCTGTTGTGGACATCCTACAACTTGTTCTGTTGTGGACATCCTACAGCTTGTTCTGTTGTGGACATCCTACAGCTTGTTCTGTTGTGGACATCCTACAGTTTGTTCTGTTGTGGACATCCTACAACTTGTTCTGTTGTGGACATCCTACAACTTGTTCTGTTGTGGACATCCTACAGCTTGTTCTGTTGTGGACATCCTACAACTTGTTCTGTTGTGGACATCCTACAGCTTGTTCTGTTGTGGACATCCTACAGCTTGTTCTGTTGTGGACATCCTACAACTTGTTCTGTTGTGGACATCCTACAGCTTGTTCTGTTGTGGACATCCTACAACTTGTTCTGTTGTGGACATCCTACAGCTTGTTCTGTTGTGGACATCCTACAGCTTGTTCTGTTGTGGACATCCTACAGTTTGTTCTGTTGTGGACATCCTACAGCTTGTTCTGTTGTGGACATCCTACAACTTGTTCTGTTGTGGACATCCTACAACTTGTTCTGTTGTGGACATCCTACAGCTTGTTCTGTTGTGGACATCCTACAGCTTGTTCTGTTGTGGACATCCTACAGTTTGTTCTGTTGTGGACATCCTACAACTTGTTCTGTTGTGGACATCCTACAACTTGTTCTGTTGTGGACATCCTACAACTTGTTCTGTTGTGGACATCCTACAACTTGTTCTGTTGTGGACATCCTACAGCTTGTTCTGTTGTGGACATCCTACAGCTTGTTCTGTTGTGGACATCCTACAGTTTGTTCTGTTGTGGACATCCTACAACTTGTTCTGTTGTGGACATCCTACAGCTTGTTCTGTTGTGGAGATCCTACAACTTGTTCTGTTGTGGACATCCGACAGCTTGTTCTGTTGTGGACATCCTACAGCTTGTTCTGTTGTGGACATCCTACAACTTGTTCTGTTGTGGACATCCTACAGCTTGTTCTGTTGTGGACATCCTACACCTTGTTCTGTTGTGGACATCCTACAACTTGTTCTGTTGTGGACATCCTACAGCTTGTTCTGTTGTGGACATCCTACAACTTGTTCTGTTGTGGACATCCTACAGCTTGTTCTGTTGTGGACATCCTACAGCTTGTTCTGTTGTGGACATCCTACAGCTTGTTCTGTTGTGGACATCCCACAGTTTATTCTGTTGTGGGCAAACTGTAGCTTGTTCTGCTGTAGACATCCTACAGCTTGTTCTGTTGTGGAGATCCCACAGTTTATTCTGTTGTGGGCAAACTGTAGCTTGTTCTGCTGTAGACATCCTACTGCTTGTTCTGTTGAGGACATCGTACAGCTTGTTCTGTTATGGACAACCTGTAGCTTGTTCTGTTGAGAACGTCGTACAGCTTGTTCTGTTGAGGACATCCTGTAACTTGTTCTGTTGTGGACAACAAGCAGCTTGTTCTGTTGTGGACATTTTACAGCTTGTTCTCTTATGGAGAACATCCTACTGCTTGTTCTGTTGAGGACATCCTACAGTTTGGTCTGTTGTTGGCAGACTGGAGCTTGTTCTGTTGTGGACATCGTACAGCTTGTTCTGTTGAGGGCATTGTGCAGATTGTTCTGTTGAGGACATTCTACAGCTTTTTCTCTTGTGGACAACCTTTAGCTTGTTCTGTTGTGGACAACCTACAGCTTGTTCTGTTGAGGACATCGTACAGCTTGTTCTGTCGTGGACAATCTGTAGCTTGTTCTGTTGTGGACAACCTGTATCTTGTTCTGTTGAGGATATCCTACAACTTGTTCTGTTGTGGACATCCTGCAGCTTGTTCTGTTTTGGACATCCTGTAGATTGTCTTGCAAGTGTTTTTACATTCTATAGAGTGGTGTATCTGAAGTATGTATTTCATGTTGTCAGCTCTTGCCTCGACTCCCAATATATTTTTGAAAGGGGTACTTAGTGTTAACACCATTTCAATATCTTGGTGGTGGGATACTATCAATTTTTGTGTTGTACCATCATGCATGCCCACAGAACATTAAATGTATATAGCAACTGTTTATGGCTAGGTTTATGCTTAGTTTTCACATTAACATTTGTAATTCCTGAATGTTTTGTTTCTGAAGTCCAGATTACTTCAAGTCTGTGCTGCTTAATAATCATTTTAATCAAGTTGACATTTTGTGATGTGCATTAATCAGTTTGCAGCAGTATGGTATTGTGTAAATATTGTGAAGTCATCCTTGATTTGTCGATTTGTGGTGATTCCATTTCTTTTTAATCCTTGTGCTTCATTGTGTTAAAATTTCAGGTTGCCATGGTTACAGTCAGCCAGGTGTGTAAGGAAGACGTCTGACAGTTTATTTGTCATTGATTGTTAACTTTGTTTTCACCCCTTCATGTTTGTGGTCACCAGAAGTGATTTGTTGGCTACTTCTATTCACTTGTCTTGATAACAGTATCTTTGGGCTGGTTGTGCCGTTTACATGTTTGGTATGACTGTTCAAGTAGTTGACTCACTTGATGAATCAGAAGTTGGTGACTAAAACATTAATTATACAACTTTATGGATGACATTTTCTTATTTATTGCCTGAAAATGTTATAAGAACCTACATAAAAATGTCACTCTCTGCAATAAATAAGAGGTTAAATTCAGTATAATTCGCTTAAGTGGCTTGCTCACATAGAAATGTGTCAGATTTAATGTTTATTCAAATCATTGATTTACTGGAAATGTTCTGTGCTATTTGATCTTTCATTGGTTTTGTGCAATTCCTGGATTAGAGAATTTTTTATTAGTATTTTATACAGATTGATTGAATTTCTGCCATTTAGAACACTATACTTGAATGTGACACCTTTAACCAATGTTTTAACGAACTCATCATACACAAACATTATGATTCATTATGATATCACTTTGTAAATCTAGATGTTGTTTTCCTCCAATGTTATGGTTTTTAGGTGTTACAGGTATTTTGGGTTTTCCTTCCCTGACACTATATCGCTCACAGTCATGACCTCAAAACATGATATTAATATGAATACTGGATCTGTGCAACCATTCTCATGCTGCTAAAGGACAGTGTCAGTAAGCTGGAGAAAACACTGTGTGATGTATGCTCACTCTCACAGATTGTGTCCCCATGTTGCATGTAATCTAAATTCCCTCATCTGGTCATGTGACCTGGTGGGCAACAACCTATATCTGGTGACCTTGACCCATATCCAGTAAGCGTGACCTGCTGCTCAAGACACTACTCATGCCGTTATCTTGAACCCTGTACTTTTTGTTGAGGTACATTCGAAAATAAGGATTTAGTTTGCCCAGTCTTTGTGGGTGTTGTGTGAAGATAGGTGTTATTCCAACATTTGTGCACTTGTTTGTTTGGTTCATATAGGGGCACTCAGTCACCAATTGCAATTTGTGGTAAACAGCTGAATATTCGACATAACATTTTACTATCTTGAATGAATTTGGGTTTTAGACTTGATTCCAGATATTTACCTGTCTTATCTTACCACTCTTGCAACACAGGTCTGTTATAATTGCCTCGTCTGGCCATGTGACCAAGAGGAAGCCATGTTAAGCTGATCATTGTCATTATCTTTAACGTTTTGTCAATTGATTCTGGTTATTACAAACAAAATCATTATTTTTCCTAATAGAGCATGTAGTAACAAGCTTTCATTGTTTTTCTTTAATGTTTTCATTTACAAAATATGAACCATTTTGAGTATACTTTCATTTTAGCATATCTGTTAATTGCAGTATCTGTCATGTGATTGGGAAATATTTATTATCATAATACGTATCGTGAATATTGATGCAGACACAAATACTAAAGGCATTTGAACTTGTCCGTGTGAAACCTTGACTGGACAATGTTGTAAAATGTTTATAACTGTTCTTTGTGTTAATAGCATGGTTCTGTAGGGTATGTTGAGTTCCATCTTACCCAGGCAAGGAACGTTGAGGTCCATCTAATAGGGAAGGGAAATTTGAGGTCCATCTAATAGGGAAGGGAATGTTGAGGTCCATCTGATAAGGCAGGGAATGTTGTTGTAACATCTGATAAGGCAGGGAATGTTGTTGTAACATCTGATAAGGCAGAAATTGTTGAGGTCCACTTAACAGGGAAGGGAATGTTGTGATCCATGTGATGAGGATGGGAATGTTGAGGTCAGTCTAATAAGGCAGGGAATGTTGAGGTCCATCTGATAAGACAGGGAATGTTGAGGTCCATCTAATAGGAAAGGGAATGTTGAGGTGCATCTAATAGGACAGGGAATGTTGAGGTCCATCTAATAGGAAAGGGAATGTTGAGGTGCATCTAATAGGAAAGGCAATGTTGAGGTCCATGTGATAAGACAGGGAATGTTGAGGTCCATCTAATAGGAAAGGGAATGTTGAGGTGCATCTAATAGGAAAGGCAATGTTGAGGTCCATCTGATAAGACAGGGAATGTTGAGGTCCATCTAATAAGACAGGGAATGTTGAGGTCCATCTGATAAGGCAGGGAATGTTGAGGTCTATATTAACAAGCAGTTATTTGATCTGTATCTCATAAAGGCAGGGAATGTTGACGTCTATCTTAGCTAGGTAGATGTTTGATTTCTGTCTCATGAAGGCAGGAAATATTGTGCTCTATATTAGCAAGGCAAATAGTTGATTTCTATCTCATAATAACAAGAAATGTTGAGGTCTGTCTTAGAATGGTCTAGAAAATTCATCTTAGAAATGTCCTGATTATTGAGGGCTCTTGTTACTTTCTGTATGCTTTGCTGTTAAATAATAATGTGTCTTGAAAGGAGTCCCCAGTCAGTCTAGATACACTCAAACTATTTTCCTTATATGTGGAAGGACTAGAAAGAGTGCATAAACTGTGGTGATAGTGTGAATCTATGTTGCAGGCCAGCCAGGCTACACACAGGGACAGACAAGCACTACTGTGGTGGTTCAGCAGCCAACCATCGCTGTTGTACAGCAGTTCAGAGAGGCACCAGTACAGACACAGTGCCCACACTGTGCTGCACAGATCGTCACTGCAACTCACTATGACAATGGCACGTTTACCTGGGTCATCTGTCTCATCCTGTGCCTTGTTGGGTAGGTGTACTTGGTTCAGTTGTGTGAGCCTATTTTGTAGGGTATGTATACATTGTTGGTTCAGTTGTGTGAGCTTGTTTAGGTGGGTAAGCATGCATTCTTGTGTTGTGTTGGCCTGTTTTGTCAGTTATTTGTGCTTGCTTGGATTGTGTGGGCCTGTTTTGTTAGGTAGGTGTGCTGATTTGTTTGAGCTGATGATGTAGAGTGATGCTAAGCTTTCAAGAAGTGTGCAGAGTGACAGTTTACATCTGAATTTTTCCATACAAGTAGTAAATTCCTCCTAGTACAGTGGTAGTGGTAGTAGTAGTAGTAGCAGCATATCTCTCCTAATACTATCAGTCCTGGTTGGAACAATTGTTTCCCTTGCCTGCGTCACAACTCTGTACCCATACAGCTGTCCCATATAGTTGTAAGACTACTGCATGAGGTGTACGTCTGGGGATGTGATCAGTATGAGAATAAAGGGGAATATGAGGGAAGTTCAACAATTTGCTGTGTAAAAGATAAAGTTATCAAAAACATACCCAAAGCTTCAAGTACAAAATATGAATATTTAAGTCTTAATCGTGAAAACAGTTTCTGTTATCTCAGCTTCGGCCATTATGCATATTCGGTTGGAAGTCACGTGACCTTTCTGCTCGTGACGTCAAATTAGCTACCAAAGACCAAGCGCTCTAGTAATACAAGTCGTGTTGTTTCTGTCGTTTTAGCAAATGGTATAATAGTTTATTCAGTTGCCAGGGGATGCATGGAATCATCGAACCATAAAAAGAGCCACCATTTCATCTGTTTTCCAAGTATAAAGACAGATTTAGGCAAGAGAAATATTCCGATCATTCCGAGTCAGGAGCCCATACTTTCAACATAATATACCCAAACCATAACTTCTGTCGCTGTTTTCATGAAACATCTGTTATCCTTTTCTTGAAGATGCACATATGTTCTTCCTGTCACATGTTATGGCTATGTCATCACAATCAATTGTACTTTGGGTCCCTTGGCCAAACTACCTACTACTGCTCATTAACTGTCGGGTGTTTCCGTAATAAGTGGAAATCGTTTTTCATGTTTTTATTGCGATTTTACAAACTTTTTGAGACATTTTGATACAGAAAGTGATCTTTAGGATGCCCTTTTCCATATATCAAAAATAATTTTACGTTAGTATTCTCCTTTAATATTTAAAGTTGTCTTATCTCACGATTTGCACTTCTCTCTCGTGCTTCGACACTTGAGTCGAATGAATGAGAACTTTCCCTGTAGGTCTCTCTTGTTCATACACCTGTGTTCTCCAGACAGGTCCCTAGCCCCATGCTGAGCATGCAGCATGCTCCACTGTCTACCAACATGACTACCTCAGAGTGATCATTCTTCTTCTTGTTGCACCACTGTGAGGATGTAATGTGAGAGCTCTGTTTTGCCTTTAAATATAAGTTAGCATGAGAAATAGTATAGATAGATATAGGATATTTATATAGCGCACATATCCATGCACTAGTGCATGCTCAAGGCGCTGGTATTTTTCCCTCGATCACTGGATGTCAATCTCAACAGCACATCGTAATTCAATCTCAACCCCCTGAGGAGTATACAACTCTTGCTGCCACTAGGCGCACAGAGTTTATTGTGGCTCTCTCATCCTAGTGAGGTACCCAGTTGACAGCGGGGTGGACTGGGACACATAGTAACAGCACTTTGTCCAAGTTTACAGCACGCTGCTGTACCCGCAACTAGGTGTATGCACGTGTTCATGTGGCCACCATCTGGTCATATACCAACGGATTCATGGGTTCTTTTAAGTGCACAGGGTTGTGTACTGTACACAAGGGGTTATGACAACTCTGAAAGAGTCTGCACACAAAGTTGACTCCAAGGTTTTTACACCCGGTCACCTTGCCCCCATGATATATATCATGAGTAGTCAAAACTAAGTTGCGTTATGTTTCGTACAATTTCTTCTTCGAATCCCCACTCATGTGCTCCCTTATTTAAGATGGTTTTAGAGCATTTAAATGTGCTTGTTCCTGTTGACTGGCAGACTGAACTCATTATACTTCAACAGAACATAGTCGATGGCTGACAAACCCCCTGCATTCAATGACTTATATTAACTGCTCATCCTTCAAAGATTCCACTGTTGGAATGTGATGATTGTTTGGGTGTACATCGTCAGATGTCTACAGTACTCGTTAAGTGTTTTGTACGTTTGGCTGGGTTGAGTCCCATGCAGGATTCAAATCCATAACTATTTGACACTGTGTAACAGTGATTGAAATAATTTTTCAACTCAACCTGACAGCTGGGCTGGTGGCCCATAAATGTTGCCTGCCCATCTTGAAAGTTGCCTGCCCACCTTTAAGTAGCCCTCTCTTTGATTGGTTCTTATTGAACCATGTGACTACAGATATCCAATCATAGCTTAGCTTACTAAGCCAGCCAGTTTTAGTGTCTTATCTTCACTGGCTGAAGAGTTGTCCATGTATACTTATGGCATATGCTCGTAGCTTTCATTCATCTTTCTTAAATCAAAATATGACATGACAATTAAAATGGGATGATCATCCTGAGAGTGAACTGAACCGAGAGACAGTTGGGCTCAGTTCCACCTCATTGAACCACTCTTTTTGCCAGCTGACTCACACAGCTGATCTATGCAGTCAAATTGATTCACATTGAGTCAATTCACCATATATGACTGCTTCTTGTCGCTGAATGGCTCAGATCATTGAATCCATTCACCACACCACAACAGTTCGCCACTCGGAATGAATTCACCTGGCTGAACCGTTTTGTCACGCCATACTGGGTTACAACATCGATTCAATTTGCCATATATGCCTATTTCGTATCGCCAAAATGGCTCACACCATCGAATCGATTCATTACACCAGAATGGTTTGCTTCACCGTGATGGCTCTCTTCACTGAAATAATTCACCTCGTTGAACTCTCTCGCCTCAGCCGGAACATTTCCCCTTGACGAACCAGTTCATCTGATTCTTTTAGATCTCTTCATCAACTGAGATCATTGAAACGTTATCAAACCAACCCAAACCACAATGCTGATACTGATCGCAGAATGATCCAGATAACCTCAACATTCTGGCTCACCATTCTGAACCAGATCACTAAGCTGAACTGATTTACCAGCCTGAATCGATTTACATTTGAGATCAGAAGCACAAACATCTGGACATATTACTCGCAGCATTTGATGTTCAGACGATCTGAGATCTCAAGACTCCTCCGTGACTAGGGTTCACCTCATTCTAGATATGAACCTACCTTCCAATCATCACCTTACGATCTTCGGTTCCGTGAATCCACCCTTCGGCGGAGATACCAGCTCTACAACCACACGTTTTGGCACTACTAAGTAAGCTTGCGATCCAAGAATACTCTGCAACTCTTCACTGACTCAGATTGCTACGGACTATTTGCGATGTTATGTCAAGTAGCCAGCATCGCTTAGCCTAGATTCTATTTGTCTTGGTCCATGAGTCCTATATCAAGTCCAGCCTTCAACTGCTGGTAACAATGAATGCTGCCATTCCCGGTAAGAGTGATTGTATGGGGATTTTTTCAGCCTGCTGAAAGAGATTATTATCAGGCATGATAGAAACATCCGAGAACAGTTGGATTTTGGGTTGGGTTACTTGGTTTTCTGCCTTAACTCAAGCACTGTGTTCAGAGGTAACCGCAGTTATGTCCGACAGTCACCAGGCCAATCTACTATCTTCATTACTCCCCCGCGAACCATAATTTCTATTCATCTCACAAAAAATTCTGGAGATTGCCGATTGTATGAATGTCATCAGTTCGTTTACAATGTGAACGTGCCTGAAGATTCACCAACAATCTCCATGTGGAGAACCTACTACATTTATCACTCCATTGGTACTATCATGGCAACTCGACTAATTGAACGTTCCTATCTCAGGAGATATCCCTTTGTCAGGGGCGAGAGCTACTTGACCTTTCTTTTCCCTCGACCCACTTCACATCTTGATACATCCAGACCGTCATTACCAGTGGAGGGCCCTACCGTTGACATATTTACGGCCCTGTTGCTTTTTACTTGGTTAACCAAATTGATAACTTTATGAGCTACCTGTATTGTTGGGGTTCTATATTGATGACTGTGTTCAAGCAGAGCAGGATCCAGTCTTCTTTGTCTTCACAGGCAGTTCACCATCAAGTTGCTAAGACAGTCTGGGTGGCTACTGAACTATGAGAAGTCTGAATACACTAGAATGGTTTACAACTCAGAGATTACAATTCACAGGACACAAAACAGGCAATGTTGTTTGAAACCGGACAGATGGGACAAACTTTGGTTCATTCTATCTTCATCATTGAGCTCACCCAGAACTCTCTGCCAGTGGCAGAAGTTACTAGGGTTATTGACGTTGGCACAAGCACTTACTTACAAGGGCCAACTGCAACTTTACTCTCTTCAGATGTTTTTGTGCCAGTACATCTGGAACGACAATCTCAGGGAGTTGATTCGTCTTCCCGTGTCACGATGACCAGTTCTTAGTTGGTGGCTTGATGAGAAGAATGTTTGCATCAGAGAATCTATGGTGCCCTTCACACCAACTTGTCAACAGTTTGCCTGCGAGTTCCTGAAGGCATAGGGGGCCCACTTTCTTCGTCATAAGTTGCCAAGCAGTAGTCATCTGCAGAAAGCCCTTCACATCAGTGAGTTAGAATTCAGTGTTGTCATTCTCGACCATTTAAGATTGGACCTCAGAACTCTAGTTGTCCCATCTACTGATTCAGTCAGACAACTTGACAGTAGTGTGATGCATCAATCATCAAGGGTAGACAGGTGGGGCAACTGGGCACCAGTGGAAGTTTTCATTTTACCATTTAATCAATTCTTTCAACATTAGGTCCTGGGGTGGAATAGGCCTTCAGCAACCCATGCTGGCATAAAAGGTCCTATGCTTGTCAGTTCCCAACGCACAGATTGATGCTCTTGTTGTTGATCACTGGATTGTCTGGTCCAGACTCGATTATTTACAGACAGCCGCCATATGGCTGGAATATTGCTGAGTGTAGCATAAAACTAAACTCACTCACTCACTTTCAACATTATAGCCAGAGCAGACACATTCCTGGGGCGAGGAATGTCATAGCCAACACCCTGTGGTGCCCCAAAGGCATCTGCTACTCCCGAGCTCCAGTATCTGCTTTATTGATTCAGACTTGCTGACCAATCTAGGAGGTTCAGACCTCCTACATGGGATTTGTCAGTCGTCCTTTGTCACTTGGTAGCCAGTGAATATGAGCCACCACGTGATAACATTCAAAACTTTCTTTCTAGTAGCATTAGGTACTGTAGTTCGTATTTCAGAGGTGCATACACTGGATGCTCAATTCATGAGCATTTTGAGCGAAACATCATGGCAGAATATTTCTGGGACTGAGTGGTGACCTAGTCGCAAAGAACCAGTTACCAGGGCAACCAGAATAGAACATAGAATGTTTCCTATCCCACAAAACCTCACAGACAACTTTGTCCCTTTGGATGCTGCCATGCTGAGGTGATATGCCTGTGCTGGATCGCCTAACAGCATCTAATTCACTCGAGACCCAGGTGTTAGCCCCTACGATGGCTTTACACAGCTGATGTTCCTTGATGGCCATTATGAAGAGTTTGTTTGATGCTCAGATACAGTGTTTTCCTCGCATTATCGGTCACTGATGTCCAGGGTTTGCACCAGTTTGGACCCCTTGTGTTAACACAGCAGCTAACATCAGCCCATCAACTCAGATAAGTACAGTGTGCATTCGTTCTCGTGTATTTGCAGAATAAAATTTACGGCAAAGAGTAATTTTAATGGAGGGCGAGTTTCGAGGCTAATGTTCCAACTTCGTGCGCTTTGGAGGCTCTGGATGGATCGCCCCAGCTGCTTTGCAGGTTCATATGATGATAGTTGGGGAAACGTCAATAGATGAGACGCTTGAACCTCCGCCTCCTTGAAGCAGTCAGTTCTAAGCAGATCTCCAAGGCTCTGACTGGGCGCATGGACATGTCTGGTGTATCATCTGGTCCGAGGATCGTAGACAATGCTGGGACGAATTGTCTATCTTGACCCGGTAGCTATGAAGTCCTATGTAAGTTTCCAGGAGGACAGCAGCTTTCTGGAGCCAAATCTTCTTCGTCCGTAGTCAAGGACATGTATCTCGAACATCCGAGCACCTGCACCAAGGGCGAGGAAGGTCAGCGTTCCTTGAGTTAAATCAAACATCAAGTTTGAATGACCTCAGCAGAGCGATGAGTTCAGGTACTTTGGTGAGTCTGAAGACTGCACTGATGGTGAGTACCATCTGGCTTGAAGAAAAAAATAGTAAAACCTCTTCCACTTATTATCGTATAGGTTCCAAGTTAGTCGTCTTAAGGAAAGTGTAAGTGCCTTAGCTGATAGATAGAATGTTTCCTATCCCATGAAACCTCGCAGACAACTTTGTCCCTTTGGATGCTGCCATGCTGAGGTGATATGCCTGTGCTGGATCGCCTAACAGCATCTAATTCACTTGAGACCCAGGTGTTAGCCCCTACGATGGCTTTACACAGCTGATGTTCCTTGATGGCCATTATGAAGAGTTTGTTTGATGCTCAGATACAGTATTTTCCTCACATTATCGGTCACTGATGTCCAGGGTTTGCACCAGTTTGGACCCCTTGTGTTAACACAGCAGCTAACATCAGCCCATCAACTCAGATAAGTACAGTGTGCATTCGTTCTTGTGTACTTGCAGAATAAAATTCTGAATTTATATCTCAATTTTGTTCTCGATTCTTGTGGCATTAGAAGTCTTCACTCATTTTTATTGGGTTATTGCAATTTCTATGTGGACCTGCGGTGGTTAGTTCTCTTATTTGCAGTGTAAAAGAGTTCGCCAATCTCGTTTGCTGACCTCTACTCCACGGAGCAATCATGTCAGTGTAGTGAATCCTTCCCAACCTTTGTGGATTTTGTAGCATTCTAGCTCTTAAGTATCTTAGTACACCATTGTGGAGTTACTGTGATAAGTAGTGGAGGCCATGTGGTGTTGTTCTGGTACTGAATGTTAAACTTGTGACCTTTCCGATTCGGTTTCCTTTTCGCCTCTTCAAGATGGAATCTGGGCGGCTGGATCAAACCAGGTGCGGACCTGATTACTAGTCATAAGACTTTAATAATGTGGATACTCTGATAAATCATGATGAAGTGATATGATTTGCCTTGTTGTGTCCTCTTGATTATGCAAGAGTTGCGGTTGAACAAGACATTGCTCCCTGATTGTGAGTATTAAGCTAAGAGGTTCAGGAGAACCCATCACAAGCGTACGCATGATGCTAGTTGGATCCGGCCTCTCTTGTTCATTGCTATCTGCAGTTGTCATTAGCCTATACAGTGTATACTGTCAGTGCTTTTTACCTAGGGTAATCTGCTACCCACCGTTCACTGATGGGATAAGCGCAAATTGTGAGGTAAGATAAGTTTAAAAATTGTATATTTATGTACTTATCCTATTCTCATGCAGTGTATGCCCACCCAGCTTCTGCATTACTCAGATTATGGCGGTGGCTGCAAGGAGAGAATGATCACTCTGAGGTAGTCACATGGGTAGATACGAGTGTGCTACATGCTCAGCATGGGGCTAGGGACTTGTCCTTCAAGGAGAGCAGCCAGGGGAACATGGGTGTAACGACAAGAGAATACTACAGGGAAAGTTCTCATTTGTACTACTAGAGAGAAGTGCAAATTGGCAGATAGGATAAGTATATAAATATGCAATTTACAATTGATATTTCCAACTTCATGAGGTGTGTGTTAGCAGGTGTGATCGGTATTAGACCACCTAATGAGGTGTGTGTTTGCAGGTGTGATCAGTATAAGACTACTTCATGAGGTGTGTGTTTGCAGGTGTGATCAGTGTAAGGCTATTTTATGAGGTGTGTGTTTGCAGGTGTGATCAGTGTAAGGCTATTTTATGAGGTGTGAGTTTGCAGGTGTGATCAGTGTAAGACTACTTCATGAAGTGTATGTTTGTTGCAGGTGTGATTTCTTCTGCTGTCTAATCCCGTTCTGCGTGGATGGATGCAAGGATGTAATCCACACCTGCCCCAACTGTAAGGCCATGGTGGCACGATGGAGTCGGATGTGAGCCCACTCGCAGAGGAGAGCATGGTGACAAGGAGTAGGCTGGTGTCAACAAATTCACCACAGTTCCTGAATGTTGGCCTACAGCTGTGTATTGTCTAATTCTGTATTGTTATGTTAAACTAAACAATGTCTTGTATCATATGAGATATTCTGGACCAACCTGTTTCTTTTTTGTTGGTTTATCTTGTAAATGATATACATGTGTTTTACTCAAGTGTACTTTTACCAATTTTGTCTTGCAGTTAAACAGGTTAACTAGGTTTAGTGGTTTCCCTCCGCTGCACAATGTTAATACAGTGACTTTCACCTTGTCTGAGGTTGATGGTACATAGGTTGTTGACAGGTGTACCATGCAGTGGTCTTTTCGTGATGAATGGTGTCCCTGCATATGCGTTGTTGATGTACGGTATGTCTGTACTATTTCGTGGAGGAGTAGTTGCAGTTGACAACTCAACTTTGATGTCTGTGTTCTAACCACCCTTGATGAACATCAGCATTTTTTAAGTCATGTTAGTTAACTTGCAGTGAAAGTGAAATCCATGCAGACACAATCTTGTGGATTATATATTTTTATGATAGAATACTCCAGGAAAAGACTCTTATATCCTGAATGTGGGTTTGTTTTTGTGAGGGAATTATTGCTGCTGGACACAAGCTGTAGGCCCTTTCTTGTACTGATCATACAGGCTGGCAACCTAGTACTGTAGGCCTCCATCTGGTACTGATCATACACAGTTTGGCAGCCCAGTACTGTAGGCCCTATCTTGTACTGATCATACAGGCTGACAACTCAGTACTGGAGGCCTCCATCTGGTACTGATCATACACAGTTTGGCAGCCAAGTACTGTAGGCCCTATCTTGTACTGATCATACAGGCTGGCAACCCAGTACTGTAGGCCTCCATCTGGTACTGATCATACACAGTTTGGCAGCCAAGTACTGTAGGCCCTATCTTGTACTGATCATACAGGCTGACAACTCAGTACTGTAGGCTGCCATCTGGTACTAATCATACAGGCTGGCAACCCAGTACTGTAGGCTGTCATCTGTTACTGAACATACAGTTTGGCAGCCAAGTACTGTAGGCAATTTATTGTACTGATCATACAGGCTGGCAACTCAGTACTGTGGGCCTCCATCTTGTACTGATCATACAGGCTGGCAACTCAGTACTGTGGGCCTTCATCTTGTACTGATCATACAGGCCGACAACTCAGTACTGTGGGCCTCCATCTTGTACTGATCATACAGGCTGGCAACTCAGTACTGTGGGCCTCCATCTTGTACTGATCATACAGGCTGACAACTCAGTACTTTAAGGAAACATTTGTCACTAAAGTAACTGTGGTTAAGCTACCCATGAGATTGTAACAATCCCAGTATTACCTTAATTATGTCAGAACTCATGTTTAAGTGAATATTGTGATTTGAGAAGATTATATTTTAAACTGTTTAATGTAAAGGAACAAGTTCACCCACAGCAGATAGACCAAGGCTGCATTCTTAAACTTGTTGATCAATATAGTTTTACTATAAACATTTTTTAACATGTTAATTTTAGTTTCTGTATATAAGAACCAAATATGTTTCACATTTTTTTGTGTTGATGTCGTGAGACTTAAAAATAACCTTACTGTAGCAATCTGTTGAAAGGGTTTTAGGTGAATAATGCTTTGATGTTGATGTATGCTGACCTTTGTCACTAGATGCGCTTCTTCCAACAGTTACCATAGTAACCTATACACAAGACCACAAGGAGCACATCGTTAAACATGTCCGCTAGGTCACTGATTTACTTCTGATGGCGGCTGGTTTGTTTTTGATGGTGGGACTATCGCTCCTGATCTTGACCAGTTTGATCTTGACTATCAGTTTATATCAATTTCAATCCAGTTTTCTTTGTAAAGATTTACACCATTAAAGGGCAGTTTTTGTTTGATCTGGATGAAATATACACTCCATTTTGCAGTTCATGTCTCCCATTTTCCTTTGCCTCCTCAGTTTCCTCAATTTCCATGTGGATTTCAGCTTTTATATCTCATGTTAAGACTGATCTGTTTCATAAGTGATAACATAGAATAGATGAGCTTTAACTGTGTAAACATACCACGTGCCAAATTTCAAAGACCCAAACTGTAGATACAAGTATTACCCCACAAGAACCCAAGCAATATAGTGATGATGGACAATTAGACTTACTGCACCAAATATGAAGTTTTCACAGTAGAAATTGTAATATTGGTCACAGAGAAACAGTTCTATGTGCACCAGTCAATGCCAAATTCATAAAATGTGATTGCTCAGAAAGAATGTACAGAGATGTGGTATCTCACAATTGGTATTTGCATTTCACTGGCTCGTGGTGTTATGAACCACCCGCATACAGCTAGCTACACACGTGTACACCCACATACAGCTAGCTACACCCGCATACACCTGCATACAGCTAGCTACACCCATGTACACCCACATACAGATAGCTACACCAGTGTACACACACATGCAGCTAGCTACACCCGTCTACACACTAATACAGCTAGCTACACCCGTACACACCTACATCCAGCTAACTACACTTACATACACCCATATACAGCTAGCTACACTTTTACACACAGTTGGACGCAGTCTAAGGTAATTTCAAAGCAGTTTATGATAATTTTTGCTGTCATTTATTAATACATTGTTCTTATTTTGAGGAAATCTGCAGTGTGTATTTAGCTCCACTTGTTATTCGTGTCCATTTCTTTTATTGTTAGTTTTGTATCCTAATATTCCTTCATAAATAAAATGTGTGTGCATAATCTTCCAGTTGTCCATGTTTATGTGTGGTGATTACCTGAAGGAGATGGTGCAGGATAGTTAAGCCTCCTTATTGCTGCAGGGAGTGGAGGAGAATGTAGCACTGCTTGCTCTGGCTGTAGTCACAACTTGGTAGCAGGAAGGTTGTGCTTTGTGAAGGAAGTTCAGTTTGCTTTACCCAAATGTATCTCTATATGGACATGTAAGTCAAGTAAAGCTTGCAACCTTGTACTTTAGCGTTGTTCTAGTTAGGTGAAAGTGTACTATATTACACCATATTAGTGGCTAGAGTGAACTATTTTTCTTTTCCAAGATGCCAGATTTCATACTTGGTAAAAATATTGTTCTGTGATGCTAGCTGCTTGAAAAGAACCATGAAATGGGATTCTGACTTAGTTATTTGCCCTTCATAAGACTCTACCAGACAGTGACAACTGACGTAAGGTTACCAAGGGTGTGTTTATCATTATTACTTGATCTCGCAGTCAACAATATTCTAGCAAAAGGATGACAGTTTGTAAACACAGTCTGCATTAGCCATTACAACAGGTCATTTTGTCAGCAACAAGCATTGTGTTTATTTGATCAACCAGATCATCTATTTTGACCACAGATCCAGTTTGCTACCTCAGTATATTCACTAGCATACCAGCAGGTTGGGGTGTCCCCCATTCGTAACTACTTGTGTCATTCCGGCATTTGTAGGTCACGGAAAGAGACGAGTAGTTACAAATGGGGTGTCCCCATGCCAGCAGTACACTATGAGATGGAGAGGTAGGTCTTTCCTGTAGTAGACATGGATGTGATGAAGATGTTGGTCTTTCCTGTAATACACACCATTGAGATGAAGAGGTCAGTCTTTCCTGTAGTACACAACACGTACATGAGGGTGCAGACAGCTCTACACTGAACACCGCAGTGCTTATCAGTAGTGCACATCAGTAGTGCACAGCTACCAGCAACCACTATGTCAGCAGCATGCCGGTATCATCAGGTAAGCAGTCCGTAAATCTCCACTACTAGCACTGCCTGCCTGCATACCTACCAGTCTGAAACTAACATACTTAATGCAATGAAATCCAGTTCTAGATTACTGAATTAATGAGTGAAGACAGAGTTTCTAATTCAATTGTAAGTTAATGTCCTTTGTGTTTTGTATTAGCTTGTGGTGATCCACACTGTTGCACCCAATACAAACGTTCATTCTCTGTTCCCTGCACCAACACACAGCTAGACTCCATACTGACAAGACTGTTCCTTGGTTGTCCACCTACGCTAACACACAGCCGGACACCACACTGGCAAGGCGGTTCCTTCTTTGTCCGCTGTCCTAACACAGTTAGACCCATGATGAGAAGACGGTTCCTCCTTTGTCCCCTGTCCTAACACACAGCTAGACGCATATTGACAAGACGGTTCCTTCTTTGTCCCCCTGCCCTAACACACAGTTAGACCCATATTGACAAGACGGTTCCTTCTTTGTCCCCCTGCCCTAACACACAGTTAGACCCATACTGACAAGACGGTTCCTTCTTTGTCCCCCTGTCCTTAGACATACTGACAAGATTGTTGTCTCACTCTCCCCTACCCCAACAAACAACTGGACCCCATACTGACAAGACCGTTAGTCAGTCTCAGCATTCCCCTGAAGTGCTTTGTCTGTCTCATTGGGACGTGTTTGTATCGAGTGGAGAGATGTCTGAAGATGAATGAAACGAGGGTCTCCGCATCCCCTGGACTGCTTTGTCACTTTCTCGTTGGGATGTGCTTGTAGCAAATGGAGAGGTGTCTGAAGATGAAGTGCCGGTCTCTGCATCCCTCTGGACTGCTTTGTCACTTTCTCGTTGGGACGTACGTGTAGCGAGTGGAGAGGTTGCTGAAGATGAATGAAATGCCGGTCTCCGCATCCCTCTGGACTGCTTTGTCAATGTCTCGTTGGGACGTGCTTGTAGCGAGTGGAGAGGTGTCTGAAGATGAATGAAACGAGGGTCTCTGCATCCCCCTGGACTGCTTTGTCACTTTCTCGTTGGGACGTGTTTGTAGCGAGTGGAGAGGTTGCTGAAGATGAATGAAATGCCTGTCTCCGCACCCCCCTGGACTGCTCTGTCAATGTCTCGTTGGGACGTGCTTGTAGCGAGTGGAGAGGTTGCTGAAGATGAATAAAGCGCCGGTCTCCGCATCCCCATGGACTGCTCTGTCAATGTCTCGTTGGGACGTGCTTGTAGCGAGTGGAGAGGTTGCTGAAGATGAATGAAATGCCGGTCTCTGCATCCCCCTGGACTGCTCTGTCAATGTCTCGTTGGGACGTGCTTGTAGCGAGTGGAGAGGTTGCTGAAGATGAATGAAATGCCGGTCTCCGCATCCCCCTTGACTGCTTTGTCACTTTCTCATTGGTACGTGTTTGTAGCGAGTGGAGAGGAGTCTGAAGATGAATGAAACGAGGGTCTCCGCATCCCCCTGGACTGCTTTGTCACTTTCTCGTTGGGACGTGCTTGTAGCGAGTGGAGAGGTTGCTGAAGATGAATAAAGCGCCGGTCTCCTCATCCCCCTGGACTGCTTTGTCACTTTCTCGTTGGGACGTGCTTGTAGCGAGTGGAGAGGTGTCTGAAGATGAATGAAACGAGGGTCTCTGCATCCCCCTGGACTGCTTTGTCACTTTCTCGTTGGGACGTGCTTGTAGCGAGTGGAGAGATTACTGAAGATGGATAAAGCGCCGGTCTCCGCATCCTCCTGGACTGCTTTGTCACTTTCTCATTGGTACGTGTTTGTAGCGAGTGGAGAGGAGTCTGAAGATGAATGAAACGAGGGTCTCTGCATCCCCCTGGACTGCTCTGTCAATGTCTCGTTGGGACGTGCTTGTAGCGAGTGGAGAGGTTGCTGAAGATGAATGAAGCGCCGGTCTCTGCACCCCCCTGGACTGCTTTGTCACTTTCTCGTTGGAATGTGCTTGTAGCGAGTGGAGAGGTTGCTGAAGATGAATAAAGCGCCGGTCTCCGCATCCCCCTGGACTGCTTTGTCACTTTCTCATTGGGACGTGCTTGTAGCGAGTGGAAAGGTGTCTGAAGGTGTATAAAGCGCCGGTCTCCGCATCCCCCTGTACTGCTTTATCAGTGTCTCGTTGGGACGTGCTTGTAGCGAGTGGAGAGGTGTCTGAAGACAAATGAAGCGCCGTCTCGCTATCGTCTCTCGAGTATTAGTGGGTGTGTGTCTCTTTGCTAGGATATAACGATGCACGGCAGGCTGAATAAAGTATTGTAAACAATGCTACAAAAATGGTTATCGCCGTGTATTTTCTCATCTCAGCTATCATCAAAAGGCTGATATAAAATATGAAATAAGGTAACAACTACCCAGGTGAGATTTCAAGCTTTAATGAAATCACCGATCCAGTACCATCGTTTACAGAGGGCAAAGTCGGAAAGACCAGCGCTTTCTTATATTTCTATAAGTCCAAACAACACTAAGAAGAGGCAGACTTTAGTTATGCAATTGGCCTCGCACCCAGGTCAGAATTGAACAGTAAGACATTTTATTTCATAATCAGTCAGCATTATTGAGGTCTCAAACATGTGTAGTATATCAATTATTTTGTGTGTAAGACGTGTAGGCTCTATATAACACAATAATCCCGTGCACTCGGTATACGGTCTATAGTCCGTTTAATTGCAATCTAGCTCGAAAACTAACAATCGCTACATACTCAATGAACCGTTGATCGACGGTTCGGTGTAGAGTTTTACATCGTTATTAAGCTAAATGTGAAAACAAGCGAATAGTGAGAAGCTTTATATGCACGGTTACATTAACAAAAGCATGTAATAGAATAAACAAGCGGTACACAATTGGAAGGGGCCAGAATTGAATAACATCAAAGTCCACCTGATGAAGGAGTAAGCATTAACTCCGAAACGTTGTGTTCTCATATAAAGAAGTTGATATCCATAAAATCTTCATCCTTATCAAAGTGAAAGAGGTGACAAATCATAAGTGTTGCAGCCATTAAACAGTGGTGTTATCCCTCCTCACGATTACAAACCACAGGCTACGGGTGGTGAGGTCTATCAATATCTTTTATTCCGTTATGGAAGAAGAAGGAGAAGAAGAAGACATTCTATAAATACAATAATTACGCAATGTATATATACACTGTATACAATATAACACGCGACCTCACACATACAGCTATAAACATCTGATCTGGTATAGGCATAGTCATATCAAAACTAATCATTCATTCATTCATACAGGTAAAACAGCACACTGTGTAAGCATTTACATTTGATTTGTCTTGAACATATTTATGCCTATACTATTCAGTTATTTAGATTACAGTTTACTTTGCCATGTGCATAACAATTACAAATGTGTAATTACTAACCTGTAGCTAAATCCTTCAATTTAATAAACAGTCCTCATGTGCATAACAGTGGTGTGCAACTGGTTAGTAGGAACATGGCGTTGAGACGTATATTTGAATTAAACCAATCAGCTGAGAAGCTGAGCTTGGACTATTGTTGAAACAACCAAAGACAATGACATAAAAGTAGACTGATCCATAAACACTTGAAAACACAATGAACCAGCCCTGTGAAACAACTGAACAGATAAGACTACAACATGATAAAGCTGAACTGACAACTAATTTTAATGAAAATAATGTACAAAGAGGTCGTCTGTCGGACCACAAAACCCTGAAATGTAATAAAAATGATTAGTTATAAATTTATGTACATAATATACAATGTCAGAATCCATCCCTGTTATACATTCCCACCCCCGTAAGTACTGTGACGTCATCCGGAGTAGTTTCTCCTGAAACTGTTACCTCTACCTACTCACAATCTGGAGAAGGTACATCTGTCGATTCCTCTGCATCATTATCACCCATTGCAATGACTCCTATATCTTATTCTACTGTAACGTCAGCTGGCCTATCGACTGCTTGAGCACTCGAAACTGACCGTTCGGATGATGTGATGGGGACTATCACAGATTCTTCATCACTATTCCCAGGTTCCCTTCCTTGTAATCTACGTGATGATCTTGTCCTTGAAACTGACACTGATGGCAAACTCCTACGTAGCTTTGGCGTGGTCTGAGATGTAGGTGCAGCTGGTAATGTCCTACGTTGCCTTGACACTGAAATATCCTGCTGGTTTATAGATTCTACTGGAAGAAAGAGATTCCTATGAAGAGTCTTCCTTCGCCATTCTCCTTCCCAACTACGTAAACAGGCACAGATGTATTTGGCTGGTTGATCACAACATAGACATTGTTTTCCCATCTGTCAGCAATATTGTGGCGCCCTTCAAAGGCTACAATCTTCACAAGTATTCTGTCGCCTACGTCCAAAAGGGCAGCTCTGGCTCTTCGGTCATAATTATCCTTCTGTTTGCTCAGAGATATTTTCACCTGTTCTGTAGCCACTTCGTATGCCTGTTGAAGTTTCTTCCTCAGTGACTCAGTATACTTGAGCATAGATCTTGGCTTTGCTGGTTCTATGTCAAGACCAAAGGCCAAATCAATGGGAAGTCTTAGATGTCGCCTGAACATAAGAATGTATGGAGAGTGCTTTGTCGACTCATGCCTTGTACAGTTGTAGGCATGCACTAAGGGCGCTACATGTGTCTTCCATTCTTTCTTATCTTCTGGATCCAGTGTTCCTAGCATATTTAACAGAGTTCTGTTAAATCTTTCGTACATACCATTCCCCATTGTGTGATAGGGTGTAGTAGAATATTGGTCAGATTTTAATAACTTGTTCATGAGGTCAATCATGAGATTTCCAACAAAGATAGCACCTTTGTCTGAATGGATCCTCTTTGGTAGACTGTAGTGACAGACAAAGTTGTTAAAGAATAGATCTGCTGTAGTTTTGGCCGAGGTGTTCTTGCAAGGATAAGCTTGGGCATATCTAGTGAAGTGATTGGTGATTACTAGCACGTACTGCTGTCGTCCCTTAGATGATTCGAGGGTGAGAAAATCCAAGCATACCAATTCTAGTGGTTGAGTTGTCTCGATGTTTACTAATGGTGCTCTGTCAGTACTTGCTTTCCTCTTGATACACCGTTCACAGGCTTGTAAATGCATGTCAACATCACGCGTCATACCTGACCAGAAGAATCGTGCCTTCAGCAGGGATAATGTCCTGTCTCTCCCCGGATGTCCGATGTTGCAGGTCATGCAAGCTAAGAGGGGCTGCTGATCTACAGCTGGTAGGTAAGACTAGCTGTTACAGTTCAGTGTCCTCTTGACAGGTGATCCTGTATAAAACCCCATGCCTGATCGTAAAATGATGGTAGTTCTTTCGCATTGAAGTCATTTCCTTGTCCCCAGTGTAATGTGTCCTGTCGGGTTTCTGTCCAGTTTCAAGACTGTCCATAATTGTAGCTATAACTGGATCTCTGTGCTGAGCGTGACTCCATTCCTTGGCATTGTTGTGGCACTTGTCATCAAATACTCCTGGACCATCATCATCCATGACGTCAGCTGACAAGCACAATGTTTCAACCAAGCTTGAGACCTGAACCTTATTACAGATGGCATTCACTACAGTAGTTTAAATAACTGTAGTTTAAATAAACTGGAGGAATTTTTATTAGATAAGCAATCGGAACTTAGTGACGCACATTTGGTTTTATGTGGTGATCTAAATGCCCGAACTGGTGATTCTAACAACCCGTCAACATCCACAGATGATGATACATTTCATAGATACTTTCAATTTCATGAAGATGTTGATGTTGATAATCGGATATCTCACGATTCAACTATAAACAAATTTGGCCAGAAATTTTTAGAAATATGTTACTCATTTCATATGTTTATCGCTAATGGGAGAGTATATGGCGATTTACAAAGGGAATATACATATTGTGCAAATCAAGGTGCTAGTGTCAATGATTATTTTATATGCTTATCTGATTTCTTCCAGTATACAGGCTTGTTAAATATTGGGGATAGGCACGAGTCTGACCACTTACCTCTTGAATTAACTTGTAAGTTCCCAGGCATTAATCATAGTATAAACGATGATAACGGGCCCATACATACTAAACGACTGGTCTGGAATGTAAATTTTGTAGGCACTTTCTTATCAAACGTAAAAGAATACCTAACTTCGTTTGGAGAAACTTTACTTCAAAAAATTGATTCAGATGTAAATGGGGCCATAAATGACTTTGTAGAACTTTTATCAAATTCATCTAATTGTATGCTTAGTGATGTCAAACTCAAACACCGAACAAACATGCTAAACGCAGATTGTAGAAATGCGCGACGCAACGCTCGTAAACATCTTCGTAGATTCAGAGTGACTCGAAGCAATCATGATAGAAGGAAATACTGTAAACATAGAAATAAATATAAAACTTGCTGCCGAAAATATACATGTGCTATGAGAATGCGCAGACAAGAAAGGTTAGAACAATCAGTAAGTCTGCTTTTTGGAAAAAATATCCGTCAGTTACAAAATAGAAATACGTCGAGAAACAACATAAGTAAAACTCAGTGGTTACGGATTTTTTCGATTGTCCACTTAGCTTAAGACAAGGTTGTTGTTTAAGTCCACTCCTTTTTTTCCTTTTTCATTAGTGACATCAATTTAGGTGGAAAACATGGAATCCAAATGTACCCAGATCTTGCAGAAGTACTCCTGCTCCTTTTTGCTGACGACGGTTTACAAACTCAATTAAAAATCTTGGAAAGCTATACAAAAGAATGGAAGTTAACAGTTAATTTAAGCAAAACAGAAATTGTAATATTTAGAAGGGGCGGTCCTGTGGCCACAAACGAACGATGGTTTTATGATGGTGAAATGATTTATATATCCGATCAGTTTACTTACCTAGGATTTTTGTTTTCAAATAGAATGAGTTTGTTTAAATGCACTCAGAACTTAGCTTTACGTGGAAAAAAGCTTTAATACAGGTTTTATCGGTTTTACATCAAGTTGGGACCATGTCACCCAATGTGTATTTTAAGATATTTAACACTCAGATTCAACCCATTCTGTTATATGGATCTGAAATATGGGGTTTTCAGCAGTTCGATTGTATTGAGAGAGTTCA
This sequence comes from Haliotis asinina, assembly GCF_037392515.1. NCBI lineage: Eukaryota > Metazoa > Mollusca > Gastropoda > Lepetellida > Haliotidae > Haliotis > Haliotis asinina. Next base: position 77,985,844 of record NC_090284.1, on the reverse strand, counting down.
TCTTTTAGCCTGTAAAAAGTACCTCAATGTAAGCCTAAAGACACCCAATTGCATGGTATATGGTGAATGTGGTAGATTTACTTTATATAGTAATTCACAAATAAGATGTTTAAAATATTGGTTTAAGATTCTAAATATGCACGAACAACGTCTGCCTAAATTAGCTTATAATATGCTCTTAAATCTGGATAGTGTGGGAAAACATACTTGGGTAACTGATATCAGGAATGTATTATTTTCTCACGGTTTCGGTTTCATATGGTTGTGCCAGACAGTTGGCGATATGAATGGGTTCATAAATGAATTTCGCGTTAGATCAATAGATATGTATAATCAAGAATGCAAATCCATCTTAGATTCAAGCTCTCGATATGAATATTACAGGATGTTCAAAACGTTACTCCAACCAGAAAAATATTTAGCAATAATTACAACGTATAGTTTACGAACAATGTTCGTGTGTGTGTGTGTGTATGTATGTATGTATGTATGTATGTATGTATGTATGTATGTATGTATGTATGTATGTATGTATGTATGTATGTATGTATGTATGTATGTATGTATGTATGTATGTATGTATGTATGTATGTATGTATGTATGTATGTATGTATTCCTGCATTAGTGTAAGTCTCATGTATACATCCTTTGACTTTGACTTGACTACATCCGTAGTTAGTTCTTTCAGGTCAGTATCACCACTCTTAGGCAGTCTAGACAATGTACCAGCATCTGTGTTACCTTTTCCTGGTCGGTAGGTGATGGTGAAATTATAATTTGACAAGGCTGCCAGCCATCTGTGCCCCGTTGCATCAAGTTGAGCTGTCAGTACGACAAAACTATTTCCATAAAGATAATCATGAGTGAGTGAGTGAGTTAACATTTAACGTCACATCGGCAGTATCTCAGCCATATCGTGACGAGAACATTTAATTCTGAAATGAAATATATGCCTATTATAAAACCTGTCAACGAAGGACAGTAAAACAACTAGAATATCACAGAGTAGAATATAAAACTAGTAACTATACCTAAAACAATTTATCTATACAGGACAATACAATATAAAAATGGGCTATAGATAGATAATCATGAAATCTTTTCAGAAATGGTCCATTTCAAGCATAAGAATTCCAATTTGTGCGCTGAATAATTCCTTTCTGATTTGCTCAACCCTTTGCTGGCATAGGCAATCACTCGTTGTTTACATCCATCGTTTTGATGCAAAACAGCTCCAAGGCCTTGTGTACTTGCATCAGTATGCAATTCAAAGGGTTTGGAAAAATCAGCATATCCCAATACTGGTGGGGTAGAAAGACAGGTCTTCAACTTGTTGAACGCCTCCTCATGCTGATTCCCAATACCATTCCTGTGAAACCTTGTAACGCTGTAAACGCTGTGCTCTGTTTATGGTCTTCTGCCACCTCCACCTGATGATATCCACTTTTCATGTCAAGAACAGAGAAGTATTTCATCCCTTCCAGACAATCAAGGAGTTCTTCAATCGTCCATCCTTAAGCTTAGTCAAGGCAACATTAGAGGCCCACGGATTATGTGAAGGTCGGATAACACCAGCAGACAGAAGATCTTGAAGATGACTCTTTACTTCTGATACCAGGTAAATTGTCCACAGGTTTTCCAGGTGATAACCTTTCAATGGTCACAGGCTGCAATTCGCAGAGCACAGCTGTGGGATGTATGATAGAAGTCTGTTTAGTGATGTTCGACACAAGTACCTCTATCTCCCCTGGATGATGGTAATCATAAGTCACAAGTGTCTGTGCAATATCCAAATCAGATGATACAGAGGAGGATACGGTAGCCTGTCGGAGTGCACATAATTGACGATATAGAATTCCACGACTTAACTGCCCTTTGATACCGACGGTACTGTTAGCGGGTATGGAAATACTTTTGCATTCTGCACATTTGACAAGTCCTAACTTTCCTCCATTCATAGTCAGCTCCTTGTCCTGGATGACCAAATTTCTGAATGTCAAATACCATGGCGTAGAAGTCACCTTTTGAAGAATCCTTGTTCCATTAAACCTTTTATAGGGTAATGACGACCCTCCAGCGTGTTCAATATCCAACATGCAGTCTAAAGCTTGTATAGGTATATGACTGAGATGCTTTTTGTAGAATGATTCCGATACAAATGACACTGTTGCTCCAGTATCCAATAGAGCTTTCACAGAAATGTTTTTGACCTGTATTTCAACTTCATTGGAATGTCCTAGTAATCTGTCCATTGGCGGCTTTCCTCGGGGTTTTCATCCTAGGCCTGATAGGCCCCCTTGCCCATAGGCCTGTTCCACAAAGGTTTGCGGCGATGATCCAACCTGAGTCGACATCCATAAGCAAGGTGACCAGGGTACCCACATCTCCAACAAACTGGTTCCTGACACTGAGGAGAGGCCCGGTTCTGGGTTGCTTGGACTAGATGGTGAATGGGAAGTAGCCTGTTGTGATACCATAGGAGGAGAGGATACTTCTCTGTTAGAAACGTTCTCTGACCAGCCTTTGTTTCCATGTTTAGATTGACCCCCGCCTCTATTTCTGTTATATGCGCCTCTGAATGATGTAACTGCAGGTGCGTGATGGTCGTACCTGACAGATGGAGTTGTCTGTAGCTGCTGTATCTGAGCATTCATATGCTTCTGCTGCTCCTTCATCTCAGCAAACTCAGAGTACATCTCCTTGAACAGTGATTTAATATCTGGAAGGTCCTGACTAGATGAGTCGGTGACTGTAGCCTTAGCCGTATGAGCTGCGGCTTGTTTGGTCTTTGCCTTTGATGCATCAGCTGAGCTTCGCTGTAGATCAAACTCCATTTCCCTGAGGCATAAACGAAGATCAAAGTTTGTGACTGAAGCATACTTGTATCCAGCCAGACTTTTAAGAGTTGGATTTAGTCCATCCCATAGTCGTGTAGTCAACATTCCATCTTGGTCAATAAGTGGTATTGACTTTTGTTCTGATAACTGATAGAGCACCTTTTCCAAACGACAACTCCATGCTGAGACATCCTCGTATTCTCCTTGACAAGTACTATAGAATTTGGACATAAGTGTAGAACTCCGTCGAAGTGTCCCAAAAGCACTTTTAATCTTTGATAGTATGTCAGATATGGTGGCCTTAGGTCCCAGTTTCATGGCAGCTAGAGCTGCTTCTCCTTTGAGGGATCTTCTTATAGATTGCAGCGTTGTTCCTTTGGAATAGTGGAATAGGTCTGTGTGTCCAATAAGCAATCCACCTCATAGCGTCACAAGTCATATTCTGCATCCTTACCAGACTCTCCACTAAAGAATGGTAATTTAGGGAAGTTATGATACGTCACTGCAGGTGCTTTGGTATCGGATTCTAGGTTTACTCCCTCGAGTTGCTTCTTAATGACAGGTGTTATGTCCTGCTGTGATAATCATTGAATCCAGTGCTTGAAATCCTCAGGTGAGTCAGACTTGGGCTTGAATCCTACCTTTCGAAAGGCTTCAACCATGTTATCAAGTTCCTCCTTGTTGAACTCCATCGTGAATGAGTGCACTATATTCACTGAACGTGAAACGCTCTCATAAAAACAACTGTTGTGTTTGAAATAGAAGGTATATGGTATACCAGTGTGTAATCGCAATTAAGGCTAGTGACGCTACATATATAATGTAGCACGAAAGTAAAGGTAAATAAGTACGAAGGTACTCAAGAGATAATAAAGTGAATGATGCGGGTGTCAAAGTGAAGTAGAGACTTGCAATGATACGAAGAAGCGTAACGGTAAACGTTAAGCATGGCGCGGATAAGCGCGAAACAACCGCAGGGTACAACGCGGAAAAACAGCAGTTCGGGGCAACACTATCAAACGAATAATTGATTCAGCAAACAGCAAAGACAATCTATCAACTCATCATTTAAGAAAAACTCAATTAACTAAAGCCCAATGAACTATGACCTGTAGACTACACAGGAGATACTGGTAGTATAATGCAGTACTGGTGCAATGATATGTGAAATGTATTACATATACCTAGTTTTATGTGATGTGTACAGACAATTGACACATTGTTTATGCCTAGCTAGCTCATATGTAAATGTAGTTAAAGTAAACTCAGTCACACATCAACCAACCACAGTCTGTGTACCTGGAACAGACAGTTACCCAAGCACTATGTAAACTGAGGTAAATACGCTAAATTGTGCTAATACCGGTACTACTGAAATACTAATGCCATGGCAATAACATACAAGTACTAGAGCCTGTTATGAGACAAGCTGTCATATATATGTATTAATACAATGAGATGTCACAATACAAGTTAGGTATACCACATAACAACACAAGGAATAACAACAAAGTGTCTTCACAGAACCTTTATGGCTATACATCAAATTCACATAAGAAAATGATAAATTTTCTTATCATTAAAGAAGTTCACGGACACTTCATTTGTTAAGTATAATTGTCAATGCACAAAATGTTCAAGCATGGCAATGGCGAGAACACAGAAAGTCACAATTCACAAGAAGACTGTCATCACAGTTACACACACTAAAGACTATAGTCTTTATTACTGTTCTTACAAAAATAGAACATCGGATCCACTTCTTGTGCACGAACAGTTGAATGCTGTCCTCGGCCACTGGTCCTGGCGATACTCAGATAGTCCTCCCTGGGGGCTCCATTGTTGTAGGTATTAAACAGTGGTGTTATCTCTCCTCACGATTACAAACCACAGGCTACGGGTGGTGAGGTCTATCAATATCTTTTATTCCGTTATGGAAGAAGAAGGAGAAGAAGAAGACATTCTATAAATACAATAATTACGCAATGTATATATACACTGTATACAATATAACACGCGACCTCACACATACAGCTACAAACATCTGATCTGGTATAGGCATAGTCATATCAAAACTAATCATTCATTCATTCATACAGGTAAAACAGCACACTGTGTACGTATTTACATTTGATTTGTCTTGAACATATTTATGCCTATACTATTCAGTTATTTAGATAACAGTTTACTTTGCCATGTGCATAACAATTACAAATGTGTAATTACTAACCTGTAGCTAAATCCTTCAATTTAATAAACAGTCCTCATGTGCATAACAGTGGTGTGCAACTGGTTAATAGGAACATGGCGTTGAGACGTATATTTGAATTAAACCAATCAGCTGAGAAGCTGAGCTTGGACTATTGTTGAAACAACCAAAGACAATGACATAAAAGTAGACTGATCCATAAACACTTGAAAACACAATGAACCAGCCCTGTGAAACAGAACTGAACAGATAAGACTACAACATGATAAAGCTGAACTGACAACTAATTTTAATGAATATAATGTACAAAGAGGTCGTCTGTCGGACCACAAAACCCTGAAATGTAATAAAAATGATTAGTTATAAATTTATGTACATAATATACAATGTCAGAATCCATCCCTGTTGCATAAGCACTTGGGCACCGTATTCCAAGCAAATGGTAAATGGCACAGCCACATAGACTCAGTTGTTTACAAAATATATCCATTAATGCGAAGCTTTAAATACCGTCTTGTTCAAGACCGGAATAATTTAAGTAACGTAATTAAAAATGCACGAACTGTGAAACATTTTAATCTTCTTGTGAACCAGGATAGACAACTTACACAAGACTTCAAATGGTATGCAAACAACGGCCCGCGCCACTTACAAATAGCTGGATTTTTATGTGTAGACTTAGATTAGAAAGTAATAACCTTAAGGCAGATATGCACAGAAGATTCGCAAAAATAAATATTTTTTTACTCATAACATAAGCATCATGGATATCCTATACGGGAGAGGTGCATCTAAACAGGACTCTGTACAAATTATTGACTCAGTTACTCATTATAATACAGCTACTACGTGATTTCCTGAATGACAAGATTCTGTTTCGTGTTGCGCTGATTAAATTTAAAAGAAAATAAGAAGATACATAAGTCGTGTGCACATTAAAACTTGTATGACTTTAGTTGATTCCTCACATATAATATCCACTACCTTCGTGCATTTTATATTGTTCTTCCATGCTCTAGAAATCATGTTTATGTTTGTCGGGTATAATTCTCTTATTACATTATAATTTGTTCCCTGGTCAAGAGGGGTTCATGTGCTTATGTACCCTCGAGGTTTGTTTATGTTCCTCGAGCCCGCAGTTCCGCAGTTCCAAATTCAAAATTAAAATCCTGTTTGTTCACTGGTCCCTTGGGGTCCATTGGCTCATGAACCCTCGAGGTTTGTTTATGTTCCCCCGGCCCGCAGTTCCGCAGTTCCAAATTCAAAATTAAAATCCTGTTTGTTCACTGGTCCCTTGGGGTCCATTGGCTCATGAACCCTCGAGGTTTGTTTATGTTCCCCCGGCCCGCATGAAGAACTAAATGAGTTCGGCATTCCCAGCGGTATATTTTGAAAAAAATACATCGTCTGTAAGCGTGGTACATTGAAAAAAATAAGATAAGCCGGAGGTTTATGTCAATACATTTCCACATGGTGCAGGGTATACAATGAGTGTACACTACATATTACATCATCGTAACTCACATATGAATGTCGCGTTCTGATTGGCTAAGCGCCCCTCTATTATGTTACTATATTGTAAGGACTTGCTGTATTGAATAATAAATATCGTTTAAAACAAACAGAATTAGTGATGAAGCCAATGGTGAGGGGGGTTAAGTAGTAACAACAAATAGACACAACGCTTTTATAGATAGTCTATAGTTTCATGAGTTCTTCATAGGCTGATGGTATGTGGTATCCTTGGTCTCTATTGAGCAAGGGTTTGTGGCGGAGGATTTCGATGGGTTCTACAGTCTACAGCAACCCCACCCACTCAGACCAGTACATACATTTAAACTCCAACCACCCCACTAAAACCAAGTCTGGTGTCATATCTAACCTATCTAACCATCTCCACCACGCTCCAGGACAAACCCAAACTGACCAAGCACGAAACCGCCCCTATTAGAATTAACCTTAATTATATTGGCAAGACCTGCCATCAAATCAGCGTTTTGAGACTCAATAAAGAGGTATTTGGGTAGATAGAATGCTAACCGATGGGTATAAATGCAAACCAGTATTCATGTTTCAGGTTTAAGTTGTTTCTGAGAGCCGAGCGAAGTCATGCCGAACAAAGACTGAACACTTTTGATTGAGGTTATGCTCAGAATGGAGTGAGAAGGGGGCTTCACTTTAAGGGACCATTTTCTTTACATGTTGCATTTCACTGCATTCCAAAGTGATATTTATGTAGATATTATACCCACATCGATAGATTTAAACGTAGTTGTGGATACATGTCTCATGTTTAAGGTGCTTCAGAGAGCCCGGGCGAAGCCGAACGGTACGCTTGTGGTACAGCAACTATGTTGGGAATATAAAAGGACGCCTTCACTTTCAGCAATGTGCTTGGTTCAGATTCTACGGTTCGAGACCCAGTAAAGAGGTATTTTGGTAGATAGAATACTAATCTGTGGACTTAAACATAAAACAGTACACATATGTTAGGCTAAGCTGTTTTAGACCTCGCGCCAAGTCTGGCCGAACAGAGACTTAACACTTGTGATTGAGGCTATGTTGAAAATGGAGTAAGAAAGGGCTTACTTTAAGGGGACAGTGTCTTTACAGGTTGCATTTGATAACATCATAAAGTAGTATTTAGGTAGATATGATATCAATCTGATTTCGATTTTGAATTTGATTACAATTCAAGATACATGTTCTAGGTTTAAGTTGCTACTGATGACTTGAGCCACGCCGGCCGAGATAATGTTGAGAGTGTAGGGAGGACATCACATCATGCATGCTTTACTTACCTACCAGTGAATGTACGGGGCCAGTTGAGTAGTGAGGCGATAGCTGTCTGAAGGTGAATGAAACGCTGCTCTCGGCAGTCCTCTCCGGGGTCGTCTTGTTGATGTCCGCGAAACAATTTATTGTGAATCTTCTACGATAATAATTTGTTTGTTTTTGACGAGGAAGGTTTGTCAGGCTTGTTGCTTCCCTTGTTCTATGAACTTTTTTTCTCGTCATCGCTGCAGACAGTCTTTTTTAGCTTGAATCTCTTGCTTCATTCCGTGGTATCTCTCAAGTTCAGAGAGAAAAAAAACGAACTTCCTCCTCGGAGATTTTACTGTCCGTGAGCGTGGTGGAAATATATAGAAATTAATACACGAGCGAGTATGTGATATTGTTTTTACGAAACGAGAGTCAGAATATCCTTATTTCCCGAGCGAGAATGAGAGCGAGGGAAATATGGAATTTTCTGACACGAGTTTCGTAAAAACATTATGACATCCTCGCATGTTTGTTATTTTCTTTATTATCCATTTGTATCTTACTTTTTGTTTCTAAACGACAAAGTCCACCGAAAATGAAATCAGCTGTTGCCGCTTGACGTAAAGGTAGAGGTCGCGTAAGAATACAGTGATACGTCACTATGGTGCACTTAAGGGCACCACAGACGTAAACTCCTGGTGTAATGGTAGTTAGTAAAGAGCGCGACATATTGACTAGCTACTCTTGCACGAACACAGAAAATACACACACACATTTTGAATTGAAATTTAATATTTATCAACTCAGGTAACTGTAATAGTTGTATAACTGGAAACATTGTTGATGAGAAAGTTATTCGTCGTCAGAAGTCACTGAGAGGAGGGCGAGCAACACGGCGACGTTTTGTAAATGGCTCGGTGTCACTCACTGCCAGAGAAGACTTGCCAATATTGATGTGGAATGTAACCCCGTACATTGGACCTCTGAAGATAGTGTGAACAACATCACTAGTCAAGGCTTTGCTTGTGTTTGTGTATGTGGCAGACTCCATTCCTGAATAGTTTGTTGTAAATAGTTTTATCTAATTCAGGTGTTGTTATGTTGTGGCATTTTAGAGTTGTCTGGATAGCAGTTTTCTTTAACTTCTCCTTACTATGCTTTTGGAGCAGCCTATTAATGTAAAAGGGGTTTCAGGTTACTCCATGTTTGTCATTGTCTCTTTGTTTTAACCCAAGCCTTGCTTTCATTGGTCAGTTTAAACCCTTCACTTTTCATCCACCTTGACAAGACTTTGACGTGCAGACTAGTCTTTACTTGGGATAAAGGATTAGTATTGTTCAAGGTCAGTAATATGTATTATTGCTAGCTAGTCTATATGTATATATGTAAGTAGACTTAACTATGTTTAAAACACACTTTGATGTATTTAACATATTTATTGTTGGTATGGTATCGTCATGTCAACATAGGTATTACCTCAGTAGGGATAAAATATTCTGATCTGTTCTAACCTTCCTCTGCGAATCTTCCTGTGTGGATGTTCAGCGAGTGAATGTGTTACCTATTTGAATGCATTGTATTTACTTACTACGAGGACTAGTTCCCTCACTGATCTTTAGGGCAGTATAGCTTATGTAAGGGAATCCATTATGTGTCTGGTTGTCAGTTATTTGTATTTATGTGTTCCTGTGCAGGTGTACACTGTCATTCAAGGTATAAGGCGGCTGCCCAAGGCAATTTACACCCCTGTATCACCCACAGGGTATGGATAATTTCAGTACTGATTATTGTTCTTGGTATACATTGTAAATAGTATATTATGACAACTATATACCTCTGATTTCATTTTCTATCATTGGTACCACAATGTGGTAATTAGTTTTACTATTAAGAATGTGTAATATAATCCATAACCATATTTCTTCATGTTATGGTATGCCTCACGTACATGGGTTATCACCCTTGATAAACCATTTGTGTAGTCTAAATAATGATTTTATGTCTCTTATGACCTAAATAATCACCTGTATATGAAGGATGAACCATGTTTTTGAGATAGAACATTGATTTTTATAATATTGTCTTATTGTTATTGTATTGTGTTACAGGGTGTCAATACTGCTCTCCTGCAAAAAAACCTCACACCCGTAGCCTGTGTTTGGATGTATTCCATACCCAGCATAACCCGGTTACATATACGACATGCATTGGGATGTGGATTTAGTTTGCACAATTCAGATGACGGAACGACTGAAGAAGCGCGAAGCGAGCATGGAAGCATGGAGGGTTGATTTCCGGTTGAAGACAACGGATTTCCTACTTCCCTGAGTTGTGCATCAGAAAGGCGTGAATAATTGTTCACACTCTGTACATTTTTATGTCCAGACACTTGCATGATATGCGTTGGAGCTACATTATTGTCATACAACTTCTGAATCAAATGTTTGCTAGCACTGTGGTTAGTTAGCCGTTTGTCGCCAGTGATGTGTGCTCCTCTTGTCATCCTTTTCATTAACGAGCCGAGTTTATGTTTACCTATGTGCTGTCGCTTAAACCATAGTTGACCAGGAAGCGGTCTACACTTACAACCTGTGGCAAGATCATAAGGTGTGATGGAATTGCAGTGATCTGACGGTCTGAGATTTGTACAGTTTGTGCATGGCAACCGGACGTCTGCTTGGATTTTCGTCATTGGCCCACGCCCGAGGAGGAAGGACTCGCGCATTTCTAGGATCGGACCCAGTGCGTGTCTTCGTTTGCCTCTCGGACATCTCAAGATATTCCCTTCCATCAGTCTTAAGTGAAATGTCACCCCAGCATACCAGACCGCATCCCGAAGTAGATTGTGTTTTGCCACCACAAAGTGTTTATTATGGATTCGGGATTGTCACCATCCAACCGCCCAGAATTCCACAATTTGTTTACTTCGTCATCTGTCAAGGCCTCAGATTTATTTGGTAAGTTACCCTTTCCATCTCTCTTTAACTGTCTTTGTTTTGACATGAGTACCGTTTTCATTTATCCCAAAACGGGATCAGTCGCTAGGGACCTGTCATGATTGGCTTGCTTTAAATGTCTGTCAAAACTGGCAAGTATGCCACGTAATGTAGCTGGTTGATACTCTTCACCATTATCCTTTCTGGCACTCACGAAAAACTTTGCTAAAATTTCGTTGAGTTCAGTGGGAGGAATGTCATGAATTTGTCGGTGTTCATTGTGCTTGGAAGACATGTACGAATTTGAGATAGTAAGGTCATGTTTCGTCTTTTTAGCAGTGTTTTCGTCTTCGTTCTTCAGAAAATCCTGTATTTCAATGTCAGAAACATCCCGAACTCTTTCGACTTTAGGCTCATCAAAGAAATTGTCATTAAGGAGATCATTGAGTTGCGTGGGTAGATGCATGTCACTGTTTGCTTCACAATTAGTGCAGCGATGTTACAGTCTCCGGTAACTTCCAGATTCTGTATCTGTGAACTTCTTTAACACCATTGGCAGTTTGAACAACGAACACGTCAAAGGAATTCAGAGGCTGTGTAATACTGATAACACAACCCTTTAGCTGGCCATCTATCTGAACGAAACTGTTGACTGGGATGGGACAGAAGCCATCTTGTTGTCGTCTGCGATTGTGTTAAGTTAGCAAATGTAAAAAGATAATTAATGTTTACTCATGAAGTTTGTATTTTTCATGAAATCTCATATCAATAAAGACGGTGTGTGAAAATTTGTTTGTTTGTAACGTTTTGTATTTGATAGCGTTTCATTGGTTTGTTCTCGTAGTAGCGAGACTGAACATTCGTAGTAAATTTGTAGTAAAAAGTTATGAATGAAAAAAGTAGTTCCACATTCCAATGGGGTCATGGAGGTCATGGTCGGACAACCGACCAATGAAATTCGTTTTAGGGTTTATTACACGTGTGCAACAAATGATTGTTATGTACTCGGTTATGTTTCACTGTATTGATATTAATAAGATTTTTTTATCATCCGAAACTGTGTTCCACAGGAGACATCGTTTGTGTGAGATCAGACGATATCTCCTAAGAGACATCGCTTTGACAGTGGCTTTTGTACAATGCCCTGACAATGCTGTGACGTCATGAGCTTGATGACGTCACAGTGCTAAGACATCGATACACTGAAAATCTAATGCCAGTGCAGTGTTCAGAGATGTATATTTTGCATTGAAAACTAACGAGGAATGTTTTTGGATGATAAATATTGTGTCTATTGATATCAATTTATCAATACTCGTTGATAAAGGTAAAAAGAAAAACATCCTCGTCAAGCCTCGGATATTTGTTACTCTATCAACTCGTGTTGATATATTTGATATCAGTAGACACTTGGGTGAGATTCTGCGTCTGTTGTGTTGAGCTTCGCCTTTGCTGGACTTCTGATTGTGTCTTGTTTCGTCGCTTTGCATTGCAGTCTGCGAGACAGGTACGTGAGCGCCAACCCTCCCAACCCTGCTACCCCGACCGTTATTTCGATGCCCAGCACCACGGGCACGGCAGTGATGGTGGATAACATGTATAACCTTGGCCTAATTCCATACTGGTCGCCGTCAGGGCCGTGTGGGCACCGTCCACGAAGTTTGATGGCCCCGTTATAGTCCATGTGCAACGCTCTGTGCGCAACCCGATCTTGTCATTTCATTTCGCATAACTGTCGCAATCGAAACCCGTCTACGGTTGTTTCCACAAGTTTTGCCATGTCGTCCACGACTGGGTACCGTCCCATTTTGTGCGTGTGTGTATATGCTGTCTTATGAAATGATATTCAGTTGGTTTTCACTTAATATTCGATGAAACTGATAAGATGCACGTATTTGTATTCGTACATTCTGCTGAATCAAGTGGAAGACTTTTGAAAAGTCATGACCCCAGGTTTGTTTTGGAGACTCTTCCCAGTTGTACGTAGACATGACAACGTGTATTGTCCGAAGCCGCAACGCGGAGCGGGGAGCATCATCATCCGGGACGATGTAGGGGTAGGTGAGACTACTACTTTGTTTGATCAGGAACATGTAGGTATGAATCAAAGGTGGGATTAACAACAACAATGGATGGTAGTAATGATCTGACAATAAGAGGAAGCCAGTGGTGACTAGCCGAAACAAAATATACATGTCTGGTAGCGTAACTAGAAATGATTCACTCTTGCTTGACAGCGGTATAAGGATCCATACCGAAACGTCGCATCATATGTAATAAAGAAGTTGTTATTCATAAAGAATCTTACTCTCTGAGAATAATACTGATGATCCAGTTCAGTTGTGATTCCATAATGACTCCTCGTCGTGTGTACACATTGTGTTGCTAGTGTAATACCTACTTGGAGCTTTACCTATCCGGTTAGTCAAATCGTCGCGTGTCCTCGAGATTGTAGAACGCGATGGTGGTGCTTTGGTTTGGGGTTGGCACGTCGCCCACGATTATGCTGGTATTATGGAAGAGTCTGAAAGATCACATATACTCTAGTAGGGTACAAATACAGAATCACTTGCTGACATCGTTATAAATCCCCGCCATTAAAACTTCTCATTTCGACATTTAAATAACTTAAATCAGGGAGCCTATATATATGTTGTAGAGTATCCCTGCTTAAATCGACCTTTTGGTCAGCAGTGCACAATTCTCAGCCGCAAACGAAATTTCAACCAAGCAGAGCAGCGCGTCTCCGTAACGTAATAGTAGGTATAGAAATGAGCGTCTGTGCAATATTCATCTACATTTCAGGGGTTAATCTATTTCGTTTATAATTTTGTACAAACCTGAAATTGCGAAAGCTGTTGAGAAAAATGAAAGCTATATGTTCATTTAGTGTAACAACCCTTGTTTTCATAGACGATTCTGTCAAAATCACTTGGTGTCGCTAGGTTGTAATCCGTGTTAGGTGGTATAAACCTACACGTTATTTGTCATCATTCACTTGATGCTCAGTTAAAGAATTTATAACTGGTATAATGAGTGGTAACGCCAGTTAGATTATCCGACAAAGGCTCCCATTTGGCATTTCTTGTGTCTGGATCGATCAAAGGATGAACCGATAACACGCTGATTGATTAATTAGCTTTATGCGGATTTAAATGGGGGATTTGTCAAAAGGTAGTGTTTATGTATGTACATTTACTAATCGATACTGAAAACACTCTGTCGTGTCTGTGTCTATGAAAAAACAACACCCTTCTTTCAAAGGATTAACCGCCAATACATTGATTGAAATAACTTTTTAAAAGAATGACGCATATTATGCAATTAGTTGCAAGGTGAGCTATCTTGGGTTACCAATGAAACTATACAGCAATGTGAAAAACCTGAAACGATACATTCGTATATTAGACTGTTAAAAGACACATCACTTGGGAAATCTGCAGATGAATTATATATCACTCGTTTTTGTGGATATTGATGGATACATTCTTCGAACAAGGTAATAGCCTGACTTTGCTCCTATAACTTTAATTTTAATTTTTGCATTTTTGTTTTTATTAAGTTGTCGTAGCTTTCAACAGAATCATTGTTTTCGTCGTGAAGTGTAATGATGCAGACGACATACACTCGGGCGTGCGTGCGAATTATGATTCATATAGGAAAACTATGAAATGTCTATATTTTACATTCCTGTTATACATTCACAGATCGCTTCTTTTTATTAAGTTTCAAAATGCATACAAGTATGATTATAAAGTAATTAGGATTATGAGACCAAGTATAAAGAGGTATATTGACAAGTGTCTACATACTGGTGAGTGAACGTTACAAACCAAGTAAATTTAGCATGTGAAGAAATTTATCGCGGAGTATTTTCACTTCGACCCCGACCTCGCTTAGGTTATGTTACAGGTTGTGTCATGCAAACGCCTTTTGGTTATCATTCAAATACAGTTTTGATTTTGTAGCTTGATGAAAACAAACCATAATCTCATTAATTCAAATGGATTTGACTTCACGATTTTCAAAAAATGGCGGCGCCCTGTCCTAGGAGGAATGCTATTCAAGTTTGTTTTCATCGACTTACAAAAGCAAAATTACTTTCTACTGGTAGTAAAATATGTATTTTATTGATGGACGATAGGACTTTGCATGACATTGCTTATAACATAACAATTTCACTCTTGGAAGTGAGGTGGAGGGCAATATAATATTGCTTGCAACATAAATGTCACTTCGACCCCCACCTTGCTTCCTTGGAAGAAGTCCTTATGTCAAAAGTTGTGTCATGCAAAATCCTTTTGGCCAAGATTCAAATGCATATTTATCTACTACTAGAAAGTATTTTTGATTTTCTAACTTGAGAACAAATCATAATCTCAATAATTCTAACGGACTTTTGCTCGCGACTTCAAAAATGGCGCCCTGTCTGCTATTTAAGTTTGTTTTCACCGACTTACAAAATCAAAATTACTTTTCAGTGGTAGTGGCACCCGTGGCGAGCCACCTCCTCTTGGTGGGTGCTGGGTAACGCCAAGAGCTTGCCGACATCCCCGTAGTGGACCCGGGGGGATATTTGGTCCACCAACCTGTTTGCCGTGGGTTACAGCCCTGTGTCGGCGGAGGAGGGGATCCTGGTGGTTGAGGGCAATAGGAGCTTGCAACCGTGTTCCTGTTGCTCAATACACCACTTCGGCCCTGACTTCGCCTAGACGGGTGGTCGAATAGGCCCGGTTCGACCAATCGGCTGGTCATGCCAAGCCCTGTGCATGGGGTATTATTATATTTATCAATGCACATATATCATTTGAAATCGTTGTAATTTTGGAATTGGCTTTATAATCTAAAACATTTTGAATTTGAAGTATGTTGTTCTGTAATTTGCCTAGAGTCCTATGCCAGAAGGCGGTGGCTCATGGGCCAATCTGGTAGAATTATTAATCTCTTAATTCTTCTGCTGGAGTATAGCATCCGGGTATCCTTGGTGCTGCAAGCTGGAGGCCCGCTTACTTTAGCATTGTCCTTGTGATAGTCCGTGGTGGGTGGGGAGCTCGGATGATGAACCATATGACACCAATCATGGCTTATCAAATACCCCCCCCAAAAAAAAAACAAAAAAAAAACAAAAAAAAACAAAACAAAAAAAACAAAAACCCCAAACGTCCACTTGAAATTGATCCCGTTGATACTTCTCATAGACCGTCTCTATCGATTGAGTATTGGCCACGTTTCCTCGTTACTGAGACTCCGGACAAGACACCATTGAAGTTGAACCCTTTGGCAGTATCTAAGGGCATTCAAGGTATTGCTGGGGATGTTCGGGTGCACTGCTAACTGAGTGTGGCAAGAAACTGCAGACAACCAATCTGATGAGCATTGAATCTTTTGTGGGCATTCCGGTCACGGTCTCTGCTCACACGACCTTGAACACAAGTAAAGGTATCATCAGAGGTCGTGATCGGTTGTCTGCTGACATGTCCGAACTTGATATAGCATGCGAAATGAAGGATCAAGGTGTGCTGTATGTGAAGCGCTTTTCCACCCGAAAAAACAATGAAACAATCCAAACAAATACCTATCTGTTTTCTTTTTCATTGCCGAATGCTCCCAAATCAGTAAAGGCGGGTTACTGCAATATCCAAGTTGAAACCTACATCCCCAAACCGCTCAGGTGCTTAAATGTCCGAAATATGGACACGGTGTATCTACCTGCACATTGCCTGTTGTGTGTGCTCACTGTGGTGAGAAGACACACACAACAGAAGATTGTGACAGTGACTTTAAAAAACTGCTCAGGCGACCATTCATCTTCGTCAAAACAGTGTCCAATATGGAAAGAGCAAATGGCGATTAACAAAATAAAGTTCACCCAAAATATCTCTTTTTCTGAGGCAAAGAAACTGGTGAAGAGATCTGACCTTCTAGAAAGTTATGCTACAGTAGCAAAATCATCATCTGAATCCAGCTCTAAAATAACAAAATCATCCACAGGATGCCAAACTACCTTGACTTGGGGCAGTTCCGACTCCCCACAGGTTTTATACCCTGCTATATCATCCCAGACTGAGGAATCACTTCCTACTACATCAAAGTCCTCTGATCATAAGTCATCTTCACAGTCACTCTCTGAGTCTCATTCAACAGCTGATAGACAACAAATTGTTAACACTAAACCCAAACCTAAGTCTGATGCTTCAAAACAACAAAGTGGCAGAGCTCCTAAGGGGTCACAAAATAAAATTCAATTGTTTAATAAATATGGGTCTCTTGAAGATATGGACGTTTCTGAAAACGTCCATTCTAGGGCACATAGCTTGTCGCCCTCCAAAAGAGTGCGGGGTAGATCCCCAAAAAATCCCCCCAAAAGATAGTTTATTCCCATAATATTGTACAATGGAACTGCAGAGGATTGAGGACTAATTTACATGAATTACAGCTATTAGTCCAAGATTTCACACCTTCAGCGTTATGTCTCCAAGAGACATATTTAAAACAAACCGATACATTTGACCTTCGTCATTTTTAATGCATATCATTGTTTTGCACCTCCGGGTGATAGGGCCACTGGCGGATCATCCATTCTAGTCAAACAAAACGTTATTCAAAGCCCTGTTTCACTTAATACTAATATGCAAGCTGTTGCAGCGAGAATTACTTTACATGTAGCGTTTACGCTATGCTCTCTTTATATTTCACCATCTTCGGCTTTTGCCAAAACCGATCTTCAAGCTCTATATGATCAGCTCCCGAAGCCCTGTATTATAATGGGAGATTTAAATGGCCACAACCCACTCTGGGGTAGTGTAAATACAAACACTAGAAGTAAATTGTTGGAGGACTTTTGTTCTGACAATGATTTATGTATTTATAATGATGGTTCCAACACATATTTACACCCTGGTACAGGGACTTATTCTGCTCTCGACTTGTCACTTACAAATTCAGAACTATTAAATAAATTCGAATGGTCAGTCCACGATGACCTCTGTGGAAGTGACCATTTTCCTATTATATTAAAAGCTGTAACCCCATCTGATGTTCTTCCATCATCAAGGCGGAAATTTAAAAAGGCTAACTGGGCTTTATATGAAACACTGTGTGCTGAAAACCTTAAACCTGAACGTTTCATTGACGTTCCTGATGCTATTAAATGTTTTTCTGATGAACTGAATTCCATAGCTGATGAGTGTATACCAAATTCCTCTGTAGTTCCACACATAAGAAAACCATGGTTCAACGTTGAGTGCAAACAAGCTAGGAAGGCAAGGAAAAAGGCAGAACAATATTTCCGTCGCCATCCTATGGTACATAATTTAAATAAATTTACAATTTTAAATGCTAAAGCGCGGCGTACTTTTAAACAAAACAAACGCCAATCTTGGCAAAATTATGTGTCCAAAATATATTCTCAGACACCCATGTCCAAGATATGGAACATGGTCCAGAAAATCAAAGGTAAAGGTGCTAAATCTACTGTCCATCATCTCAAACATGGAGATCAATTGCTTACTGATAAATCAGATGTTGCTAATAAACTAGGGGAAACCCTTGCTAAACACTCTTCCTCTTCAAATTATGTACCAAAATTCCAGCAATATCAGAAACAAGAAGAAAAGAAAACTATTAATTTCAATTCTGATAATGGGGAAGATTATAATGAAACGTTTTCTATTCATGAACTCCATACTGCTCTTGTTCAAGTTCATGACACTGCTACTGGAGCTGATAACATACATTGTCAACTCCTGAAGCACTTACCAGAATCCTACCTAGAAACTCTTCTCAATATTTTTGATGATATTTGGACATCGGGTAACTTTCCTCCCTCATGGCGTGACGCCATAGTAGTACCCATACCTAAACCTGGACGTGATCATGTGGATCCATCCAATTATCGTCCGATTTCATTAACTAGCTGTGTTTGCAAGACCATGGAACGCATGATAAATAATCGACTTGTTTGGTACTTGGAAACAAATAACCTTATAACTGATATACAGTGTGGTTTCCGTAAAAACAGAAGTACTGTCGATCACTTAGTGCGTTTAGAATCATTTGTTGCAAATGCACTAATTAATAAACAACATGCTGTGTCTATCATTTTTGATCTAGAAAAAGCATATGACACAACCTGGAAATATGGTATTTTAAGAGACCTACATGACTTCGGCTTGCGAGGTCGCTTACCTCAATTTATAGCAAACTTTTTAAATGACAGACAGTTTCAAGTTCGTGTGGGTTCTACCCTGTCTGATCATTACAGTCAGGATGAGGGTGTTCCACAAGGCAGTATTTTGTCTGTCACACTTTTTAGCATAAAGACAAACAGTTTATCAAAAGTTTTAAACGATTCAATTGATGGATCGTTATTTGTGGATGATTTTAATATTTCTTGTCGTGGGAAAAATATGCATACTATTGAACGGCAACTGCAGTTGTGTTTAAACAAAATAAATAAATGGTGTCTTGAAAACGGCTTTACATTTTCTAAATCCAAAACTAACTGTATACATTTTTGCAAAAAATATAAACCACATAAGGTCCCTGAACTATCTCTAGATGGCACTCCCATCAAAGTTGTAAAGGAGGCCAAGTTCTTGGGCCTAATCTTTGACTCCCATTTGACATTTCTGCCTCATGTCAAGTCCCTTAAAACTAAATGACTGAAGGCTCTTGACTTGTTGAAAGTTGTTTCCAACTCAAAGTGGGGAGGGGATCAAGCAACCCTCTTACACCTGTATCGATCACTCGTACGTTCGAAACTCGATTATGGCTCCATCGTATATGGTGGAGCCTGCAACAGCAACCTTAAACTTCTTGATTCTGTCCACCATCAAGGCGGAAGACTTTGTCTTGGGTCTTTCAGAACTTCACCTATTGATAGTCTCTACGTTGAGGCCGATGAACCATCTCTTACTCAACGTCGTATAAAATTGTCTTTACAATACATTACTAAATTATATTCTAATGAATCTAACCCTGCCTATAACTGTGTGTTCAATCCCCTTTATGAGGATTTGTATAACAAAAAGTCTTCTCTTGTTCCAACTCTTGGGCACAGAATTAAACCATTTATTTCTTCTGCCGGTATTGAGCTGGAAAGTATATCGCCTTCCCGTCTTCTTTCTTCTCCTCCTTGGCAGTTGGTTAGGCCACAAGGTGACCTAACATTAACATCGTTTAAAAAAATCAGAGACAAATGACTTACAATATAAACAAGAATATCATCAATTAAAGCATAAATATAGCAATTACAAACCCTTATTTACAGATGGGTCCAAGGACGGTGGCGCAGTGGCTTGTGCCACTGTCATTGGATCCAGAACAATATCTTCTAGATTACCAGATAATAGTTCTATTTTTACAGCTGAAGCTAACGCCATATTAACAGCTCTCAAATATATTCAAAGACACCCGAAACGTAAACAATATATAATCTATTCCGACTCTCTTTCTTGCCTTCAGCCTATTAAAAATATTTCTTGCAAACATCCACTTTTAATAGAAATTATTGAATTGTATAATGATCTTGCTACTGGCCAAAACGACATCGTCTTTTGTTGGTTACCCAGCCATGTAGGCATTTCTGGTAACACATTGGCCGACCTTGCTGCTAAAGGAGCACTCAACAAATCTGTGACACCACTTCGTATTCCTTATAGTGATTACAAAGCCACCATTAGATCTTATATCCGTGATCTGATGCAAAAGAAGTGGGACACCCAAGTGGGTATCAATAAATTACATGAGACAAAACCTTACATTGGTTATAACCACTTGGGTTGTCAGTCCAGATTTGAAGAGGTTATTTTACGACGATGTCGTATTGGCCACACTAGATATACTCATGCGTACCTGTTAAAAGGTGAAGATCCTCCATTTTGTATCCCTTGTGATGAGAGAGTCACGGTCAAGCATATTCTGCTTGACTGTGTTGAATTCTCCATCACAAGGGATACGTATTTTACAGTTAAAACAATTAAGGATCTTTTTACCAGCGTTAATTCTCATTTAATTATAGTTTTTTAAAAAGAAATTGATTTTTGGTTGAATTTTGAATAATACGTTTCTGTAAATAGATGCATTTTAATGGCTGGTAGTTTGAATAAGTAACTTAAATTGTTGGTGGCTGTTCCCTCAAAGGGGGTTGAAGTATTGTAAAATTATTGTCCTCCTGAGAGGGTACGTAAGTCCACAAACATTTAAAGTAAATTCTAAATTTCCACGTTTTTAATCGTAGTATAAGTGTTTTTTTTATTGTATGGCTAGATTTCCGAAATTGCTGACGGCTGAGGGGATGATGTAAATCCAGGTAGCAAAGGTACTATAAGTCCCCATGGTCCCTAGTATGGTGATCTACCTTCAGTTGTTGGCAATCTATAGCCCGGTTTTATATTGTATTGTCCTCTATAGATGAATTGTTTTAGGCACAGCTACTAGTTTCACATTCATTTCTGATGTTCTAGTTGTTTTACTGTCCTTCGTCGACAGATTTTTATAATACTCATATATTCCATTTTAATGTTCCGTTCCCGTCACGATATGGCTGAAATATTGCTGATGTGACATTAAATTTTAACTCACTCACTCACTTCAGTCGTAGTAAAATATGTATTTTATTGATGGAGATTAGGATTTTACATGACATTGTTTATAACATAACAATTTCACTCTTGGAAGCGGTCAATAGAAGGGGTCAATATTATATTACTTACGATAATATTGTCACTTCGACCACAACCTCGTTTCCGAGGAAGAAAGCATTATATCCATGTAAAATCCTTTTGGTCAGCAATGTGTAGTAAGCAGTCTTGATTTTATAAACTTGGTGAAACTTGAACTCCATTTTCTATCCTGGAAACGTGGTAGGGGGCAAGCCATCCGATTTAGTATATACCACAGGCGTCCACAACGCTCATTTCGCACACACTAACAACCAATTTAAGCACAAACTACGGGGTCCTATGGAAATCTGTGCATAGTGACACCATCACCCGACCCCAAGGAACAATTGACGGTAACACAACAATTCGGCAAGTCTTTGGTGACGTCGAGAAATCAGCAAAATGACGACGAGCTTCTTACACATTTTCTTTACATTTAACTGAAAATCGTTCCTTCTATGACGTCACTGTAGGGCTCTGGCGACAGAGTTACGTAACCTGTCTGCGGTTTCGTTTGCGGGCGAGAGAGAATCAGACGGCTTTTTAGCAACTTTTGAGCGCTTGGTATTAATTAACCAGAATTTTCTTTTTAAAAATGGTGTTCCGTTTATGACTAGCCAGAATTCTTTCATCTGCAGTGATGAAAAGAGAACCCAAGATTTGAGTTTAGTTGTTCTTTAAAGTGGCTTTCCGAAAATCTCTCGAGCGTAAACTTTAAGTTGATGAGATGGATTTTGATATGGTAAATGAATATTCGTAAGCGCGATTACGTAAGGTAATAGTGACGTCTTTGAGATTTGCGCAAGTGTTGACATTTTTCTGTATATATAAATCAAGCACACATGATTTTGATGTTTTCAAGTACAACGGAAGTATACTCCCGGTATAATGTCTATATTTTGACTGCACGATGCCTCCAGGAGGAAGACTTTCATGTAAAGCGTGGAATTGTTTGGCGTCCCTTGTCTGAAATCGGAAATGTCTTTAAATTCACACACCAATTTTAAACTCGTATTTCGAAAATCCAATCGATTCGCTAGCATTTGAGCTGCTTTATGTTGGATGACGCTCATGAACTCCTTCATTGCGTAGGGACGCAGCGAGAATCCCCTTATTGAGGACTTTCGTTAAATAATGACTCTTCGACTACACACACTCGTAGGTCCGCGGGTCCGTTGGTTACCGTCGGTTAGGACGAACAGTTACATGCTGTCGTTGCGGACGAGATTGTACTTCGTTTTCTTTACAAGACCTCCAGTCTCGACATATGCATAGCTAAGGAGAATACGTTTTCTTACATCATCTAGAGCTGTGCATGCTAGGATAATATGGAATTCGTCTAATATAGCGTTGTTGTTACAGATTGTACATAGTCTATTTTCTGTGATAATATTACACCATCTGCCGGTTTCAATCGGTAATCTGTGGTAATCTCAGTTTTGTTAACCAGACACGTTGTTTCAATGGGAGACTTGTTAAGTAAGGCTCCAGGTGGAGCGTATTCTTATATAGGGAATAATATTGATGAGTTTTGGAGGTCAGCATTCCATGATTGCCTAAACTGATCTATAAGTGTGTATTTAACAGAATTTTTCAGCCAGACTGCGGAAGGAGTGATTAAGTTAATATTTAACGTCACATCGGCAATATTTCAGCCATATCGTGACGGGAACATTCAGCTATGAAAACGACTATTGTGTACATTATGAAAACCTGTCAACGAAGGACAGTAAAAAGAACTAGAATATCACAATTAGCATCAAGACTAGTCTGGAAAGTTAAAACTGATATCGTTATATGGACAATAGAGTATAAAAACAGACTATAGATCGCCAACAACAGAAGGTAGAGCACCACACTAGGGACCATGGGGACTTACAGTACCTTTGCTACCTGCATGGACCCTAGTTGGATTTATACCATCCCACAAATACTACGCTTAAAAATTTTGGAAAGTATAAATTTATTTTGAAAATTTTGGGACTTACTTACCCTCTCAGGAAGACAATAATTTTACAATACTTCAACCCCCTTTGAGGGTACAACCACTAATGACCAATGTTCCTAATCTGTACTATCAACCATTAATATACAACTATCTACAGAACATATCAATTATAATTCAACAAGGATATCAATTTCCTTTAAAAATCCAGTAATTAAATGAGTATTGACTGTGTTAAAAAGATCCGAAAGTGTTTTTTACATTGAAATATTTAGCCATTATGATGGAGAATTCAACACAGTCAGGCAGGATATGCTTGACCGTGGTTCTCTCATCACACGGGATGCCAAATGGAGGATCTTCACCTCTCAACAGGTATGCATGTGTATACCTTGTATGACCAGTACGACATCGTCGTAGTATGACCTCTTCAAACCTGGACTGACAACCCAAGTGGGTATAACCAATGTAAGGTTTTATTTCATGAAATTTATTGATACCCACTTGGGTGTCCCACTTCTTTTGCATCAGATCACGGATATAAGATCTAATAGCAGTTTTATAATCTGAGTATGGAATAAGAAGTGGAGTCACGGATTTGGTGAGTGCTGCCTTAGCAGCAAGATCAGCCAGTGTATTTTATGAAATACCTACATGGCTAGGTAACCAACAAAAGACGATGTCGTATTGGCCAGTTGCAAGATCATTATACATTTCAATAATTTCAATTAAAAGTGGATATTTACACGACAATTTTTTAATAGGCTGAAGGCAAGAAAGAGAGTCGGAATAGATTAAATATTGTTTACGTTTAGGGTGTCTTTGAATATATTTGAGAGCCGTTAGTATGGCGTTTGCTTCAGCTGTAAAAATAGAACTGTTATCTGGTAGTCTAGAAGATTGTTCTGGATCCAATGACAGTGGCACAAGCCACTGCGCCACCGTCCTTGGACCCATCTGTAAATATGGGTTTGTAATTGCTATATTTATGTTTCAATTGATGATATTCTTGTTTATATTGTAATTCATTAGTTTCTGATTTTTAAAATGAAGTTGATGTTAGGTTGACTTGTGGCCTAACCAATTTCCAAGGAGGAGAAGAAAGAAGACGGGAGGGAGCTATGTTTTCCAGCTCAATGCCGGCTGAAGAAAGAAAGGGTTTTATTCTGTGCCCTAGAGGTGGAACAAGAGAAGACTTCTTGTCGAACAAATCCCCATAAAGTGGATTGAACACACAGTTATATGCAGGGTTAAATTCATTAGAGCGTAATTTAGTAATGTATTGTAAGGATAATTTTATACGACGTTGTGTAAGGAGATGGTACATCGGCCACAACGTAGAGACTCTTAATAGGTGAAGTTCGGAAGGACCCAAGACAAAGTCGTAGACCTTGATGGTGGACAGAATCTAATAGTTTAAGGTTGCTTTCACAGGCTCCACCATATACAATGGAGCCATAATCGAGTTTTGGACGGACCAGTGATCGATTTCGGTGTCGGAGGGTAGCTTGATCCCCTCCCCACTTTGAGTTGGAAACAACTTTCAACAGATCGAGTGCTTTAATATGCGTCAAAAAGGTTAAATGGGAGTCGAAAACTATGCCCAAGAACTTGGCCTCCTTAACAACTTTAATTGGAGTTCCACTTAAATATAGTTCAGGGTCTTTATGCAGTTTATATTTCCTACAAAAGTGTAGACAGATAGTTTTCGACTTTGAGAATTTGAAACCATTTTCAAGACACCATTTGTGCATTTTATGTAAAGATAACTGCATTTACCGTCCGAAGGTATGCATATTTTTACCACGACAGGAAATATTAAAATCATCCACAAAAAGTGATCCATCAACTGAATCATTTAAAACCTTGGATAAACTGTTGATCTTAATGCTGAATAAGGTCACCGACAACATACCGCCCTGGGGAACACCCTGATCCTGATTATAATGATCAGACAGGGTTGAACCCACACGGACTTGAAATTGCCTGTTTTTTAAAAATTGTGATATAAAAAGAGGCAAACGGCCTCTCAAACCAAAGTCATGTAGATCCTTCAAAATGCCATGCTTCCAGGTGGTATCATAAGCCTTTTGAAGATCAAAGAAAATTGATACAGCATGTTGTTTATTGAGTGTAGCATTTTTAACAAAGGATTCTAAACGTACCAAATGATCAATGGTACTATGATTTTCCCTGAAACCATATTGGATATTTGTGATAAGATTATTGGTTTCAAGCTACCAAACTAGTCTATTGTTTACCATACAGTCCATGGTTTTGCAGACATAGCTAGTTAACGATATTGGTCTATAATTCGACGGATCTGTATGATCCTTATCAGGTTTTGGTATTGGAACTACAATGGCATTTTGCCATGAAGGAGGAAATTTGCCAGACGTCCATATTTGGTCAAATAGATCCAAAAGTGTCATCAAACATGATTCAGGTAATTGTTTCAGTAGCTGGTAATGTACATTATGTATATTATCATCACCCGTTGCAGCGTCATGAGCTTGCTGAAGAGCCGTATGGAGCTCATGTAAACAAAATACTTCATTGTAATCTTCGCCGTTATTTGAATCGAAATTAAGCTTCGTCTTTTCTTGTTGTTTCTGATATCTCTGAAACTCAGGGACGTAATTCGCCGACGATGAATTCTTGGTAAGAGTTTCGCCAATTTTATTTGCAATTTCAGATGTGCCAATAATTAAATTATCCCCACCTTCAAGATGGTGAACAGCAGCTTTTGAACCTTTACCTTAAATTCTTTGAACCATGTTCCATATCTTGGACATTGGTGTACGTGAATTACGTTTGGACACAGTTCCTCCAATATTGCCGTTTGTTTTGCTTGAAGGTACGACGTGCCTTTGCATTGAGTATCTTAAAATTATTGAAGTTGTGGACAGTTGGGTGCTGGCGGAAATAGTTTTCTGCCTTTTTTCTCGCTTTCCTGGCTTGTCTACAATCTGTATTAAGCCATGGTTTCCGTACATGTGGAGTTGTAGAGCACTTTGGTATACACTCATCAGCAATTTCATTTAAAACGTCTGAAAAACACTGAATAGGATCAACTATGTCACTGAAATATTCGGTTGCAGGGTGCAAGTGCTTGAATCATCATTGTATAAACATAAGTCATTATTGAAGAATCTGATAAAAACTTCCAGTATTTGACCTTTTGAGTTAGTGTTTATACTTCCCCATAGCGGGTTATGGCCACTGAGATCACCCATTATGATACAAGGCTTAGGGAGTTGGTAATAGAGACCTTGAAAATCCGACTGTTGGAGTGCCGAGGAAGGCGGTATATACAAAGAGCATAGTGTAAAAGTAACGTGAAGAGTAAGACTCACTGCAACGGCTTGGAGGTTAGTTTTAAGAGCTACAGAACTATATGGATAACATCTTGTTCAACGAGAATTGAAGATCCTCCAGTGGCCCTGTCACCCGGAGGGGAAAATAATTGTATGCATCAAACTGACGTAAATTAAAAGTATCTGTCTGTTTCAGGTAAGTTTCATGTAACATAAAGCTGATGGTGCAAAGTCTTGCACCAATAGCTGTAATTCATTAAAATAAGTCCTTAATCCTCTACAATTACACTGTATTATATTTTGGGAAGAAACTATGGTGGGTTGATTGGGGATCTACCCCGCACCTTTTTAGAGGGCGACAAGCTATGTGCCCGAGGATGAATGTTATCAGACACATCCATATCTTCTAGTG
Source organism: Haliotis asinina (assembly GCF_037392515.1). Classification (NCBI taxonomy): domain Eukaryota; kingdom Metazoa; phylum Mollusca; class Gastropoda; order Lepetellida; family Haliotidae; genus Haliotis; species Haliotis asinina. The sequence continues at coordinate 77,958,760 of NC_090284.1, read as the reverse complement.
ACCCAAACTTATTAAATAATTTGATCTTGTCTGACCCTTTAGGAGCTCTATTTGGTCTTGAAGTGTCTGATTTTGATTTGATCTTTAACGGCATCATTACCGATCCTGAGAAAATTGCAGCCCTACAGAATTGGCCAATTCCCCAGAATGTGGATTCAGTTTGTCGTTTCTTGGGGTTTTCTGGATATTACAGGCGTTTTGTCCCTAAATATTCTAAAATTGCCAAACCTCTCAGTGATATGTTAGCTGGACACTGTGGCAAGAATTCCAGTGAGACCAAATCAAATATGCAGTGGAATTGGGGTGTACAACAACAGACGGCCTTCAGTGAACTTGTGAGCAAGCTCAGCAACGTTCCTGTTTTGGCGTATGCAGACTTCATTCATCCCATCGAACTGCATATTGATGCTAGTAGTGAAGGCCTCGGAGTGATTTTATATCAGACACAACAGGATAAGAAACGAGTGATATCCTATCCTAACCGAGGATTGTCCCAGTCAGAGCATAATTATCCAGCTCACAAGAGTTTCTTGCTCTAAAATGGGCTGTAACGAAAAAGTTTCATGACTATTTGTACGGTAACCATTTCACTGTTTGGACGGATAATAACCCCCAAACTTATGTCCTGACCTCCGCGCGGTTGGATGCCTGTGGTCATCGCTGGCTCGCCCTCAGTGCCTATGACTTTTCCATAGAGTACATATCAAGTCCGAGGAACAGGGATGCTGATGCTCTGTCCAGATTGCCATATGAGGTAATGTAACTTACAGACCATACCATTTGTAGAGAATTTGACCTCTGTCAGTAATCATAATTCTTCCGATGTTGGGGCGGATCACAAAATGCTGACGTTTCACCAGACGGACCCTTCAATCTGCACGATTATTGAACTTCCCCGCAGTGGTGATCGTTCTTCTAAGGAGACAATTAAATCGCTTGACCGTGAGACAACCAACATTTTCACTTCACCTGTCAAACAACCTTCTGGTGAGACAACAGGGTAACGATGGCGACCTCTACTTCCCAAACTCGGCGTGAGACTATCATCACACATCTTCATGATGGAATGGGACATTTTTGTAGTGATAGGACTCTAGCACTTCCCTGTACCAGGTTCCATAGACCTGGAATGTTGGGTGATGTGGAGGACCATACCCATAGTTGTCAGCACTGCATTCTCAGGAAAGCTCCCAATCCGACAGAAAGAGCACCTCTTGTGAATGTTCAGACGTCACAGCCAATGGAACTGGTCTGCATAGACTTTCTTTCACTCGAACCAGGCAGGTTGCATTCCGATCAGGGGCGTAATGTTGAGAGCGACGTGATAAAGCAACTCTGCAGCATTATGGGCTTTAAGAAGTAACGTACCACCACATACCACCCAATGGGGAATGGCTTGGTTGAACAGTTTAACCGTACGCTTCTAGGGATGCTGGGTACCTTGCATGACCATGAAAAGGCGAAGTGGAAAAATCATTTATCTCTTATGGCCCACGCCTACAACAGTACAGTTCATGAGTCTAGCGGGTTTTCTCCTTTTTACCTCATGTTTGGTAGGATTCCCAGGCTATCTGTCGTCGTTGCGTTTGACTTATCTTCGGCTACCACATCTCCATCCACTTATCCGCAGTTTGCTGCTGATTTGAAGCACAGATTGGATTCTGCGTATGAGTTGGCTTCATCACACCTTGAAACTGCCCGTGCCAAGCTGCAGAAAGCATATAATCTGAAAGCTCGTCGTGCAACAGTCAAGGCTGGTGATGTGGTGTTGGTTCGCAGCGTTGGCATTCAAGGTAAACAGAAGCTTGCCAATCGATGGGAAGAAGATTTCTATGTCGTGGAGGCTCAACCAAATGTAGGCATTCCAGTTTTTAAAGCCTGTAAGAAGGAACTACTGAATGTCGTGTTCTTCACCGCAACATGCTTCTCCCGATTGGCACTGACGAAAGCCAAATTCCCAAGCCACGCAGTCCTACGCCACGATTAAATGTCTCTGACACTTCGATGGAGTTGTCTCAGTCCACTCCTCATCCGAACAGGATGTTGGAGCGTGTAGTATTTCAGAGGCTGACATCTCAACAACTCAGCAGACGGACACATCCCTGTTGCTTCAAGATCAACAAAATCAGCCCTTGGTGCTTTCACAATCCACACCTGCGCCCTCTGACTTGACCGACCCTGAATGTGGCTTCTCTTTGATGCATCGGACACATCGCAAGCATACCAAAACCAGTCTTAATTACTAGTTCTGATTACCATTTTTCTAGTTTGCAGTATTGTTCTCATCTTGAATACTAATCACACTGATTGAATGTAGCAGTGCTTTATTAATGCTGTAATTCACAACATAATTCATAAACATGATTCATCACATATTTCATAGACATCATTATCTGTTCAAAGTTCCATGTTGTCTGTGTCTTGCGGTGAAATGCCACCTCAGTGCATCTTTTTCTTCTGTTTCTGGAGCCTTGTCAACGAAGATTTCTGTTCACTTCCTCTCTATTCTTTGCCAGGTAACCCATTCCATGGGAGTTTCTCTTTTCTATTAATAGAAAGCATCAAAGACTTCCTTTGATGTGCTACCTATGTTCTTATTGGCTATTGTGCCCTCTGTCCTTACTTCCTTTGGCCACCTGTTTCCCACCTCACTTCACTTCCTGCTGCTGAGGTGGAAACATCTTTTCCTTTTCCAGTATGGCCAGTTTTTAAATCTGTTTCCATCTACCTCTTTACTTCATAATTCCCTATGAAAAGGTGCAAAATGTCCTTTAAACAATAGTAAAATATAATTAAAAGTAATATGTAATCAATAACAACACACATTTGGGAATATATATATATATATGTAAACTGTAAACATGGCTTGGACCATGTGCTTTTTGAATGTTTCAATAACTTTATGCAGGTGCTTTAGGAGGATATTGTTGTGGTATATACACTTGTTGATTTTTTCTGTGATATTTTGAACTATCTAACATTTAAATCCATCAGAATTATTTACTTGGTTCCCAAATTTTATCACTGGCTGTTGCTGAGGTGGAAACACCATTTCCTTTCCCAGGACTTGTCTTAGGAACAGCTTCATTCCACAAAACATAAATCTCCGTTATCACCACCATTGCCTTGCGTCGTCTTGAGTCGCAGCCCAAAACCGAACCAACAAACACACGGCTACATAATTATAATAGTGACTTTCTTTGTAGGGATACATGATTTGAGAAACAAACACGTTCAGTTTCTGGTAAAATATCTCGCAAGCGTGAATTACATCCTGATAATTTACTAACAATTCATTCCAATATGTGTTATTAATAAGTGCCTTCAATGATGTATAATAACCTTGGTTGTAACATAAAACATCTCTGGTATATGTCATTTCTGTATTCACTGTCGTGGTTAGTGCCACGTAAGAGGCTTTGTGATCACTTATCGATCCGTCGAATGCAATAACTCCACAATCATCAATTCTTCCAATATCATCGCTGACAATAATTAGATCAATCAAAGTACTAGAATTCCGCGTTACCCGTGTAGGTTCTCGTTTGATTGGCATTACTAGAAGCTGGTAAGTGATAAGAGGGTAAGATTCTTTATGGATAACAACTTCTTTATTGCATATGATGCGACGTTTCGGTATGGATCCTTATACCGTTGTCAAGCAAGAGTGGAGTAATACATCACAGAACAGACTTATATACATGGACAGGGATAAAGTAATAACAACACGTAGGTATGAATCAAAGGCGGGGGATTAACAACAACAACAGTGGGTGGTAGTAATGATGAGACAATAAGAGGAAGCCAATAGTGGCTGTAGCTGTGACAAAGTATACATGGCTGATAGGGTAATTAGTAATGGTGGCTGGTGAGCTCTAATCTGTTAAAAGCAAGCCCTCAGCACCTCGACCATCAAACCCACTTGCTGGGTAAAGTAGGTTCGTTCCCAGAATTCTAACGAATTATACTCGGGTCTGTATGCTAAACATATGATTAATGGTTTAACAGGTAAGCATAGTTTTGTCCAGATTGTTTCATCATAATTTGGTTTCTAAGTTTTGCATTCTCGCAAATGTTAATGTATTTCTGATGTAAATCTGATTCATAATACCTCCGCCAAATGAGTTTCTGTCCTTACGAATAGGTAACCTGTGGTAACCTGTCCACTTCATTGAATCACTATCGGTGTTATCGTCTAAATGTGTTTCTGTAAGGCCAACAATGTCGTTGTCCGAAACATACTCGCTAAGATATACAAGTTTATTTCTTATGCTTCTAGTGTTATTGTGAAACAAGGATAGAGTTTTGTCATGAAACTCGTGCATTTGTGGGCCTGGATTTGACTCTAAGTCTCAGCAAGCTGGAGTAACAATAGCAGAAGTGTGATTATGTTTGTGTTGATAAATTGACACTGTAATGAACAAAGGAATGTAATCACAAGGCTTGTTTTACAGAGAATACACATGTTATATAATTCTGAGAGAATGGTAAAATGTAAATTGCTACATGAACTAAATTGGGATGGTCTTTTGCTAAAGCGCATGATCTCACACCACGTTTTACACTGAAATATCCCGGTTGTCACACAACGTTGAATTATATCATTACCCACTATCTATTGTCTTGACAAGACGACTAGACAAGGTGTGGCATGAAAATCGGGGCATTTCATTGTAAAACAATATCAATTGTTGCAGTATAATTCTGACGTAGATTGAAAGTGCAGACCTAGTGAGATAAGACATTCTGAGTATGTGATTTCGTAAACTTGGAGCTAAGAAAAAGATTGGGTTCTCGGATCATTATATTTGCACGTGTGCCTCGTGGATGTGTGTGCTTTGTGGATGTGAAGGTGTGGGTAAGCATGTGTGCACATGAGTATGTATGTGAGCCATGGATGTTGTGTGGGTAATCCGATATCTTTAAAAATTGTCAAGATTCCAGTACCTTGCAATAATTAACTTATTGGTCGAGAGCTAGAAGTGAACCGTCATCATGTCTTCCATATTCAACGCTCAAGGCAAGAAGACTTTTAACAAAAGACTTCAATGTTTTCAGCTTAAAGGAACAATGACACTTCCTCTATTTGGAGGATTAGTAACAGCGTTAGAGCAGTATTGATGCTATTGTGACAGGAGCTACAGCGACGGCGTACAGAGAACCCCAACATGCGTTACTACTTTAAAGGTAACAAGTTGATGGAAGTTCCCTTGAACAACACGGCTCACTCGAACAGGGCTACACGACCACGTTCACGCACACGTATCAACGCTTGGGGTGGAAGTAACCAGGGTCTCAGCCGGAGACCCAGGTCTGACTCACGTCACGCGGACATGGACGACACCCACTAGGGGTGTGGCCAGGGCCTTGAGTCTCATAAGGAACATTTTACGGCGCATCGGAAACACTCATATGTACAGCCAATTCCTAACATACACATTACTACTACAAATGACCATGATAACCCGACAGACTCAGTGACTTTTTTGTTTTGGAACATTGGTGGAATTATACACAAATTATGTGACACCGATTTTACTGACTATGTTAAATCATTTGATGTAATTGGCCTGATTGAAACTTGGAGTAATGATGTAGAATTACAGAATATCTTACCTGATCATGATGTGATAGTGAAAACAGCAGATAAATTATCTACTAGTGGGAGACTATCCGGTGGAATGGTAGTGTTAATTCGTCGTCAGTTTTGTAGTTATAAGAAATGGATAAAGCTAACAGATAATGCTATCTTCATATTATTTGATCGAGGTCTATTTGGTTTAGACAGAGACATTCTATACTCATGTGTTTACATTCAACCGGAGAGCTCGACCTGGTATGATAAACTATCACCAAACTGATAAAACGGAGTGCTTCTGTATCAAGAGTCCTTATTAGATATCATTTCTGGTTTACCCGATGTTTATATCCTCAGCGGCGGAGATTTTAATGCCCGAACTAGTACAAACCCAGATTTTGTAGAAGATGACCTTCTAGATTATACAGAAAACCAAAATGCATCACAGTGGGACTTTTTAACAGACTATTTTAATTTGAAACGTTTTTCCGCCGACAGAACTTTAAACAACTTTGGTAAATCCTTACTAGATCTTTGTTCTGTCTAAATCCTTACTAGATCTTTGTTCTGTCATGAATATTCATATTATGAATGGGCGCTGTGGTGGTGATACAGAAGTTGGAGACTTTACTTTTATAGGTAACAACGGGGCAAGTGTAATAGATTACATAATATCATCGTCTGTGATATTTGACCATGTTTGTGACTTTAGCATACAGTCACGTACTGAATCAGATCATCTACCTGTTACCTTATCAGTAAAAGCACAACATGTTAGATCTTTAGATAACACTAAAAGAAATTCAAATAAGGCCTATAGGTTTTATTGGCAACAGGATAAAGTTGAAGTATTTCGAGAAAATCTATTGTCTGAAAACATTCAGTTATTGTTTGACAAGTCAGTCGATTCTGCTTTTACAAATATAGACGATAGCATTAGATATGTCACAGACGCACTGTGTTCCGCAGCGGAAGATATGAAACGTAAAGTTGGTATGATACGTAGAATATCAAACAAATGGTATGATGGAACTTGCGAAAAATTGAAAAGAAAACGGTGTAAATTACTGAACGAGTTTAGAAAGGTAAAAGGCAAGGAAACGTTTGAAGATTATTGTCAAGTAAGAAATGAATATAATGCAGTTTGTAAACAAAGAAAGCTTGATTATTATAAGAACAAAAAAGCGGATATAGAAAATAATATAGCAGATTCAAAAAAGTTCTGGAATAAACTTAAGTCTTTGAAGAATCCTACCATATCAAACAACAGTATTGACATGAATGACTGGCATCAGCATTTTAGTGGCCTCTTCAATTTCTGAACTGATCAACAGAAAGGAGTAAATGATAAGGTAGAAACATTAAACGCATCTGAAACCTCTGACTCTAGTTTTGAGATAACAAAGGATATGTTGGATTCTCCGATCAGTAGAGAAGAAATACTTGATGGTATCAATAACTTAAAATGTAATAAATCGCCTCGGGTTGATGATGTTTTACCTGAGATGATCAAGAGCTCAGCAGATATAATAGTCCCTACCTGGAACTGTTGTTCAATATCATTCTTGAAAGTGGAACGTATCCATCCAGTTGGTCCATCGGTATTATCGTTCCAATTCATAAACAAGGCAGTGCTGACAATCCAAACAACTATAGAGGAATCACGCTTTTAAGCATTTTTAGTAAAGTTTTCACTTTTATCATAAATAAAAGACTAGTGACGTGGGGGGAAGCAATGAATAAAATCAGTGAGTCTCAGGCTGGATTTAGACATGGGTATACGACCATAGACAATATGTTTATCTTACATAGTATTATACAACGTTATCTGAATTTCAAGGGTGGTAAATTATATGCTCTTTTTGTTGATTTTGAAAAAGCGTTTGACTCTGTCGACAGGAAGAAACTTTGGGATACATTCAGTACGCATGGACTTAGCCTGAAAATGAAAAATCTGTTACACAATATCTATGAAAATGTAAAAGCTTGCGTCAGAAATAATAATGAATTGTCAGATACATTTAACCTAGAGCTTGGAGTGAGGCAAGGCTGTATACTTAGCCCATTCTTCTTTTCGTTTTTCATTAAAGGTCACATGCAACGTAAAACACAACTTTGTAGATTCTGGTACCTTTTGGTATACAATTTCCGAAACAAATCATAAAAAATGCCAATTCAATCTATAAAGTTGAAAAAACGCGATGAAAAAAAAGCCCGCGAAATCGGAGTTCAAACGTTTCACTAAATTCCCCCTAGCGCTGGGGGAAAAACTGGTTTCAACAGCTGTGCTGCGCTGCGTCCATAACGCATGCACAGTGAATAGATTCGCGGAGCTTGCAACAGTATGCATACTGAGGTCGTGAGCAGTAGTCTAATCTTGGTTGTGTACACAAACAAGTAAATAATCAGCTCGTTACGTAAAAAAACCATGTTGATTGTGGTGAGCAGTCTCTGTCACAGAGAAAGCTCAGTGTCTGGTTTATTCACACCTATATGTCTGCCTGCCTGTCTGGTAAAGACAACATGCAATACACAACTTCAATCATTGACCACGTGCGATTTGAACTTAACACCTATCAGACCATACGACATAAAGAAAATAAGCTGATTCATGACTCGTGCACCCGAGTCCCGTGTCTGCCACATTATGTAATTTGGCACGTGTGATACACATGGCATGTTTTTATGTCTGTGGGTTGCAAACAAACTACATCCATTTTTTTTCGGATGACTGGATCTGACGGAAACTGGTGCAAACTCTTGTCAGTTTCAAGTCCTGCTTTGTACTTGGACGAATGACAGATTCCAGCCATGCAGTAGTTTACTATCTCTACTGACATGATTTTTTTATTGGATCGAGCGCAAATTCAGAGAATATGTATTTTCCAAACCCAACATCTCTATATACATTCTTCATGGATAACAACTTCTTTTAGTGTATATGATTTTGTTTGACAACAGTATATGAATGCATACTGAAACGACGGATCAAGTACAATAAAAGAAGTTGTTATCCATAAAGAATTTTACTTTCTGGTGACTGGCTATACTTCTAAAATGCCCATCAAACAGATCATCTTTCTGTACACACAATGAAACCTAGCATATCAGCAAATAAAACAGCCAATCGGAAGCCGTCGTTTCACTTGAGTGCATATCCACCCGCTATGGCTGGGTTCGGTCTCCCGAGGGCTTCGTTTCGGGGGAAGCAAGCCCAAGTACAAAATATTGCACTTTTGAATCGCGATTGTACGCTTATAATTGTGTTTATTTGTTTTTTTTTAAAGCAGCAGTGTATATTATATGTCATGAATAAGTGATAAATGTGTTTTAATTATGTTTGATTTTTTGGTTGCATGGGACCTTTAATGAACTAGCAACTCAAATTGAAATGAATTGTGAAAATGGAATCCAATTGCATCCAGATATTGTACACGTATTTCTGCTGCTTTTTGCAGATGACATTGTCCTATTCTCGAGCACTGTGGCAGGTTTACAAAAATTAATAATGGAACTAGAGACATATTGTGATGAGTACAAGTTAAAGGTTAACAGGAATAAAACTAAAGTAGTAGTTTTCAAAAGGGGAGGGCGCCTAGCGAAAAATGAGAAATGGCAGTACAGGGGCATAGAACTAGAAACCACCAATTCGTATAAATACTTGGGAATATTTTTTAGTCACTGTCTCTCATGGCTAACACATGCTAAATACGCAAGTCTGCAAGCTCAGAAGGTCATAATAGGTCTCTATAAGCAACTGAATGTATTTGGAGATTTAAATATAAGTTCGTACTTCAAGATATTTGATGCAAAAATTTACCCTATAATATCATACGGAGCTGAAATTTGGGGGTTAAGTCATCTACCAGATATTGAACGGGTGCAATTACAAGCCTGCAAGAAATTTCTTGGTGTTAAACACAATACAACGAATTTAATGGCTTACGGAGAATGTGGTAGATATCCAACGTCGCTATTTACGAGTATGAAGGTAATTAAATATTGGTTAAAATTATTGAATATGCCCCCGTATCGTTTACCCAAAAAATGCTACAATATGTTGGTACTATTTGATAGAAACGGCCTCACTAAGTCGGTTACTGCAATTAGAAAAATTCTATTCTCAAAAGGCTTTGGATATGTCTGGAACAATCAATATGTCGATTTTAAGAACTTGTTTATTTCAGAATTAACGAGAAGACTAAAAGATATGTATTTGCAAGAATGGTTTGAAAACATGTCTCTTTCGAGCAAATGTCTTTACTATAGAATGATTAAATATAATGTAGACCAGGAAATGTATCTGTCAGTTATTGATGTCAAAAAGTTTAGAACGGCGATAAGTAGATTTAGATATTCCTCGCACAATTTATATATTTAGAGTGGAAGGTTTAGAGCGATTGATAGAGAGAAAAGGATTTGTAAGCTTTGTGATCAGTGTGCCATTGAAGATGACTATCATTTTCTTTTAATATGCCCGGTGTATACTCGATTGAGAAATCTTTATATCAACAAATACTACAGTGTGCATGCAAACCAACACAAATTTGTTGCGCTATTGAGTAATAGAAACAAAATTATACTTCCAAACCTGGCAATGTTTGTGTATTATGCAATGAAATCCAGAGCTGAATATATGTTAGAACATAATATTAGTTACATGTAGGTACCCATTTGTCATAACTAATTACATAACATGTGATGTGCTGAATAAGATATGCCATGGCATGTTGTATTTGTATGCTGTACTTACAATGATTTTTATCTAAAGTTTTGAAGTTGATTGCTTGTACTATAGGCCTAGCCTGTGGCCAGTATATTTGAAAAAAGTTGACAGGTGATTTGATTGGAGTCAGGATGAGTCAAAGCTTTTAGAGAGTCACTTGGTAGATCAGTCGACAACTTTTGACGTATCAGTCGGAAAGAAGCATGTTCAATGCAATTCCTTAGTTTCATTTACACCACATATTCCCATACCACATGCTTATCTGTAGTATCATCCGTTAAGGATGTGTGGATCGGAAACCTGACAACGTCACCACTTGAAGGTGTAGGACATGGTACAGTTTAAAGTTATTGTCGACTCTGCACTTTGATGGACGTTTGTTATGTGTCTTCTAAAATCATGAATGCATTTTGTAAATGTTACATGTTTGCCAGAACCAGACAGATATTTACATGGCACCAAGGAGCTTTCTGTACTGTGACCACCACCACCCACTCCGGACACATGTCCCCGTTCAGTTATGCTGAGTACATTGCTAACTGCAAACTAATAACTGGAGTTGAAGTGAGGATTGAAGTTTGGATAGACTATTAACCCCACAATACTCCACCACACTCCCAAGTGCATAGATAACACATGTTTATGTGCACACCGCGATGTGTTGTAAAATTCACACTTGTTAAAGAGGAGTCGTTCAGATTCAACGCAAATATATACATGTGTTAACATGAACTGTTAAAGCAAAAACATGAATTAGGGTTAAAATCTCTTGTGACCTCCAACAACTAAGATCCTTAACGGGAATGCCATTATGCAACATTGATTACACTTAGACCTTTATGATAAATTCATAACATGCCTCCCATTATGCAACATTGATTACACTTAGACCTTTATGATAAATTCATAACATGCCTCCCATTATGCAACATTGATTACACTTAGACCTTTATGATAAATTCATAACATGCCTCCCATTATGCAACATTGATTACACTTAGACCTTTATGATAAATTCATAACATACCTCCCATTATGCAACATTGATTACACTTAGACCTTTATGATAAATTCATAACATACCTCCCATTATGCAACATTGATTACACTTAGACGTTTGTGATAAATTCATAACATGCCTCCCATTATGCAACATTGATTACACTTAGACCTTTATGATAAATTCATAACATGCCTCCCATTATGCAACATTGATTACACTTAGACCTTTATGATAAATTCATACCATGCCTCCCATTATGCAACATTGATTACACTTAGACCTTTATGATAAATTCATAACATGCCTCCCATTATGCAACATTGATTACACTTAGACCTTTATGATAAATTCATAACATACCTCCCATTATGCAACATTGATTACACTTAGACCTTTATGATAAATTCATAACATGCCTCCCATTATGCAACATTGATTACACTTAGACCTTTATGATAAATTCATAACATGCCTCCCATTATGCAACATTGATTACACTTAGACCTTTATGATAAATTCATAACATGCCTCCCATTATGCAACATTGATTACACTTAGACCTTTATGATAAATTCATAACATGCCTCCCATTATGCAACATTGATTACACTTAGACCTTTATGATAAATTCATAACATGCCTCCCATTATGCAACATTGATTACACTTAGACCTTTATGATAAATTCATAACATACCTCCCATTATGCAACATTGATTACACTTAGACCTTTATGATAAATTCATAACATACCTCCCATTATGCAACATTGATTACACTTAGACCTTTATGATAAATTCATAACATACCTCCCATTATGCAACATTGATTACACTTAGACCTTTATGATAAATTCATAACATGCCTCCCATTATGCAACATTGATTACACTTAGACCTTTATGATTAATTCATAACATACCTCCCATTATGCAACATTGATTACACTTAGACCTTTATGATAAATTCATAACATACCTCCCATTATGCAACATTGATTACACTTAGACCTTTATGATAAATTCATAACATACCTCCCATTATGCAACATTGATTACACTTAGACCTTTATGATAAATTCATAACATGCCTCCCATTATGCAACATTGATTACACTTAGACCTTTATGATAAATTCATAACATACCTCCCATTATGCAACATTGATTACACTTAGACCTTTATGATAAATTCATAACATGCCTCCCATTATGCAACATTGATTACACTTAGACCTTTATGATAAATTCATAACATACCTCCCATTATGCAACATTGATTACACTTAGACCTTTATGATAAATTCATAACATGCCTCCATTATGCAACATTGATTACACTTAGACCTTTATGATAAATTCATAACATGCCTCCCATTATGCAACATTGATTACACTTAGACCTTTATGATAAATTCATAACATGCCTCCCATTATGCAACATTGATTACACTTAGACCTTTATGATAAATTCATAACATACCTCCCATTATGCAACATTGATTACACTTAGACCTTTATGATAAATTCATACCATGCCTCCCATTATGCAACATTGATTACACTTAGACCTTTATGATAAATTCATACCATGCCTCCCATTATGCAACATTGATTACACTTAGACCTTTATGATAAATTCATACCATGCCTCCCATTATGCAACATTGATTACACTTAGACCTTTATGATAAATTCATAACATGCCTCCCATTATGCAACATTGATTACACTTAGACCTTTATGATAAATTCATAACATACCTCCCATTATGCAACATTGATTACACTTAGACCTTTATGATAAATTCATAACATACCTCCCATTATGCAACATTGATTACACTTAGACCTTTATGATAAATTCATAACATACCTCCCATTATGCAACATTGATTACACTTAGACCTTTATGATAAATTCATAACATGCCTCCCATTATGCAACATTGATTACACTTAGACCTTTATGATAAATTCATAACATGCCTCCCATTATGCAACATTGATTACACTTAGACCTTTATGATAAATTCATACCATGCCTCCCATTATGCAACATTGATTACACTTAGACCTTTATGATAAATTCATAACATACCTCCCATTATGCAACATTGATTACACTTAGACCTTTATGATAAATTCATAACATACCTCCCATTATGCAACATTGATTACACTTAGACCTTTATGATAAATTCACAACATACCTCCCATTATGCAACATTGATTACACTTAGACCTTTATGATAAATTCATAACATACCTCCCATTATGCAACATTGATTACACTTAGACCTTTATGATAAATTCATAACATACCTCCCATTATGCAACATTGATTACACTTAGACCTTTATGATAAATTCATAACATGCCTCCCATTATGCAACATTGATTACACTTAGACCTTTATGATAAATTCATAACATACCTCCCATTATGCAACATTGATTACACTTAGACCTTTATGATAAATTCATAACATGCCTCCCATTATGCAACATTGATTACACTTAGACCTTTATGATAAATTCATAACATACCTCCCATTATGCAACATTGATTACACTTAGACCTTTATGATAAATTCATAACATACCTCCCATTATGCAACATTGATTACACTTAGACCTTTATGATAAATTCATAACATGCCTCCCATTATGCAACATTGATTACACTTAGACCTTTATGATAAATTCATAACATGCCTCCCATTATGCAACATTGATTACACTTAGACCTTTATGATAAATTCACAACATGCCTCCCATTATGCAACATTGATTACACTTAGACCTTTATGATAAATTCACAACATACCTCCCATTATGCAACATTGATTACACTTAGACCTTTATGATAAATTCATAACATGCCTCCCATTATGCAACATTGATTACACTTAGACCTTTATGATAAATTCATAACATACCTCCCATTATGCAACATTGATTACACTTAGACCTTTATGATAAATTCATAACATACCTCCCATTATGCAACATTGATTACACTTAGACCTTTATGATAAATTCATAACATACCTCCCATTATGCAACATTGATTACACTTAGACCTTTATGATAAATTCATAACATACCTCCCATTATGCAACATTGATTACACTTAGACCTTTATGATAAATTCATAACATACCTCCCATTATGCAACATTGATTACACTTAGACCTTTATGATAAATTCATAACATACCTCCCATTATGCAACATTGATTACACTTAGACCTTTATGATAAATTCATAACATGCCTCCCATTATGCAACATTGATTACACTTAGACCTTTATGATAAATTCACAACATGCCTCCCATTATGCAACATTGATTACACTTAGACCTTTATGATAAATTCACAACATGCCTCCCATTATGCAACATTGATTACACTTAGACCTTTATGATAAATTCACAACATACCTCCCATTATGCAACATTGATTACACTTAGACCTTTATGATAAATTCATAACATACCTCCCATTATGCAACATTGATTACACTTAGACCTTTATGATAAATTCATAACATACCTCCCATTATGCAACATTGATTACACTTAGACCTTTATGATAAATTCATAACATACCTCCCATTATGCAACATTGATTACACTTAGACCTTTATGATAAATTCATAACATACCTCCCATTATGCAACATTGATTACACTTAGACCTTTATGATAAATTCATACCATGCCTCCCATTATGCAACATTGATTACACTTAGACCTTTATGATAAATTCATAACATACCTCCCATTATGCAACATTGATTACACTTAGACCTTTATGATAAATTCATAACATGCCTCCCATTATGCAACATTGATTACACTTAGACCTTTATGATAAATTCATAACATGCCTCCCATTATGCAACATTGATTACACTTAGACCTTTATGATAAATTCATAACATGCCTCCCATTATGCAACATTGATTACACTTAGACCTTTATGATAAATTCATAACATACCTCCCATTATGCAACATTGATTACACTTAGACCTTTATGATAAATTCATAACATACCTCCCATTATGCAACATTGATTACACTTAGACCTTTATGATAAATTCATAACATACCTCCCATTATGCAACATTGATTACACTTAGACCTTTATGATAAATTCATAACATACCTCCCATTATGCAACATTGATTACACTTAGACCTTTATGATAAATTCATAACATACCTCCCATTATGCAACATTGATTACACTTAGACCTTTATGATAAATTCATAACATACCTCCCATTATGCAACATTGATTACACTTAGACCTTTATGATAAATTCATAACATACCTCCCATTATGCAACATTGATTACACTTAGACCTTTATGATAAATTCATAACATGCCTCCCATTATGCAACATTGATTACACTTAGACCTTTATGATAAATTCATAACATACCTCCCATTATGCAACATTGATTACACTTAGACCTTTATGATAAATTCATAACATACCTCCCATTATGCAACATTGATTACACTTAGACCTTTATGATAAATTCATAACATGCCTCCCATTATGCAACATTGATTACACTTAGACCTTTATGATAAATTCATAACATACCTCCCATTATGCAACATTGATTACACTTAGACCTTTATGATAAATTCATAACATACCTCCCATTATGCAACATTGATTACACTTAGACCTTTATGATAAATTCATAACATACCTCCCATTATGCAACATTGATTACACTTAGACCTTTATGATAAATTCATAACATGCCTCCCATTATGCAACATTGATTACACTTAGACCTTTATGATAAATTCATAACATACCTCCCATTATGCAACATTGATTACACTTAGACCTTTATGATAAATTCATAACATGCCTCCCATTATGCAACATTGATTACACTTAGACCTTTATGATAAATTCATAACATACCTCCCATTATGCAACATTGATTACACTTAGACCTTTATGATAAATTCATAACATGCCTCCCATTATGCAACATTGATTACACTTAGACCTTTATGATAAATTCATAACATACCTCCCATTATGCAACATTGATTACACTTAGACCTTTATGATAAATTCATAACATGCCTCCCATTATGCAACATTGATTACACTTAGACCTTTATGATAAATTCATAACATACCTCCCATTATGCAACATTGATTACACTTAGACCTTTATGATAAATTCATAACATGCCTCCCATTATGCAACATTGATTACACTTAGACCTTTATGATAAATTCATAACATACCTCCCATTATGCAACATTGATTACACTTAGACCTTTATGATAAATTCATAACATGCCTCCCATTATGCAACATTGATTACACTTAGACCTTTATGATAAATTCATAACATACCTCCCATTATGCAACATTGATTACACTTAGACCTTTATGATAAATTCATAACATGCCTCCCATTATGCAACATTGATTACACTTAGACCTTTATGATAAATTCATAACATACCTCCCATTATGCAACATTGATTACACTTAGACCTTTATGATAAATTCATAACATACCTCCCATTATGCAACATTGATTACACTTAGACCTTTATGATAAATTCATAACATGCCTCCCATTATGCAACATTGATTACACTTAGACCTTTATGATAAATTCATAACATGCCTCCCATTATGCAACATTGATTACACTTAGACCTTTATGATAAATTCATAACATGCCTCCCATTATGCAACATTGATTACACTTAGACCTTTATGATAAATTCATAACATGCCTCCCATTATGCAACATTGATTACACTTAGACCTTTATGATAAATTCATAAAATACCTCCCATTATGCAACATTGATTACACTTAGACCTTTATGATAAATTCATAACATGCCTCCCATTATGCAACATTGATTACACTTAGACCTTTATGATAAATTCATAACATGCCTCCCATTATGCAACATTGATTACACTTAGACCTTTATGATAAATTCATAACATACCTCCCATTATGCAACATTGATTACACTTAGACCTTTATGATAAATTCATAACATGCCTCCCATTATGCAACATTGATTACACTTAGACCTTTATGATAAATTCATAACATGCCTCCCATTATGCAACATTGATTACACTTAGACCTTTATGATAAATTCATAACATGCCTCCCATTATGCAACATTGATTACACTTAGACCTTTATGATAAATTCATAACATACCTCCCATTATGCAACATTGATTACACTTAGACCTTTATGATAAATTCATAACATACCTCCCCATTATGCAACATTGATTACACTTAGACCTTTATGATAAATTCATAACATACCTCCCATTATGCAACATTGATTACACTTAGACCTTTATGATAAATTCATAACATACCTCCCATTATGCAACATTGATTACACTTAGACCTTTATGATAAATTCATAACATACCTCCCATTATGCAACATTGATTACACTTAGACCTTTATGATAAATTCATAACATACCTCCCATTATGCAACATTGATTACACTTAGACCTTTATGATAAATTCATAACATGCCTCCCATTATGCAACATTGATTACACTTAGACCTTTATGATAAATTCATAACATGCCTCCCATTATGCAACATTGATTACACTTAGACCTTTATGATAAATTCATAACATGCCTCCCATTATGCAACATTGATTACACTTAGACCTTTATGATAAATTCATAACATACCTCCCATTATGCAACATTGATTACACTTAGACCTTTATGATAAATTCATAACATACCTCCCATTATGCAACATTGATTACACTTAGACCTTTATGATAAATTCATAACATGCCTCCCATTATGCAACATTGATTACACTTAGACCTTTATGATAAATTCATAACATGCCTCCCATTATGCAACATTGATTACACTTAGACCTTTATGATAAATTCATAACATGCCTCCCATTATGCAACATTGATTACACTTAGACCTTTATGATAAATTCATAACATAGCCTCCCATTATGCAACATTGATTACACTTAGACCTTTATGATAAATTCATAACATACCTCCCATTATGCAACATTGATTACACTTAGACCTTTATGATAAATTCATAACATACCTCCCATTATGCAACATTGATTACACTTAGACCTTTATGATAAATTCATAACATGCCTCCCATTATGCAACATTGATTACACTTAGACCTTTATGATAAATTCATAACATACCTCCCATTATGCAACATTGATTACACTTAGACCTTTATGATAAATTCATAACATGCCTCCCATTATGCAACATTGATTACACTTAGACCTTTATGATAAATTCATAACATACCTCCCATTATGCAACATTGATTACACTTAGACCTTTATGATAAATTCATAACATGCCTCCCATTATGCAACATTGATTACACTTAGACCTTTATGATAAATTCATAACATACCTCCCATTATGCAACATTGATTACACTTAGACCTTTATGATAAATTCATAACATGCCTCCCATTATGCAACATTGATTACACTTAGACCTTTATGATAAATTCATAACATGCCTCCCATTATGCAACATTGATTACACTTAGACCTTTATGATAAATTCATAACATACCTCCCATTATGCAACATTGATTACACTTAGACCTTTATGATAAATTCATAACATACCTCCCATTATGCAACATTGATTACACTTAGACCTTTATGATAAATTCATAACATACCTCCCATTATGCAACATTGATTACACTTAGACCTTTATGATAAATTCATAACATACCTCCCATTATGCAACATTGATTACACTTAGACCTTTATGATAAATTCATAACATACCTCCCATTATGCAACATTGATTACACTTAGACCTTTATGATAAATTCATAACATGCCTCCCATTATGCAACATTGATTACACTTAGACCTTTATGATAAATTCATAACATGCCTCCCATTATGCAACATTGATTACACTTAGACCTTTATGATAAATTCATAACATGCCTCCCATTATGCAACATTGATTACACTTAGACCTTTATGATAAATTCATAACATGCCTCCCATTATGCAACATTGATTACACTTAGACCTTTATGATAAATTCATAACATGCCTCCCATTATGCAACATTGATTACACTTAGACCTTTATGATAAATTCATAACATGCCTCCCATTATGCAACATTGATTACACTTAGACCTTTATGATAAATTCATAACATGCCTCCCATTATGCAACATTGATTACACTTAGACCTTTATGATAAATTCATAACATACCTCCCATTATGCAACATTGATTACACTTAGACCTTTATGATAAATTCATAACATACCTCCCATTATGCAACATTGATTACACTTAGACCTTTATGATAAATTCATAACATGCCTCCCATTATGCAACATTGATTACACTTAGACCTTTATGATAAATTCATAACATGCCTCCCATTATGCAACATTGATTACACTTAGACCTTTATGATAAATTCATAACATGCCTCCCATTATGCAACATTGATTACACTTAGACCTTTATGATAAATTCATAACATGCCTCCCATTATGCAACATTGATTACACTTAGACCTTTATGATAAATTCATAACATGCCTCCCATTATGCAACATTGATTACACTTAGACCTTTATGATAAATTCATAACATGCCTCCCATTATGCAACATTGATTACACTTAGACCTTTATGATAAATTCATAACATGCCTCCCATTATGCAACATTGATTACACTTAGACCTTTATGATAAATTCATAACATGCCTCCCATTATGCAACATTGATTACACTTAGACCTTTATGATAAATTCATAACATGCCTCCCATTATGCAACATTGATTACACTTAGACCTTTATGATAAATTCATAACATGCCTCCCATTATGCAACATTGATTACACTTAGACCTTTATGATAAATTCATAACATGCCTCCCATTATGCAACATTGATTACACTTAGACCTTTATGATAAATTCATAACCATGCCTCCCATTATGCAACATTGATTACACTTAGACCTTTATGATAAATTCATAACATGCCTCCCATTATGCAACATTGATTACACTTAGACCTTTAATGATAAAATTCATAACATAGCCTCCCATTATGCAAACATTGATTACACTTAGACCTTTATGATAAAATTCATAACATGCCTCCCATTATGCAACATTGATTACACTTAGACCTTTATGATAAATTCATAACATGCCCTCCCA